>NC_137737.1:128345147-129020147 GCF_963264785.1 Psittacula echo
CAAGTCCTTCTCCGCAGGGCTGCTCTGAATCTCTTCTCTGCCCAGCCTGTAGCCGTGCCTGGGATTGCTCCGACCCAGTTGTAGGACCTTGCACTTGGCATGGTTAAACTTCATAAGGTTGGCATCAGCCCACCTCACAAGTGTGTCAAGGTCCCTCTCGATGGCATCCCTTCCCTCCAGCGTATCAACCGAACCACACAGCTTGGTGTCATCAGCAAACTTGCTGAGGGCGCACCCAATCCCACTGTCCATGTCACTGACAAAGATGTTGAACAAGACCGGTCCCAACACCGATCCCTGAGGGACACCACTCGTTACCGGTCTCCAGCCAGACATTGAGCCATTGACCACAACTCTTTGCGTGCAGCCATCCAGCCAGTTCTTTATCCACCGAGTGGTCCACCCATCAAATTGATATCTCTCCAATTTAGAGACAAGGATGTCATGTGGGACAGTGTCGAAGGCTTTGCACAAGTCCAGGGAAGATATGAAGCAGATGAGTTGATTACAAGGTGGATGGTCCACTGAGGTCAAAGCGCTGTGACGATAGGTGGTATGTGAAGTCTAACTGTCAAGTCACTACTAGTGGCATTCCTTAGCTGTCGATGCTGGGGCTTATGCAATTTAATATCTTTATTAACAATCTAGACAGTGCAATGGAGTGCACCTTCAGCTACTTCATAGATGACACCAAGTTGGGAGGGTGGTCAGCATAGTGGAGTATAGGGCTGCCAGTTAGAGGGGACCTCAACTGGCTGGAGAAATGAGCTGGCAGAAATGCCATGAAGTTCAGCAAAAGAGTATGCTGTGTCTTGCACCTTATAGGATAGGTTATAATACAGTATGATGTGATAGCCTCATGCAGAAGTATAGACAGGGCACTGACTGGTAGAAGGCAGATCTACAGGAAAGGGGCTGAGAGTTCTGGGAGACTACAAGTTGAATGTGACGCAGCAGTGTGCCCTTATACTGGCTTTCTGGCCTATGTCAGCCAAAGGTGTGTACCACAGGTTATGTTGTGCCAGTTCATTATTTCACTCTATTTGTTATTTGTGAGACTGTACCTGGAACACTATGTTCAGTTTTTGTTCCTAAAAAAAAAAAAAAAAAAAAAAAATAGACATCGCCACGCTGTCAGGGTGTGCAAGCAGCAAGAAGAGTCTGCATTTTTCAGGTACTGCTTAAAAAGATATAGGTAATGTCAGCAAAGGTCAGAGTTCCTTACCTGTACATTTCTGGAGCCTCCAACAGTGTTTGATCTAAGGAGTTGCTGAAATACCTGCACTTACTGCTGGACGCACACTAGCACCAAAGTGGAACGAGGACTCAGAAGGTACTCGGCCTTTCAGGAATATAGTTACAAGCTACTGTCAAGAACAACTTTTTACACTGGCATGTAGATGAATAATGGCTAGCTGAATCTGAAGAATAAGGGCAGTGCTGGTGATCTTTAGTGTTGTTTTCCTATCAAAGCGAAAGAAAATGGTATAGCAGACGATAAAAATCAAGATATCTCATTCATTGTTCTATGTAATGTTTACTCACTTCTCACACAAGCCTAGCAAGTGAACTGGACCAGTTTGACTTATCACTTTACACTGAGGCAAGTAGAAACAGCTTGTGGGAAAAGTCTCCAGGTCTAATTTCACAATTGTCTCAAAAAGAATATTAGGAACAAGCAGAGACTCTACAAAAATGGGGAAAAAAAATAAGACAGGTCAGCCAAGAAACTATGTCTTAAAGGTTAGGAAGGATAAAGTAGGATTGCCAAAAGTCAAGCTGCATTAACAGTTGTAAGAGATATTCATACAAACAGAAAAGGCTTCTTCCAATGCAGAAATAAAGAAGGAAACTGATCCTTGTGCACTGTGGTAAGAGCTGAGATAGATTTGCAGCAAATGAAATATGTTCCAAGAAATTAAGTTAATTATTTGCTTCAGCTGAGACAGAAAGAAAATTAAATGCTTAAAATAATCCAATTTTGAGGCCTGGAGAATATCTGTTTCCAGAATTCTCAAAGCAGGCATATGAAACCATAGATCAAATAACTAATATGGCTAATAAATATATAAAGGGATTAGCACAATGTAACTAGAAAATAGAAAGCAGGTTCCTAAACTATCAGGAATTATGATCTGGTAAGTCCATATCTATTAGTATGTCTTCAATAGTATTCAGTGTTATAAGAAGAGATTTTAAAGGTATGAGAAATTATGCTGCCGAAAGTAAAAAGGGATTGGGGTAATACACAACATGTATTTACTCCATTCAGATTATGCCAGACTAAATAAATGGGTAAGAAAAGAAAAATTAGACAATCGAAAGGATGTAGAATTAGCCTACTGTGCTGGCTTTGCATGGCAAGTTTTTGGTAGTGGGAGGCTATAGGGGTGACTTTTCTGAGAAGCTGCTAGAAGCTTTCCCTCTGTACAATCCAGCTGGATGCAAGCCAGACCTGCCACTGGACAAGGCTGAGCTCCTCAGCAACGGTGGTAGCACCTCTGGGATAATGTATTTAAGAAAAAGGAAAAGTTACTGTGCAGGAGCAATTGCGTTTGGACAGAAGTGAGAATATGTGAGAGAAACAGCCCTGCAGACACCAAGGTCAGTGCGGAAGGAGGGGAGAAGGTGCTCCAGGCACTGGAGCAGAGGTTCCCCTGCAGCCCATGGTGCAGCCCATGCTGAGGCAGGCTGTGCCCCTGCATTCCATTGAGGTCCATGCCAGAGCAGATTCCACCTGCAGCCTGGGAAGGACCCAACACTGGAGCAGGGAATGCCCGAAGGAGGTTGTGACCCTGTGGGAAGCCCGCACTAGAGCAGGCTCCTGGCAGGACCTGTGGCCCTGTGGAGAGAAGAGCCCACACTGGAACAGGTTTGCTGCAGGACTTGTGAACCCACAGGGGAACTACATTGGAGCAGCCTGCTTCTCAAGGACTGAACCCCTTGGAAGGGGCCCAGGCTGGAGCAGGGGAAGAGTGTGAGGAGACCTCCTCTGAGGAGGGAGGAGCAGCAGAGACAACATGTGATGAACTGACCACAGCCCACATTCTCTCTCCCCCTGCACTGCTGGGGCGGAGGAAGTAGAGAAACTAGGAGTGAAGTTGAGCCCAGGAAGAATGGAGGCGTGGGGGGAAGTTTTGGGGTTGTGTTTTGTTTTGTTTTGTTTTGTTTGGTTTGGTTTTTTTTTTTTTGTTTGGTATGGTTTGGGTTTTTTTCAGATTTGACTTAATTTCTCATTATCATGCTCTGATTTGATGGGTAATAATTTAAGATAATTTCCCCAAGTCATGTCTCTCTTGTTTGTGACAGTAATTGGTGAGTGATGTACCTGTCCTAACCTCAAGCCATGAGACTTTCATTATATTTTTTCTTCTCTGTCCAGCTGAGGAAGGGAATAATAAAGTGGCTCTGGTAGGCACCTGGCATCCAGCTAGGGTCAACACATCACACCTACCTGGATTTCAGTGAAAAAGAAATTATTACAGTATTACAGAGGAAATTATTGAAAACTGGAGAAACTGAAGATTAGAAGAGGAGCCATCAATGTGTAATGAAAAGAGAGGTGGATGCCATTGAAGACTTGAGCAATGCAAGTGATCTGAAATTTTGCAGTGTAAAATACATGATTCTATGCTTAGGAATTACTGAGGAACTCTTTCTTTAAATTCAGCAGTAGGCATCAAATTTGAAGACAAAGGTGGAGCTCAATATCCCTGGACAACTTAAAGCTAGATAAATGATGCAAGCAGTAAAAAAAGAAAGCAAATATGACTTGAGAATTTGTTAACCAAAGCTTTTTAAATGAAAGTCGGAAAACTGTTGCTGTTACTCTAATAAATATCATTTGGAATTTAAACTGTAATATAAAAAAAGAACAACTATTTGTATGATTAAGGGAATGGCTAGCTCTTCATATGAACAGGCATAATTTCATATGCATTGAAGAAAATACAAAAATGTACCACTGGAATAATTGTGCTGTCCTCCATGCTTAATCATGCTTTTCTGCCTCTTCTCCTAGCAAGTGCAGTGGAAGTTCAAAAACTTATCGAAGAGGCTAAGCAACATGGTTTCAGATCATGTCACTGACTTGCAGTCATTGAATTAGCCAGCTTCACTTTTCCAGGTTCTATTTACCAAATTTATTCACATGTGATTTCACATGACTTCTCTTATATAATTTGCAGTGTATTCTTCTCTTCTTTCTTTACTCCTTTTTTTCCTAAATCACTTCCTCATCATTTCTTAGGTTTATCATTATTTTTCTTTTACGAACTTTGCACTACGCATATTTTTCTAATATTTATTTTTAGAATTCTTGATTACTTGCCCATATGCATAGATTATATGTATAGGACAGATCTTGGTGTACTGAATAATACTTGTATATATGTTTCTTATGACTAACTCATGATTCTTGGACAGCTATTTTTCACATATGGTTTTACTTTTTTTATGCTTATTAGATACTTATACATCATATGCTGTATATTTATACGCAACAGGAATATATACTTTTATAACTTTCATTTCTTGATGTACATACAAGCTATGGAGGTTAAATCATGTGGTTTTAATCAATGGCATCTAAGAAAAAAGATCCTTTTAACTTGGTGACTTAATGTTACAGAGTTTGCCCTAATGAAACACCTATATTCCCAGATCCGCCAGACCATACTCCACTGCTGTAGATCAGTATATCTCCACTCAGTTCAATAGAATTACACCAGATTGTGATGATTAAGGGTCTAGTGAGCAAATCTTAGCATTGTGAAGTGCTTCGGTTTGTACATCTATAACCACTGTCATGTTTGTACAGCATAAAGCTTAAAGCAGCTTTCAAGGAAATTCTGGCCTGCCTTTTTGTCACTCTATAGCTATGTCCTTTGCATCTCAGATTGCCTGGCTACAGTGTGAATGGTTAACTTTAGTTTTTCCCAAAGTTTTTTGTAGAGATATATCTAACAGGAATCAGTGAACTGTAGAAACTCAAGTCATGTGCCTCTATCATGAATAGTTTGCTTGTTTCTGTCCCAAATTGATTCCCTAGAGTTCTCAAATTTTAGGAATTTTTACATTTTATTCCATCGTTTCAGCCTAAAATAAGTTGGATGGGTAAGGAAATTTGCAAAATAATTATTCTATTGAAAATATAACTGTAGTCAAATATAAAAAATTCACTGTCCACGTTCTATACACTTACACTTCATGCCAGAACATCTTTTTGTAGTGTGGTATTCAAATGCATTGCACAGACTCACTTTTACTATTACTTAGTCATTTTTAGCTTGATTTTTAAAGGGAAAAATTTTTTCTGTGTTTATGTTTGTCCAGCTGTCATTCTCAGTAACATCTGAACACAATTGGCCAATTTCAACCAACTCAGACACACCAAAAAAAATTAAATAAATAATAAATTCTCATGAAGGTTTATTGCTTGTTTGCTTGTTTGTTTGTTTTTTAAATAGGTATTAAGTAAATGAGATAGATTAATTGCCATTAATGATTGCAGTGAGGAAATTGTGAAAGTCTTCCTTCTTTGGACTTTGGAGGAATTCACACGGATGGTTTTTACAGCTCAGGAAACCAGTTGTTTATACCTAATTTCATATTTAAACAGAATGGGCTTGTGGAAGAGAAAAAAAATGACTTTTTAGGGGGTGGTTGTGTCCTGTTAATCTTGTCTGGAATGAAAGACTGAAAATCCTAAACACAATTAATATAAAGTGAAAATTGCCAATATATCTTCCTTGCCCTCTGCACCTTGCAGAATCTGATGTTCCCTTCTTAAATTCAGAGCTCTGAAGTGTCTAATTGAAAAGCTAGCATGCTTTGACATTTTGCTGAGTACAGGTATCATCCAAGGAATTAAGAGATGGATATTGTAACATTCTGTAATTGTGGAACAGAATGACATGTTCCTGCAGATAAACTTATCTTAAAATATGAGCCTCCAGTATGAGAAAACTGCTGCATAGTCATTCCTGTTGTAGCATATAAAATTGCCTTTACACAGTGACCATGACCAGGTTAAGATAAACAAATACAAGCCAGTAGAAATCATAGGTATGTCTTAATAATATAAATCTTCATTTACCAGAAATGACTGTGTTCTGTAACAATTTGACATTTATATAAAGCAGAACAGTAAGAACAATAGCATCTTTTGCTTCAAGCTAAAATTGAGATCTGACCTTGCTGTGCTGGTTATCCATGATAGGTCTGACTTTTCTATAACCTGACTGCAATATGAAGAAATAAGGTGCTAGCTCTTTTTTTGCAGATGAAGACGTTGAACATGCAAAGATCAGGACTCTTGCAAAAGGTGAATGGAAATTTTGAAATATTGTTAAACATTTAATCCTCCACTGTCGGAATTCCAGGCCAACATCTTAATCATACTAATAGGCCTCATCCTTATATCTCTTCTAGATTATCCCTGAAATTAAATTTATGGGGTCTCAGTTTGTACAGATCTCAGGAACCTGTCAGACTAAGTGGATTAAATCTTAATATTTTCCTTATGAAAAAAAGCTGCTCTTTCTCTCAAAAAAATTGCCATTATCTTAAGAAAAATACATGGTTTCTGTCCTGAAATGCATGAAAAGGTGAAGGGATAAAAGAACAAGCCCTCTGCCAGATAGTTACTGAGATGGTAAGAAGTGTGTGCTTTAAGCTAGCATAGAAAACCAGCACTTCTCTAATCATTAAAACATTCCTTATTTTTTTTGACCGAGGCCTGAATACTTAACAATGGTATATATAAATACACAAATTAGTCATATTTTAGATGAAACAGTATTGTCCCATATTTTTGTAGGTGTACATATATCAATGAACAGCTCCGATCAAAAAGCAAACAATTTTGAAAGAATGAAAAAAATGTTAAATTAAATTTACTAGATAGCAAGTTCAAAATACAGGTGACTGACAAAAGAAGCTAGTGATTGACCACTTTAGAATCAGAAAACAGAAACAGGAAGAGAAACAAACCCAAAGGAAGAAAAAAAGAAAAGAAAACCCCCCATGATTAAGGAATAATACAGGATACATTGTAAATAATAATTTTAGAAGTGCTTATATAAAATATTTTATATAGACAACTGCAAATGTAATAGTGTGAAAAGATAAATGGCAATGCAGTTTAACGTGTAAAACAAAGGAGGATGTCTGGGTGTTAGGCAAACCTAAGTATTTTCAGATAAGAGGCCTGAAGAGGCCTAGATAAGAAGCATTTTGAATCATTTATTTTTTAAAATTATTGTTAGAAACCTTGGGGAAAAAATGAAAGACTGCCAACATGATATAATGACAAAAATTACTTGGGATTTTACAGGCATACTAGCCTTGTGAAGATGCTGGGCAGAATAATGAGAAAATAAATGCAGTCGTGTAACTACAGAGGATTAGAAATCAAAATATAGTTTATCACAGGTAAAAGAGGTTTCTGGAGAAGAAGCTGTCTGTTTTTTTTTTTCTTACAAGATTACAGGCAAGATTTTGACATGATCTAATTGATATAAGTGGTTGCTGATATAAGGTACCAGGACTTTTCCAAAGCAATTGGCATTGAACTACATCATTTTAAGAGGTGTTATGCTGGATTAATAGGAAACCATCAGAAGGATGAAAAGGAGAATGCTATGGTATGCTTAAAATGTGGGAATGTCCTGTCCATTTCCGATACAGGCTGTTCATGAAAAGGGTCAAATTTACTTGAAAGAGCTCAGAGAAGAGCCAAAGTAATGATCTGCCTGGCTTTGCAAAACAAACCTAGGATATAAAGAACTCAGTCTATTCAATGTATCAGGAGGAAAGCTGAGAGGTCACCAGGTCATTTTAGGAAAACATTTTAAACATGAAAGAAAAAAATTGCAGGGAGAAAGCATTTATATGAAGAAATTTACTAACTTGATGATGAAGATAGAAAGATAATTGTGTGACCAGAGATAATACTAGACAAGCTGACATACGATGCAGTTTCTTAAGAGCATAGATCATTCGTAAAATGTGGGAAAAATTACAAATTGCAAGCAAATAAAGCAAACTTAACTTCTTATGGAAGTTCTAAATTGCAAATTCTGGGTGGCTTATATGCTATACTTGCAGTGGTCCATTACGTCACTGAAATCTGAGCATTAGCTAATCTGTGAATCCTGTTGTCTACTTTTATTCATTCACAGTCAGTGAAACCTACAGTCTCTTAAATATACTGCTGCTTGCAGTCTGAAATAAAACGTCACTTGAAAATCTCACACTCCAGGTTGTCTGTGTGAAAAAGAATCAATCTTCCTTCATTTTTTGGAGGAAAGTGAGACATAAAGAAGTGATTCCCATACTTTGAAACCAGTGGATTGCCTGGCTCTGCAGGCAGACAGATGGACAATATTCTGCCATGAAAATAATGCTCTTTTCTATATACATGACTGTGTCTTACACTTAAGGTTTAACAAATTACTTAATTTGAGGTATGGGAGATTTTTTTTTTTTTTTTTTTTCAGTCAGAATGAAAAGATATGCACCTCCAGCAAAAAAAGAAATGGACACCTTACAAGATCTTCTAACCGGGTCCTTGGTGCTTCAGGGGTCTTTACCAGTGAAGCACAGAGAGGTTGTTGAGTTTCCCTTCCTGCAGATATTCAGAAGTCACCAGGACGTGGTCCTGGACAGCTGGTTCTAGGTGCTCCTTCTTGAGCAGAGGGGTTGGACCAGATGACCTTCAGAAGTCACTTCCAACCTCAACCATTCTGCAATTCTGTGAAGCCATTTTGGTTTCTACTGTTCCTGATACGTAAATCTCTTCAAACCTAAAGTGCTTTAGTCTTATCCAGCACAATGGGTTCACCAGGAGGGTAACGGAGTGATATTTAACGTACTCTGATATGCAAGTTTTCAGACTACATGATCTAATGATTATTGACCTCATATTCTATGAAAAAATGAAGCTCCATCTCTTCCTCCAGCTTCCCAAAATAAATTTTTTAGCTCTAAAGTGAAGCAGAAGGAGGATCATTTGCAGAATGTAATCTGCTTCTTGTACTGTCATCAGAATACTTAACAAATAAGCCTTTATTACTGTTGAAAGGCAGAAACACCACAGAAGATTTTCAGGTACAAGATTAGTCTGTTTTTCCTGGAAACAATACAGTATCATCCATTTCTAAATCTTACAAATCTGTTCTGGAGTCCTCTAAAAGACAATAATCATGTGTTTCAATATTTTTATGCAGTAGATTTTAAATTTGTAATATTAAATGAAGTATGAAATATTTTGGATGGACCCCCTGGCTGCTCAGGAGAGTGTTCCCTTCAGTTCCAGGCAAGCTGCCAGCCTTACAGCTAGAATTCCTATCAGGAAATTTCAGGTGCCTCTGGGAGGACACATTCAGGAAGAGAGACAAATCTTGGTTGTTTGTGTTTGAGACAATCTCCCTGGTGAGCAGCACACAGGTTATGGATCCATAGGCTGTAATAAAACTGAAGGTGGGTTTATTGGACTGTCCAGTTGCTAGGGCACAATTTGTGAGCCACAGGTACAGCTGACTTATTTTAAGAACCTAGTGAGTGACAGGCTTTTGTTCTGGTTTAGGAATTAAAGCCAAAGATAATGCAAACCAAAATAATATCTGTATTATCAGTGGTGGTGAATAAGGAGAAGTTGTCACCCCATGTAATTAAATTAGAAACTAACCACTGTGGGAAAATGTATTATATGCTGCAACACATGGCAAACTGGTACACATGGGCTACTGTTCTGTTGTTAGTACAGCAAGTCAAACCAGGAAAAAACCACAGAACTTGACCAGGAAGTTAGCAGAGAAGATCTTTGTCCACATCTGGAGTTTGCCTTTCAAGAATTAGTCCAGTAGAACGATTGTCTTTACAAAGATGGCTTTTGTATGTACTGGCTGATTTTACTAAGATTTAAAAAAACAGGTGATGGACTCCTCCAAAGACGAAAATGTTAACTGCAACTGCAGAGATTCAGCTGATTTTTTGTTACTGATCTTACCAGCAGTTACTGTTAACATTGGCTTGGGAAAAGTGAAAATATGAACTTGTTCCTGACTATACTGAGACACAATGGGAGTTGCTTATCTTATTTACTAAGACAAACTTTTTTTCAAAGGCTTTGATCTAGCTTGTTCTACACATCATTACTGCTGAAGTCTCTCTGATGTTACTGTCAGTCTCCATTTTCTCTTGAATCACAATCTCTTTCCTGATTTCTTCGGAAGGACTTCTTTTTAAAGCTATGTCTGGAAACTGGCAGAATAGAAATTGCTTCAGAAGAACCCAGATTTCTTCTGAGAGAAAACAATGAGAAAATGTTGTGATTCCCATGTGAAGGGGAGACTTTGGCAGAGCCTTCTGGGTCTCTCTGTGGGAAATAAAGGGTTCCTGTGTTTTCTCCAAGGAAAGAGAAAATTTTTAATCTTTCTGTGAGAGATACATTTTAAATTATAAATTGCATTTCTACTGCTCAGATGTACATTTGAATAATAAAATGTTTTACAGTTTTGTGGAAGAAACATTTTTTTAAACATAGTTGATGCTAAAAGTATTTCTGTTAAATGCTAAGGGTGCTGGGTTTTTTAAATCAGTCGTTTACAGGCAAACACTAACAGGGTGCCTATACTATGTTAATTAACCAAGGAGCAAAATTGTACATGTAATCAAAAATGTTTTCAACAGAATCAGAAGGAATCCCAGGGTTTTTTACACACTGAGATTGAATCCTATAATGCTGGATGAGTTTCTGTGATAAGCTTGTTTCCAATGTGTGTAAAGGAGAGCACAAGGAGCTTGGACGACTTAGAAACCTAAGAACTGTTCTATGCCACAAAGACTGTAAAACCCCTGTATGCCTCATATTCTACCTTGTTTTCTTAGCATTTCTCATTCCTTTCCTTCTGCCTCTACAGTACCTGGCATTTCCTCTGTGTTATGGGTAAATCTTGCCTTCTTTCTCAGGACTGAGGATTTGGCTTCAAAAAAGCATAAGTGCTATAGCTAGCCTTAGATAAAAGATATTTTCAAACTTTTTCTTCTCCTGTTGACTGGGAAAGTGGTAACCTATTGGTAATGTCAGCTCATGATGTCACTTGTGGCACTAGATAAATACATGAGTAACCACTTTTTGATAATGATTTAGTGGGGTCAGTTGTTTCTTTGACTTGTTGCTTTGCCCCTCCCTTTTGGGTCCAGTCCCTGCTTTGCTATTCCATGTTTCCTGACATCTCTTGAAACAGTTCTTTTGACAGCTGCTTACTTGTTGCTATACAGAGTTGTGCTGTTCTGCTTCTTAACTCTGGAGATCTAGTTTAAACTTTTACTCTAGGTCTAGTAAAAACTGCTGGGCCTGTTGTTGATTTGCATTGTTCCACATTGTTATGCTTTGGGAGAAAGAGAAAAGTATAAATCTGACGTTGTTCAGCTAGATCCATTTTCACTAAAGTTGCTTTTTTTAACTTCTGCTTAATAATAACTTTAAATTAATGTTCCAATAGAAAACATTTATTATATGCCAATAGTCCTTGCCTTTTCTCTTCCACCTAGTCAGCATTTTTGCTAGCCTTGTAAACTGAAGTCCCAAACAGTAATGGAGCTTAATTTCACTATAAACCATACAAATGCATCCAGCGGGTTTACAAATTATCCCTTCTGCTGCTTTACAACATGATCATTTTGTAAAATGGATATATAAAGCTCTCCTTCCCCCTCCCCCCCCCCTTTTTTTTTCTGGAAAGAACATCTGGGCTGTTGTACAGATCTTAAGAGCAAAGTTAAACAAAAACTGGGCCCAATGCCCAGAGAAACTAACTCAAATAAGACTTGGGGAAAATAAACTATCCCAAATAGGAAGAGTAAGATAGAAGCACAAAGTAATGTATGTAGAACTACCTGAAGATACAGAAAGTAGAGTAGAATGATTCTGCACTGAGCACAGTTGCTATGCATCAGCCACCTTCAGAGAAAGAATCAAAAAGATGCCTGTAGAAAAGGATGCTGGTGGATTGGGTCCCAGTACTCATGGCCTGCCTTAACTCAGATTCAACTGCAGCAAGAATATTCTCATAGAAACGTATGATGATTCTACCATACACCCTGCAAGCATTTTGTTTCAATCCCCAGAACTCTGGGAGCTCTTACAGTTTACCAGCAAGAGCAGTTAAGGTGAAACATAGGCTCTTTCACATAGATGAAATCTGGGATTAGCTCTTGCTCTCTTGTTTTTCCCTTTAAGCAACTGGAAATTGCTTACACAAGGAACTGACACATCAGACATGACAGCTTTAACCTTTGGAATATACTATGCTCCAGATATCATGAGACTGACTTATAAAAATGAGATTATAATAATATTTTTGAGCTCCTTTCACTCGCAATCTGAACCTTTAAGCTGTCACAGCCTGTTTTATAACATGGCCTACATCTTTGAGGTGGGTAAGCTACATTTAAAAGAAATTGAAACCCAAAGTTCTCATGGAATAATACATACATGAGTGCAAGGGTTTGCAAAAAAATGTTGTAAATGCTGGAATGTGTCTTGCTTGAGGATTAACGTGCATATTGTCTATTTTCTGAAGTTGCTACATGACTTGTGGCTTAACTTACTTGGAAGCCCATTAGATTACTATCAAAGACATTAAACTTGTGTTTTTTCATAAAAGTGATGATCTATTGTCTGAACCTGTAGAATTGTTTGATCTTTGTTTTTGAGATAAAAACACTGTAAGCAGCTGCCTGTTTATAATCTTGATGATCTTACCATGCTTTATAGGACTGTGCATAAACTTAATAGCAACTATAAGAAAAAAGGAGCCTCCTCAGCCTCCCTGAGACAAGCACAGGTTGGGCCCTTCTTATTGCAGGTTTTGACAATTCTTTTTAGTTTTTGTCACAAATGGTAATCTCCCCTGGTACACCTTCAACACATAATTCTAGAGCTAACAGAGACTTCCCATCTTGCTTTCAGTTGCACCTCCGCATCCTTCTTTCACAATTCTCACTCCTTTGCTTCTCATAATTCTGTCTTTCCATCACTTTCCTCTAATTTATATAAAACTAACAGTTTATGAAATTTGTGCTTGGAAAAGAACACATAATCTGAGTTCCAGTAACTAAAGTGACCTGCTGATCATATCTTACCAAACTTTCTCTTGGCCTGATTTTCTTTTCACTGCCTTTCCTTAAATCTTTTCTATATTTGGGGAACATTTATTTGCCCTTTGCTAAGTTTCATCTCTGTTGTGCTATGTTTATAGGACACTCTGTGTACTTTTCAAAAGTAACCTCAATTTTCTTGAGACTCCATTTGTTTTCTGCCTGTATGTGCATTTGTCACAAAATGCTTTTTGTTGTACCTTGTTTGCATTAGTATTCTCTTTGGTTTCCAACCTGAAATAAATGAGAATATACAGCAATTTGTATTAGTATTTCCATTTACTCAACTAAACTCTATTTATTCATAATAGATAGCATTTTTTTTTAAGTGGCACGAAAATGAATCATAAAACCCCAAACCCTGTTTGTTTTATCCAGCAGGAAAAATCAAACCATTAATCAGATGGATTTATATGTGCTGCAAGATCAGGTCCTGGCAACCATGACCTTAGTCCTGGACAGTGTTTAAACCTGTGATTAACTTTGAGCAAATGCTTAACTCCTAATTTTGACAGTGGAATGTAAGCACATCTGCTTCCTGAAGAGTCTAATTTCTACTGAAGTTAATGCAAGTTTTTCTTAGACTTCAAAAGGACTGGGATCAGACTTCAGTTTCCTGAAGATACTAAAGAATCCTGGAACTCTGTAAAAAATGCTTTTAAAACAATTTAATTAGGGTGAAAATAACTGATCTTCTCAAAACACCTATCCAATTATTTATGTCTTATTTCTGTCATGGTGCTTTAACGCATTCTGTTAAAGCTTCACAGATCAAGGACATTCCATGCTGTGCTTTAAGTAGCCATTAGTGGCGGCCTTTAAACTGGTGTTTAGTTTCCCCTCACTTCAAATGCTTAATTTAAACATTATCTAGACACTTTTAGGGGATTTTGGTCAATGCTTACATGTCCTCTTAGAAGTGTTGTGCGTGGTCAATGCTTGTTCTCTGAGAAGTGTGCATACATGGTTCATTTTCTTTTGTGAATTTATAGGCACTCAATGAAAAAAAAATGGTTTCTTCTGAAGAGAACACCTTCTCAGAAGTGTAGTGTATTTTATTTGTAAACACAGTGTTTTCAGTAAAGTATTTTTTGAAGCACGGGTCTAATAAACTTTTATTTACTGACCAGATGCCAACAAATTTTATTTTTAAAGATAGGGTAAATATAACAGGAATAATATTTTTTAAAAAATATCCCCACAGATTTGCTTGAGAAAATATTCATTTTTTTTCAGCAAAAAGCAAATGTTTTATAATGTTGTTTTCATTTCACTTCTAATAAAGAAATTAATAACAGAGCAAATACAAGTTCATTAGTTTTTGATACATTTTCTATTTAGACTTAGAAAAAAAGGCCACACTTTTTAAATTATTACTACTTTTCTCTTTTTCTGGGAGTTGCAATGCAATGCAATAATATGCACTTACCCTAAGATTATGTTAAAGCTTATTTATTATATATGCTATTACCTGGAAACTCATACATACATCAAGTTACTTGTTGCTATTTCCAGTGACTAGTATAATTCATGGAGTCTTCTTGTGTACTTATGAGCATGTTGATCTGAACACTGACCCTGTTCTCACGAATTCAAGAGTGAAATAAGGGAAGGCGATAACTATTCCTATTTCATATATGATTTGATAAGCAGCCCTTGTTTAATTTGTAATATAAAGCATAATAATACTGGAGCAGAATCCATTGGAAGCCTGTAGTTGCTGGTGTTCCCCAGGGATCAATATTTGGTTCAGTCTCATTCAACTTGTTTATCTATTGTTTATCTATTACCTGGATGAAGAGATAGAATGCATCAAGTTTGCTGATGATATGAAGCTGGAAGGAGTGGCTGGTACACCTGAAGACTATGCTGCCATTCATTGGGACTTTGATGGGCTGGAGAATTGGGCAGAGAGAAAATTAATGACATTCAACAAGGGCAAGTGTAGGGTACTGCACATGGGGAGGAAGAACCCCAAGTACCAGCACGGGCTGGGGGTTCACCTACAGGAGAGCAGTTCAGCTGAGAGGGACCTGGGAGTATTGATAGATGACAAGTTGACTATGAGCCAACAGTGTACCCTTGTGGGCAGGAGGGAAAATAGTATCATGGGGTGCACTCAGATGAGTGTGGCCAGCAGGCTGAGGGAGGTGATCCTTCCCCTCTACTCGACCTTGCTGAGGTCACATCTGGAGTCCTGTATGCAGATCTGGGCTCTTCAGTGCAAGAAAGACAAGGAGATACTGCTACCACTGGAAAAGGTCCAGTGAAGGGCCACAAGGATTATCAGGAGTCTAGAGCACCTCTTTTATGAGAAGAGACTGCGAGAGCTGGTCTTGTTTAACCTAGAGAAGCAAAAACTGAGAGGTGATCTCATTAATGCACATATCTCAAAGGCCAAACTCTTTTCAGTGGTGTCCAGCAACAGAATGAGGATCAGTGGCCATAAACTAAAACACAAGAAGTTCCACCTCAACACGAGGAAGAAATTCTTTACGTTGAGGGTAGCAGAGCACTGGAACAGGCTGCCCATGGAGGTTGTGGAGTTTCCCTTTCTGGAGACATTCAAAACTCACCTGGATGTGATCCTTTGTAACCTGCTGTAGGTGGCCCTGCCTTGGAAGGGGGAGGTTGGATTAGATGATCTCCAGAGGTCCTTTCCTACCTTAATGATTCTGAGATTTATGGACTACCCATTTAAGATATGTGCTTTTTTAAAAGTCTCTTTAAATGCAGCCTCCATAACCCTAGGAAGTATCTGTTGTTCTATATTATATAGGGAATATGATTTGGACGTGTGTTCTGCTGTTCGACTACCTATTATGTTTAAACATAAAGTGTTGTCTTATGTCTTTTCCAGCAGTGAAGGTGGTAAAACTCCCATGTTAATTGCTTTAGAAAAGCTTCCTCTGTAACCTGACTATGACTTTTTCAGGAGTTTAATCTTTTTTTACCATATTATTTTTCTTCTCAATATGATTTTACTGTAATTTTATGCTGGAACTAAACAGATTAATGCCTCCAACGATTCATGGAAGGAATGTGTATCACAGTCAGCCTTTCTAGACTGTGACATTGGTCACATGACATGTGAAATAACCAGGACCACTAGAGAGAGCTCTCGTAACAAAGCACTGCTCCCCCATGAAGATCACTGCAATCAGTCCAGGCACTTCACTGAGTTCCATAGAGATCTTGCCACTTACCTGCAGCCAGATCCCAAGTTATATATAATTTTATACAAGGCAACTGGCATAAAGCAGACAAGAAGATTATAGACCCATGACCTATTAGCAGTCTGGATTTATGAAGTGAAAACTGTGCAGTACAAATGTTGATTATTTTTTGTGGAACAGTTACAAAAGCAATTGAGGAAGGAAAGAGGATATCATCTGGGTTTTGGTATAGCATTCAATACAATGTCTGACAAAATCTTACTTTTCAGATGAGCTCAAATTGGCTTGGATATGAGCTCCATCTCATGGACTGAAAATTGGCACATAAAACATAAAGAAAATATGATAAACAACAATATAGTAAAATGTATTAGCTGACTCTAAGGGTGCCACAGGGTTCTGTTTTAGGTGTTGTCTTTAAAATTAGCATAAATGATCTGGAACTGAAACACAATCATGGTAATGAAATTCACAGATGATGTTACATTGCAGCTGTGCCAGCAGCAGTCAAGAGAAGCAAATAATAGAGGGTCCTAAAAAAAATGGAAACATGGGCCGAGAATAACAAAATGAGAATCAACTTGGAAAACTACAAATACATCTGGAGAAGATTAATTCAAAACAGGCACTCAACAAGAAGGCTAAATCTGGAAAGCAATGATACTGAAGTATATACCTGAGATGACAGAGGATGATGAGTGAGCTAATGGGTGAGTCTGCAGTGCAACAAAATAAGGATCCAATGGGATTTGGAGCAGCCAATACAAAATGTATCTTTCCCACAAGGTTGAAGGGATATTATCTTGGACAGTCTGACTACTACTAGACATTTCACAATCACAAAATGCAATGTAGAACCTTGATTTTAAAGGAGGATCTAATGTTGGCAATTTAGAAGTTGTATCTAGTCTAATTATCACTTTTTCCTTTATGCTCTAGGAAGAGAAAGGAGACAGGAAGCAGGTGACCTATAGCACAGTTCTTTTTATCTTAAAAAGCTACCTGCTATGGATAAACATACATCTCTCTATGTCTGCAGAAGAACTCAAACTCTTAGAAAATGGTCTGCCTAATTATATTTACTTTAGTGTACTCACTCCAGCTCCTTATGTCAGGATTGCTCATGTATTTATATTGTTGGATAAAATGCCAGAAGTAATTCTCAGCATCCCTGAGGAAAAAGACTTGGGGGTGTTGATTGATGAAAAGCTCAATATGACCCAGCAGTGTGTGCTCAAACCCCAGAAATCCAACTGTATCCTGGGCGACATCAAAAGGAGCGTAACAAGCAGGTTGAATGAGCTGATTCTCTCTCTCTAATCTACATTCATGTGACCCCACCTGCAGTACTGCGCCCAGCTCTGGGACCCCCAGCATAAGAAAGATGTGGACCTGATGACTAAGTCCAGAGAGAGCCAAGAAGATGCTCAGAGGGGTGGAGCAGCTCTCCTGTGAAGACAGGCTGAGAGAGTTGAACAGCCTAGAGGACAGAAGGCTCTGGGGAGACCTTGGAGCAGCTTCTATTACCTAAAAGGAGTTTACAAGAAATCTGAAGAGGGACTTTTTTAAGAGAGCCTATAATGATAGTGCAAGAGGGAATGAGTTTAAGCTAAAAGAGGGGAGATTTAGATTAGATATTAGGAAGAAATTCTTCACTGTGAGGGTGGTGAGGCACTGGCACAGGTTGCTCAGATAAGGCGCGGATGTCCCATCCCTGGAAGAAAATTAATTCGAATTGGATGGGGCTTTGAGCAACCTGGTCTAGTTGCAGGTGTCCTGTGGCAGGGAGGTTGGGACTAGGTGATCATTAAGGTCCCTTTGAACCCAGACCATTTGATGAAATGATATGATTGTTATGAAATGTAGTTGACCATGTAGGTGCACAGGACTGTAGAATTAAAAGAAACCAAAAAAACAAAAAAGCAAGAAGACTCAAAAGGTGTAGAAGGTTTACTGTCAGCATGTTTCTTGGTTAATTAAAATCTCAACAAACCCTTCACATTTCTTGGATGGGAAACTGTTGAGTTAAATCTTAAATCTGACAGTAAATGTAAATTTTCAGTTTGAGAGTTTATAAACTTTTGTAGTTTGCAACCATGAAGATGTACAAAGAGCACATGAGCTAAGCGGTTTTATCTGGATGGCAAAATAGTTTGTGAATTCTGCAAATTTCTTGCCTTCTAACACTGCCATTCCTGTACCTTTTCAAGTCATGCAGAGGGCAGCCAAACCAAAAGTTACTAGCAAATTTTATTAGAAAGTGTTTTCTCTGTATGTGCTTCATAATACACATAATTTGTGAGAGTTCATAATACTTTAAATATTCTTGAATAGCAGCTCTTTTATTTTATGCCTCTCACTGATTCAGAGAACAGCTACCTAGCACTGTGGGCAGAACACTGGACAAATATCTTGTCTCTGATTTTGAATTCATTGCTGTTAGAAACTGGAATAGAAATTTTGTTGCCTGCCCTTTTTGGTTTTTATTGTGCTCTTAAGTTTCTCAGGGAATACCTATAGGAGATCCACTGTGGAACTTCTCTTCTTTCAGACACCACTATGAAATATGGGTATGTAAAAGGATTACTGGTAGGAACATAATAATTTCTGGGAAAGAAAATCCCCAACCCTTTACTTTGACTGAGTTTTATGAAGAGATCTATTCCAATGAAGAGCTCCCTTCTTTACATGCCTGAAAAAAAAAGGTGTTTATTTTTTACAATTAAACATAAAAGGAATACTTATTGTTGAAAGCTGATAGGACTCACATAGTCCTAATTAACAGTCTCACAATTCTTTATGTAAACTCTGAGCTCCTACTTTCATGTCTTGGTCTTAACATTTATATCAGATATGTCACATTAGTAACTTTCCATGGTTCCAGTTCTCTGGCTAGTCAGATCAAAGCAGACTTTCTTGATTGATTTTGTGAGTTTAATGCCACTCTAAAACCTCCTATATAATTAAAGAGCAAGATCTGTTTTGATCATAGTCTTCCTTTTTATGAAGGAAAATTTGACATATGAATGAACTCTGGATACACAAGACCAAGCCTGGAAGAGGGATTGAGAAAATTTAGTGCTGACAGTCAGGCTGGCATCAAACACCTTCCTCAAGGAGCAGTCAAATTATAGACTTATAAAATTGTAGTAATGTTGGTTGAAAGTGATGAAGTCCAACTCTTTGAAACAGGGCTATTGTCAACATTAGACCAGAGCTACAAGGACATTCTTGTCTGGAAAATCTCCAAAGTCAGAATCCATAACCTCCCTGGGCAACCTGTTCCAGTGCTGCATTGACACCAGCAAATGTTTTTTACTTGATGTCTAATTGTGACACCTCAAGCTACAGTTAGAAGAAATTTTGGCTTCTTCATCTCCATCGTACCCCTTGAGGTAGCTGTGAGCTGTTATTAGATCACCCTGTAGCCTCCTTTTCACTAGGGTAAACAACGCTAGCTCTGAGTCTTTCCTTATATGTCCTTTGCTCCACATTGCTGATGAATATAGAATCATAGGATCATAGAATAGTTAGGGTTGGAAAGGACCTTAAGATCATCTAGTTCCAACCCCCCTGCCATGGGCAGGGATATCTCACACTAAACCATGCCACCCAAGGCCTCATCCAACCTGGCCTTGAACATCGCCAGGGATGGAGCATTCGCAGCTTCCCTGGGCAACCCATTCCAGTGCCTCACCACCCTCACAGTAAAGAATTTCTTCCTTAGATCCAATCTAAACTTCCCCTGTTTAAGTTTGAACCCGTTACCCCTTGTCCTATCACTACAGTCCCTGATGAAGAGTCCATCCCCAGCATCCTTGTAGGCCCCCTTCAGATACTGGAAGGCTGCTATGAGGTCTCCACGCAGCCTTCTCTTCTCCAGGCTGAGCAGCCCCAACTTTCTCAGCCTGTCTCCATACGGGAGGTGCTCCAGTCCCCTGATCATCCTCGTGGCCCTCCTCTGGACTTGTTCCAACAGCTCCATGTCCTTTTCATGTTGAGGACACCAGACACACAATACTCCCAAGTGAGGTCTCGCAAGAGCAGAGTAGATATGTTGAATAATATGGGCCTGTATATCAACTGTTGGGGTACTGTGCTTGCTGGCCAGCTGGATGTTAAGCCATCATTCAGTCCATGTAACAACGTGCTCTTTCAGCCCCTACCTCCTTAGCTTTTAGACATAATTGCTGTGGGACATAATGTCAAAATCCTTACTAGAGGCAAATTTGTTACTACCCTACCTTTCCGGCTGATCAATAATCTACTCATTTTCCTGTGAGGAAGACAGGTAAAAGTCCAATACACATTTTGTGTTAAGGAACCTAAAGAAATTGATATTTTGTGCCATAAGGGGTGATGAAAAGCAATATCTTCAAAATGTCTATTATTTTTTAGAAAAATAAATAAATCTGCTTTCACTCCTGCAGTCTGTTTCTTTTCTCTTACATTGCCATTTCCCTAAAGGTTATGCATGTTGTATCAGATAAAACCATATGCCAATAACTGGTAATGATTATGCAATAATCTTACATTTTCAGTACTGAATAAAAGCTTTCACATTAATTATAGTTAAAATTACAATTAAGTAGCAAGTTCAACACTATGAAAACTGAAAAATAATGAAGTTCCCAGCTTTATGTAGAATTATAATAGCAGGTAGCCCTTTTATTTACCAGAAATTTTGAGGCTGGAAAATAACATAACCTATTAATGGTTGGATGATCTGATCCACTTCTCATTCATGTGTAGTTATAGCCTATTCCTTTAATCTAGACACATCCGTTTTTTAATCACTGATAGCTCAACCATTTAGATCCAACAGGACAACTAGACGAATTTTTATAACTTCCTTATTGTTTCCTAGTTGCTATAATAAATTCTTGATCTTATCACTTTTCTTCTAGCTGTAAAAAAGTTTTAATGCCATAGGCTGAATTAGAGGATAAAGTCCTGCATTCTGAGTTACTGTAATTTTATTTTGCCTTCTGAGAATTATTTTTGAAATGCTAAATGGTATTTCTATAATCTTTTGGAGCTGCTAAAAAGGACCTAGAAGAATGGTATGTTAGACTTTCAAAACGGAATGTCTTACATGTGTCTCTAAAAGCAATCTTTTAGGTGTTGTGTAGTCCAGGTGGACTAAGTGCTCAATGGGATACTCTATAGCAGACAACAAAATGAGCTAAGGTCTGTTCTTTGGCCCAGAGAACAAGTGATTCCCAAAACAGGGTGGTCTTGTACACACCACTTACCGGCCACGGTTGCAGGTTTGTGACACCCTCTAAACAAAGTCCATGCTTTGCCATAAACCAAACTAAGCCTGGGAGCACATGAACAAGTGAACTGTGTGGATGAATCCTGGTCAGTGCTGAAGTCTGTGCCAGGGTCTTTAATGTACTAGTGTAGATGTAACCAGCTGCAGGATATTAATAATTATCCAGATATTGTTATTAAGACTGATGGCCCATGCATTCATGAAATCTAGAATGGGGGCCAAATAATAACGTAGGAAAAAGTCCTTCTACTTAAATTACAAGTATAGGGTAGGTTGTAAGGCATACCAGGCTAAAATATATCTTCAAGTCAGACATAGAAAGACAAATTAGTCATGGACAAGCATTGATATGTAATGAAAATAAAGATATCAGGACTTAGGGCTTGGTAGGGCTCAGTGCTACAAAGTGCAAACATTTTTCTGAAATATAAACACCTTCCAGGACCTACCCTTCTGGTGTGATTTAACCCCAGGGTTCAGCTCAGCCCCAACCAGCCACTTGCTCACTCCCCTCCAGTGGATGGAGGAGAGAACTGGAAGGGTTAAAGTGAGAAGAAGTCATGGGTTGAGGTAAAGACAGTTTACTAGGTAAAGCAAAGCACAAGCAATGGAAAATCAGAAATTCATTCACTGCATCTCCAGGAAAGTAGGGCTTTATCAAGTGATATGATTTCCAGTTAGTGCACATTAGGCATATCTGGTTTTAAAAAGTCTGTTTTATTTGCGCTGGGTTTCCATTGCTACTAAACACACCACTTTTTGTTCAAAGTTTGATGCTGAAACTTAATCATAAAAGCACTCCACAGACAATGCAAGGAATTCCATTTCTGCCTAAGATTTTGACTTCCCATGACAACTGGTACCCTCAAAACCAGGAATGAACTGTCAACCATAACAGTGAAATTAATCATTATGATAGCAATGATTAGATTTCCAGAAACATCTTCATGATTTTAGAACAAAGTCTGATGGCTTAAAGTTATTTGCTCATTTAGAAAATCCTACTCTGAAACAAAAAGTGGTGATACTTAAGAAAACAACACTTCTATGTATTCAAACACATGAGTGGGACTCATGGAATTAAAAAAATCCCCAAAACTGGCATGTAACATATGCCTTGAGTTGCAGGAACTGTCTCAAATAATCCTTGTTTGTATAGGGAGGATTCCTTCTTGAAAAATATTTCTTCCACAAAGGGGGGTGATGTGTATTTTTATGACTTTAACCAAAAGATGTGTTCTGAAAATACATTTTCAATAAAAATAGTTTATTTTGGACTGACACAGCATTCATGTTTTTTAGCATATTAACAAAGTGATCTAGTATTTCTGAGTCCTTGAGCATGCATCTTAGTTTTTTTCCATTGCAAAGAACGTATTAAGACAAAGCCATTTAAAAAGGCACTTAAGTGACCCGAATGTGAGAAGAATTCAGCTCCATGACCTATTCCTACTCAAAAGTCCTGTTTCTTTGTCCTCTCCAAACCAGGAGACCCTGAGTCTATGTGACAGACAATTCACTACCCCCCTGCATCTTGTTCCCCTACTCACCCCTGGCTGGTCTTCTTCACTAGTCCTAAGCCAGAAGTTTAAGTCTGACAATGGCCATCTTCCTGCGGACCCTAGAGAGCAGAGTCACTAGCATATACTACAGCACATATAAGCAAATGTAGTGTATTTGAGACTTTACACAGGAGACGCTGCTGTCACAATATATGCCTAGGGCTTTGAAATGTGTGGTTCTTTCATGGCAAATGTACCATAGCTTGAGAACCTCTGGTATGAAAGTTCAGCTACGCTAACTGCTCTAGACACAGTAATACCCATCGTACAGCGAGGAAGTAAGAACGTGGTTGGAATAGCAAATAAATATATACAGAAAACAAGATGTTTTCTCTTATACTGTAAGAGAATTTATTTTCTTCTGAAGTGTTTCCTGAAAGCAAAATTAGGCTCTGTGACAGCTGGCATATTTCTGTAAACTATTTTTATCACTGTAGACACCGGAAAAACAGCAAAACTGTCTAACATTCCCTGCTCTATTGACTCAGCCTGAGCCTTTTGGAAACACTTTAGAGTCATGCAGTGGGTGATACTTATTTGGTGCAACGTTCCTTTTGACCAAGAAATCAGAGATCTAAATCCTAGCCACAGAAAACAACATCAGCTGTTACTTTTCAGGTCTTACTTACTGAACTACAGCAAGTCAGGTTGTTTTCTGCGTAACCGAGACATGAACAGTCTCACAGGTGAAGGGCACTATATGTCTGGTATGTAGGTACTAACTTACCTATAGTTTAGTTCCCCTTCCTGCAAGATGAAAAGAGATTTACTTGATTAATTCTCAAGACTACTGTACAGCTTTATAAATAAAGCATTTTGAAATCATCACATTGGAAAATTCATGCATAAGTTAAATATTTTTTTAAAGAACGTCAGTAATTAGTTGCAGAATTGTATTGGTAACATTTTAGCACTGAATACTCCTGCACTTTTTCAGTTATTTAACTGTGAATGTATCAGCAATAAATAGAGCACTGAAGCCAATATTTTAACATACATCCTATGTAGAATTTTATTTAGCTACTCAGATAAAATCAAAAGGATGCTACTTTGAAAAAACCCAAACCAAACAAAACATCAAAAGGAATTACAGCCAACCTGCTTCATCATATAAAAATAATTGCAAAGCATAAAAGTAGTTCATTAAATAGAGTATTTAGTTAACTCCACATTTTTCCCTGGCCTCGTAATATTGACAAATAACAATTTTTCATCCCTAGATTCTCTTTCATTTGCTTTGCTTTGAAACAGCAGATGAAAAAAATGGCAGTGTGACCTGATTAGGCAGGCTTTGTTTCATCAAACTAAGCCATATATGTGAACTCAAAGAAAAAAGGCAGCTTCTCCCTTTCCCAGTGTTGTATGCTTTCACAAGCACAACTCTGGGAGATGTAATAAAATAAACAGTTTGTTTTTAAACAGATGTTCTTGTGCTGGTCTGCATGGGAACAGCTAATATATGAGGGAATAGTCTAAGGTCCAGTACAAAAATAATATTTAAATTGGAACAAGTGCTTTTGTGATTTACACCTAACTTTGCTCTCACTCTGACAACCAGCCAAATATTACAGAGAAAATATCCACTGTGTGTTCTCGTTTTGAAGCAGCTCGTTTTGAAGCAGCACAGAAGATCTGTGGAGAGAAAAGCAAGGTGAAAGACACCACACAGAGTTACCTTTAAGATGCAGTTCACTGAGTTGTAATGGTCATGTTGACTACAGCTTGTACAAACAGCTACTCTCAAAGTTTTTAAAACCATATATATTTTTAGTAACTAGTCTGGCTTTAAGACTAGGAGTTTCAAAGGTGTCTAAGAGAGGTAAATATTAAATTCCTTTTGAGTTTGACTCTTGAGCTACCATTTAAAGAATCTGATCCAAAAGGTCCCCTGGGAGCTCAGAGCACAGAGGATGTTGCTGGACCAAATTATGTCAGCTTCTAAATCTGTCGCACACGGTGCTAACTGCTAAAGCTGCACTCCAAAGACAGATCACCTTATCTGCTAAAAGCACTCTTTCAGAAGAATGAGAATCTACCAGATGGAAAATCAGCATGGGGGATGCTGGAACAGGTTGTCCAGAGAGGTGGTAGATGTGCCATCCTTGTAGACATTCAAGGCCAGGCTGGATGGGGTTCTGAGCAACCTGGTCTAGTTGAAGATATCCCTGCTCATTGCAGAGGGGTGGGACTAGATGACCTTTGAAGGTCCCTCCCAACCCAAACTACTCTATGATTTGGATTGTATGATCCCATGGAAGCGTGAATCAGTGGTGGTGAACATTGTGAGGGTGAGAAAAGTTTGTCTTATGAAGGACAGAAGTACAGGTGAGCACACGACATGCATGGAATTGTAGAAGAAAAGTAGGAGAGCTGTTCCTGTTAAATTAAATGAAGAAAATGTACCCAAGCCAGGACCAAGTTAAATGGAGGGACACACCAGCTCCTCACTGGAACCAGTCCATAACACTGTGGGGCTGCAACTCAGTATGCAGAAAACCTTATTCCAGGTAGAATAAGGTTGCTCAGATTTGGGATAGGCAGAATTATTTAGGCTGATCCACAGAGCAGAGGACTAGCAGAAAGAAATTAAATTCCCCCAAAGAGAAAATTTCAGTAAAGCACAATCTATAAAATCCCACCTTACAGTTGGTCATTAGAGTGCTAATACATAAATGAAGGTATAACCATGCAAGTATTTAAAACTTTTTCGTTTTGGAAGACTCTGTAGTGGTATATGTGCTCTGTCCATTTATGAGCTCAAAGTTTGATGTGATGAGTGGCAGTATAAGTGTAAATAAGTGTAAATGTAAGTGTAAGTCTAAGTGTAAGCAAGTGTAAGTCTAAGAAAGAAAAGACCTGTGTCCAAGGAAAGGAGAGAATTTTCTTAGCTTTATTTTATGAACTCAGACATTTCTTAGAGCTCTGCAATGAGCTTTTGTAGAGGTTGACTTAGAGATCAGGTCTGATGGCAGGTCCTAAGTTAATTCTCTAGCTGCTTCAAATCTCTCAGTAGGTCACATTGTGCAGTGACAGCTAACCTGGACTCTAAGGAAATATTTTGCTAACTTTTCTGGAGTGGCTAGTGCAGTGTATGATGAAAATGCCTGTGCCCCTGCCAGTATGGAGCCAAACCAAACATGCGTAAGCCGGGGTTACCCTAGAGTTGATCTTATTACCAAACATCCAAACAAAACTCAAAATATTACAACTTCCTTTTTCCTCACTTTTTAAAAAATATTGAATGAACTTTTTAGAAAGGAGAGGGGAAAATTATAAGTGGAGAGAAAATGTTGCATGATCCCTTAGCTAGATGTCTGGAAATCAGTCAGCCCTTGAGAAAATCTTGGACTAGAGATCTGATTCCTTTATCTTCTTTATCTCTTTATTCGCAAGTCTAGTTCATGTAAACACAAACTAAACTCAAACTTTACCTTTGAAGACCCAGAAATGCATTCCAAATATTTCTGATTGCCTTTCTTGTTTGGCAGGGGATGTCAACCTTGGATGAAATTATCGTTCAAGCCTGAGCTACTCTGCAGTTTGCAACAGAACTGGGTTTTTTTGTTTGCTTTTCTTTTTAAAGTGAGGATTTTTCAGGAACATTGTTGATTCAAATCATTTGGGCCCATTTTGCTTTCTGCTTTTCACCTCCTTAACCTATCATTCCACAAAATCGCCACCAGATGGCCAAAACATCCATGTGTTCTCTGAACATGGTTCCCCAAAGTGCTCTGAAGAATGACAGAGAATGTAGATTTTGCCATTTGAGCTCTGTGTCGCAGGTTTTCTTATAGCCTAGGGTATGCTACAGGTATATATATATATATATATATATATATATATATATATATACAGGTATACTTCCAGAGCTGAGAATTTAAATAATGATCCTACGCCTGAACAGTGATGATAAAAATGTTAATAAAGAACTGCATGTCTTTCACATGGACATAATCTTTCCACATTATTCAGAGGATAAAAAGTGCTATCAGATTCTTATCCTCATTCAAAATTATTTTTCTGGCCTAATTTAGGAATCTGAGCCCTGTATGTCATCTCAGGTTAATTAATTTTATGTTATTGAACAGGTCAGTTGACAAAGACATATTAAAGAACCTGAATGTGCACAAGTCCGTGGGACCTGACGAAATCCATCCGCAGGTCCTGAAGGAGTTGGCAAATGAAGTTGCTAAGCCACTGTCCATTATATTTGAAAAATCATGGCGGTCAGATGAAGTTCCCGATGACTGGAAAAAGGGAAATTTAACCCCCATTTTCAAGAAGGGGAAAATGGATGACCCAGGGAATTACAGACCAGTCAGTCTCACCTCTGTGCCTGGCAAAAGCTTGGAGCAGATTCTCCTGGAAGGCATGCTAAGGCACAGGAAAAACAAGGAGGTGGTTGGTGACAGCCAGCATGGCTTCACTGAGGGGAAATCCTGCCTGACCAATTTGGTGGCCTTCAGTGATGGGGCTACAGAACTGATGGACAGCGGTAGAGCAGTTGACGTCATCTACCTGGACTTGTGCAAAGTGTTCGACACTGTCCCGCATGACATCCTTGTCTCTAAATTGAAGAGACATCAATTTGATGGGTGGACCGCTCGGTGGATAAAGAATTGGCTGAATGGTCACTCACAAAGAGTTGTGGTCAATGGCTCAATGTCCAGCTGGAGATCAGTAACGAGTGGTGTCCCTCAGGGATCAGTGTTAAGACTGGCCCTGTTCAACATCTTTGTCAGTGGTGACATGGGCAGTGGGATTGAGTGCGCCCTCAGCAAGTTTGCCGATGACACCAAGCTGTGTGGTTCGGTTGATACGCTGGAGGGAAGGGATGCCATCCAGAGGGACCTTGACAAGCTTGTGAGGTGGGCTGATGCCAACCTTATGAAGTTTAACCTTGACAAGTACAAGGTCCTACACCTGGGTCGGAGCAATCCCAGGCACAGCTACAGGTTGGGCAGAGAAGAGATTCAGAGCAGCCCTGCAGAGAAGGACTTGGGGGTATTGGTCAATGAGAAAATGAACATGAGCCAGCTTCAGTGTGCGCTCGCAGCCCAGAAAGCCAACCTTATCCTGGGCTGCATCAAAAGGAGTGTGACCAGCAGGACAATAGAGATGATCCTGTCCCTCTACTCTGTTCTTGTGAGACCTCACTTGGAGCATTGTGTACAGTTCTGGTGTCCTCCACATAAAAAGGACATGGAACTGTTGGAACAAGTCCAGAGGAGAGCCACGAGGATGATCAGGGGACTGGGGCACCTCCCACATGAAGACAGGCTGAGAAAGTTGGGGCTGTTCAGCCTGGAGAAGAGAAGGCTGCGTGGAGACCTCATAGCAGCCTTCCAGTATCTGAAGGGGGCCTACAAGGATGCTGGGGATGGATTCTTCATCAGGGACTGTAGTGATACGACAGGGGGTAACGGGTTAAAACTTAAACAGGGGAAGTTTAGGTTGGATATAAGGAGGAAGTTCTTTACCATAGAATCATAGAACAGTTAGGGTTGGAAAGGACCTTAAGATCATCTAGTTCCAACCTCCTGCCATGGGCAGGGACACCTCACACTAACCATGCTAGCCAAGGCTCTGTCCAACCCAGCCTTGAACACCACCAGTGGTAGAGCATTCACAACTTCCTTGGGCAACCCGTTCCAGCTCTTCCTCCCCTTTCATTGTCCCCAGGAAAATGTTGCATCCAATGCAGATGACAAATAGCAATAAAATAATGAAGTTTCCGTTAAAATACTATCTTTCTTTGAGTTTAAAAATGGTGCCTTCATCATAGGTCTGTTTCCTGTGTTTGCATTTTGAATAATTCCTAATTGGTTTACTGCCAAAAAAGAACATTTTGCTACATTTTATTTTCTTCAGGGACAGAAAAATATGAGAGAGCTGCACATTCAGTTCTACCTTTTGTTTCCCAAATTTGAGATTGTGGGGATCCTCTTTTAAGTCATTATAATAAGAAGCAGTTTGGGCACTGTTTAAAGAAAATCTAAGATTTACTTGTTGCTTTCCTTCAACAAAACTGAAGTGGTACAAAAGTGCCTCTGAGCACGTATTTTTACATAAAAAACTTCATTACCAGTGATGATGCTGGAAGAAAACCAGCATAAATTGAAGAATTCATTTAGAATCTGAGGAGTATCTCGAGTGCCAGTTAGAGACGCTACCTCTGCCCAGAAAAGTAATGTTTGCTTCAAGAGTCATAGACATTTAATAAGCATGGAGTCTCATACTGTCTTTTGCAGATAAGTTATGCCTTAAATATTGGGATACTATCATTTTTATTATAGTATTTCCTTCTAGGCTCCATAAAGTCAGCATTTCTGTACATAGACATAATTCATTACAACCACTTTTCTGTACCTATATGCTTTTTTCTTAATTTAAAAGACTTCAGTCTTTAGGTCCCATGTAAAGAGATTTCCTCTGAAGAGAAATATTAAGAAATTAACATTAACAGCATAAGTCCTAGGGTTTTGTGAACCTTCTCTTAGGTGTTGTTCAAAAAGTTTCTCAGAAAGATTCCTTACAATTTCAGATACCAATAATATCACATCTTAACTGAAAATTATTGCAAAGAGCAAAATGCTGTGGAATACACACTTGAAATGAAAACATGAATTGCAGAATAAGTCCTTAGAAATAGGTCTCAGGCTCACTCAGAAGATTCAGGAACTGTTTGATAAATACAATCTCAGTTTGAAGTTGCATTTCCCACAGGTTAATGATCTGCGCAAAGGTGGCTTTTCACGTCTCTGGCTATTATTGCCTGCTACCTATAACTCTAATTTGTAGAATAGTAAAAAAAATCACCTTGCAGTGAAAAATTCATTTTGACAGTGGCAGTGGCATCCAGCAGTTTCTTTTGTACAGAGCTAACATCACTTAGGTAGGATGTGGCAGATTTGTGATGTGCTTACTATAGAAAATGAACAACCAAAAAGACGGACCAGTTAAAAGTACCCAGCTGTTGATGGAATTTTTTTTCCATAACAATTCGTTGGCTTTTAGAATTATAATAAAGAACTTTAGCAGTCATTTAAAATATCATTCAGCAGAAAATTAAATTTCTGTCACAGGGATACCCAGCTTTGCAAATCTTCAGACTACTTTTACCACTCTTTGTGGATGGAGTTTGAACATATCAAACCTCCTTCCAGTTGTCACTTGGCAATGTCAGTGTAGTATCAGCACATTCAAACGCTTCAAGGAATGCTGATGTATTTTACATCTGAATACGGCTTTGTGTGCTGGCATCAGTTTGGCATAATTGGTTTTTTTTTCAGATTTTAGTAATTATATGAGCTATGCTCATTACAAAGTGTTTTTGAACTATCTTGTCAAGTATTTTTCAGCTTTTGAAGCATATAAGTTGTAACTAAGTCCCCAAACAATAGCAAAAAAGACCTGTTTCTTAGTGATGCTAACTGAGGTGTGAGAGTAACAGGACTGGATTTCAGCTCAGGTTTCCTTCAGTTCAAAGAGAGATGAAAAAATGAAAGAATAGAAGAAATATTTTTCAGCACAAAATTTGGTGTGACATAAATGATATTTATTTTCAGCTTGTTAATACCCTTCTATTATTTTAAATTACCTAGTTAGAAACATTTTAGATTGAAACAACAAGGGATATATCCAGCTAATGGTTGTAAAAGGTTGGTGATTCTCCTTAAGCCAGTTCATGCGTCATACTGCTTTCATTTGTCCAGCTGCTAATATAAATGATGATCTGTTGAAGTGCATCTCTCTTGGCAATATATAAAGCTGGCAAGGATTTCTGGACAGTTGCGTACATTTACTTTATGAACAAGCACACCATTCTGTATACCAGCACTCACTGCATTGCATTAAACAGTCTTGCAAATACAGAGTGACTTTCTGAGAGATTTAACTGACAAATCTTTAGTTGGAGGGATCTAAGACTTGCAGCGATTGTGACTTCTGTTCTATCAGAGCTGACAGGTTTCTTTAAAAATTTTGAGAGGGAGAAATTAAGCTAACTTCAGAATGAACAAAGGAACAAATGGCATCCATCATATTTATCCTGTACCATATCTAGACTGACTGTAAATATCTGGAAAGAACCTATGGTCACGTTTAACAACAGACATCCTTTGACTTCAGTGAATTCCAGACAACATAATTAGCGTATAGTCTTCTCTGTTCTTAGAGCAAAATTCTGCTACCACTGGTTAAACGAGCAAAATTCTGCTACCAATGGTTAAACTGACATAGTAGCCAATTTTGAGATAATGTCTTATGAGTATGGCTGTGGGACAGCAGTAATAGTTTTTATGTGGAAAATCTTTTGGACCTACTAATTTACCTTGGTTGATAATCTGGTCCACAGGGTGGAGACGGATGCAAGATCAGACCATGAGTGATAAAGATTGAGAACTGTACTGGGAAGCCACTATTTATATATGGGTTGGAGTACCATGTTTTCACTCTCTCTTTTTAAACTTTGAGTTGATAGAAGACTATTCTGTGAAAACTGGACCTTTTTCATGTCTTAGAAGCTAACATGTTACAGCATATATCGGAGTAGTCTGTGTTTTCTTGTACAGGTTATTTTCTTAATGGAGAATAATAACAATGTAAAGAGAGGAAATGTAAAAACTAATTTTTTCATTCTTACTATGTAAGTTTTTTCCATTGTTTGCAGCTTAGTCTGTTCAGCACCTATGCTACAGCATTTTTATTCTTATAGCCTTACAGAATCATCCGGAAAGCCTAGAAATGCTTTTTTGAATATGAACATAATTTCAAATGATGCTTTGGAATGGAAAATGTTGTAAGAAAAATACCCATAAAATGTAAATTTCTATGTCAGTATATTTATGGCACCACAGTTCACTGATGGCACAGTACAGTGCTTATAAACGCAGCAGTCAGAGCTTAATCATTCCCATCAGCAGTGATTTTGCTCATCCTCAGACATCCTTAAATGTACCATTTTTAAGCTGACACAGCACAATCTACCAGTGTTGTGCCTATTTATTGACTCTATAATATGCTTGTAACTCTAGAATTTAAAGGAACCTGCATGGTCACCACCTAACTTCTGGTATAACGTTTTTTCACTGCAAGAGAAACTTCACAGGCATAAAAAAGTGTTCAAAGTAAGATTAAGTGCAATATGAAATAGTGATTTAGCTAGTTTCATTTGTGCATAATGAAACACTGACCCATCATCATTTTGGAGGGTCAGATTTTCCTATAAAATTTGAAACTGAGTACCTGACATAGTCGTTAAAGACCACACTCAACTTTGCAGAAAAGTGGAGATATTTTCATGGATGTTTTAGCTGTATTCTAACTTGGATGCTTGCATTCAACCATTTTATATTTCCCCTGCTGATTGACAGGAAATAGTCTAGTTTTTAATCTATTATTTTTGTTTGGGTTGGTTTTGTTTGTGTTCTTTGGTTGGTTGTTTAGTTTGGGGGTTTTTTTCTTCTTTTTTTTTTTTTTTTTTTTTTTTTTTCTGCTGTGTTCTGATGAAAGTATTTTGTACTGACAGAGGCCCAGCTGGCTTTCACACAAAGAGTTGAAAAATCAGTTTAAGATAGCAGTGTTTGGATTGTCAGGTTTGTATTTGAGATTAGCAGTCTACTGAAAATAAGACACTTGTCTTCCTATTTGTACATGGAGTTTGCACCTACAAGTAACTGTTGACCAACTCTGGCAGATCTAGCTGCTATGATTTTACTGGTATCTGATTTAGGAGTTTTAGTTTCACTAATTTTCAGTGTGACTCAAGTGATGTAGACACCTTTGATGGTCAGTGAACTCAAACTGCAAAGTTGCAGGTGAAATAATTTGGCTGAAGGATTAAAATATTTGGAACAAACCCATTGGGATGACCCTAAGAATGAACAGGACACATTATCCTTGTTTCTCTGAAAGTTTTCCTTCATTACTATTAGCCAGAACTGTTTTCTACTATAAGGGTAAAGCAACGTAGTTCAGTTTGTGATACGTTATATTACTGGAAGTCCCTCTCAGTCGACATAGAGTTCAAAATTTGCTTAAATAAAGCCTATATCTTCTCTCTAGTGTATTACACTAACTTTGATCCACCACTTTCTTACATTTTGAAGAACTGACGAAGTCAAGTTGTAAAACATTTTGGGGTGAAATTTGCTGACCTGAGGCTGTCCTTTCCAAAGATTTCTGTTGAAATATAGATTGCAGTTCTTAACATATGTTGGTATAGATCATATCATCCTAACTTCAGTGTTGCATCCCAGTCTTAAACATCTCTTAAAGGTGAAACTAGATGAGAAACCAATAATATTATTTTTATACAAGTACAAATTAAGTTACAATTTCAGCTAGCCTTAGAGCTGTGTTAGAATATTTTGAGATCATGAATGGTGCTTATGGCTTTAGCTTTCTTTGTGAGTACAAGACATGCAAATGGTGTCTCCCAGAAGGCTTCAGCATCACTGATTCTTTAACTTCTGAATCAGCAATTCTTAGCCTTTCTAGCATTCAGAAATACTTGCTTTATTTTTTTTTTTCCAAGAAGTGAAAAGATGGTTTTTAAGACATAATAACTGTGTAAGAGCAGCTCATTGAAGGGTTATGACTGTTTTAATTAAGGAAATCCAAGATGTATCCCTCGGTACGAATAGAAGTTGTTGTTATACATGGAGTAAGCCACTTCTGTTTTTAATATGTCAAAATACTTTCATGCTTAGGTAGCCTAGACGTGCCCTTCCACGTTTCTTTACATCACTGTTTTGTTTAACATATTCAGTGTTAGCTATTAAAAGCCTAGGGTTTTGCAGTCATTAGAAATACCTGACTTTAGGAGTCAAAAATGCCAATAGGAGGAGAACAGATATAAGAGTGGTAGTTTTTCAGCACTTACAGAAATTATTCTTGTATATAACAGAAATTATTCTTGTATATACCTTATAAAACACTTTATAATCTTCCTAAATTAGGGTTATTATGCAGTATAAAATAGTTCTTAGCAAATTAATACAAAGAACACACACAATAACCATGCGAACACAGAGGCTAAATAAAACTCCTGTGTAATAAGTGGAACTTAATTGATTTCATATGAGCTGTTTCTACCTCCACTTTCATTAAAATTAGTCATTTATGTAAGTGCTTAAAATAATTTTGTGAAGTCACTCTGATTAGCACTATATCAAAATTTCTGATAAATTAATGATTTTATTAAATTAAAGCATTTTAACATCAGAATTGGTTATATTTTATGAAATTGAACTTTGATCAAGAAAGGAATTTCATTTTCTTACCAAAAGTCCAGCATTTGTTGTATACAGCTGGAAAAAAAAACATTCAGAAGGGCATCAAAGAATAATATTGTGCTCTGTCTCTTGTTAATACAGAATCTGGAATTCCAATTTGCATTTGCATCACTTGGCAAACTCACTGTAAAAACAAACTCAACACCACCATTCCCCTTTTTTAAAATATTTTGTCTAGTTGTATTACCAGAGATCTTTGTCAGAGATCTTTGCTTGAGGTCAAAGAGGCCATTGTATTGCCTGTATTCATAAAAGTGTAAATAATCTAACAGGACATAGAAGATTGACATGAGTTGATGGTGCCTCCTTTAGTTTTTGCCAGTTTTTTCCAAATTGAGTGCAGATGTTTTTAGGGGAAAACTACTAATGACAGAAATGATCTCAAAATAAAGCAGTAAAAGAAACATCCTTCTAGTGTCAGTATTTTGAATTCAGGTGATGTAAATAACTGGAATGCATCTCTCTTCAAATCTTTTAGCCCCAAGGAATAAGTGGTATTAAATTAGTTGAAACAAATCAACAGTAAAAAATACACTTTTACCCAAGTCCAGGATTTTAATTCAGGATCAAACTTGATAAAACCACTGCCACCCTTTCTGTTCAGCAGCAGAAAATGCCTTTTACCCTTGTGTGACTCATAAGATACGGTTTCCCCAGAATCCTTCCAGTCATAGGTTCACTAACCTATGTTAGAAGGTGTCATTTATCCTTTTTCCCTAATGGATGTTCACATAAAGATGCTGTGAAATTTCTAACAGCCAGTGAGTCCCACATGTCTTGCTTAAAATTGAGACAGTCCATTGTAATTTTCTAAGCAAATCAGAGGACTGAGCTACATTTCTGCTATCAATTTTAATAAGCAACATAGAAACAGATGTGAAAGTTCTTTAATATGAAAGGACTCTTACTTCAAATGGAGCACTACATGTTTGCTTCCTATACAGCGTACCTTCCATCTCTTTGTTGAAAGTAAGGCTTCTATATACTGTTTAAGAAAATATTTTGTGAACACATTTAGTGCATGGGCTGCCTATTTCAGTTTATATAGAAAATACAAAACAAATGAAAAAAGTTGATTTACCCAGGGCCCAAAGTGACTGAGGTATGAATACCAAAAATGTCAATACTCAGGAACAAATTCATGTAAAGCAAAAATTCCAGAGGTAACCAATATCAAACATATGTCTGATGCTAATATTTTTCTCTTTCTCTCCATTTCATTAGAATTGGACTTGCCTGAAATGCTTATAGCAGCATTTATTAACAGAAGATAACATAACCATAAGCAGGAAAAGAAAAATACAAAACATTTTTCTCCTGATGTAAATCTGATACCTTGCTGAATACTGTCATATTTTTTGCTTCACAATGAATGTTGAACTGTAGGAAAGCAGATGAAATAAAAGGGGAAAAGTAGATACAGCACAAGCTGCAGACAGCTATCCTTCACACATCTAAAAGGGGGGTTCCTCATTCCCCTGTATCTTATCCTTACAGGAAAATGACTGAAGCAGAGATAATATCACCTCAGAAGTGGAAAAAAAAGTAGAAAACAGTTTGATTACTAATCCTTCACTGCAAAGAGGAAGAGGAGAAAAATTATCCAATTTACGTGAACCTGCTCCTTATCACAGAGTATAGAGTATTCTGTAAAAGATATGCATTCACATTTCTCACCATCTTTGCTGCATGCACACCAGGTTAAACTATAGTCACAGGAGTGCCAAATCCTGCAGAGTTGCTTTTTGCTCTATTAAAAAGTCCTTTAGATGGCAACTTCACAGAATATAATTATAGATGGCTAAGTAGTCTCTATTATCTCAAGCGACTAGAAAATAGGAATGGTGTTTTAAATTCAGAGTGGTTCAAATTAATGTTTTTTTTTAATGTCATTTGACTAGTTTGCCTATGGATGCAGCCATGCTGTACCACATTGTGAGCAAATAATTCAGTCTAAAGCATAGCACTGAAAGCATAGCATAGCAGGCTCTTCAAAAGTTTTGGGAACCAAAGCATGAAACCATATTAGAAATCAGAGTAACTTGACCTAAGTACAAAGAGAGTTAACCAGTTCTTCCTAAAATGGAAAGAAGCCTTCTGTATATAGAGGGTTCTTTCCCCTGGGTTATAGTATCATAGGGTTGAGATGAAGTTCAAAGTCAGACAAAGTCAGTATCTTTGACATTCTCTTAGCAAAATAAACACTAATGGTGTCAGTAACAGCTCAATAACAATGAATGTTTTTCTTAAAGGGTAGTCAGGACTCCGCTCTCCCTTTCTGAGAGTGAACTTCTTCCACAGCTGGAAGACTGCACTTTAAGTCACCTCAGAAATTGAAGGATGTCAGTGCATTGGTGTGGTTAGAGCAGCCCCATGGACATGGAAGAGGAAGAAGGAAAGATTTGGATCTCATCAGTCTTGTAGTTACTGAACACAAAACCAAGTTAACCCAAGTTCTTGATTTATGACTGTATATCGTGAAGGAGAATCTTTAAAGAGGCTCTATTCCACATTGATTCCTTTTCTTTATAATTTGCTTAAAAAAAAATGTTTCTTCATTGTGAATTTTTTTCCAAGTTTGTGCAAAATTTTAACACTGACAGTTTTTATAGAATTTCTTCTATGGCATCTGTTCTTTTGGCTTTTCAGTGGCTACCTTTAATCAGTTTTACTTGCCACTAACCATACTTTTTTTGCTTCCTATCTTCCCGTTTTTTTATTATAAAACTTTCAGATAGATCACCTGAAATAATTCTGAGCCTTGCCTTTCAAAGGTTTTGATTTACCTTTACATTTAGTAAGTAATAATGATCCTCACAAATGACTAAGTATTAACCATATTCCAGGATTCTGGATTTTTCTGTCACTTTGACTTGACTTTGGATATAACTGTGGGGTTGTGCTTTACAAGTCCAGTCTATAGTAATGCTGTCTTGCTTTTCTTTCAAGAACTTGATTTGGCTTTGCTCTGCAGTCATAGAATAACTTAGTTCAGAAGGAGAGACAATGCAGAGTCAGCTCTGAGCTCAGAGCAGGTTACTTAGTTATTTGCTCAGCTGAGTCTTAAAAGTTCCCAAAAACAGAGGTTGTCCAAGCTCCCTGGGCAAAGTCACTGGACCATCCACATGGAAGAAAAGCTTCTCAGTATATTCTGACTGAACATCTTTCAATTTATATAATTTTCTCTTGTTCCTCTGCTGTGTACCACTGTGAAGACACTGGCTCCATCTGATCAGTTACCTCTTCATAGCTTCTGCAAGACTGACATCAGCCTTTCCAAAGCCATCTCTCCAGGTGGAACAGGCCCTACTTTAGCCTTTTCTCAGGCCAAATACTCCTGACCATCTTGGTGGCCCTCTGCTGAAGTCACTCCATCTTATTGGTGTCTTTCTTGTACTGGGTGGGGTGTGTCTGGGGAAACTGGATGCACTACAGTATTCTAGATGCTCTCTAAAAACTGCCAAGCAAAAGTGAATATTTGCTTCTGTTAATACATCCCAGAAGGCTGTCAGCCTTTGATGTGAGGACACACTGCTGGCTTATGTTCATTTTGTCTACCAAATCCCCAGGTCCTTTTCCACAGAACTGCTCCCTGCCAGTATCCCAGCAGGCCCAGCTTATATCAAAGGTTTTTTCCCAGATGAAGGATTTGGCATTTGTCCTTGCTGAGTTCCTGTTGGCCCATTCCTCCAGCCTATCATTTGTCCAACTTTGTTAACCTTCTCCACTTCCAATCAGTCAAACATAGTGGGTTGTGCAGTTGGGGTTCAGTCTCTCATCTCTGCTGGGCCTCTGTCATCTTCCCAGATGCTATGCAGTCTGTTCTTTGTCCCACATCTCCTTAATGTGATGACCTGACTCCTCAACCAGCGCATGGATCCTGCAAGTGAGAACAGTCTCTCACCATGTCAGCCTTTAGGCTGATATGTGGATGGCCTTTTGTCCTTCTGCCAGGGTCAAGGCTTCTGCTGTGCCAGAGGTAGCTGCTCCAGATAGGGCTGGGGACAGTGCTCTATGGTTACCAGTGCCACATTATCTTCAGTTACCCAGCTGCACAAATTGCTGTTCTAGGAGTTGCAGTCAGGGTCTGACACTTATACAGGTCTATTCCTAACAGTAGCTGAATGGCTTCTTGACACTTCCAAATCAGGAGGCAGCTGCAGATAAATGACGTATTCACCCTTTGTGCATAAAGAGCTGACAGAAGGGTTTAGAAACAGTTGGATCTGGTAGAAGGGAAAGTGTGGAGTAGCTGCCATTTCCCAGCAACATTGGTCGCTACAACACTCCTATAAGAATTCCTATAAGTCCCCAAAGATATTAGAAGCTCTCAGAATATCCAGAAGAACCTAAAAACTACTCTGCAAACTACTGTGCCTGTTAGCTGCAGTTTGGCATTGTTTAGCAGCTAACATTTATGTTAAAGTCACATTCTGCTAGCAATCTTATTCTCCATTTTGGAGATTCTTATTCTGATTCTTATTACAATTTAGTCTTGAATTAGGGATTCCACATAACTTCCAAATTATATGTTTAACTCAACAGTCTCAAATCTGTTAGAAATGTTTGAAAAGTTTCATCTTCTTTTTGAGTTTTCCTAGGAAAATGATACGTTTCAAAAGGCTCTTTGCTGTTAGGTGTTCAGTTTTCATAAAATATCTGTAGTACAGTCTGATAACTGACTTATGACATTTCACTTTTCTGTAATAATAAATGTTCCTCATACCTCTGGCACAATGATATACATATATATATATAACATAGCTTTTGCTTATTTTTTTTTTCATTTTTAGGTTGATTTACTCATCCTTACAAAGAGATGAAATTGATGCTCAACTTTTCTGCTGCATTTCTGAGGAATTTTTACTGCATTCAAATTTTTAGCTTATTAACTATTAGGCATTTAATAACTCACCACTTCATCTTTCATTTCCTTAAATGGTGGTCTATGGGAAGCTTGTGACAATGTCTGACAATATAATGCTGAACAAGTTAGTCACATAAAAATAAAAATGTTGTAAAGGTGAGAAATAGATCTAGGCAGACCGTTATCACACACAAAAAAAAGGTTAAAAATGACAATACTCACAGAACACTATATTCTATCCCAGGCCTCAAAAAATAATCTGTTTAGTGCAAATAAATGCGATAGAAAAAAGACAGGCAGGTATTTAGAGACACAGACGTAGACTCTTGCCTGACACTGTAAGCAGTAAACCCATGCCCAGAGTCGCAAATTAGGCCAGGAACTGACCAGAAATTGATGTTACATTTTCTGCTTCCAGTACAGTGAACTGGTCACTAAACCATACTGCCTTCAAAGTAAATATTTAGAAATCTTTTCAGGCTTAAATTTAGTTTCCTTAAGCAAAGTTAATTTGGGCATATTCATGTCAAACATAATTTAGAAGCTTCTTTTGCTCACAGAAGTTGAATATGAAGAAAGATGAATCCTCTAAAGGTCAGGAAAAATACTGCAGAATGTACACACCCACTCTTCAAAACTGGTTCCAAGTTGCTACGTATCTTTCCATTAAAAAAAAAAAAAAAAAGTGTTGAAAATGACACAATTCCAGAATAAGAACCTGATTTACAGTCATCAGATATTGAACACCCACCCAAATATTATTCTTTTTCATTTCAATACCCTTCAAAGTTCTAAAAAAGGATGCTTCGGTCCAGTAGAAATGAAATGTGAACCTCTGCACTTGGAATGAGAAAGGTTGCCTTTTTCAGTATTGGTGTACGCTGGATTTTTCAGTTGCATTTTCAATTATAAAGATGCCTAAAGCACCATATAAAGGGACTACATCATCAAGGATCTATGAGAGAGCACGCAAAAAAATGCTTAGGTTTGGTCAGGATGAGCCCACAAGACAGGCACTGCAGACACTACACTGATGGTTACAGAGATTTTGGTTTATAATTTATCTATCCAAAGAAGTGAAGCACTGATGCATTCATCTATTTTTATTATGCTGGTTACGATAAGATTACTAAGTAATGCCCAGAGTAGTGAAATGTGACACAATAACTACAAGAAAGTCTGGAAAATGTACGCTTAATATGACAAGTACACTTGGCCTAGTAAATTCTTAACCCTTCTGCTTCTCTTCACTGTGGCCAGTGGTTTCTGCTGATGCATTAGTGAGAAGAATGCTGATTTTATCAGTGCCTTGAAGTGTGCTAATTACCTCATTTCTAAGAAATGTTATATTATGCCTGACACAGTTCTTTAGCATCCACTCTACTCATCAGTAATTGCGTGGCAAAGCAGACTTCTTGCTACATGTAATTAGCATTTCCTCCAATTATAAATAATTGCTCTTTATTTTCTACTAATTCTTGTCTAGGCTGTTGATATATGTCTACTACAATAGACGAACCTGAGCAAATTGTTTCATGAGCCTCCCATACACCAATTTCGTTACTGTTGTCACCCAATCCTGTGCCATTGGCTCCATGGTATATTAAGAATATTAATGCTTGTGCTTTTTGGAAGTTATATCTTAAACTTGTTTGGTTAATGCTGAGAATATGGTTGTCCATATTGTACTTATTCTAACTTTGTTTAAAATTTTGATATCTGAGTGCAATGTGGATCTCGTACATGCTGATATATTGGACAAAATTTAGTTCAAGATGAAGACACCAAAAGTAGCGTCTATATATAAGCTGCATGCTTAAGCTCCCAGTGTAGTCCACAAAGATATGGTCAATACAGTCAAGGATATTTAAAGAGCTATCCAAGCAACCTGCCAGGGTGGGTGTCTCTGATGCAACTTGGGATGCTCTCAGCTGGTCACCTGCTACACTTCAAAAAGGCACAGATCTTAAGTCTCATGTCATATCTGTGAAGTAGACATATCATATGTCTGGGCATCTTAAATGAAACTAGAAGGCTATGGCTGGGCAACAGAAAAGCTACCTTGGTAAGCTGAAATTGTTTCTAAGCTCCACTGTTCCCCAGCTGCCATTATTTTTTTAGGAGCTAAGATAGCTCTTTGGACACTTACAGTTAGTTGTTATGATCTTAAACTGTTAACTATCACTATAGGCTGGATTGGCTTGTGATTTCAGACTTCATCTATGACACTGCTGTAGTCGATGACATTTTTGTCGCCATACTGCCAGAAGGAGGTAGATAATGCCAAAGCATTATTGAATGAAGGATGTTTCCTATTCTCACTTCACTCTGTGCTAAAAAAGCCATCTTTTTTTTTTGTCCTTGAGATACAGTTACGAAACTTATCTTCTTTCCCAGGATGATCCAGAGTTAGAAATAGGTCTGTAGTCTAGGACCTGGCAGAGCTCAGGTCAAGGTACTGCCCTTTACACTATTTTTGAATAACTATAGGAATGCCACTTGGCTTCTCAGTTCTTCATTGTTTCCATCTGATGACTATCAATATGATGAAGTATCAAAAGTACAAGTGAGAAATTTGAATGCGTAAGGCATTTTGATCTTTACTATACCTGGGGATATATATGTACTTAGGGTTTGTCTGGCATTGAAGTTTTAATTTCAAAAGTATCTGGAATCCCAGACAGGTATTTCTAAGGTAGTAAGGAGCAAAATAAATTATACTAAGTGTTTCAAGTCTAACTGTCTAATGTTAGCAACCAGCATCAAATTAAATTGGTGTAAATAGACTATTCTTAACAGATGACAATCCAGCATCTATACAGTCATAATTCATTTACTAAAATAAATGTCAGTCAAATTATAAAGTTCATGCTACTTGTTGAGTAATGGATGATTAGAAGATCAGAATTTATATTCTTAATACAAAGAATACACAGAAAAAGAACCATGAGTGTTGTGAGTCATCAGTTTTATTGTGCAATGAAGATAAAGAGGATGTATTTCATAGGATATATAAACATATACCTTGTTCTCTTCCACCCATGCCTCTGTACAGCTTATCCTCCAGATAAAATCTAGATCTTATGCTAATAGACTGTATTTTTGTTTCTGTTTTCTCCTACATGTGAACACTGTTTTTCTGAAAAAGTGGATATTTTCTAGCAAAACCTTAAAATCTAGCCTATTTCATAGAACTAAGAGAATCCTTCGGAAGGTAAATTGAATTGTTTTTAATTCTTAGTTTCTTCTACATTCTTTCTCATTCTTGATTGTATAACTTTTTTCATTGCTCACATTCTCTGACATTAAGTACAAGAATTGTTGCACTTTTTTTTCCCAGGCTGCTCAGCAACCGTATTGTGGCTGCCTCGGCTGGCACATTCTGTTCTTTATTAGGTTTACAGATATTTTGACTCATTCCATGGTCTCACTAATGTCTGTCTCTGGCCTGTAATCATTTTTTGTCACTGGTTTGTTCTCTCTTTGTCTTTTCTGAGCAGGCTGAAGAGTAGGGAAATAATTCTTTTTGTGTATGTTGCAGATACATCCACTTCTTACTTTTCTCCTCATGAGCTTGCAGACCTCTTTGATGGTTCTTTTCTTCATTTTTCCTCATTTTACCCATTCCTTTCTTGGCGTGGACCTTCATGAGGACTTTAGTGTGGCTTCATTGGTCTTGCTTGCCAATTTTCACTGAATGTCAGGTCATTGACTCATTTCTTTCAGAAGAAAACTGAATGCACACATGCATATAATTATTTAAGGTATCTCAGTTGTCAAGCTTGAGAGTTACTATTGCTCTTTCATTATTTGTCATTGCTTCTTATTTGAGAACGTATTAGTACAACAGGCTTGGGTCAAGACACTCTCACGCCCTAAGGTCTTTCATGTTCACAACATACTTTCTGTTATTGTGCCTGTTAGCACTGCTCATAACCTTTTTTTCTACATTTAGATGAGTAGTTACACTGACTGCATGGAAACAAATAATTAAGCAGTAACCACAAGCAGTGGAAATAAAAGAAATCTGATAAGCTGACTTGTTCTTAAGGAAGTGCAGCTCAGTTTTACAGCTGTGAACACTATGGCTATTTTACAGCATTTTCTTGTGTGTCCTAACTGTTCTGGGTAGAGAGTAACATCATAACAGCCTCCTAGTACTGCCACAAAGTGAGTATGAGGAAATAATTATAGCAATCTAAAATATGACTAATTAGTAAAATCTACCCTCTGAACTTCCTGAGATGTTAAGCTGGTATCATTCCTTTTATAACTTATTGCAGCTCAGATGAAATCAAAGGACCTGCAGCAATTCAAAGAAACTGAGATTTCTTCCCATTGTATTCAAACAATGGGAGGCCAGTTCGTGATGTTAACATAAACAAATATGCACTTCATTACAGAAGAAAGAAAATGGGATGAAATGAATCATCTACAAAGACAAATGATGTGTTAAAGTTTCTTGTATAATCATGTAAACGAATACCAGCAGCTGCATTGTAAGCAGCCGTTTTGGACACGCTGGATATGCATATAGTAATATAACTAGTGATGATATTTTATACTTAACACCTTTCATCACAAAACACATTATCAAACACTAGTTATTTGGGCATTACAATATGTCTGTGGAAGACTATTATACCATTGTAGAGATTGCACACAGATTAAATGGCTTGGGCTAGGCCACACAGCGAGTGAGTAGCAGAGCCAAAAGGAGAGCGTGAGTGTTGGCTTCCAGCCCCTGTGCTCTAACTACTGGACTTCGCTTCCTTAATACTTAATTTCCATATTGCTTCTGTAATAGAGCTACTGAAACTTTTGAGCACTCGGTAAGATTTGGTGTAATATCAAACCACTTGTGCTTCCCTCTTCTAGCTTCTTTATGATGTGGCAAAATGTTGTAATTACATTTTTAAGGGTCTCCTTTTACGGGCTGCCCCAGGTCGCCTAGCTCTAGTGGGGGATCATCCTGATACTGTGTTGCTCTCATCCCCTGTGCCCAGTACACAATTGCTGGCTGCTGCTGCTGCTGCTCTCTGCTAGCTTTCGTCATGGCGTCAGTGTTATGCCCTTAGCTCTGCTATGTGAGTGGCTGGACGATTCTGTGCTTAAATAATTCCAGCTATATGCTAATGTGAAACAGATGTCTCCCAAGCACTGGCATGAGCTATTGGTCCTGCTGCTCCCGTAGTTTCTCACGAGCATTCAGGTAACTGATATCGGCTAGCCATAACCTGTCTTGAGTTTTATGTGTCTGAGGGACAGCAGGCAAGGGAAGAGGATGAAAGGGGAGTGAAGCGGGAGGCAGACTGGTGAGGGGTAAGGCGCGGCACCCAAGGCATTTGCTCGGCGATGAATGGAGCAGAGACTGCTCGCAAGTAGTGCCTCTCGCCTGCCCTCCCGCTGCCAGGCATGGCTCAGGGGCCCCCCCGAGGGCAGGCTGCCCCACGAGACAGCACGGCATGGCGTGATACTGCTCGGGTCAGGACGCGGAGGATGGCCTTGTGTAAGTTCCGTGTCCTGTGTGTGGAGCAACAGCGGTTTGCAAACCCTCTGCACTTCATGCTGCTCCGTCAGTGTTTAAAGAGCTGCGTAAAATGTTTGTCAAGCCAGCATGATGCTTGTGAAATGAGGGAAAAAAAAAAAAAAAAAACAACCCACAAAAACAAGGAGGAAAAAAAAGGTAGGAAATACTGAAAAAAGAGACCTTTACATGTTGCCTCTTTATACTATAGAAACTGGGGGCGTGACTGAATATCCAAACCACCTACACATCAGGGATGCCACCCAATCCCTGCCTGTGTGCTGTGCAGAACTCCTCCCCTCTCGTTTTGGCTAAGCAGAGACCTTTAGAGAAGCTGCCTGTTCTGGCTCATACGGACTGTAACATATAAAAGCTCTTAGCAGCTCCTGTGTCCAGAAGTTTCAAAACCAGCACAGTTTTGTTCTTTGGGGGTTTATAATAGGAGACACTCCTTCACAAAGGTTCATATCATCATATAGGAGAGTGCTATATATACTGGGAGAGCAATAGACTGTATTCTTTTTTTTTTTTTCCTTGGTATTATCCAGAGGTAAGCCATTCAGCTCAATAAGTTTGCTTTGCATGCAGTTTTATCAATGCTTATCACATTTTGCTGAAGTTAAGATCTGAATGCTATTTCTAAGATGTCCTGCTTTCATGCTTTATATGTTGTCTTTTGCCTGCTAGCTTATCTGTGCCACATTGTGTCAAAATAATCCATGCATATGGGATAGGCATAGCCTAAGATATGTTTTTCATTTTCACTGGAAAACATGCTATGAGCTTCCTTGAAGTCTCCCCATTTAAGATTTGTAGTGTGTTTTATGGACTGATAAAGTGTGATAGCGCTGTCCCTATTTCAGGAATACTACTAGCTCTGATTACGTAATTCATTGTGTAGTGGTACTTCATTTGGTGTGATTGTAGTAAAGACATATTAGCCCTTAAGATGGTTATTGGAAATTGCTCAGTAGCACATGTTCTGACTGGATTGTTGTTATGATAGAGCTGACAGACAGAATCATTTTTCTGATCACAGGCTGCCAGTTCACTTTGTTCTGCTACCCAGATGTACAGAATCACATCTTTGACATCTTATCTTCTACAGATTTGTTTTCTACTGCCCTGACTTAAAGCAGAGTACCTCTGTGGCCTATCCTTCTCGTTTGGCCCCAAAATGACAGTAATCACTGCAATCAGTTGTGCTTTCTTATTTTCCATTCTCTGTGAAACAAGTGCATTAGTGTTACCCAACTCCACTGACCTACTCCTGTCAGACGATAATTTTACTGACATTGAGACAGCTTTGGCAGCTCATCTGGACTCTGCAAAAATTCCCAAAGCCAGGCGGAAGCGCTACATTTCACAGAATGATATGATTGCTATTCTTGATTATCATAATCAAGTCAGAGGCAAAGTCTTCCCACCTGCTTCCAACATGGAATATATGGTAAGTGAGCTTTGTTTATTTCAGAGTAAAACAAACTGTAAGTCAGTGATTTGATTTTTTTAAACAAATTGTGAGGGTTAAGTAGATAAATAATTTTTAGCATTGCCTAATAAAATGTTCTTTCCTTACATTTTTAAAGTTGCATTAACATAAGCAAGCAAAAGCCAAATACTGAACGCTGAACCTTTTAACTTGCCTTGTTGTATTTTCATTTCTATGAGTAGTCCCAGGGAAGCTTCTGAGACCCAAGTAAATGAAGCTGTGAATTAACTGCTTGTTGGCTTGAGGAATAGTGTGTGTGATCACAACATGTGCTTACACACAGTCACATGTGTTTAAAGTACTAATTATTAGTTATCTCATCACTTTTGTGGAGTTCACTTAGTCATTGCCCTGATTTATACAAAAGGTAGCCAGTGACCATTTCTAATTTCTTTCAGACATAATACTTTTGGAGTCAATATGGTAAAGCTGTGTTTGAAAAGTAATTCATCTGATGCACTGTTTGTCTCATGCTCATGTATTTTACTTACTACATATGGTCTGTGTGCATCTAATGCTTCTATTTTTCCATCAAATACAATGCTGCATTCAAATGTTTCTCTAATATGTAGGATTTCACTGTATGCAAAATGTTATGTTTGTGGCAGGCACTTTTTACCCTTATTGGCAAATACTCTTTATATGAATTATCTGTTCCTGCAGGTATGATAGAAGTTATTCATTCACTGTGATTTCACACTTGACAGTACTAGCTAAAGTAGCATGTTTGCTATTTGTGTTCCAACTTTGAATGCATGCGTAATGTGGACCTCTAATATTAAGCATAGGCTGGCCAAGCATAAACATTTTTACCTTCTAAGTAGGGTATTCACCCTATTCTAAAAGCACAGACGAGTTGTGTCAGCACCATATATCTGCTTGAAGTCACAGAGTTTCTCATATGACAACAGTTAGTTAACAGGTTTGAGAAACACACCACCATCAGCTTGACATAAAAAGGGGATAAGAGTGATAACAACTCCTCCTTTTTAGCAGCTAATGACTAACAACTTGGAGAACTTTCTATCACAGATGTTACTTAAATCTGGATTTGATTATAAAATTGGCCTAGCACATCCCAGCAGCACCTCAAAATGTTGAGTGCACTCAAAACATATCAGGATGAAGACCTGTTGCCATACTATAGGCTGAGTTTGAAGTTTGGTTGAGTGGAAAGGTCAGAGACAGAAAAAACAGAAAGGTCAGAAGGCAAGCTCCGTCATCGTTTTCATTGCTGTGCTCTCCACTGATGTTTCCTTTGACTCTGCATAAATAAACTTTGTTGTAATGTCTGAGGGAATGGCAGCCTACCATGCCCTTCCTTGGCTTGTGTGCTTTAGCAATGTGGTCCTGCAGTTTGCTTAAGTGAAGCCAACACCCTGTCATATTCCCAAGAGTTTTGTAAGTGCAGTGTTCTTAGCCTGTTCAGTAAAAAAAAAAAAAAACTTCAAAAGAGAAAGCAATTTTTCTTGATTAATCTATTTTAATGCACTCATATGGGTAAACTGCCAAGATTTTATCTATATTAGTTGGGTATTCTGCTACGGCTCTGCTCTGCAACTGTGCTGTGCAAGGTTTGGTACAAAATCAAGACTGAAGCCATGCTCCTTACAGCTTATGTACTATTTTTTTCCTTGCTTTTCCTGCTGTTGCTTTTACCAGCACCAACCAGCTGTGGGTTGTGTTCCCATCAGCATCAGCCCAACCAGTAGTCTCAAGGGCAATGTCTTAAGCTTTCTTTCACATTTGGCTTCCCAGTCTGAAAGTACTTCATAACTTCATGCTGCAGAATTCAGAGCAGCACCTCGAGCTATGTAGGTAATGATCCAGAGCACAACTTGAACTTGGATTCTGAAGTGGCAGCCAATCCCTTTGCCACCAATTCTCTTCCAGAATTTAATCTGTGTGTGTCCCATGTAAGAGAGCAAAAAAAAACCCCAGTGAGCAACATTGCACATAACTTGCTCTGCCACCTTCTTTGTAGCCATGACAACATCTATTTAATTTTTCACATCTGTGGCTTCAGAAGGGTTTTTGGTAGGAAAGTCTTGAAGATGACATGTAAGCCATACAAAGACTGGGAACCCCTGTATCAGTAATGATTGAATTTGCTTGATCCACTGTTAGGTCTCTGTATAGTTTCAATGTATGGCACATATGTTGTATCTTATAGGGACATAAGGTTGCTGCTGTTATATATAGAAGATGTTGTGTCACTTGGTACTCACTTTCATAAACAACACAACAAACACACTGTCGTTACCAGCAGACAAGTGCTATGCTTGAAAGAACCTTCCAGAATGTGTGTTCCTGTCCTGAATGCTATGGAAAAGTGCAGTGGTAGTGATGAAAGTGGCCTTTACCGTTTTCCCTAACAATGACTAAAAAGGATGTCTCATGTTAGAGAATTACTGGAATTACTTACAGATGCAGTAGATTGTGGAAGTCTTGTGTCTTTTTTAAGTGTGTTGAAGTAGAGAAAGACTAAACAGTTTGGAAGCACAAGAAAAAGATGTTTTCTCATCTTTTCTCTGTCCACAGTCATATTAAATTGTATTTTGTTCTTTTTTCCTAATTCTGTTAGGAGCTCTGTTCCTCTCCTGAATTGCTGTATCACATTCTCAGTTTTGCACAGTCCATTTGCTTTTTCTTCTTCACTGGTAAGAACTCAGGGTTTAGCTATATGAGTTGGTTCTTGTGATTACATTCTCTACAGGCAACCTTTTCTGAGGCTTTTTCTCCTTGACACATTCTGTTCCTTCCCTTGATGCAGTCCCCTTCTCACACGTTCATTGCATGTCCCTACCCATGGAATGGAGTTGGAATGATACAAGTAAGATCATTTGCAACCCAAACCATTTTATGATCCTATGATCTATAGAAAATTAGACTTCCTTGAGCATTATTTTGTCTGTGCTTACTGTCTTGGAGGGTTTTGTGCTCCAGGATTTTCGTTGAGAGGTCTCAAAGAATGGCTTTGAATGCACATGTGTTAGGCAGGAGACGTTCAGATGAGCACTGCAGTAACAGAGCTGGGGGAGTGTTTTAATTCTCTTGGAGAAAGGTGTATCTGACTGCTGCTCTGGCCTGTTATATGCAGTTGCCAGTGAAAGCCAACAGCCAGGAGTAAAAAACAGTGATGGGACACACAGTTTTATTATCAGTCCTTAGTGAAAGAAACTGGTGTGCTTTACACCAGTTACTTTAGGAAATCTTTCTCTTGGGACATTAGCACCCTTTCCATCAGACTTTAAAGTAGTCCTCCTTTTAGTTCTGGTTCTGGTATTGCTGATGCCATCAACTGGAAGTTTTTCTGCAAGTACAAATCTAGAGTCAGTGCATCTGTGAAAGAGAAATGAAACAAGGACTTTCAGACCTTTAGAAGTAATGACCTGTTCTTTTAATTTGGGTCTTCTTGTGACATCCTTCATTCTTCCTCAGCCTATGACTGTCATTCTTCAGTGTTCTAAAAGCTGATGCCACACCTGCACAAAGAAGGATGACACCATACTTTTGATCTGGCAAAGGGTCAAAATCATCCACTTGGCTTTAGGTTTTGTTTTTTTGTTTTTTTGTTTTTTTTTTTCTGGCGAAAGCAGAAGGATTCCATTAAATTCATGACTCAGGAAAAAATGAGGTGTAGAATTGCCTGCATCTCTCTAGTGTGAAAGGTATGTAAACCTGCAAATCCAGTGGAAGTCTGTGTACAAACAAATCCCTTTTTTCTGAATGCTTGTTCTGTACTACAGAAGCCTGTGTTGCCTTTCTGAAATATCTCAGCTACTTGGTAGGCTAGTAAAGATTTGAGCTGTTGCTAGCTGAAATTTGAGTCTCATGGAACATATCATTTAGTATGCATTGGTACTATCTTTAGGCTCCCAAAACATTCATTAATGAAATGTCTGTTCCTATGAGAATCAAATGTTAATTTTACCTTCCCTACAATCACCCCACTTGAGGCCAGGTTTTTGAAAGTCCATATGGTCTTTATTGTAACTCACATCACTGAGTGCATGCAAAACCTGGTCGAGAAGTGCTTACATACAGGCATGTTATTAACAGCTTCTCATGTGTCAAGCAGAAACAATAACTTGGATATAGCTGGGCTTTAATGAGCATTGAACACTGTCCTCCATGGCATTCCCATAGGGAAAGTGGGGAAAACCTGTTCTAGTTAAAAGTACTCTGAAGTGATCTGAATAACTTGTTGAAAAGCGATACTGAAAGACAAGCTCTGAGTAGTTCACTATTGGCTCTGCAAGGGTGAATCCTGAGCCCAGTACTGATCAACATGGTCATTAGTAGACTGGCAGCAGCATGTCTGAAGTATAATAGATTGCGTGCTCAAAAACATGAAGCTGAATGTTAGTGGAATGCTGTCTGAAGATTTTAAGAGCAGAAAAATGCTCTAGATAAACTTGAGCCTGCTAATGTATGGAAGATGTACTGATACACATTTTTTTTGTTCAGTGATTGCATAAATGCACTTCTATATTTGGCAAAATCTGCCCCTCATTGAACATGTCACTTTGTAGGACTCAAAATAGTAGAAGATTCCCAGACTAGCCTGAAATGAGTTTTTTTGGACATGCAAGAGTTATTTCATGGCAATATAAAGATATTTTCTCATGAGCTGGTGGCAGAGGAGCCAGAAGGGAATGGAGAATCTGATCCTATTAATTTCTAGTAAATCCACATGAAAGACCATTATAAAATGGACAAAGGAAATGAACTATTGTTCTAAAATAAAAGTAATTTTGTTCCAAAAGGAACTCGTGTAGTTGTGTGAGGGAGTCCATATGAGGCACGGGAGAAATCTGTGCACTGTGTATGGCCCAGGAGTGACCCTTTTTGCTCAGGTGATGAACTTGGAGACTTGGCTGCAGCTCTTCATGGAGAGGAAGCAAACTTACAAAGTCAGGTCAGAGAAGCAAGAAAATGCCCCATTTAATGATCATAAATGTAAATAATTGCATTATTATTTCACTCTTAAATTTTAAAGTCTTGATAATATTTTCTTTCTGTCAAAGTGATCTTTAAAGAAATGTTCTGTGAATATGCAATAGGTAATGGGTAAAACAAAATGAAAAACAAAAAAAACCCCTAACCCCAAAAAAGAAAAACCTGCGTCAAGTTTCCAAAGTCCTAAACCTTTTATATAGACATGGAAAAAGTGAATTAATTTGGTTTTCTCTCATATTCAAAAGCATTTCTGCTAAATAAGCTTCTCATCTTGTTTACCTATTATTTTTGCTGTTGTCAATGTGGTTTATTACAGACCATTCTAAATCTTAGAGGACATTTTGTTCTTGAGTTGTTTGCCCTGGCTCATCTACATGGTCCCACTGAAATCATCCACGTCTGTGAGTGAGGATTGTAGGGCTAGTTCCTTCAAGATTTATGTCTAATGAGTTGGATAGGAACTCCTAATGCATATAGTTTATCCCTGCCTTGTTGCAGGACTTCCTTCTGCATTAAATACATATGGTTTTCATCTTGTCTACTACTGAACACATATAGTGATGCTGTCTCAGTCACATCTCTTGGCAAATATTTTACCTTAGGAAGAGAAATGATTTCCAAATGTCTAACCTAAATATTTCCCTCTAAACCTCAGAAAATTAATCTTTATATGCACTTTTTAACTGTCTAATATAATTTCTCTCCTGTTCATTTCAAACATTACCCTTTACCTATTTACTGATAGTTTTCTTGGAATTAAGATGCATGCATGCATATAGTCTTTCCTTGGTTTCCATGTGCATGTCTGACGATGCTTCTGCGTATTAGAGCAAATTACAGTTGCATTGCGTTTACAGCTCCTTTGTTAAATCACTGAGTAGCACCCTTAAATGTCAAAGCAGATTAGGCTCACAATGCAATGGAAAATTTACTATAGAAGTTACTGGCAGCCCTGTTCCCTTAAATCCTATATACATGGTGAAAATTGGAATAGAGTAATCAGATGGTAAGTCAGGGTACAAAGATCTTAATCTGATTTTCATCATGCCAGAGCACAAAGTAAATCTAAGTATAGTCCAACCCAGTCTTCTGGGAGGAGAGACATCAAAGTGCTGAGAGCTTCCCCAGTGTAGTCCACATATCCCAGTTTGCCATAGCTTTTAGCCATGCTGGGAATTCAAAGTGAGGTGAGAACAAATGAGAAGGGGTGTAATGGGGAAATGTGTTCACTGGTTCCAGTTTGGCCTCCTAACAATTGTGTTTCTGTTTAGCCAACTGAGTATGTCCCTTCTGCCTGTGCCATAACCAACACCAGGAGTGCCTAAAGATCATGGGCTAATGAATTCTGCAATATCAGTTCTTGGAAACTTCGAAGAAAACAGAAAGAACTGATGTCCTTTACATGCTTGCAGTTAGGGGTGGCTGTCTGCATGACAGTGTTGAAAGGAAGCAAACATTTTACAGCATACTCAGCCTTTTTCTGCAGTGGGGGCAAAACGTGGCAACTGGCACTAAGCTGAAAGAAAGTAAGAGTAGTTGAGCTTACTTTGTGCCAATTTTGGCACAACAGCGTTACCTGGCTCTCTTTTTCCTCATAAGTGAGTTTATCCAGTTATCTTGTTGCACTACTGTCAGTAATGCAGCACTATACTACCTGTAGGCTATCAGTAAGATGCAGGATGATGCCCATTTTTCTAGTAGAGTTTCATCTACAAAAGGCTAGGAAACCCTATTAAAGTCATCACTTATGTTCAGAGTGATTGACAGAAGATTTGTTCAAGAGTTACATTACACAGAAAGGACTTTTCCTGGAAAGTGTTACTTGAAAAATCTGAAGAACTTCACCCAAAATGCTGTTGATAAATATTGTGATAAAGAATGACTGTGTTAAACTTGCTTTGGTATTAGAGCTCATTTCCAATGTTTTATGTATAAAATTTTTACAGCATCTATCTAGATGGTGTTTTAGAATATTTACATTATTTAAATTTAGTATTAAAAGAAAGCCTTCTAGGAGTCTAAGCAAACAAAAAACAACCTAGTAGAGTCTCAGCTAGAGAAGCAGCCTGCCCAGAGCCATCAGAATTAGACATTCCTTTATTATTAAATGCATCACCTCTTGAACTTCTTGGCTAAAAACAGAGACAAGGCATTTTTCACAACAACCTTGATCCAAAGTACACATCACTTTGTTTCAAGCATGAATGGAGATGATAGTAACGTTAAAGCTCTCAACATTTTCATTCTTTTTCCATACCTGAAAAGAACATCTGAAAAGAAGAATAGTCTAACCAGGTCTGTGGAAATGTGTATCATAAAGACAGCAAAAGATGGAAACCGTAAGGCAACCACTTGTTTGCTTTTTGTGCACAGAATACTGTCTTTAGCACAGGCACCACCATGTGTGAATGCATCTGCAGGTGCCTTGGTATGGGGTTTGAGGTCTGTTTTAACTCAACTAAGAATGACCTGGGTTTGCAGTTTGCATCTTCGTCTGTACAGCAATATCTGTTAATCTGTATCAAGAGAAAGAATCTTAAATTGAGCTTTCTTCTTCTGAGAATAAAGAACTATTGTTTTTATTCTTTGTCCTGAAGAAAGAAGCTGCTATATTTTCTTTTGTCATGCTGCCATATCTTTCAGTCAGAGCTACTTAGAAAATAGAAGTATTTTCTTTGAAAACTTTTACAGAAATTAAGAACAATTTTTTTGTGTTTTAATGAAAAACTTTAGTGGTTCTTTAAAAAAAAGCCAAAAAAAAAAAAGTAGATTTTTTTTTCATATAGAATAGAAGCAAAATACCACAAAAGAAATACATTTTTCATTCACATTTTGTGGGTTTGAGAAAAGGTAATTTGCTCTGATTGTATTTAAAATGATGGAGGTCAGACACCTTCCTCATCAGACTTAGGACCAATTGTCAGGGTGACATGAAACTAGACGAAATTTGGTCCGTGTTACCACTTCTAAGATAAGCTCTTGCCAACTAAAATATGCCTTGCAGTAGGTTAGGAAAGCATTGAATATTTTAAGATATGTAGCTCTGATATTTATCTTTCCCAAAAGCTAAACAAATAATAGCATATCAGTGAAGCTTATTGTTATTAAATCTGATAGCCTACCAGTTTTCTTTGTTTCTTGTTCGAAAGCCTGGTGGCAAACATGAAAAGAAATGCAGACAACCTTTAGAAGAAACAAATTGACTATTAACAGTGGTCAGGATTCAAATGATAGCACTTTGAATTTGTACCAAATAGACATGCAGGAATATAAACTTCTATATAAAATACAGACTTGAATTTTCATAAGAAAAGAATTTCTGGCAATGAGGTTTCTTGAACATATGTGTGGTGATGCCCTTATTACTATAGGAGAGGCCTTCTAGTACTGAGCCCTTCAGAAGTATGAATCGGATGTTTGGAGGTTTGGTTATATGAGAGTAAATTGGCTATAAAACATTGCACAATTTTACTTTGAGTTGCAATGGAGTACTGGACAAACAGCTTGATGTATTAACCCTCTATTTATGTGCAAAAGAATGAAGTACAGAACTGTGATTCCCTTCAAGATTTTTTTTTCCTCTAGAGAGAAGATGTTGGCAATTTTCTGTGTAAACTTTCAAATTATTACCTAATGCATTTGAGAAAGGACTTGCACATAATGGTAGGCACCAATTACAATATGCACAGTAAAACTTCTAACAGGTGGTAGTTGAAAGCAGAAAGTATTCATATTCTTAGATAGAGAGAGAGAGGCTAGAGCCCAGATGATCTCAGAGCCCAAATAAATATCTGAGTTTTCCAAATCTGTCTGTAAATTCCAATGAGCTCATATATTTTCATCACACAGTATGTATTGAAAAAAGTGAAGGCAAAGAGACAAGGCTCAGTCACTCTGCTGAAAAAGCATGCAGGCAGAAGGGCTGGTAGGTTGTTTAATTAAGCTTTGTGAGGTAGTAGGCATGGTGGGGGGTCCTACAGGAAGTCTCTGAACCTGAAAATGCTGCAGGCTTGACTATACAAAAGAGAAAGGGAGAAGCTGGGAGAGGGACTCTGGTGTGCTTTGCGTGTTGCTGTGGGATTTCTGAGAGACCGCCACTGCATGTGCAAGTGGTACAGCTGGTGCAAGGCTGCACGGCTGAGTGACCCATGAGGACAGGATCTGCATGTTGGAGGATAGCAGCCTGCATCTGCTAATCCACTCTGGGACTTGCAGTAGCAGCTGTGGAGTGCAGCTGCACAGATGGGCTGGACACGTCGGATTTCATCCATCAGCTTCCCAGTGTTTTTCACAAAGGAAGAAATCACTTGTATCAAGGTTTTCTTCTTTCTCACTTGCTGTCATTCCAGAAGAAAGAGCTTCTGATCTTTAGCTGGGCAAACAAGCAGAAGTACAGGGCTAATGGAGAATAAAATCACAAGTCTGAGGTAGAAGGGTTAATTTTTGTCTGATTGCTGATAAAAGAAGGTCCTACTAGCGACCTTTCTGATGTGCATGTGAACCCTTGTGGATTTGTTTGTGTCAAATAAAAATCTGAAGATGCTAATATGAGTCCACAGTTGACATATATTAATGGAAATTAAGATGCCCAAACAGGCAAGAAAATTGCCGCTTTCTATTACTGCAAAATATAACAGTGTTGTCCTGCAACTGTATTCAAATTGTGTATCCCAGCATTTGCAGTCTCATCACATCATTGCAGTCATGTAAAGAAGGAGGAGTCTGGAAGAGGAGAGGGGTCAAAACAGTGTATTTCACCTGTTTGCTCTGGATTTGTGCTCAAACCTGTACCTGGTGCTTGTCACTTCAGCTGTACAAGCGGTGTCAGCCAGCTGAGGGGATAGTCACACCGTGGCTGTTGTGGCATTATGGGCAGCAGCTCTCACCCTACTGGTACTCAGGGAACTCCTAGAAGGGTAGTGAGTGAGTGTGTGTATGCTTTGTTTAACCACTGAGAAATATGCAGATTATTACCCTATCTAATATGTCATTATAAAAAACAACCAAACAAAACCAAACAGCAAATTGCTGAGGGCTGCTGCTGGTATTTAATATTCAGAGCAGTGCTCTGCCGAGTTTTTCTTGTACTCTTGTGCAAGGGAAGGGAGCTTCCTTGCTACTGGCAGTAAAACTGGGCCAGGAAAGATTAAGGATTGTGATGGCACAAGAAGAATGGAAGCACAGTTCTCTATTGCTTGAATGCTTTAAAATGATCATTAGCAGACTGCCTAGGCTGCCAGGTTGAAAACATGTCTTTATGGTTTCCCCAGTTAGCCCATATCTTCTGTCTAGCAATCTGTCTGCTGGCAATTCTCAAGGAAGGAGCACTCCTACTTCTCACATTTTTTTCATAGTTTCTTTGCGACAATGAGGGCTGTAAATTTAAATGCTTCTAAAAACATCCACGTTGCACACAGATACACTAATTCTGTGTGGATATCACTGTGTATTCTGCTTCTTTTGCATTGAGAACACAAATTCTTGTGACCTGCTGCCATTAATAACTATTTCAGTGTACTTGGAGAGAAGAGGGAGTTCATTGCCATTTGCATTGGTAATGATGTCTCTCATACAACAAGGCATGCATAAAGAAGATATAACAATACTGAGACAGATATTTTCTTTTATCACTGTAAATTTGCATTCTGAGCTTCAGGGAAGGTATCAGATTATTCTGAGAATACATTTTTTGTCTCTAAAAAACAGGAAATAAAAATTAAAAATGTTTCAACTTTCTCATGGAAAGTCATCCTTGGCTAAATGGTCATCCCCCATTGAATAATACTTCTCCTTTTTCCACACATTGCGTAATGAAGAACTAGACTATCAAAGGTTAGGTTGATATTTTTTTCTCAGTCCCCATATTTGCCAGGAATAATGGATCTTAACTTTATGTTCTTCCAAGTTCTGAACTTTAAGAACACGTTACAAAGGGGTGCAATTCCAGAGGACAGTATCAGTCATTCCTTCTCAGGTGTGGCATCTGTGGAGGAGGCAACTAAAATGTTAATTTTCAGTTTACCTTTCACCTCTAATGATATTACTGATTTAAATACCTGTTGGGAGGTATTCTACTGCTTGAATCAGTCCTTTTTGTCTACCTGTAAGAAAACTGAAATAAACATTTTATATGCATGTCCTTAATTTTACTTTTGAAACTGAGTCATGAGAAAAAGACATATAACATTACTCTCACAGAACGTAAATGCAGTAAAGTGTTGACAGATGTTACTGATGACTTTGGAAGAAGCCAGTAATTGCTTTCTGTTGGGACAGAAAAAAAAAAGAAATCACAGCATGTTTTGCAAAATTTACCAATCAGATCATAAATCTGAGAGTAGGTATCAGCAACATGGAAAGTTAAAATTATGAGTTGTCAGTCTTTTTTTCTTTGACAGTGTGTTGAAGATATGAAATAGAAATGAATGCCCATTTTAGTATTTATAGAGCACCCAGATTTTTTCCCCATTTTTAAAAGTAAGAAACATTGAAATTCTGCTTGTTTTTCAAATAGTAAAGAGACATTCTCTTGCAGAAATAGGAAACAAGTAATTAACATATACTAGTATGCATAAAATTAACTTAGGAATATGACATTTTTACACTTGCATGGGTAGGAATTTTCTGGTTTTAAGAAAAACACCCATCAAGGGTCTATGTGAAGTTCCAAGATATTTGTTCTTTCCTTTCTTGACTTAGCTAGTGATACTTTGGATGATCTATAGCATCCGAGAACTCATTTGCAACACAGAATATGAGAGGAAGCCTTGGCAGGCTAAGGGAACCTTCTCTCTCCTCTCTTCTTGCTAAATAAAAGTTTTCTCTAAAGCAATGAGAAAATTTAATGCATGTGGTCAAAAAGCTAAAGTAATAAACATGCATAGCCACTTCTATATTGAGCTTTTCCTCCTATTTCAGCACATTATTAAATTAATATTCATTAAATGCACTTCTATTATGTATAATGTTCATAGCTCTTCCTGCTATGGAAAAATCTTGGAAAATGACCTGATGAAGCATTTTCTCCAGGTGTTGGCATCCTTTAGATGGACAAGCTGAGAGACACGAACTGCTTCCTAAGGTCGTGTGGACTACAGAGTGAAATCTTACAAAATCAGCTTGAAACACAGGGTTTTAATATTGGTTCCAGGCAGAAACTTTGTGGTGCCTGTGTTTGCACCATCTTACTAAGATGGGTTAGTTTAAGCAAAAAACAGTCACGTGTTATGAGCTTCACTGACATCCAGAGTTCCTCAATCAGACCTTATTCAGGTAACTGGGAGGTGCTCCATGGAAACAGGAAGTCTTTAGGGAGGGTCACACATTAAATAATTTCAGTTAGTCATACAGAAGGCCTGTAGTGAATATATGACCTCTACTTTAGGAAAGGTACAGATCTCAAGTGACACAGTTCCTTGATACCATCAAAATTCCCAGGCCTGATGTTTCATTTCATAGGACCAATGACAGGATCTAGGCCCTGAGAATGCTGCTTCGAATCCCTGCTCTGTTTTAGTCAATGTAATTTAACCGCAACTTCATATCTCCACTATTCTACTAGATTACATATCTCTTTTATATATTTATATATATATTTATTTTATATTTTATATATATATATTATTAATATATTTTATATTTATATATATATTTTATTTATATTTATTTATATTTATATTATTACATATCTCTACTATTCCACTAGATGTTCTCAGCAAAGTTTGCATGTTCAGACTGTGCATGTTGCAGTAGTGCATTTAAATCTAGGAGTATGAAACTTTTAATTTTACAAATAAAATTACCACAGGGTGAAAGTAGCCAGAGTAGCAGTATGTTTACAATAATACAACTGTCTTAGAAAGTTTGTAGTAAGAACAAGTGATTTGGATTAAGAGGGTTCCATTCAGTTTCCTCTGGTATACTTGTTCAATGTTTTCTACTTACAGATAAACTAGTGAGGTTGCTATGTGAAGTAGCTTAGTGTTTTGAGCTTTAACTCCTGGTCTGCAACAGGATTTGTCCCCTAAGACATGTGTTGAGCAGGGTGGCAAGAGAAAGCTACTCCATTTAATGAGTGATATTAGGAGTACAATTCTAACTGTAAAAATGGTTATGTACAGCATTCCTCAAATTAAAACATAGCTATTAATGTGGGAAAAGAAGAGCCAGTTATTTTTCAACAAGTGTTATGGACAGATCTTTGTAATATTGTAGTTGCTTCTCCTTTTTTTTTTTTATTCATCATAATGTTTATACAGCTTCATCATCATCATTTTAATACCTAACAGGATAGTTGCGACCAGGACCTCCTATTCCAACAAAGCTGTTGCAACAAAAGGGTAACTCCATCTCTTCTACAATATAAATTACCTAAGAACAACTGAGAGACAGCTATAAAACAGTGATAGAAACAGAGGATACAAAGAAACTGTGACCCACAACGTTAAAAGGCTTCCCTTGGGGAAAGAAGTTTGGGTTCTGGGCTTCAAGAAATTTCATTCAACATTAAAGATATTTAATTTTACACTCCATTGCTTATTATACACTATTGGAATAAAATAATTTGTTTTACTATTTGTTTACAGAGTGAAATAAGCAAAAAGAAAAAAGAAAACTTGGGTGAAATTCTGACCTCACTCACAAAATTCCTGCTGACTTTTATTTACACTAAGATTTTAGTCCTAATTCTCAACCAGCATGTGCTGTGTGAGTGCAGAGAACAACGCACAGCTGCCTCATAAAGTGTTCTCTCATGCTGAAACTCCCCATGTAGAAGCACTGGCCCGTTCCCTATATTCAGTCCACTAGTCTATTTTCAAGTGTAGTTTTGCAGTGCAGTTTTGCTGGGAGCAGTGCAGAGAGCGCAGTCAGACAGCTTTCTAGGAAAATAATCTTTGGCTGAGGAAAGAAAAATAAATTGGTCAAAGGATGTTCACTTCAAGTTGCCAGTGAAAGTGGGGTGAGATGCTTTAACTCTATCACAGCTCAGTTAGACCCAGGTGAGGAGTGGGGAGGGTTTCCATGCTGAACCAAATCAGTGATCTGGAGAGTTTGGGAGGGAGTATTTATGCTGGGTGGAAAGAAGGTGACTGCAATCACCACAGAGATAACGAGCACAGCTTGGCACTGGGCGTTTCCTTAAATCTTGACCTTCTGAGTATGCACATTTTTCTGCTTTTTTTCCTTTTGCAATTTTATGTTCATGCCAGGCAGCTTTCTCTAACATGTTAAATAGAAACACTGGATTGGCTATCATTTCAAAGTTTATAATTTTGTTTATAACATTGTTTTTTAAAGTCTTTGCTAATTAAGTTGGGATTTTTACTTTCTTGTCATACAGAAACCATCCTTCTGGCTTTCAGGTTACTTCAGTTTATATTTTTAGGACTTTTTTCTATTTCTTTATATGTTATTTATCTATACACAACAACAAAGCTCATGGTTAAAAAATCCAAATGTCTTTGCCCTTTTCTCTTACATGCCCAAAACAGGGGACTTAACTGAAATATAAATCAATACAAGTGTGGACTCAGGATCAGGATTCTTTGAAAAGGGTGAACTCTTATAGTTTTAAGATTTTAAAGATTTTAAGTTGTCATGAGATAATTTCTGTGCGTCAGCCTATATTAATTCATCTGTCTTATTCATGAAGATGATCGAGAGCTAGTCTTAGGGGTACTGAGACCACCTTTTCTTCTAGGAAAATAAAATAAGGAAGGTGAAGCCCTCAATCTTCTTCCATGAAATACAAATTATTTACATGGCAGGAAGGGACTCTTCACAAAGGCTTTTCACCAGCTGCTAATAAAGGAATGGAGGAAATGAAAAGATGCTGCATATGGTCCCCTCACCTTATTTCTTACTCAGTAGTTAAGTTCTTCTCTTTCTCACTTGTTTTTCCTTTTTTGTTTGCCAAAAATTTCGTATGTCCAGAGAGTGGTCAAGAGTAAACAGATAATGGAAAGCAGAGCTCAGTATGTATCACAGTAATGCTTACCTGCCAAACCCACAACTTTTTACCTGAGTTTGAAACAACCCCCTGTAACTTTACCAGTGAAATGCTGCAGAAGATTCCTGAGAACCAGAAAATGAAACTGAGGAGAAATGGAAGTGAACTAGCAATGCTTTCACTGTCCAAGGTGGGGGCCATGCCTAGTTTAGAGAGAGCATTAATAGTGAAAACCTAATCTGGTCTTCACATTTCTTTCAAACACATAACATGCAATTTTGCAAGGCAATTTAGTATGCAAAAATGTGCTGGGTGGACATGAGGAGCTGGATGCTATTTGTGCAAATACAGTACACATTTAGATTATTGTGGGACTGCAGCCAGGTTACTTGGGAGCAAGAACGCAAACCTCATGTTCAGCCTCCTGGCAGGGAGCACTCACGCCAGAAGCATGATTAATCCCAGCAAAGGAGGGTGTTTATGGGGTGTCACAGTCCTGGTGGAGCTGCCCCTTATGGATGCACACCAGGCAGCTGTGTTTGGACTCATGCGCTGGATCCTTGTTCTCCTCTGTTCCCCTGGGCCTGGGCAGGCTCTGAACTCTGACTGTGGCCCTGGCATCTCAAGCACACTTTTATGCTTGCAGCTACTGTTGTCCTCTCCTTTAACCTTATTTTCGGGATGTACCACAGAGATTATAAAGGGGTTTTTTACACTATCCACGTGCAGCTAGTTGACTTAACATCAGAGATTTGAAGCAGAAGAAATGTCTGTACACTGTTTTCTTGTCTTTGGGGCCTGGAGCATTTCCTGGGGTTTGGATAGTGCCATAGCAGTCCTGGATCCCCTTCCTTGTACCCTAGTACTCCAGCTTACCCTTCCCTTCACAAGTTATAGACTTATCTCTAACTCCCCATCATTTTTCAGAGCTCAAGTCAGAGTGTTCCCTGGCTTAAGACCAGTCCTTCTTAGCATGCTGCTTCCTGACACTTCCCTTTTTTGTCCTTTTACTGGCAGTTTGTTTTGACTTTATTCTGAGACTCTTTATAAATAGGTGTAAAGTAAATATGCCCTACTCTAAGCACCATCCGTCGTAAGGTTTTCCTAAGGTGGTTCAACTTGAATGAAAGTTTGTTTGCATTAAGGGTTCATATTGCTCTCTGTTGTGATGCTTCAGTTTCAATCTAAGAGGTACCTCACCTGCTCAATATTAGCAGTTTCATAAAATTTACTGAATTTTGTCATTTTCACTTAGAGAAATTTCACAAACTACCAGACAGAGTCAGGACATGAATTACTGTCCTGATCCGTGGTCTGTGCGCAGTCTTCTTACTCTGCAGGTTGCAAAATTAAAGCTATGAATTCAGTGTTAGAAATCATGATTAGTTCATAGTACAAAAATGTCTGTGGTATGGGCCACCTTATCTTCTGATAAGTTAATTTCTGACTTTGCCTCTTGTTTCATACTTGAGAGAGCATACTCTTTATTTCATAGCCACTCAAGATTTATGAGTTTGGGTTTGTGTTTAAAAAGCTGCAGTGGGCTGGGTAAGCGCATTCTGTTCCTGCCTTTTTACCTGAAGTTCACTAAAACTATCCTGCATCAAAACACTCCACTTAGGGTATTAAAAATGTACATCTAACTCCAGAATCTACAGCCTAGTTGGATATCACTTAAACACTAAGTTATAGTGGGATTTATGCATACTTGTGATATAACAGTGAGATATTCTTTATCTGGATGTTCAATAGTACAGCAGATTCTACTGCTGATCTCTCTGTTATTGTTGAGGGAAGCCCATTTGCTATGTAGAAGACAGCAGAGTTACAAATCAAGAATGTGAGCAGGCAAAGCATATAAATGAGACAGTATTTAAATTCACTTATCATGTTCCCATCATTGGAGAATTTAAGAAGTCAAATTGTCTCTTCTTACAGAGTTGTTATTTTTTTTTATTCCAGGCAGGGCGTAATGTCAGCTCCTGTGCAGAATAAAGTGGTGAAACTCATACTGCACCTGGAAACTATCCATAGTCTTTGTGTTTGTGGAATCCCTTTTCTTGACCTTGTGGCCTCAAGTACGAAAAGCTGCCACACACACTCTCTCTGGCTATAGATACTGTTGAGATCCTATTTCAAATGTGTTGGGGTTTTGCACAGTATGTAATACCTGTGCTGACCTGTTCTTCCCCATGTGCCTCTCCTTCACTTTGACTTTCTATGTGAGTCTCAGCCAACATTTCACTCCTCTCTACACGTGGATCTCATCAACACAGAAGGAGAAATGGTAGGAGAATGCCCATTCAGTGAAGGGCTTTTCCAGAAAAAAAAGGGAGAGATTTGAATACTTGGCTTCCTCTGATGTGGGTGAGAATACTGTCCAGTGTTAGGACAAATCCTGCTACATCCTGTGTATGCTGCCCCACAGTTTTCTGAAGTGACGAGCTCTCTGCCTGATTATATAGCTAATGTGTTATGATAGTATATTTGTGACTTAAGCTACTTGCTTCTTGTGTTCTTGCAGTGTGATCACTATCAGGTTTTTTTTCATTCTACTGCTAAGGATATTTTATTTTGTCAGGTTTGGGATGAAACTCTTGCCAAATCTGCAGAGGCTTGGGCTGCTACATGCATTTGGGACCACGGACCTTCCTACTTGCTAAGATTCTTGGGCCAGAACCTATCTGTAAGAACTGGAAGGTAGGCAGATACCCTACAAAACAGTTATTTTGTCAGTCTTTGAACACCTTTTGAGATCCAGATCGTAGACTGATGCAAGTTGTCATTCAGTATTCTAGCAATAATTGATATCCATCTGTGTTCATTTGGCTTAAGAGTATTACTGCTTAATTCTGTGCCTCTACTGATGCATGGAGAAATGTATATTTAGGTGGGTTGCATCAGAGGAATTAGCAGCAGAAAGTTCCAAAATACTTAAATCTAAAATGACATGTTTTTCTTTCTGTATTTTAAACAAACCCAGGTATCGATCTATTCTCCAGCTGGTAAAGCCATGGTACGATGAGGTGAAGGATTATGCTTTCCCTTACCCTCAGGACTGCAACCCCAGGTGCCCCATGCGATGTTACGGACCCATGTGCACCCATTACACACAGGTTATATGAATTACATTCTTCTATTAAAAATCTATTGTCCAAAGCTGGACTTTTCTGTGATGTATTTATAGCTCTTTCTCAAATAAATGTGTGTGTGTGTGTATATATATATATTTCCTTTCAATTTGGACTTCACCAATGATAAATATTTATTCAGATGGTTTGGGCCACTTCCAATCGTATAGGCTGCGCAATCCACACATGCCACAATATGAACGTCTGGGGATCTGTTTGGCGACGAGCTGTTTACTTGGTATGCAACTATGCGCCAAAGTGAGTTGCTTTCTTTTAAATATTGTTTACTTTTATACTTCTTGCATGTTTTTGTCCTCTCATAGGATTGCTTACTCCTTTTTCTGCAGCTTGACCTCTTGTGCTTTTTCTGCTGGCTGCTCCTTCGTTCTAACTTTACATCTGAACACACAAAAAATGCATGACTTTGGTCTACAAGGAAGAAAAGGAAATAACTTGATGTGTAAGGAACAAACCCAAACCCTTTTTTTCTGGATTATTATTATCATCATCATCTTCCTTCTTTATGCTGACTCCACTTTCAATTCCTTATTTCTTCATTCTGTTAAATATAATAATGGTGACCTAGTCTTCCTCAGGTAAGCAATCCCACTGTAGTTCAGACCCCTGATTTACTGTGAACACATGTTGTTGCCCACAAGATGCTTTTGCTTATGACCGTGCTGCATAAGGATATCCATAGCATAGGTTTCCTACAAAGTCCATCTACCTAAGCTCAGTGTCTGCAAATCTCATCTTGCCTTCATGTTAGAGTCCTTCAAAGGACAGCCATAGACAGCCCTGTATCAAGTAGCTGTGCAGACATATGTTAGGTTGACATGAAGAAGTTAATTTTCCCCCAGCATTTCCTAGACATCATCCCAAACTTACATCTGGGTGCAGAATGGATCAATAACATGGTTCTGGGAAAGGTTCGGTTTGAGGTCAGTGCTTCATAAGCAGCATGGGCAATGTAAATGGCTGGTTTCTCTCACTCTATATTAGGCAAAGCCATAGTTCTGTGCAGAAATCTAAGTGTAATTAATTGAGCATGTTTTCCATAAACTCACAGTGGCACAGGTACATTTGTGGTAAAGAGCATGCAGGAATATGTCATTATTCTAGCTGTTACATAAGTAAAAGAATTTTTAAAGATCTGCAACTTAAAAAAAAGGTAGGATTTAGTAAGAAAACTGAATTCAGGGAAAATGGCCTGTGGGAATCAAAAAGATTTCTCTGTCATTTTGTCTTTAATATCTAGTAGAAAAGGGTGATAAGAAATGAATATGAGGGAGCAAAGATCAGGCAGCAAAACTATCTGAATTTTAGCTCTACAACATGGACAAATGAATGAAAAAAAGGTGAAATCAAAGTTTATAAGGGAAACCCAAATATTACTTATTATGTATCTTAATTAAAAAAAAAAAAAAATAAAAATTACAAACTTCCAGAGTACATCTATCATATACATATATAGGAAAAGAATTGTTTTATACATTACACATTATTGAAAACTGCTGTATTGTTTGTGTATAGGTTAACAATAAATTAATGACATTTTACATTTTCTCAGTGTAAAAATCCCACTGTTTCTCAAACAGCACACCAAAGTCTGGATTTACGAGCTTCTTCTCTGGATAAGATTTTGAGTAGATCTTTGGTTCATAGGTAGTAGAACAGTCACAAAAAGGATATTGAGTGGTCTTGTCTGGCTTCAGTTCATATTTCCAAGAATTAATTAGATTGAGTTAAGTAGATTTGGCTTAGAGTCCTTGAGCACACGTGGAAAATTTTCTTTGCCAGTCAATAGACTGTGTCTTTCTGAGTAGGGAACTCCTCTAAAGAAGAAGAGGGTGAGTATTACAGCTCTGACCCAAGTTATTGAGGTTGGAATTTGGCAAAGATTTAGGATTTAGAACTCAAATAATTTTCACTGATGCTATGCTGTAATGCTGAAAAAAATATCTATGCTTCTGAACTCAGAAAAAAAGTTTAAGAGGATAACTATAAGGTTTAAAAGTCCCTGCCCCTGCTTTTTTAACAGACTCACAGAAATCAGCCATGTGTTGCATAGAAAATGAAGCAGAAATCAGCTTTCTGGATTTCCATATCTGTTATCAAACTAAATATATTTCCTGAGCACTCAGTCTTCTGTACCCTTTTGGAAGAGAAGTAGGAATGAGAAAATTATTCGAGAGATTCCTACTTTATTCCAAGGCACAACCCAGACCAGGGCTTTTGATCTAATGTTATTGGCTTGGAGGTAGAGGATGAGAAAATGTTTCATAAATAATTGCATTACTCATTGCTATACCATGTCACATGCAAACTAGAGGAAACTTCCCTGCTCAATGAGACATAACATTTAAATAAAAGTCTAATTTTAACTTTCTTTCTGCCTACATCATGAATGTTACATGAATCTCTAAAAGTCCAGGTTTTATATAAGCACCTAAAAGTCTAGATGTGTTTTTCAGATGTTCTTAGATATTTCAGAATAACCTCTTTTCACATGATCAGTTTCCAGACTTGTACCCCTTTCCACTCCAGCTTTATTACACCGCACTATTCACCAGATGGAAGTCCTCCTTCTTCTCCATTAATGAGACCACTACAAATGCCCAAATACAGTTCTTCTTAATATATTACTGTTGAGAATACTTTTCATCTTACCTTTTCTCTAACCGTGGATTCTACCTCAAAGCTTCACAATGTGGACATAGAGCAGTCCAACCTAAGAACAAGAGTTCATTCAATTTATTTTTCCACCTTTCAAGAGTTACCTTAAAACCAAGTTTTAAGATAACTGCCGGACAAGAAACTGCTCAAGGAAAACCTTGCACCAATGTTTATGTTGCTAAGGTCTCATAAACATAGCCCTCTGGTGAAAAATACTCTGTCCCAGGCTCAGAGAATCAAAAATCACTTGGCTGTAGCAAAACCAAGAAAACTGGGACTTTACCATGGAGACTAAAGGATATAGAATTGACCACTGGCCTGGGGTGACATGGTCATTCTCCTGCTGGTTTAGGGAAATTGGTAGATCAATATTTGTCAGTAATCTCCAGAAATATATTAATGTATATTTTCGGTAACAGGTCATTTATAGGGTATCACTGAAGACGAAACCTTTAATTTCTCAAAACAACTATGTTTAACAATTATTTTTCTTCCTCTCTGACCTTACTAAACATTCTTTTTCCTTTATTATTTTCAGGGGGAATTGGATTGGAGAAGCACCATATAAAGTAGGAGTCCCCTGTTCAGCTTGCCCTCCAAGCTATGGAGGTTCTTGTACTGACAATCTTTGTTTCCCAGGAGTAACATCAAACTACTTATACTGGTTTAAATAAGTTAAGGTTTACATTATTTAAAAAAAAAACAAAACAAAACAACACACACACAAAAAAAAAAAAAACCAAAAAACAAAAAACCCATGGATGAGTAACATGAAGCTTGTATATTGAATTTTGCACATATTATATATAGAGAGATATTGTAATAATACTCTGATGTCTTCTTTTTGTATGCTTTTGTATAATTAGCTCTCAAAGTATAGTATAATTTGGTTTTAACACTTTTGGATACAAGACTCACATTAACCCTTTTATATTAATAATTGGTTAAAGGAGAGCAAAATAATTTTCACCTTAGCAAGTGTAGCTTCCTGAAAATTAGGCTCTGTAAAAAGCACATTAAAAGATTAAAGAATATTACTTCCTTTAAAAGATAATAGCTCCAGAAAGAGAAAGGTCATTGTTTAATACTGTGCTTTAAAAATGTAGTGTGACATGCAAAGCAACAAATTGTTCTCACACTCTTATTGGTTCCTCTCATTTACACTGGTGCTTTCACCTGCAATGTCAATGGGACTCTGAGCAGAGGAAAACAAATGTGCAAGAGAAACTTCAGGATATTACCTACCTCATGCACAACATCAATTTGTTTATGGCATTTGAAGAGTTTGGCACATGGCTGCTGCTATCATCAATGATGCTGGTGTGCAGACAGGAAAATTAGAGACAATGAGGAACCACACTAGCTAAAATGCAGTGGCTGTTAACTCACATGCCTGAAGTCTTAACTGGGTAGAAAGCGACATTACCTTAAATATTGGTATAATAGCACAGCCTAATTCTACCTTCCTGTGTTTCTGAGCACAGTTGTAATGACATAATGGTGCTTTGCAGCAGTATATTTATTCTTGTATAGGAAAGCGAAGAAATATACTGCTACAAAGCAACATACATCAATACATGACATCCATACTGTCTTTTACACTGTAAGTTTGCCCGTATATGTGTTATCCCACTGGCTGAAACTCAGTAAGGTATACTTTCAAGGAGAGATCAGATTTAAAATTAGGTTATAGGATTTCCAAATAAAGGTCATTAGGCAACTTTAAAACTTCATACAGATTTTTTTACAAAAATTCTAAATTTCTAAAGCAACTGGCAGTGTCCTTTAATAGATATTGCATTGTTTCTTGAAAATATCTGTGTGAATTTATAAAAACCAAATCTTTTTATTCATACCTTTCCTACTAAAACGTGAACACTTATGGGTGCTTACTAGAACATTTATAAAGAGGACCTACACTTTAAGATAGAATATTATACAGGTAGTTTTCTTGAAAAACAGATTATAAAAAGGAGGAAATCAATTATCTGCCACAACTACTATGTCATTGAAATAGGCTTGAGTTTTGGCTTTGTATTACAGGCCAAAATGTATTCTGCTTTAAATATATGTGTTTAGTCTGCTTGCACTGCTACTTTTAGACCTCTGAAGTTTATGAACTTTGAAAAGCAATACTGAGTAGAGCAAGCAGAACAACAGAGGATTTCACTAATTCAACATATGTATGTGTCTTTAAGTCACTAATTCAGTCCTTTTGAGGGTGTTTGAGGTAGTCTGTCACCAAAATATCAAGTATCATATTGGTGATATAAAAGGAAATACCAGAGTTTGTATTCTTCATGTATATTTTTAATCCGGCAAGACAGCTGTGTGTGTGGGGAATGGGCTCTACAGATTATGAAATGTTGCTGCCGCTCTCCAGCTATCCATAATCTGATCCCTCAGAGGATGTCAGCAACTGACCTATGAGTCTTCAGGCATTTCTGGTTAGTGACACTTCTGTATCTGACAGAACAATAACTAGACAAGTTTATCGTCTTAAGATATGTCCATATTTAAAAACAATAACACTTGTCATATTCTACTATCTTTCATCCTATCAGTTATAATATAAATGGTTTTCCTTTTGGTTTAAAAGATTTGGACTTGGACAGTGCTCAATCAGTCAAAAACTTTCGCTGAGTAAAATCCAGTCCTGTTTTGCAAAAGAAACACAACCTTTTTTGCATCATTTATGTACACATTGAGAATTCATTGAGACAAAACTACTAGGTGGGTCACTAGCCCTCAGCCATTCCAGTTTTTGAAAGAGATGCATGTGACAAGTAAGTTTTTGTTCTGTGTAAGAAATCTTCTGTAGTTGTAAAGACAGCACAGTTAAAACAGTGTATCTAGCTATTTTCAATAATTTTTTTTTAATAGAAGCAGAGCATAAGCAAACGTTCAGGTTAAGCCATGGACCCTACAACAGTAGGTCTAACAATAAATGACTATGCACTTTGGAACTTGCAACTTGTATGTTGTATGGTACATTTTCCAAACAGGACTAGACATTGTAAATTAATTTATAATTCTGTAATTCAGCTGAATTTATTATAACGGGTATATATGTTATTGTATCTGTTACTTTTTAAGTTGCTACAAATGCCTTGATTTTGTGGAATATTTTGTTTTTCATGGACATAGAAAACTTTGCTTTTAACAAACAGTATGCAGTTTTTTTCACAACATCCCATAATGGTGCTAGGGATTAACTATTGTAATCACACTGTAGCTGACAGCAGTAAAAAATGATCTGGGTATAAGCTATTTCATACGAGCAGCTCCTGATAAAACCAGCCACAAACACTCAAGCATTAGCTGAATGTTTTTCACTGAACAGAGAGGATTACAGCTCATCATGTGTTTGATTGCCACATGAAATTTGCCCTTCAACTGTGTTTGATAAGTAGTTTACTGAAGGCCTTTCTGCATTACCTATTTGAATCAGCCCAATTTCTACCATCTTTTTTCTCTTGGACCAGGTAATGACAATGGCCGTAAAGCTCTACTTTGATTGCCAGTGTCAGTGCTGCCTGCCTGATTACCTGACACCAAGGGCTGCTAGAACAAAAGTACTGAAATGCGCAGAAAACTTCATATGTCTTTGGCAGTATATCTGCTGTGATACACTCTGAGGGAAATGCTTGATTAGTTCAAGGCCATGTTGAGGCAAAATACTGCCATTTGCTATTCTGATAGCCTTGAAGTGTTAATTCCGTCCAAGTAGAGTGGTATGCCTTTAAAGACAGAGAAATTAGCTCAGACTTCTCTTCTAAATATAAAATTATGGAAATATACACAAAGTAAAATAAGCCTAAAAATATTTTCGGTCAAAATACTGTGAGAGGCATAAGTGCAAAAATGAGGTAATTGATATCATTTAATGTTGAGTGGAGCTGTTTATAATACCTGCTTGTGATTTTTTTTGCCTCATTTAAACATGTAAGATGATGGGTAACAATTGATACCTTTTGGTGCTAACCTCTGTGTTCTGGTGCTGAAGTTATACATTATTTTCTGTGGACAATGTTTACTTCCAGTATTACCATATACACTCCAGTGTTTGTGAAATCTTTTTCAGCTAAGCATATGATTTGCCACTAGGCCAGGTTTACTTTCAGAGTTCCTTTTTATGGTTCTTTTAGGCTGTAATGAGAGTTTTATGTGCATTAGAGAGGAAAATGTATTCCAGTTCAAAACCAAGACAAGCAGCACCCTCCCTTCATCACAACAGTGAAGAGCTTGTGGAACAAATTATGGGGAGAGTAAGACTTCTGACAGTCATAACTTCAGATTGATGCTGAGCAGGTTTTGGTCATCCCAAATCCTCTTTCTGGGGTAATAAATGATGTCAGAAAATCTGTGCTTGACCTTGCACACTTATCCTGGGGATCTCTTCTCTGAGAGCAGTTTGTTCACCTCTGAATTTGATATGAGTTGGATCAGGCTTCAGTGAAAACCATGTGAGGTTTAACATAACTTTTTCAGAACTGAGAAAGTTGGATTCACGGGAGAGCTTTATGGACAGCAAAATTAGACTTCATGTGCCATCCCCCATCAAACTGGGAAATACCGTGGGGCTCTGAAAGAGGAAACCTCCCAGAGCAAAGGTGCTCTGTATCACTACTGGGATCTAACAGAAAGAGACAAATCTGTATCTATATCCATATCTATGCCTACAGATAGATGGATCGATAAACAGGCAGATATCTCTCTTTGTATCTTATCTTCTGGGATCAGGTTGCAAGCATGGATGCCCTCTTGTGGTTGAGAATTCTGATATTGGTTTGATTTCATAGGAATCCAAGAATTTTTGCAAAATTGAAAAACTGAAAATTCACATGCTCTGGTTCTGAGATCATAATTGGTCTGATGATCTCAAAGTGCACAAATCTTCCTATTTGGATTCATAAGGAGAACACTGGACTTCTTTCAGTAATAACCTGAAATAAACACAGCCTTCTCAAACTGCTTTCTTTCAATAGAAAAGAAATGGAAAATTTAGTATTATCTCCTTGTCTCCTGCCAAAAGACAAAATACAGAGTGGAGTAAGATTTTGAAACCTTATTGTTTGGCAATTGGGTTGTAAGTTCCTTAGAAATCCCGCAGACTGACAATCTGTATAAATTATGTTTGGGTTGTTTTGGGTTTGTTTGTTTTTTTTTTTTTTTTGCAGCAGAAGAGAGAATATCAGGTTATATGTTTAGCTCACAACAGCAATTGTTACTCAAATCACTGAGCTATTCATCATGCTGCAAACTTGCTACAGGTTCAGTAGATCATCATATAAGTCAGGAAGTATCTTAGATGCAATATTTAAGTTAATAAACTTGTTCCTGAAGAGTGAATGGTAATATTGGAATCTAATAGCTCTGTGGAGTTAAACAGCTTTGCTCCATGTAGGGTGCTCTTACGTAATTGAAACGGTGCTTAAAGGCAGGGTTCGTTTAAGAAGCAAACCATCTACAGCTACTTTTTTTTTCCATATGCAACAAGGAAAGATTCACTGAGGACTGAAGATGTTGAGGATTGGAAAAAGATGTTCCTATGCTTTCTATGTGAACCCAAGCCAAAAAAAGGATTGGAAAAAGATATTCCTATGCTTTCTATGTGAACCCAAGCCAAAAAAAGAATTGTCAATGTTCAGTTGGTGAAATGTCCTTTTCTCCCCCTCTTATTATATATTGTCATAATTTTTTGTTTAGATTTTCTTTTATAATTGTGTGGGTGGGGTTGTATCTGGTTTTTCAGAGAAGAAAGCTTGTTGTGTAACACATTTTGCAGTGAACTTATCAATATAGCATTTCTTTCATATTGTCATATGATGCTATACATGTTATACCTGAAATATAAATTTGTATCCCTGTTTCAACTTCTAATGCTATGAAACTCTAAAGAAATGTACATCATTTTGATCTATTTTGTAACATCTATGCATTTAAATAAATATGTAAAATTATCAGTATTTACGCTTAATGTTCTTTTGATATTTCTTCTGTTGATTTGTTTCCTAAAGAAAACATGTTTTCAGGGAGATAGTAAAGGACATATCTGATTTTAATTCAGTTTGAATATATTTATATAAGTGCATATGCTTTGAACCTGGGCTCCATTATGTACTTGAAATCTGTCTTTATGTGTCCACCTATATGAATAGGAGCCTGTCTTTTGGTATTGAGGGCCTGAACTCTCTATCAGAATTAGTGATCAGGGGATGTTTTCTTATGTACCTCTGGCCAAGAAGAAAAGTCTGAACTGTGACCAAAGGAGATATCCACAGAAAATAAGGAAGGTACCATTGTCAATTTGGCCTTTTCTGGAAGGACACATATTGTAGTCAGAAAAAATAGTAATTCTTCATTACCTGAGTTATTTTATACACCATTCATTTAGAGATACAGCTTGAAGGACACAATCTCACATAAAATAGGAAAGAATAGAAGGAACAGCAGATTCTTTCAGAATGCCACAGTACATTTTTTCTAGTATTTTTTCTCTCTTTTTTTAATGACGTTATATGCTTTTTATCATAGAATTTCAGAATCACAGAATGGTTAGGATTGGAAAGGACCTAAAGATCATCTAGTTTCAACCTGTTTGTGATGTAGAAGTTCACTGAAATATGGGAGTAATATTATATGTAATTGTGAATAAATACAGCCCAAGCTGTTGCCACTCTCTGGGCAATCGTAATAGGATTATGTCAGATGTCAGAAGCTGGCCAACAATATTCAGTTTTGGTGCTTGTCTTTCCCTCGTCTCAGCCCAGTACTGTTTGGGCTACAGCAAAAAGAACAGTGGTTATGCCTAATGTCTTCTGGATGGACTTGATTTAGTTTCTTTTTCTCTCTTCCTATCTTGCTTTTCTCCCATCTTTCCCTTGACCTATGAATTGGGGTGCTGGTTTGGGGAAGACAATGCTAAGGCACATCAGCCCACTGTATTGTTTTTCATTTTCTCTCTGTTACCTTTTCATCCAGATCTAAGGCTGAAACAGAGCTAATCACTGAAGATTTTTGCTTGTGCCTTGTCTCAGTCTCTCAGTTTTGTAATCTTGGTTTCTATCAAGCCTTCATACCTTGGTTTTTCACCTACAGAGCCCAAGACATGGAGGAGCTGATGTGTATGTAACTCTCACCCTAATATGGAGAATGGATTTAATTGGGATGTGTGATTTCAAGTGTGGGAACTTGATATCAGTAGCAGAGTCCGCAGTTTCAGACATAGCATGAGATGCTCTAAACTGTGGCTTCAACAGCAGGATTGGCATCACTGGTGTCAGCAGGAAGCAAATCCACATGTTATAGGAGCACCATGATTTACAGTGCCTTTATGTTATTGCGCAGTTGTTATTACCAGACTGAGAATGTCTCATATAAACCAAGAGATTAAATTTTCTTTTTGTTTGGTTTTTTTTTTTTTTTTTTTTTTTTGGTGGGTTTTTTTTGTTTGTTTGTTTGTTTGTTTGTTTTTGAGAAAATATGCCAACAGGGTGTATGTTCTCAGGGTGACAATCCCATATACCCACAGATGGTCAATGTGACATCCCAGCCATTTGCAAGCTTGAAGACAGGCAAACAGCTTCCTTCTCAGAAAATCAGTGTCTGAAAATCCAGTTATACCAGTTTTTTGGGTTTGGCTTAATCTCTAGTTCTTCAGTTCCCTAGTGACTGACTTTGATATTATAGACATTAATCTGGTGTTCTCTGACTTTTTTTTTTTTTTTCTGTTTGTTTTCTTTCATGTTAATAACACAATAACCTGAAAATTACACTGTCATCCAGGCGAATTATTCCTATGTCTTTAACGTAGTCCCTTATGTCTGACTGGGGGACCGTTGAAGTAATTGCATTCCTTACACGTATGACAGGCCTTTACAGCAACATCATGTAATGGAAAATGACATAAAAAGTTCTCCTTGACAGATAATAGAGACTGAGATATATTTTCTCAACTTGGCAGTGCTTATAGCCTTTTTTACTTTCTGTGGGTTTTCATCTTGAGCTTTAGTTCCATTGTTTTGAATCCCCTTTTCATCTGAAGCAAGACAGGTTTATATGATTTTGTCTGTGAAATCTAGCACTGGACTTGCTCCACTGCATTTTTTTGTCGAAAAAAAAAAAGCTTAAAAGTACGTCTGTAAGCCCAAAGCTATCTGAGGTCTTGCTCAATTTGCAGTCCATACATCTACAGGTACAACCTTAGAGTGCTGTTTTGAAGACTTTTGTAGATATTGGCAACTGTGAGTTGGCGGTAGTTTCAACCCATAAGGACCTTGCATAATGATGCAAGATTTTTCTACCCATATCACATCCAAAGTCTCCTCTGTAATTGAATGTATTGAAATTTACTTTTATTAGCAGCCATAGCTATGAGTTTACGCTTGACCATACTGTTTTACTAGAATGTAGAACAGAGCACAGAGAGGGATGTGCTAATATCCATGTAGGTGATGAATAAATAATTTATATTATTCTAGTACTGTTTTATCTTCTCTAAGCTTTTAATATCCCTGTGTCTGTTTAGGTACAGTAGGATGCTTGGCTTGTTGAGTTACAAAGAATTTAATTTTGGCACCATTTTTTCTGCATCAGTCTTTCAGGGGTCTTTCTATTTCCTCCTTGTTTGCTGGATCAGGGGTGCTGATAAATTCTGATACTTACAGATACTTACTGTGATCTACTTGCATATCTTGCCATATAAACTTCTCCTCATGTTTACTGTTTTCATTACGCAGAACTGGTGTTCTTACTTTTTTAGTTTTTCTCAAACTCTCCAACTTCCTATAGCTGCATGAGCTTCTTCATTCCTCCCCAGCAGAAAGTCACTTTCTGTTTAGCTTGCTGTATACCACCAAAATTTTCTATTTTCCAGCGAAAAGCATATGTGCCAAACACAACTAAGATGGCAGTCTTCAAAAAAACAGTGTCTTCCTATGGGTGTGTTGAATATGCACAGACATGTGATCTTTTTTCCTATGGGCAATGCCAGAATCCTGCTGATACATCAGACATGGAAAAAGATTTGGCATTAACCATCTTTTCAAGGATTTTTCCCTTCACAGGTAGTGGAAAATATTCCTCTTTTACGTATCTATTTGATTGAGTATATCCAGAAGCAAAAATAAGCACATTCGTTTTTAGTGAGTGAATCTATTCTACATTCTTCTAACACCAGTGTAGTCACCTGGAGCTCTATACCAAAATGTAATGCAGTGAGCTGGGAGTGAGAGATGCTCCAAAAGTGGCTCAGAACCAGAAGATGTCTTTGGCAGTCCCAGAACACTTTTATTTCCTTACTGAACAAGTCCACATGGGCCCTACAGTTGGATCTCATGATGACATTGTCACATTTACACCTCCAGAGCCTGTTTCACTTCCTTGCACAGACAAATCATGAAACCTTCCCACCAAAGTAGCCTTGATGGTTGTATGACAAAGCTCCAGCAAAAGGTCTGAATGTAATACCTTTCAAAATGTATCACAACCATAGAGCCATAGGTGGAATACATCTGCTTTATTGCTGGTACCCTATCTAGCACCTTTTGAATCTCAGTTTATGGTGAAGGCACTTGTCATGAGTATCCAGACTGTGGCACAGCCTGGCTGGATGGTACACAGCAGTGGAAGGTTCTCCGCTCCTTGAAAACAGTGTCAGATTGCTCACCTGCTTTGCTTCTCTGCTTTCCAAAGCATGAACTTTCTCCTTAAGACCAATGGAGTGACATGCTTTTAATACAAAAATAGATGCTCTTTACCTAGGTTCTATTAAAGTTTCTATAAGTTTCATTATTTGTTCACACAGGCTTGTAATTTGTCTGCTTTTTTGTGGGAATAAACTTAACCTGAATTGTATCCGCTTTTCTTCTATTACTTGTAGCTTCTCTGACAATATTGTAAGGATTGTTTCAGGAAAAATCAAAGCTAACTTTTTTCTATCTTTCTTTTTATTTGTATCCTTTTATTATCTTTATTATGTAAAAAAAAAAATAAAATTATATACAGTCTGCAGTCTTTGATATATACATATTTTTTCACCTTTGCAGTCTCTTTTCAAATTTTTATTCCTCTGTACAAGGTATTTTAATTTCTTTTAACCTCTATGCTACTCTTTGTTTCCCAGAGCTTTATGGTGGTCAGTACAGCTTTTGATGCACATATTTTCCCTCTCTTCCAACCAGGAAGATTGCCCTCAGGCATCATCTCCCTTTTTATGTCATCTTTGCAGCCTGTCACTCATACTCTGTGGATGTTGATGTCATTGGATCATAGAATAATAGAATGGTTTAGGTTGGGAGGGACCTAAACCACGACAATAACCTAGTTATAACTCCCCTGCCATGGTCAGGGACACCTTCCACTAGACCAGGTTGCTCAAAGCCCCATCCAGCCTGGCCTTGAGCACTTAAACACATGGGGCAGCCACAGCTTCTCTGGGCCAACTTGTTCCTTTCTTCCTATCGGCAATCTCTGTGTATGTGTAGAAGCAGAGCCTGTTCACCTCTTTCCAGTGGTAAAAGCAAAACTGAATTTTGATATCCCAAGCATGAAAGGCTGGAACCTTCTTCCCAGGAAGTAACAGCAGGCTCAGAGAGCTAGAGCATGGAGTTTTCTCCTTCTGCTGGCCAGGGAGAAGAAAAGAGGCTAAAATGGTGGCAGCAAGTGCTTAGTGTTTATGGTTGGTTTGTTGGTTTTTTTTCATGCTGTTTATTTAGTTAGATAACTCATACATGAAGCAGGAGTCTTAGAGTTAGTTTCTTCCTCATCCAGAGGGGATTCAACCCCTCTCCGCCACTTTCAATAGAATCACAAATAAAACAGTTTACATCTGCAGAAAAGCTTTGTTAAAAGGCAGGTATGCAAGCAGCAAGAAGCCACTGCTCCACTAAGTATGGAACTAGTATACAAGAGTCATGAAAAGGTCCAAGGGAAAACAAAAGTGGTGGTTTGAACACCTAAGTAGAAGAGTTACGGATTCCAGCCCCTGTTCCCAGGATTTTGGCTGCTATAGACAGTGATTTTGGCACACAAAACTTATAACATGATGCATTTATTTTTATTTATAGGATGCAAAATGCGAGATCCCCAGGAACACATACTAGAACCCATTACCTGCTATGGAACAGTATGTGCATTGCCTCAGAGGCAGGATATCACTTCCTTTCTAACCCTTACACAGGCTGGGCAAACCCCCAAAAAAGCTAGGTAGAAGCTATCTCTGAAGTGCATTTTCACCTTATTGATTCCTGCAGAAAAATTGAGAAAAGGACGTAGAAATAAACCCATGTGCTTGTTAAACATAATTAATATGCTTCCTTGGTTGGTTTGTAAATGTAAACGAAGGAATGCCTCATCAGATAAGCATAGGCCTTACTCTATGTATATAAGATAAGGAGGGAGGAAAGTGAATTCTCTAGTGGTAGGATCACAGAAGGCTAGATTTTGCTACTTTAATTCCAGCTGTGTAGTTGAAAGTGCTACTGACTGTATTTAATGGAATTAATGGCAAAGTAAGATAATACAATGGTAAAGTCATAGTGACAAAACAAAGGCTGTGCTATTTATCTGTGTGTGTAAAAGTATATGCAGATCTGCATATATAAGCTTTCACATTCCACATTCATGAGAATTTTTGGCAAATCTTAACGTTACTACAAAAAGTATGTATCAATCCATACAATTTACTTTGCAACTTTTTTTGCTTGTGCTTTAGCCAAGCCTATCCATGTGTGTGCATTAGAAACCCTTGACAAAGGCCAGCTGAGGGCTGAAATGTTGGGAATTTGCCCTCTTCACCCTTATGAATAAATCTTTCCTTAAAAGCAAGGAAAAAATCCTGTTGGCTTGGAATGTCTCAGCATGCTGACTGTGCACAAACCAAGGCTGGAATAATCATGCATTACTGTGATTTGTTTTTGTATTGCCTCCTTGTCATGTTTTAAAAAAAGAATACAAGTATCATAATTTCTTATTGCTTATTGCACCAGGTGCTTGCCAGATAGTTAAGGAGGGCCAGCTGTTAGCTTTCAGGAGATGTCAGTGGAAGGACTGATAGACTTCTTTTAACCAATGCATTCAAAAACCTATAACATTCTTGCAAGTAGTAAAGCATTTGCTTGTCTTGACAAGGAATGTTAGGAAAGCACGGAATGCTGTCTTTTTAGAGAAGAGTAGAAGGCAGCAAAATAGATACTATGTGATGAGCTAATTCTTCATGGACCACCGGTGAGTGCAGTGCAAGCTACACTTTTAGACCTGTTTCTGTAAATGATGACAAATGAAAGCATGGTCTGGTAAAACCAAAGAAAATAGTTCTATCTATCTCAGCCTACCCATAAGCTGTGCTCTGAAAGTACTTTTAAAAAGTGCATTTAAAAAGTAAATTTGTTCCACTGCTAACTTTTGACACCTAAGTTTATGAAAGCTGCAGGTCCAGGAAGACAGTTCAGAGCAAAAAGAACCTGCCATCAAAAAAATCTGAGAGCAAGTATTATCAGTGTTGTTAAAGCAACTATTGCAACAGGCTGATTTTAGTTTTCCTGCAGTTAAAACACTAATTATCATTATTCACTACTTGATTTATAACACCAGCTAAGCTTTCTCCTGTTCATGCAGATTTTTTAATAACCAGAGCTGTTCTGTCTTGTTCTATCCCATCCCTTAAATTAAAAGGCTTTCAATTAGGCACAACTCCATTGATCTGATCTGGCACTAGCCCAGGCAGCAAAGTTTGCCAGTGACACCAGTGGAAGCTGGTTGAGCTCTGCCCAGTTGTGTGTGTCGTGGGACAAGCACTGCAGGTTTCTCGTTTTCCTGTCATGTCACACCACCATAGCAAGGGTCTGTAGAGCTGATCAGAAGGAGGAACATGGATGAATAAGGCCACAACTTCACTGACAAAATATTTGTGGTATCTGAGGAGGCCTAGGGCAAGGCTACAGTGCTTCTACTGTGTAATCACAAAGTAGCTTTTCCAGAGTTTCTAGCACCCCAACTCTTCTCTTCAGTGTAGTGGAATAGGGATCTCATAAGGCAACACCTCAAGACTTGTGCTTCTTTAGGTTTAAAGTCCACTAGCAAGATCCCAGTACTCTTTTTCTCCTGTTACTTGGATCTTTTATTTTTCTGTACAAGCTGCCTCTTAGAATAACCTGAAGTGTTCCTACAGAAATCACCAACATTCAGGTCTAAGTCGTTCACCAGTCTGGCTTCTCCTGACATTGTGGAAAAGATTAAAAAATTGCCAGTTTAACAACAAAACTAACTGCTGGCTACCAAAATTCATCACTACGTGGAATCAAAGTTTTTTAATACTATATTGTACAGAAAGTCAGAGAGTCTAAACCTTGAAGAAAAAACTTATTAGAGGGGCAATGAAGAAAGAAGCAGTTGCTCTCTCTGAATTGTGGCAGACAAGCTAGAAGAGATGGGATCCAAACTGTTCTCTGACTTGTGCTCTCTCTAGGCATAACCTGACTTGTCCTTCTAGGCATAACCATGGGATGGTAAATGTGTTCCACTTAAAAATCAAGTCTGTAGCGGTCATTTCACTTTGAATTAGGAGGTAAGCTGACTGTGACTATAGTCAACAGCATAATGGCACCATTAGAAGCTAAAATACTTAGCAAAAATGCACATTCATAAAGAAGCATCAGAAAAAACTTGCTTAAATACAGCTGGATAAATAGCTTACATAGATAAAGAGGAAAGAATCTTATTCTTCACATAGTCCACTGAAAATTAAATAGACAAATCTATCCCAAATAACCTCTATATCGCTTTCTTTCCTGAATAGTTTCCTGCTCTTTCAGCAAGGTAGAAATGACCTTCTGAGACACAAATTTTTTTTTTTTTTTTTGAAGAGAAACTAGCTCAGTTATTAGAAGGAACCTTATTGTTCATATTTCTTGAATCAGTTCTGAGATTCCACATACACAGGCTCAGGTATGTTAACATGCACCCTGCATCCATCACTTCCTTCAGCAGGTACTTTCTCCTTTATATTTCAGAAGTGTAAGATTTGCATGCATCTAAGCTGTGCACCTAGACTCTACGTAATCTAAAAAGGAGAGAATAAGATCCTACTGATTTTTCTTTTCCTGTGATTTCTCTCACACTGTCACTGAATCAAAAGGTGGTTTTAAAGATAAAGGAAACAATATGAAAAAAGAAAAGACTGGATATAGGGACTAGAACTTGAGGAATAAATAAAAGATATTGTTCAGAAAACTTTTGCACATAGATAAATTTGTTGATAGATTTTGCATTAAAAAAAACCCAAACAAAACAAAACAAAAAAACCAAACAAAACCTGGTAGATCGATACAAGCAAGGAGGAGCAAGACGTAAGGATACAGCTGCAGGGCTTGATAAACAAAGCGGGATAAGGATGAAGCAGAGACAGTGTAGAAGCCAAGAGCAGGCAGAAATCAGAGAAAGTGAGAGAAGGAGGAATTGTATAAAAGGCAAGAGGCAGAATAATGATAGAGACTTGCCCATTAGATTTAACTGAAGTGACAGTTAAAAGAAACCTCTAGCTTAGATTATCTGCTGGCACAGATAAACTCTTTTTGCTAAATCATTTTTAATCCCTGTAACTTGTAATTCTATGGCCCACTTTTACATACCAAAATAAACTTTCTCCCACATTTCTGTATCACTCTATCATTAGGACTGTTATTTCAACTTTTTGTTTTGAAAAACATTCAGCCCTCTAATAGCCAGTCAGGGACACAAGATTTATGTTATCCCTTTTTAAAAAGAAAATGGTCTTAGAAGCCAAAATTTACAGAAGTGCAGCAGAGCAGTTTCAATACACACCAGTTTTTCCAAATGCAATGAAGGTACAAGATAAGTCACTTATATGAAGGACAAGACATTACTGAAAAAAAGGCAAAAGTGATATATTGTTGAGTCCAGTCCTGCCTTGGCTGGGAGACAGTTCTGACTTCTACTATGTGATAGCTCTTCTGACTGTAAGCAAGTAAAGAAAAAACCTAAGGGGGAAAATGAACACAACATTAGGCTGAAATATGTCCCCCAGAGGGGCAAAGGGTAAGGCATGGCTCCTCCTTCCTTCAATGTGCATGTAGGACAACATGTATTACTGCTTAATCTTTAAGACATCTCACCTTTTTTCCTGGGCTGTTAACTTGCTTCATTCACCTAAACCCAGCTCCAGTTAAAAAGAATGTAAGAGAACTTTAGCATTCTCATTTCAGGTTTTCACCATCTTACACCAGTTTTATACCACTGAGCTTTACTCCATTCCTTTCAGCACAAAGGAACGGAGTACACATTCCTACGCCTGTATGAGAAGGAAACTAGAAGATCTAGGTAGTTTGTCTGCCTCTCTAATTACTGATCTTCTTGCTGTCCTGCTGCAGAATTCAGAGCCAACACTTATTTCTGGTGGCTAAGGATATCCAGCATCTTGGTCTAGCCTCAAACACCCATTTTTCCTTTATGCAGAAAGAAGCTGCTGTTCATTCCTGCAGCTAGAACATTACCTCAAGCACATATGTATCTGCCACTGCTCCTGACTGATTCTGTCCTTACAGATATGGAGAATGACTCTCATCCCTTACTCAGTATTGAAAAATTAAGTGCCTTAAAATAACCATTCCTCATCCCAATACTTCTATCATTGTCTTGTTGTATGTTACATTTCTCATCTGTTTATCAGTACTGGAGTGGGCTGTGTTACTGACCTAGGTGAGATACAGAGACCCCTAATGGCCAACCTTCAAAAACTGAACAAATAAGAATGAATTCCAGCTTGTATTCAACATTGTATATGAATTATAGCAATTTACTGCTAATGGGGTTTTATTGAAAGGATGATTAATTCACCTCCTCAAGCACTAATTCAATCAATCAATCAATCAATCCATCCTTATTTTGGAAAAAAATAGTTCGATCCTGAAATTTTAGCCTACCATGGAAGGCCTTCGAGGAAGTAGGAAGAGTCATAATCCTCCAGTTTCATCATAGGGTGTTCCTGTTCTTTGTTTTAAGCAGAGAGAAGAAGCCGACAGCTTTGCCATCAATGTTATGGTGACATCCAGACATGGTCTGCTACATATAACCATTGTCTGCACTCATGCATAGAAAAGGGAAAGGGATATGATACATTTTGTATAGACTGAATGAGTTATACTAGAAGAGCTAGTCCCTGTAGAACACAGTAATGTGAATTCAATCTGTTTAAAAAGCCAAACCAAACCAAATCAAACCAAAACCAAAAAACCCAACCAGATTCAAATATTTTTGGGAACTATAGAATTGAGAAAAAGAGGGCCATAATACTGGGTAAGCGGATACAGACACATCTGAAACAAGTGTCATTAGTCTGTGTGGGTCATGATGATATCTTTTATTTTTTTTAATACACATGCTGCTTTTAAACAAAGGAACTATTTATTAAATAGCTTAAATTTGAAAGGTTATTCAAGCTGATTTTGTGTGTTCTGTCTGTGGTCTCATGCTATATTACTGACATGAGTCCATCTGTAGGAGCTTTAATGCTGTACCTTTAATGGAGAGAGCATATCACATTCAAAGGACTTGAAAACACGAAGCCAAAAATTCCAGAATGTCTATACTAAGGTTTGAAACATAATGGGACTTCTTGTTCTCTGTCTGCTCACTGAGGTGTGAGTATCTTGAAGATCATGTGAAAATCAACATGACTAAACAAAGGTAATTTCACCACCCACTCTTTTTCCTTAGAACAAAGTGTTCTAGACAACTACATGTAATCCAAAGGATACAGTAATACAGCTGTCATCACATCAAGCCAGACAATATAAGAACCATCTTTTCAGAAACTTTATTAACCAAGATATATGTTATAAGTTTTTTGTTGCTGCTTAATTGTGTGATATTTCTGTTGGACTAAGTACAAAGTGTTGAGATTATGCAGTTCATCGTTACACTACTCCTGGAATGTTGATTGAGTTTCTTCCAATTATGTCATTCTAATTGTGCAATCTTCAAATTTCACCAATTTACATTTCCTTTCACTATTTATTAACATATCTTATAATCAGATATTACAAACTCCCGTAAAACAGCAGACTGTACAAAACATAATACTTATTCTGTAAGTAGCATGCCATTCTTCACAAAATAAACCCAAAATAAACACAAAAATAATTTGTGTCCACATGGAAAAAGACAGTAGCTTTAGCAGTCCAGCTTGAGCTTCCCTGCCAATGCCTTATAACAACAATATGTCTGATGGACCTCTGTGGCAGCCCAGCTGATCCTTCTGACAGATGCAGTGAGCATAATAGGTTTCATAAGATAAAGAGGAAAAACAGCTCCAGCTTAATTTTGCAAAATTTTCATCCATAAGTTTAATACTCCTGAAAAAAGATTTTATGTTGGAGCATCTCAGTCTATTTTTTTTTTTTCCTTTTGGAATATACAGGCATTTTGGGAGTTTCAATGTAAAGTTTTCTTATGATGTTTTGTAAAATAAATATATTGTCATAATAAATGTAGTAAAAATCAGAACAAAGTATTTTGACTGATTCAAAGAGAATTACTTTTTAAAAACTTATTTATAAAAAGTTTTAATTCAATAGAAAGTTTTAAAATATCAGATTTTCAGTTTAAGCTCTATTACTATAAAAGTTATTAATATCTGTGACATGTGGTAGACAATATACTTTTATCTGCGCTGGTCAGCTGATCCATGCCTACCCTGCAGAATAATGAACAGCCACAACCTTTTAGCACGTGGGAACTGTCACTTCTGCTGTCTACTCTACAACTGTAACACTAGTAGTTGACACGTTGGCTATTGCCTGCAAAGAGCCATGTGCTATGGAAGACACAAAACTGGCCTTCTCAAAGAACACAGCGTGGTGTGGCCTTCTTGAAGGAGCAGGACCCTGGCTCCAACTCCCTTCTGCAGCATGGAAGTAAATTGAGGTCAGCAATATGAGGAGTGTAATGGAGTGTAATGGTTGCTGCTGCCTACTACTAGACCTACCTACGTGCCAGCATGGGAAGGGACTTTCTTTTTTTTCTGTCCTCTCTTCTCACATAATTTAGGAATTGCTGATAGAATACTTAAGGTCCTTGGATTGTGGACCCTATGTTCCTACTTGCTGAGGACCCACTAAAATAGCTGAGCAAAAGGGCTTAGCTATATTGAGGATGAGCACTGCAGCATTCCCTAGAGGAATTTATGGCCCTAGTGTCATCAGTTTAGTGGGTAAATGGGAAGTATGAAACAGCTTGTACTGAGAGACTGTCTAAAGTAACCATTCAGAAATGCTGACATAAGAGGGAAAAGGGCCAACCTAGAACATTCAGAAACAGAAGTATTCATTCAGGGTGCAATTCCCTTTAGAAAGCAGTGTAAATGAAACCCTTGATGATCGCATTCGAGATGACACTATTTATGGGACCGTTCAGACAAAATGAAAGCAATTATCTATGACATCAGTGTTTTATGCTGAACCTTATCCTGGATGTTTGCTCTCACAGTTAGTTGCTTATTAGGTGAGTGGCTTGATTAAACCCTTCACAAAAGACAGAAGTAGGAAATCACAGCATAGGAGAATCAGAGGAAATAGGGATGCTTTATATAGAAATATAGGAAATCAGAGCATAGGGACGCTTTAGCATCTGCTAAGCTCTATCAAGGTGACTATCTAACCACCTCTGCATTTACAGAGAAAATGTGCTGTAACATATCAGTTACAATAGTATCTGAAACTCCATGTTTTTGATGTAGCTCTTAAACGACTCCATTTTTTGCAGATCAGCTGCAGGCACAGGCAGAACTTGGACCTGAAGTGCTCTGAAGGAATAGTTTGAAAACCATGAGTAAGCTCAAAGCAAGTCCCCTACCAAGAAATGAAAGAGATGTTTATTTTCAAAGGAAAATAACGGTTTCAAAACAATCTTGTATTTCCAACAGAGTTCTTTGGAGGAGAAAAGGTATGAAAATATTGGAATGAAGTGCAATCACAAGAATGTAGAGTGAAGGTAACAACAGCAAGATTGTCATTATGAAAAATTCCAAGATTCAGTCTCCTTTGCCAAAACATACATAAATATATATAGTACTGTTAATAAGACATATACCTCTAACACCAGACAGTATAATTATGTCTGAGCATTATTATCACAGCTAAATAGGTGTTAATTGAATATTTCCTTTTTGTTCTGTTTTGTTTTTTTTTGTTTTTGTTTGCTGGCCCCTCCGCTTTCCTCCAAGATCATTAGCTCCTTGGCAATTGCCTTGTCCTCTCACCACAAGACTGGAGGAAAGTCCAGCAGTCAAGAGATGGAAAAGGCCCAGCTGTTCCACTGTGGAACTCCATTTGTAGTGCTGAATAGAAGACAGTCTCCTGTAATAATAATCCAGCACCTCTGTTTGAGATCGTGCCATTGTTCTGTAGCTGTTACATTCCCTGGAGCTGGCAGAAGGACATCATAAACACTGTTCATTAAAGGAAAAAATCCATTCCATCAACTGAAAAAACTCTATCCTTCAGGTAGGAACAGGAAACCATCAGTGGAATCAAACCTCCCATGGTGTTGAGCTAACAGTATCTCATTACAGAGGCATTAATGAAGAGCTGAATAATCACATTTTTATGGTTTAACAGTTAGAAAAGTAGAATTTAGTATGCTTAATTGCCTCTCTGGAACAGACAGTGACCACTCCTGAGTGACAAACAATTTCCATCTCAGGTTTATGTTATATATTTCTTCCAGAAGATATTGAGTGTATATGATAGCAAATTCCTGGAACTTCTCAGGTATCATTCAAAACTTCTAAAGGGATGTTTTTGTTGTTATTTCCTCTGCTAACCCACAAGAAAAGTATGACCCAAACTATTTCACTAGGAAAATTTATGTTTCTGTCCAATATTTTGGGGGACTATTTTGTTACAGTATTGTCAACATACAAAAATGCTCTCAGGATACTGAAGACCAAAGGAAATGAAGAAACAGTAAGGCATAATGAACAGAATTTGTTGGCAGGAGATTTCTTGCTCTCTGGCCTGAAAAGGTGTTCAAGCCCCACAGAATTAATTGCTACAGTTTGAGGTACTTAAAATTATGAAAGCATCAATTTTATTTGGCCATTTTTTCCTAGTAAATTACAATTCCTGACATCAGAATGTGAAAGGAGGATTGCCTCCTGTAAAAAGATAAAACATGCAGGTTAGGACCAAGGTTTTATAGAAGCTGAAAGGAAAAATTAGCCATAGCAGAATTTGACTTCTAAAAGAAGATACAACAAAACCCACACATCACAGAAATGGAAGTTTTTTTCTGGGAAATCGACTCTGAAAGAAGAAGTTGTGCAGTGGTTGTCAAACCACCTGAAGTCATACTGAGTCACAGCAATTTGTACTCTTTGTTGGCTCTTAGAGTTAAGGATGTAAGTCAGGCTGCTATTGATCCGGTGTTGGAAGCCCTGCAACTAGCTGTATGCACACATTAAATATATTACCCTATGTATACAAAATATTAGTACATGTTTTTCAGTCAATGATATAGAGACTTGTATTTGAAAACAAAATCCAAAATAAATTAATACATTGACTTTTTTTATAATGGTACAAATCAGCAAAAATAGTATTTTTTAACTCTATAAGCCAGAAAAAAAAAAAATTGTTACTGGAATAAATAACGCTCTTGCTAAATATAAACTGGAGACAAAATAATAAACTCTCAAGAATTTTCTGGTTGATTATCCGAGTGGATAATATGAACAGATCAGTCCTTTCCAAAGAACCAGATCAGGATATGGTTTTAATAATAGACATCTATGTCCCTTTTCAGTGTCCTTGTTTTGTATGATGACTGGCTTCAAAGTCTAGCCCACTTCCTTGCCTGAATGGAGCTTAAAATCTTAGCCTTAGGATGTTGTTAATGCAATGACTTAGTGCAAGGCCTTACTATAGCCTTGGTGAAGCTGCTCCACTTTACAGAAATAATTTGAGTAAGTAAAGGGTCTCAGTCTGCCTTTTCCAGGATATCTCTTAACTCATTTGACAATCATTCTCACTTTTTCATGCCTTTTCTCCTTAAACACAGAATTAGATATTCAATGTAAACGACAAGAGAAAGTGACACAGAGACCATTCTGGAACATACCACAGCCTGGTGGTTAATGTCGTATTCTGGGAGTACAAAAAAACTTCTGTTGAAGGATGGATCAAAAATATTAACAGCACCCAGAGTTTTTAATGACTGGCCTATCGAGTAAAACAGGAATTACTCTTTCAGCTGGCTTGGGAACATGTGGGAAGGGGGAATGTGGGTAGGTGTTGATAAGCACGATCATCTACCAAATCAAACTATATTTTGAAAGAAGTGGAGGAATGCACGTTTTGTGAGCCCTGGAGGAACTGAGCTACAAGAAAGGAGCTCTACAGTTTGCTGCTGTCAGATTACAGGCAGATATGTATATACCTAGTAAAAAGGTTTTGGTACCATAGCAACCTTAGTAATGGAAACATAGGCTAAATTTTGGTAGTCCTAGATGGGTTTTGTGACTGCCAGTATTGACTTGAAAAAAATTTTTCTGGAATTTACATACTTGAGTAGCCATTCAACATCTAATCGTCAGATAAGCATTTAGCAGGCAAGCAAATGATTGGAATGGAGAAGAAAACAAGCATTAGAGCTGTTTTCATTTTTTTTCCCAGTAGTTCTTCCTGAACTAGCTCAATTCCTTCCTGATCCAGAATGACAGGATCAATAGAGGTTCGATATTTTATACCCATTGAAGATCTGGCTTTTACTTGTTAATTTTATGAGGTTTTCACTGAAACTAGTTGAAAGCTTTCTGGAGAAAAAAAAAAATGTCTCTGAGGAACACAGGCCTCTCTTAACAAAATTAAGGACAGAGCTAATTAAACAAGATGAACATACTCATTTAAAAACATTTGGGAATAGAGATTTTACTGTAAACATCCAGGGAGTATGTGAGTATACTTTGATGATTTTTATTTCCAGTGTTTTTTTAACCCAGTTATTTACAGCTAATCACATTTCTGCAATGTGATGGCATCATTTGCCTTTTTTAAAAACTATATTGTCTGTAAATATAACGAACTATGGCAGAAAGAATCCTAGATCCTACACAGATTTCATCACAAGATGCATTTAAGTACTTGAAGGCCAGTTTGCAAAGCTCTGTTTAGCTGTTGTGAGTCTTTCATTCTTTCAGTTTCCACCAAAGCTGACTTGGTTTTCACCTTCCTCCTCATTTAGTTTTCAGACTTCATGTTGAAGTTTTGTAATTTTTGTCTCTGGGCAAGTTTATTATAATAGCCACACAAGTGAATTGAAGAGTGTGACAAATGCTCCTGGTGAAGGCTAGCCAGATGAAGCATTTTGTTTTCTGCAGTTTTAATGTGCTCTTATGGAAACCTGACAAGGAAGGAATTCATTGCTGGAGCTGATAATGCTGAATGACATCTCTTGGTTTATGAAAATTATATCCTTTCTCCCTTCCTCCCTTTTTAGGCTTTGTTCTTTTTATTTTCTTTTTTTCCTTCCTCAGATAAGAATCATGGGTTTAGCAACTTTATTGCTTTGCCTATTGAACCTTTAATTTTCTGCAGTATGTCTATTACTTTCCTGTTTATTTGGCTCTATCACAGCACTCCACCTCCCTTTACGAAGACAGAAAACAGTGAATCATTGTGAATTAGGCAGGGCTGAGAAGAGGCTCCAAAGAGGACACTAGCCAGGGAGAATACTCATCTATTTAAAAAGGGACCAAGCATACCCTAAGACTGCTGTCAAATATAGATTTCCCTCTGTACAGCCTCTGTCTGTGTGTGAGAAGCTTTTATTTTGCTTAGCCTTCTGGTACCTGCTAACGATGTGATCCTTGAAGTACACATGTGCTGCAGTGAAAACATCATGCACCTCCTCTCGTGTTTGTTCATCAGTCCTCTCTATTAGCTGATCTAGTAGAGTTGCTGTTTTAGCTCAGTGGGTGGAGGTTTGTGGTTTTGGAAGCCGCATTTAAATCCCAGTGCTGTGTTTGTGGTTGGCTGATGATCCTGGGGTCAGTTTGCCTGTGGTTACAGATCATTACACCCTGTAGACAGTAACAGTCATACCACATCATCAAAAATTATACACTGTGAACACAATCATGTCTTCTGAACCATCTGAATATTTTAAACTACTAATCTTTTGAAGACTGTGCATGCTAATTGGCTTGGAAAAGACACTTTTAATGAATTTTATCTTTTTGACATGTTGTAAGAATTTTGTTCCTACATATAGCAATTTTCTCAAGTTTGTTGTCGGACAGAAGAGAAAGTGTTTTATATTAACACATCACAAATAAAGTAATTTGAGAGCATCTGTTATGGAAAAAGAACATAATGCTTCCACTAACTTCAGTAGATGTTGGATCAGTCCCTGAGTACAACAATATGTCAAATTCAAAGCAGGCACAAAAATAACAAACAGGCCAACTCTTGTTCTTTTTCCTTATGCTGAATATTAGGAAAGTTAGCTACATTCTTAAATACATATCATCCAGTTCTCAACATAACTGATTCTTATATCTCTGCATGAAAGAGACATAGAATCAAGTCAGACAGCTTCTACTTTTGGACTAAAGTGAAAGAGCAGACACAGCAGACTGCTGTAGTTAGTAAATATGAACTGGATGTGCTTCGCAGGCTTGAAGATGAAGCTGTAACTTGAAGTCACAGCATATGTGACTCACAGATCTGAGTAAATATTTGTTTGTTGGAGTCCATTTCTGCTTTACCAGAAGAGGCAGAGGCTTTAGTACGAGTCTCTGGATGTTCTGCAACTTTCTGTAATTGCTGGCTATCCATGTACGAATGCTGGTTAAGATGACCTGGCATATGCGAGTACACTAACCAGTTTCTTTTATGGATGATGAAATAAGACAGAATAGTGGGATTATTATTTATTTTTTTTTTTCCATACAGGTGGTTTTAAAAATATGGATAACTTTTTAATACACAATTTTAATGACAGGATGTAAATACATGTGTTGGAGCTCAAAGCACTTAATCAAAGTAAGTTTGAATTTGCTAATCTTTTGCTCCTCAAAAAGTAGAAAAAATGTAATGCAAAGTTATAAACTAGTTGGTTTATTTCCCAATCTATCAGGATTCTCAAGACTGCCATAATTCAAATATATTTTCTGGAAGAGAGATCAATACCAACACTCAAAAATTCTTCTATAAATCAATGCCATTTCCTCCAGCTGCTATCTTTCAAGGGTCATATGTTGTATGTGCTATGGATCTATTAATAAAGTAACCACAGTAAACCAACCAAGCAACCAATCAAAAAACCCAGCTACTTCAGTGACAACATATTGTGGATTGTGTGCATGCGGACTATTATACATTGTAAAAACATTTCTCAACCCCAAGACCCCAGTACTTCCGTGTATAATTTTTTCTCAAATTTAACTGCTTTCTAATAAATAAAAAAATAATTAAGGCCTCTAACCTTGTCTGGAATAGAATAAAATCCATTTTGTAGTAAGTTTATTCATTTTAGGGTTAAGAAGCTAGGTTTGGAAGTTATGTTTGTAGCTCCTCTGTTTACAGGCTGGACTTCTAGGTAGGAGCCATCAGGTTAGCAGCACTGACTCCCTTGCTGAAAAGAATCTTGTTAGGATTTGCATCTTTTTATATTTGAACACAGATTATTAGCCTATTTGCTTCCCTGCTGCCCACTGTGCTTATAATTTCCTACCTAACACAATGTCCCTGGCAAGTCTCAGAAGAAAATAAATCCCTCTTCAGCATTAGCAGGTCCCGTGTCTCTCCATCTGGCTCTGTCTAAACTCACTCCTGCTCCTGAATGCTCTTAACTGTTAGCCCCCATGTCTTGGTGTTTTGATTGGTCTTGTTCAGGCACCTGCCTATCCTGAGCTCTTCCAGATACTCCCTTTCATCATGCAGCCCAGAGCAGCTGAGTAATCTGTAGTCTAAAACCAGAGACATATAACACTCACAGAGTGTCCCTGCATCTAGGTATGCCAGCTCTGAGTTGCTGGACTCAGTTGCCCTGGTTGGAGTACGTTCAGGGTTGGAGCATGTTCAGTACTGTCTGGAGAATTGACAGGGCACAGACATCCATATACAGATATTACAGGGTGAGGCAGAAACGGCAGGATTTATGGATTTTATGCTGCCCAAATGATAAAGACTACAAGTTTGTTTTACCATTGAAACATGAAAAAAGATTATTACTGTAAATTTTGATAAAATTTTGATAAAAAGGGCAATACAGGGTGCCCTTAGCTTAACATAACAAGTCCCCTCTTCCCACCCCCCAAAGAGCTTTTTTTGTAAGACCTGCCCCCTCCCGCAAAGCATTTAATCAGAACATCTCAAAACTCAGTGAATTTGCAGATAGAGACATTGCTTTGCTTAATCATGGAGACAGGGGAACTATTACTGTGGTCAAAAGGTTTTTTTCCTAAAGAAACCTCAAAATGCTTTACTACACTTTCAGATATTTTGTGTACCATTACACAAACATAAGGGCTTTCACAGATTTCTGGATATGTGCTAAATAAGGCAGAATTAATGTTTCTCTTGTGGCATTCTCCAAGTACCTTTCTTCTCTCCCCATTCTGCTTTTCTTCCCTCTTTCTCAGAATGTTAAAAAATGGTGCACTTGTCAAACTTCAATCTTTATTTCTCTTCATAAAAAGTTCCCCCAGCATTCTATCCCACTAGCCATTTCCCCAACCCATTTTCTGCTTACTTCCCTTACTTTCAACCATTTTAACTCATTACATCCTCCTACCTCTTTATTCTTTCTAGCCATCTCTGACAGATAGGAATATTAAGATCACAGAATCATAGAATCATTTATGTTGGAGAAGACCCTTAAGAGACCAATAAAAGTACTATACTGGCTCAGTTTTGAGCTAGAGTGTATCGGTAACCAGACTGCAAGAAAGTCCACAGGTGAGTTTCTCTTTTATTCCTATGCTATCTCAGTGCAAATTTTCATGGGAAACAGCAGCATAATATCTGCTGTTAGTTTGCTTATTGTCTTTTATAAAAGGATCTTTCCTGTGTCTCTTGAATATTTACATCGGGTGATGGCTTTGCCTTGAAAGTACAGTCTGCTAAGACACACATAGAATTACTATATTGCTACACAGACACTCAAGCCATCATATACATGAAACCCAAATGCATATCAATTTTGAAACCTCAAAGTCAATCTTAACCTCACAACTTTTAGCCTTTTGCTACAAAGGCTAGTTTTCAGGGAAAAGTCTTTTGCCTTCGCAGCAGAATCCTTCCATGAGAGTAGAAGACAGAAATGTCAAAACCATACAGGAAGGAATAAGGAAGAGTGTCACAGAAAATGAGTTATGTTACCGTTGAGATCAGTGTCATGGCTGGTTCTCACACGTTTGTTTCAATAATCTAGTCCACTCATCACCGCTAGCAGACCTTGACCACAAGACTGTCTCCACTGGTGAAGTTGCTTCAGATTGATGCTCTATTTCATATTGCTTTTCCTCTTCCTTTTCCACTTATCTTATTGCCATGGCATTGAAAGCCCGTGGAATTGCAAGGGCAAATCCAATGGCTACAGAGAAAATACAATATATTCCCTGTAGTTCCGCCTAAGGAAGTGAAGTGGACATTTTAATGACAGTTATGTCCTAAACTTCAGTGATCAGATCCACTCGTGTGCAACAACTGAATAAGAAAAAAGAGGAGATGGTCAGGTGTATTCAAAAGTTATGGATCATGGGCACCTTAGGGTGAAAAGAAGGAAGGAAGTTTATACTGATCTCAGTTTATTGCTAGTCTTTTTGTTGCAATAGAGTAGGATTTTCTTTCAGCACACTAAACTTGGATTTGTTCATAGCAAGGAGTCTCTTTATTTTAACATTCTAATTAATGTCCTCATGGAAGGTGCTTATTATTATTGGCTCTGCCTTGTCTGTAATTCTGACAAATTAACAGATTGAGGGAGACTGTGTTGATGTTGCCTATAGCTGTTTGTGGCTTTCCCATTTGAAAGAGTATATTAAAGTTGGATCCAGATTACAAATGTTTAATCTGGCAAAGATATTTGGTGGCCTCTAAAACAAATATTGTGTCATTAATATAGCAGCATCCATAAATGGGACTGGCGACATATAATGCCGTGTCTGTGGATATTTTCAAACCGTGTTTAGAATCCTTAACTAACCCTGTTCTGTGTAGGTATTGCAGTGCCACCACTTCAATATCTAACTGCAACAAAACAAGTTAAGACTGTATTTTTAGCCTTAACTCTAAATTCTCAGGATTTTGTGGTTTTTAAATGAGACATTTAGTATTATCTGGACTTAGACTTCTTTTGTGGTTCAATAGAAAATACACAGTATTCAGTTTTTCACTTTTGGTGCATTTCTACAATAACATTAAGAATAGTGAAACCTTTCAAGTTTATTCAAGCTGACATGATGAACCATAATTACATTGTTTAGCACAGTTTATTATATAAATACAAGCTTAGATTTTTTTTCAAGTTAATTTTGATCCAATGCCAAAACAGTTCTTTGAACTATTTATGCTGATCTTTGACATGATATTCAAAGATGTATCATCTCCATCCAAACCACTGAGCTATTATAATGTTGTTACAGCAAAGAAGAGTGGGCCAAAAAGATATCATAGAACCATAGAATAGTTAGGGTTGGAAAGGACCTTAAGATCATCTAGTTCCAACCCCCTGCCATGGGCAGAGACACCTCACAATAAACCATGTTACCCAAGGCTCTGTTCAACCTGGCCTTGAACACTGCCAGCTATGGAGCATTCACAGCTTCCCTGGGCAGCCCATTCCAGTGCCTCACCACCCTCACAGTAAAGAATTTCTTCCTTAGATCCAATCTAAACTTCCCCTGTTTAAGTTTGAACCTGTTACCCCTTGTCCTGTCACTACAGTCCCTGATGAAGAGTCCATCCCCAGCATCCTTTTGGCCCCCTTCAGATACTGGAAGGCTGCTATGAGGTCTCCACGCAGCCTTCTCTTCTCCAGGATGAACAGCCCCAACTTTCTCAGCCTATCTTCATACAGGAGGCGCTCCAGCCCCTTGATCATCCTTGTGGCCCTCCTCTGGACTTGTTCCAACAGTTCCATGTCCTTTTTATGTTGAGGACACCACAACTGCACAGAATACTCCAAGTGAGGTCACCACCCTTACAGTAAAGAACTTCTTCCTTATATCCAGTCTAAACTTCCCCTGTTTAAGTTTTAACCCGTTACCCCTTGTCATGTCACTACAGTCCCTAATGAGTCACCATCATAAGGGTGGTGAGGCACTGGAATGGGCTGCCCAGGGAAGCTGTGAATGCTCCATAGCTGGCAGTGTTCTAGGCCAGGTTGAACAGAGCCTTGGGTAACATGGTTTATTGTGAGGTGTTTCTGCCCATGGCAGGGGGTTGGAACTAGATGATCTTAAGGTCCTTTCCAACCCTAACTATTCTATGATTCTAAGTAACGTGGTACAAGCTTCTATATTTCTCAGACAGGGGAAGACAGACAGATCTTCTGTATATACTCAGTAGTCCAGCTGGTCACCATCTTGAAGACACTGAAGAGATTATGCTATTCTGATGAAGAGATAAGCACAAGAAAGAATTTCGCATCACCTTCTCAACAGTGATCAGCATCTAATGAGGAAAGAGGCATACGCTTTTCTGAATGACTAGAGTTAAGAAAGGGGGAACTGAAGCAGAGAAACCAGTTATTCAAAAATATGAGAAAGCAAAGACTAGATGATGATGCATACGAAAAAGTCAGATTCCTATGAAATAGTATCTCAGAATCCAAAAGGAATTGTAAATTCGCCTGCTGTTAAGGAGGAGCAAAGGCAATAGCTGATGATTTTCACTGCAAAAGATATTTAGACATAAAAACATAAACAAAGTTGGAGGATTTTCAGTGTTTCACTGACATCTATTGAGCATAAGGTGTATTGAGTGTTTTTCTAATCTAAAGAATAAAAGCTGATTAAAGAATGTGCAAAGCAGCTTCAAATCAGTGTTTCTGTACTTACTCCATGAAAGAAGATGAACTCTCCGCAGAGTGGGTTGGTGGGGGCAAAAAACCACATCAAACTGTGATTATCTTGTAGGAAATAAAAGTGAAAACCTTACACCTGAAACTGGTATGTTAGTAAATCAAAAAAGCAGGTCAGGGAGGCTCATGTAGCCCCAGGAAAATGGGACAGTGGGGCACACTTTAATAGTATCTCTCCTGTAAATACAGGTAACACAGGACTTTCTCACTAAGACATCAAAGCAAGAAAACCCAATAATAACAATATTTTATTTCATTGCATATAGCGAAATAAAATTTTAATTAAAAAAACCCCAAAACTTCCTGGTTTTCACAGGCTTTCTTCAGGGACAACACAGTGCAACTCATCTCTGGTTTCTTTCTGAAGTATAGAATTACGAAAATATTTATAGAGGTATTCAGACTTGCTTCTTAGGTTAGGGAGCCTTGCAGAAGTTATGACCATCCTTCTCTCCAGCTAACAGTAAGAAATTCCTAAGAGCTTTCTCAGAACTTTTATTCTATATTGCAACTCTGGTTTTGTGAGTATTCTACCTAAATTTAGCTCTTCTCATCTAGGCCAACTAGAATAAGATATTTCTTCACCAATAGATATCTATTGGGAACAATACTGACACCTGTTACTTAGTCATGACTCTTAAACTAATGGAAACTGAGTGCTGCTAAATTTTACGCAGCAGTTACATTTTGTTTTAGCATTTGCTCCAAATCTAGGTTTGTCTAGAATTTTGTTGTCACTAAACTCCTAGATGTACATGGGAAAGATAAAGTATGGAAATACACAAATTTTTCTTGAATTCTGCAGTATCTTGATCTCAGTTTCAAATGTTTAATCTAGCAGCATTTTGTGGGGTTCACACTGACTCTGCTTTTATTTTGAGTACTATGCCTCAAGCTGTAATTTGTTTTATTCCTGACAGAAAAGCTCAACAATGCAGCTGCGTGTAAAGAGGGTGTCTGCTATGCAATTAATTTTAAAATTAATTGACCAGAAATATACCCTCCAAATGGTCAAACATTACAATCATTAAAATGTTCTTGTTATAGTATTTCTTTGTAGTTAAACAATAATTAAGGCTGCCTTTTAAGATAGTTCAAATTTGCATCAGAAGAAGTCAGAGAAATGATGTTGTGAAATGAGGCACATGGAAAGACTTCTGGAAAAAGGAACATCTTGTTCAATATTCCCACATTTGCTGGGAGAGCTCTACTCTGGGCTTCAGGTTATGCCTTTTCCACATCAGATTAGTAGCCCAAATAAATATAGTAGATAATTCAGAGTAGAAAGGGGTAGTCAGCTACTGAGAGGATATCATACTTGTCCTAGATCTTTCTGAATGACTCAGATTCTAAGGAAAAAAAAATAAGGAAGATTTTTGAACATTAATTTTAGTGGACCCATCTGATAGATGTTTTAACATTCCTGGGAAGAATTAGAGGAATCACTGAGCCACTCAACTATTTCAGAGGCTAAGGAAGAAAACTGAAGTATTTTCTTCTGTGAGGCAAGAGAAGGTCAAAATATTTTTTGTTTTTTCGGAATATTTTTTATTTTTCAGAATTTTAAATGTATATTTTCAGCATTTTTCCTGGCCTGAGAATTTAAGCAATGTAATGTGATTCTTGTTTTAAATATTTTATTTTTCATTTTCAGTCTTACAAAGGAATAAGAAGCAGTGCTGAGTAGGACTGGTTGACAAGGAAGATAACCCATTTACATTATATTTAGATAAGTACAACTGTCAAAAAGATAACACAAATTAATACATAGTACATAAAGCACACTTAGTCCTTTATTGCATTAGAGCACTCATAGTGACTGAACTAGGAGTTCTTAAAGCCTAGACAGAAATAAGAGGTATCGCATCCCATGCACTGAATAACAAACTCATACATTCAGGCTGTCTTTCAAGCAAAGGAAAAAAGACTGCTCTCTCATGGTGTGTTTGTGGGAACCAAACACTTCACCCACCCCCACATGTCAATCTGGAGCCAACAGATTCACTCCCAGCAGAAATACAAGCCTTCAGAAGTATCATATTCATAGATGCATTTATGCCTTGAATGGAGAACATGATTTAAAAATAACTGTTTCATTGGGATCATGCATTTTAAAAATATCCAAAAAAAACTTTTGAAAACATTTTGCTCAGACAATTTTCACATTTGGGAAAGAAATTTTAAAAAGTTATTCTTTACATCCAGAAGAGAAGCTACTAGTCATTGATGGTAGAGATGGACACTTCCTCCTCTCTCCTCACAACACATGCCAAGATTTCACTAGCCAAGCAGTAAACAGCCTTTAATTGTTTCTACACTTCGGCCTTTTTGAAATAGCTTATTCAAGAGGCTTAAACATTACAGCCATATTGCCTGTGTTCTCCTGATGGTGAGGTCATGTCTATTTACATGTGCTGGAGACTGGAACAGGACCAGTGCGATTCTCTCAAAGGTAAGCTCCCTTTTGCTTCCTGAAAAATTTCTGCAGGATTAAGTCCGTAGCTCACAGGATTTTTTGTTGGTTTATACTGTCTTTCTTTTCAGAAGAAAAGCACAGGACTGACATGTGTGCTTGGTCCTTTTCTTGGTTAGCCTCATACACTGAATTAAAGCTTTTACATCCAAATTTAGGATTGTATCTGGACATCCTAAATCATGATGAATAGGATATTGATGGAGTAGATAAGGCTAGTAGCATATGACCCTTTGGAAAAAAGTCTGGTGACCACGTGAAGAAACAAGGATTGGTGTGCATAAACCCTCCTCTATAAAGAAAGGTGAGATCTACCTTAACATGTATGTATGTTCTGTTTGTTTTGTGATACACCTAACTCCTTTATAATTCATTCAGGGAGACAAAATTAGATTCTTGAGCTATATTTATATTACAACAGATGTAGACTATGCTACCAGACCTGATACTGCTTTAAATATCTATCTCAGGTATGAATAACAAGGAAGTTGAAGCACACAAATTGCAAAACTGTGTAAGAGCTCAGTAAAGTTAATGAATAGACATTTCTCCATAAAAACAGCTCTAGATAGATAGGCTATTTGGTTAACTATTTTTGCAAGTCAGCAGTTCATAAAAGACTGAAGGCCAGAAGCGTAAAGCAAGCTGTATCTTGACACTGTCTTTCCAAAGAATGTAATAAATTTGAAGAAGGGTTGAACCAGTCTAAAGAAAAAAAAATGAGATGAGGCACAGTCTGAAACTGAAAGAAATGTAGATCAAGCTGTTGTTCAGAATAAAAGAAATAATTGTGAAAAGCTTATATGTCATATGGCTCTTCACTTGCTAAGAAATACAAAATTGTCAGACATTTTGCAGGTTCAGGATTATGTCCTTGCAAAAAATTCAGCATGGGTTCACAGGCCACAAAGTTCAGTTTATTTGCATATTTTCTTATATATGTGATCAAGAGCCGTAAAGCTGCTCTTTCTTTTGTTGTTTCAGTCTTGGTTCCTCCTGGATCCATTTAATTCTTTTCCTTTCCTCAGGTCTTGTACTGGAAGAGAATGAACACCTGGTCCATACCTATCCCTTTGTGTTGTATTTGCAAGGCAAGGTTTTGGTTGCAGGGGGGCTACAAGGATGGCTTCTGTGAGCAGCTGCGAGAAGTTTCCCTCATGTCTGATGGAGCCAGTGCCAGCCAGCTATAAGACAGACCAGGCGCTAGGCAAGGCCAAGTCCATCCAATGACTGTGGTAGCAGCTCTGGGATAACACAGTTAAGCAGGGGGGAAAGTTACTGTGCAGGGGCAATTGCAGCTGGAGAGAGGAGTGAGAATATGTGAGAGAAACAGCCCTGCAGACACCAAGGTCAGTGCAGAAGGAGGGCAGGAGGTGCTCCAGGTGCCAGAGCAGAGGTTCCCCTGCAGCCCATGGTGCAGCCCATGCTGAGGCAGGCTGTGCCCCTGCAGCCCATGGAGCAGATTTCACCTGCAGCCTGGGAAAGACCCCGTGCTGGAGCAGGGGGATGCCTGAAGGAGGTTGTGACCCTTTGAGAAGCCCACGCTGGAGCAGGCTCCTGGCAGGACCTATGGTCCCATGGAGAGAGGAGCACACATGGAGCAGGTTTGCTGCAGGACTTGTGACCCCATGGGGTACCCACTCTGAGTTAGTCTATTCCTGAAGGACTGCACCTCATGGAAAGGCCCAGGCTGGAGCAGGGGAAGAGTGTGAGGAGTCCTCCCCTGAGGAGGAAGGAGCGGCAGAGACAACATGTGATGAACTGACCACAGCCCACATTCCTCTGTCCCCCTGCACCAGTGGAGGGGAAGAGGCAGAGAAAGTGGGAGTAAAGTTAAGCCCAAGAAGAAGGGAGGGGAGGGAGGAAGGTGATTATTAGACTTGATTTTATTTCTCATTATCCTACTCTGATTTGATTGGTAATAATTTAAGCTAATTTCCCCAATTAGAGTCTGTTTTGCCCATGACAGTAACTGGTGAATGATGTCCTTGTTCTTATCTTGACCTATGAGCTTTTACTTATATTTTGTCTCCCCTGTCCAGCTCAGAAGGGGAGTGATAGAACAGCTTTGGTGGGCAGCTAATGTCCAGTCAGGGTCAACCCATCACACCTTTCTATGATTTTTGTGATTTTGCATGATTCTGGTACATTCACACTTGAGTCATCTATTTAATGGAGCAGGGAAGAGTGGGCAAGTGCATTAACACTGAAACGAAAAGGAACAAATACAAATATGGGATCAGAGTTTTCTTTATAGGGCAGATAACTTCTTTACCATTTGTGCAGCAATGTTTACAGTGCTGCTGTCCAAATAGCTAGATATTTTGCTGAAAATAATTCTCCCTTCACAACAACTTATAATAACCCAACAGAAATAAAACAAAGAAGAATTTCATGCCATAACATTTTGGAACCTAAGCCACTTTATACTAATGTATATAGCACACCTTCATATGTGCTCAATTTCCCCATGTTATAAATGTGCAAGAGCCATTTCATTTGTGAATGAAAAAATTATTTAGAGTAAATGCTGCTGTTTATTTTCAGTGATTTCAGATACCTTACACAGTCGTGTAATAAAATTTAATTGAAAGTATTGAATTTTCTTTAAGTGGAAGAATGAAAGTGAATTCCAATGACACCTCTTTTGGATGTTAGGTGAGGAGAAGGAAATTTGTTTGGTTTTGAACATATGAAGAAATGGCATAGGTAGTTTTCTATGGAAAAAAAATGTGGAAAACCAACACTGACTGGAATTAGTACAGTGACCATGAAGATTTCCTGATAACTGATTACATCTTCATCTTGATGAATGACCCTCATATACTGAGGACTAAGAACGAGGGTAGTAACACCACCAGCTGGATCACAGACAGCAGCATGGGACTTACCTGGCTCACTCATAGTGTGGGAGGCAGGTGCTGTGCTGAGGATCTCACTTCAGTGACATGCACTATATACTCAGAAATAAAATAAGTGATTTGAGGCTAAAAGAGCAGGAGCTAAAACAGACTGCATGAGGGAAGACTTTGAACAACAATCCAGAAATCAAGAGTAGGAAATTTGCCTTGATATAGGAACACAAATAAACCACACAAAACACAAATTGCTGTTTATGTAATCCATGACAGCAACTATTTGTTCATTAAACAAATAAAACTGATAAATAATTTACTTATTTTTCATGCTGAATATTCATGGATTTCAGTTACTTTTCCTGAATAGCCCATGTTTGCTATAAAGGAACAGTTGAGACAACTTTGATAAATTTTCTACTCTATTTCATGCAAATGTTGAAATGGTATTCTAAATGACTGTGCATATAAAATAAATCAGATCCTTAAAAAAGAAACTATTTTTATACAGCATTACTAACAGTTGTGATAATATTTGTAGCAATCTTTTCCATTATTCAAAGGAAGTGCCTAATAATTAGAGCCTGTTTAAACTAAGCCAAAGGAGAATCAGACATCCAAAATTGCTGACAGTGAGTTATGCCCTTTTTATAAGAAACAGCATTTTATGTCACGCTCGCAGGCCCCTGTTCTCATGGGGGATTTCAACCACCCTGATATCTGTTGGAGGGATGGTACAGCCCAGCATAAACAATCCAGGAGGTTCCTTGATTGTGTAGAAGACAACTTCCTTCTGCAAGTAATAGAGGAGCCAACAAGGAGAGGTGCCGTGCTTGACCTTGTGCTCACCAACAGGAAAGGGCTCGTTGGAAATGTGACGCTCCAGGGCAGCCTTGGATGCAGCGATCATGAGATGGTAGAATTTGATATCCTCAGGACAGTGGGAAAAGCGTGCAGCAAGCTCACTGCCCTGGACTTCAAGAGAGCAGACTTTGGCCTCTTCAGGAACCTGCTTAGTAAGGTTCCATGGAATATAGCCCGAGAGGGCAAGGGGGCCCAAGACTTTTGGATGATACTCAAGGATTGCCTGCTACAAGCTCAGGAGTGCTGTGTCCCAACTAGACGGAAGTGTGGCAAGAGAGCCAGGAGACATCCTTGGATGGATAAGGAGCTGCTGAGGAAAATTCAAAGGAAAAAAAAGGCTTATAAAAGGTGGAAGCAAGGACAGGCGGCCTGGGAAGAATAAAGGGATGCTGTCCGGGAAGCTAGGGACCAGGTTAGGAAAGCTAAGGCCCAGTTAGAATTAAACTTGGCTAGGGATGTTAAGGATAGCAGGAAGGGATTCTATAGGTATGTAGTGAATAAAAGACAGACTAGGGACAACGTAGGCCCCCTCTGGAAGCTATCAGAAGAACTGGCTACCCTGGATTTGGAGAAGGCTGAGGTTCTTCATGACTTCATGACTTCATTTGTCTCAGTCTTCACTGGCAAATGCTCTGACCACACCACTCAAATCTTGGAAGGAAGATGCAGGGACTGTAAGAATGAAGACCTTGGGCCCAGTGTAGGAGAGGATCTGGTTCGAGACCATCTGAAAAACCTAAACGTACACAAGTCCATTGGACCTGACGAAATCCATCCACGGGTCCTGAAGGAGACGGTAAATGAAGTTGCTAAACCACAGGCCATCATATTTCAAAAATCATGGAAGTCAGCTGAAGTTCCTGACGACTGGAAAAAGGGAAATTTAACCCCCATTTTCAAGACGGGGAAAAGGGATTACCCGGGGAATTACAGACCAGTCAGTCTCACCTCTGTGCCTGCCGAAAGCCTGGAGCAGATTCTCCTGGAAGGCATGCTAAGGCACAGGAAAAACAACAAGGTGGTTGGTGACAGCCAGCATGGCTTCACTGAGGGGAAATCCTGCCTGACCAATTTGGTGGCCTTCTATGATGGGGCTACGAAACTGAGGGACAGGGGAAGAGCAGTTGACGTCATTTACCTGGACTTGTGCAAAGCGTTCGACACTGTCCCACACGACATCCTTGTCTCTAAATTGGAGAGACATCAATTTGATGGATGGACCACTCGGTGGATAAAGAACTGGCTGGATGGCCACACGCAAAGAGTTGTGGTCAATGGCTCAATGTCTGGCTGGAGACCGGTAACGAGTGGTGTCCCTCAGGGATCGGTGTTGGGACCGGTCTTGTTCAACATCTTTGTCAGTGACATGGACAGTGGGATTGAGTGCGCCCTCAGCAAGTTTGCCGATGACACCAAGCTGTGTGGTTTGGTTGATACACCGGAGGGAAGGGATGCCATCCAGAGGGACCTGGACATGCTTGTGAGGTGGGCTGATGCCAACCTGATGAAGTTTAACCATGCCAAGTGCAAGGTCCTACACCTGGGTCGGAGCAATCCTAGGCACAGCTACAGGTTGGGCAGAGAAGAGATTGAGAGCAGCCCTGTGGAGAAGGACTTGGGGGTGTTGGTCGATGAAAAAATGAACATGAGCCGGCTTCAGTGTGCGCTCGCAGCCCAGAAAGCCAACCGTATCCTGGGCTGCACCAAAAGGAGCGAGACCAGCAGGTCGAAGGAGGTGATCCTGCCCTTCTACTCTGCTCTCGTGAGACCTCACTTGGAGTATTGTGTGCAGTTCTGGTGTCCTCAACATAAAAAGGACATGGAGCTGTTGGAACAAGTCCAGAGGAGGGCCATGAGGATGATCAGGGGACTGGAGCACCTCCCGTAGGAAGACAGGCTGAGAAAGTTGGGGCTGTTCAGCCTGGAGAAGAGAAGGCTGCGTGGAGACCTCATAGCAGCCTTTCAGTATCTGAAGGGGGCCAAAAGGACGCTGGGGATGGACTCTTCATCAGGGACTGTAGTGACAGGACAAGGGGTAACAGGTTCAAACTTAAACAGGGGAAGTTTTGATTGTATATAAGGAAGGAATTCTTTACTGAGAGGGTGGTGAGGCACTAGAATGGGTTGCCCAGAGAGGTTGTGAATACTCCATCCTTGCCAGTGTTCAAGGCCAGGTTGGGTGAAGCCTTGGGTGGCATGGTTTAGTTTGAGGTGTCCCTGCCCATGGCAGGGGGGTTGGAACTAGATGATCTTAAGGTCCTTTCCAACCCTAACTATTCTATGATTCTATGACTCTTTGAATTGTGGTCATGGAACCCATTCCAGGTAACATTAAGAAACTTGCAAAATTGGGATAATACACATATGTATTTGTGCATAGTTCCTTTCCACAGGTAATGAGATGGCAAGAACTCCATGTATTCTTCCCATCTTCCAACAGTATTAGGCTATTAACCCAAGAAAACTAAAGAAGGCAGAATAAATCAGCAGTGTCAGCCTATCTTCTAGGAATTCTTCTAAATACACCTCCTCAAAAGAACTGGCATCCTATAATTTTATTCATAGGCTAGAATGTCTTTGACAGAGAATTTGACATCCTTTGCAAATCTAAAGATATTTGCAAGCTATGTTTGGTGTCTGATCCCTGTGTTTCTCCTTCTAAATGCATTCTTTGTCAAAGATAACTGCCACTAAGATACAAAAGAATTACTACTTGTACTAATTCTAAAAGATACTAAAAGAATTAGTATGTCAAAAAACTAGTGGCACACATATTACTGTTTCTACACAGTGTTAAATTTTCATTTAATTTGTCTTGATCCTTGTACTTTCTGGTGCTTATTATCTTAATGTTATTAAGCTATCGCCAGTCTGCTCAGATGACCAGTAGTACCAATACCAGTGTGAAATTCCATCGCTTCTTCTGAAGTGGTATAAACTTCAAAGACTATCTCTGAACATTTTCATGCCAATTATTTTAAACAACCTGCACAAAACAAATACCCAGCTTAATCTATTTACATCTCATTATGAAAGACACGAAGATCTAGTTTTGCTTTTGATTCAGAGGACCCTGAGAACAAAGGAAAAAATCACTTAAAACTACAGAACCAAAATAAATCTGGGCCTAATTGTCACAGAAAATAGGTTTAGGTACCAAAAAACCCCCCAAACATGTACTTTTGCTTTTAACATTTCATCTAGTTTTAAAAGTTCTTAACTGTGATGCACTCATTAGAGGGAATCCTTCCCTTAAGCAAAGCTTTTCCCAGCAGGGCAGAAATGTATTTGTGGTGCAAGATGCTGCATTTTTATTTTAAAACTATGCTCAGTTTCCATAGGACTCCATGGGATGGGAGCGCTCTCAGCTCCTGGCAAAAAGTGCCACTACTACATGGCCATAAGTTCCTGCTCTACAGTGTTGTTCACTTAACTGTTTTGAAACAAAAATCTATATTGGCTTCCCCCATGATACCTGGAAATGGTAGTTTTCAAAATAAGGCAGGCAAAACAAGAATCTGTTTAATTTTGACCCTTTCATCTTGTGATGTTTAGTTTTCATAAGGAGACCTTCAACAAAAGGTACATTAGATCTTGACAGTCAGATTTTTTAAAGCTATGTGCAATGCCCCGTATTTCCAGAACTTTTTTTTCAATCAAAAATTATTGAATATTGGAACTTATATTTACTTATAGAAATCGTGGTGTTTCAGTAAGACAATTGGAATCTGTATGTTCTGAGAAGCTCTTTTCAGATGTTGCTGTATTTGTAAGCTGCTGGATGTTGTGTTTTCCTTGTGGTGTTCTCTCATGCAAATGTGTTTGTTTGCAATATCTTTCTCCCTCAAGCCGCTTCTGAGTTCTTTACTGCATCATTTTCCTTTTTTTTTTTTTTTTTTTTTTCTGTTTGGTGTGACCACCTAATGCTTTATAATCATAGAATGGTTTGGCTTGGAAGTGACCTTAAAGACCACGTAGTTCCAAGCCCCTTGCCATAGGCAAGGACACCTTTGCTAAACCAGGTTGCTCAAAGCTCCATCCAGCCTGGACTTAATCACTTCCAGGGATGGGCCATCACAGCTCCTCTGTGCAACCCAGCCCAGTGTCTCACCAGGCTCACAAGAATTACTTCCTAATAGCTAATCTCAATCTATCTTCTTTCAGATTAAAGCCATTCCCCTTTGTCTTGTCACTGCATGCCTTTGTAAAAAGTCCTTCTCCAGATTTCTCACAGACCCCCTTTAGGCACTGGGACCCGCTCTAAAGTCTCCCCAGAATCTTCTCTTCTCCAGGCTGAACAACCCCAGGTCTCTCTGCCTGTGTTCATAGAAAAGGTGCTTCAGCCCTCTAATCACCGCCCTTCTCTGGACTTGATTCAACAGGTCCATGTGTTTATGTTGGGGGGCCCAGAGCTGGACACAATACTTCAGGTAGAGTCTCACAAGAGCAGAGGAGAGTGGGAGAATCACCTCCCTCAACCTTCTGCTGGTTACACTCCTTTTGATGCAGCCCAGGATACAGTTAGCTTTCTGGCTGTGATCACACACTGCCAGCTCATGTCGAGCTTCTTGTCACACAATATCCCCAAGTCCTTCTCCTTGAGCCTGCTCTCAATCCATTCTCTGCCCAGCCTGTAGTTCTGCTTGGGAATGTCAAAAGGTCATTTTATTGACCCTCTCATAATTATTATTTTTACTCATGTTCTGAAAATTGGAAATTAGAGATTTGCCAAAAGATCTCAGCTTATTATCCACAAAGAAAAAAGCATCGCTAAGCCACATGGTTCTAAATGGGCAGAATGAATTAATGAGACTGACTTGTGATATTTTATGATTTCCAGTTCGATTGGGATTTTGGGGATTATTTTCACAACTAGTCAAAACCCAGCTAAACCTCACTCTATCAATCAGTCCCAACGTTTAGAAAACAACCAAAGCCCTCCAAAGCAAACCTTCATACATGACATTAACTTAGGAATTGACTATTGATAGTTGTCATGGTTTAAGCCCAGGCCGTAAATAGGAACCATGCAGTCTACTTCCCCCCCCCCACCTTTCTTCCCTCCGCTTCTGGAGGGACGGGGAGGAGAATCAAAAGAATGCAACTCCCACGGGTTGAGATAAGAACAGTTTAATAACTAAGGTATAACACAAATCACTACTGCTACCACTAATAGTAATAATGATAAAGGAAATAACAAGGGAAGAGAATACAAACACCTCATCGACCGATATCTCGCCCCCCACCCCGCAATGATCCAGCCCTTCCGGGTACTCTCAGTTCTACATCCTGAGCATGACATGCTGTGGTATGGAATACCTCTTTGGCTAGTTTGGGTCAGGTGTCCTGTGCTTACTTCCTCCCGGCTTCCCCTCCTCCCTGGCAGAGCATGAGACTCACAAAGTCCTTGGTCAGGCCAGACATCTGAGCAGTAACTAAAAACATTGGTGTTATCAGCTCTGTTCCCAGGCCAAAAGTCAAAAACACAGTGCTGCACCAGCTACTAAGAAGGAGAAAAAATGACTGCTACTGCTGAACCCAGGACAATAGTTTTTCCTCGCAGATTTTGTGCTTTCAGGGGATTTTATTTCAGATGTTTTATTCCAGTAGCTTCTAAAATGTCTAAAAATTTAGTTTCTTGATGGAAACTAAGCTCCATGAGCTGTGGCTACATTAAAAAAAAATTAAAAAAATACATATTTTGATCTTCATAATAAGATCTTGGATCACAGTCAACACTGAAAATAGTGTTTGTGCCCTTTTTGCAACTGGTGTGTCAATGGATTACTGACTCAGAGATCTGCAGAAATACAGGTTTCTGGCTAGTTTTAGCTGATATATAAGGCTAAAGGAAACCTCAGACTTGATTAGAAACATGGCATAGCAAACGCCGAGAACCAGATATGACCTTAAGTTGTTTGAAACCATAAAACGAAGCACAAAGAAACAGATCTCCTGGTAAAGTTATGCTCAAGTATATATAAGAGCCCAGATAAACTTCCTAATTTCTATTCAGTAGAAGCATGCAAAAGTTCTTGTGTACATGCAACCTTCTTCACAAAATCATGGCAGGTTCTGTTACAATCAGGCCTTTAGAAATATCACTGTATTATATGTGCTCTTATTGTAGCCAGTACAGTGTTGTATTACATAACAGACATTGTTCTGAAATGTTTCATAATTTGTATGATTTTTAATAAGAACTATTCAATAGTAATAAATTGTAAATACTGTATTAATATGCCTCAAAAAACCTTTCTGTAATATGCAGATTTGCCAGAAGAGGGAGCAATCTACCTATGGACTCGCAGTGTTTCAACGGCCTTGCTTACAATTTAAAAACCTTCCTCTTTGACAACTGAAGAAGGGAGGAGGCTTCTCTTTCTTTTAGAAATTTGGCGTTTGTCAGTTTCTTTTGTGTCTAAGAGCAGGAACACAGGAGGAAGAGAAGCAGGAAATATTTCTGCAGGCGAAGAAAAAAATTAGTGAATTAATTTTCAGTTACATCCTGAAGAAAAGTTTGCTGCAGCTGAAGTCTTGAAGAGCAGGAGGCGTAGCACTGAAAGCTGAAATTAGTGGGAGCAGAGCCTTCACGGTTCTCTGTATACAGTTCTCTAACTGTTTTACAATCTAGTTTGTTAAAGTTATGCTAAACATATAGAAAAGGGGCATCTTCTTTGGGTAAGTTTCTTGCACAAACTTCTTGTGTGGAGAAGAAATAAAGGCATCACCACCTTAAGATTTAAGGGCAGGAGGAAAATAATGGGCATTTCACTTTGCATTTGTGTGTGTTTGACAACATACCTGGGCTTCAAATACAAAAGATTTAAGATTTATTTACAAGATTCCGTGTTCCCCTTAAAGAAACACTACTCTTCACTCAAAATAAGAAATGTGTAAAAATAATAATGTAAACATAAACTTAAATCCTTTGCATATCTTTCCTTATTTGATTTTCTTGATGTTGTAAATGATATTTGTATGCTGCTGTTACTGAATATTTCTCTTTTATATGAAGAGCCTCTCAAATGCCAATGCAAGCACTTTGCCTTGAGTGACATCCCCCCCAACCCATCAGGTTAATAAGCACAATTTTTTCACTTGTATCAAGCAAAATTCTTCCAACACTAGTCTGAAGGGTTTCATTAAGACCATTTATTGGCAGGCTAAATTATTAGCACTTTTAAAAAGTCTGCTTTGCAGGATTAAGAATATGTCCATGTATTTCTATTTTAACATTTATTTATTGATGGCTTTCCTAATGATGGACGAACTGCAATTCTTACTCTTATGAGTAGCACTCTGGAACTTTTGCTATAAAATGGCACAATTCATTGAGTAAATACTGCCTTTTAGAGCCCTAAATGCTTTACTAAGTTCCCAGCCTTGGCAAACTTTACCCAGGAAAATAGTCATTACTCAGCATAGGGAGAACTTTGAAAAGTGAGAGTGTTCAGAATTTTATCCTCAGTGGATCTTAATTAATCTTAATCAGTGTAAATGAGATAGCTGATACTTTCATAAGACAGCTGAATTTTTGAACTCTCCCTCATAATTGCTGGGAGCTGAAGGAATTCAGCGTGGTTCAGAATTAGCCTTGCATTTGGAAGCATTTATATACATGATGCATTGATACTATTAACCAGAACTGAAAATAGATACCTTTCTGCACTGGAAAGCTACTCAAGGAGGAAAAAAAGAAAACAAACAACCTCACAACAAAACAAAACAAAACAAAAGATCCAAATCAGGATAGCCATGATCTTCTTCTTCCTCATTCTACAGTTTTATCTCGGGCTGCTACCTCAATAGCTAATTGATTTACACCTTGCTAGAAGGGTTAAGACTGTGCTAAGTGCTCAGCATGCACTGTTGCCTTCTGCCATCAGAGAAACCTGAAACAAAAGGAGTTGTAGCTTCTGTTAAGTAGAAATATAGCACTGGCTGCACATCCTTCAATACCCCTCCCTGTACTTTTTCCAGATACAGCAACACCAGATTATGGAGAAGGCAAAGTCAGGAACCAGAAAGCAGAGTATCAAACCGGATAATGATAGGTGAATAAATGGCAAAGAATGCTGAGCCAAAAAATGGGGGTACAGAGCATTTGGTGTCAGCTAATGAATTAATTTGGAAATGTGCTATATGTGTTGTAGAAAAGTGACTGAAAGTTGGAAAAAAACACTACAAAAGCATAAGTAACCTTTTCCCCTCCAGTCCACTTTGAGCTGGCAAATATTAAAAAGAGAAGGTGCCCTTTTCTTTCTACCCCCTCTTCTCTCAGAAAATCTTATATCCAGGAAATACTCCCCACAGCAATCCATTTTTTTAACTTAAAACATCATGGAGATATTACCCAGGAGACCTGATTGCTACCTGCAGCCCTTTCACATAATTCGGTTGCCAGGTTCACGATCATTTTATAGTACTGTATTATTTATTTATGTACATTAAATATTTTGTAATATATTTTATATTTTAAATATATTAAGATATATTTCACTTGAGATACTCTATGATTCTATGAATACACAAATATATTCTATCATGTTTTTATTAAAATCAGCCATCACTTTAGAAAGACATGTTTCTGGCTGGTCCAGGCACACCTTTTCAGGAAGTACCTATTTGCCAACTACTTACCTTAAAGATCAGAAAGAACAAGTGATAGACTTGGAGGAATAAGGTAACCCAAAGGAATGAACAAAAGATAATGAATGTGTAATCTCTCCTTGAACTCAGTGAAACAGGTTTGGGCAAACATAGTGAAGAGGCCCTTCTCTGGCAAGAATTCCATTCACTAGCACCTTGGCTCTGATTCAGCTAGGTATTACACACAGGTCTGATTAGAGATACCCCACTGAAATCACTTCCTGAAATGAGGAAAATGTCTAAGTTCTTTGATAAACCAGCACTTTGAGTGTTGATATTTGCAGTAAAAGCCTGTATAGCCAAGCCAAACACAACAGCATTCAGACATGAGATTAGAAGGCAGGTGAAAATGAAGCTGTAACTGTACTGGTTTAGATAAGATGGCTTTTTATCAGACCAGCCCAAGTGAAAGTCTCTTATTATCCTTTCCCATCACAATTCAGGCAGCTGGAACAAAGACTGTCACAGGAATCAGATCTATCAAGGGAATAAGCTGGGTGTTTTATTTTTCCAATATGAAAAGTGCAAGAGGTATTTTTCTATGCAAATAAAATTCAACAAATACTTTGAAAAAATTGCACAGCTTTTATATAAAGATATATATAGACCATAGAATCATAGAATTGTAGACTACCTCAAGTTGGAACGGATCTATGTGGATCATAGATGAGGAAACCTGCTTTCTGTTAAAACAAGAAAACAGGTAAGCATACTTTCATTGGGCCCATGTGGTTTCCTATGTTTCCCATGTTTTCTTCTTGTCCCTATGAGTTATATGACAATGGACCACAGGCAGAACATTAGGGTTGCCCCCAGATCTTTTACTGAAAAACTACTCAATAGTGTCACGTTTGTGGCTGAAACCCTTTTCTAATTTTCAGCCTCGATACTGTCACAGATAATTTATGACTTTGTCTTTTTTTACCACTGTCCTTTAGTTTAAACAGCTGTTCTATCTTTCTGGTTTGGAATTAAAAAACACCCTCAAGATGTTTTTATAGAGAATATCTCAACCTTTGATTTGCTAAAAAAAAAAAAAAAATCAGTTCCTGTCACTTGTAATATAAAAGGCTTTTATTCTTGTGATCTTCCTAGCAGACTTTCAGTGCCTCTGTACCATTCTGAATCCTTCTTCCTTGGACATGGACAGCTACTGTTATACATGGATCCCTACCAATGATTCGTATAAAGGCACTATTATTTCATTCCCTGTAGGTGGATATATCCTTCATTGCCTTTTTCACAGACACATCACATCATCTAGGTTTCCTGTGACTGACCAACATACACAAGTTTTCCTCCTCCTCTGTCATTCTCAATGGATGAGCTCCCCAGGTTTATTGCCAGGATTCATATTAGTACCTAAGTGCATGACCTTATACTTTGCACTCTTGAAACCCTTCCCATTTCTATTACTTGGGTCCTCAAGGTCACTCAGCTTTGTGCTAATCTCTTCCTTATCCAGCTCAAATACTAGTTTCCCATAAAGCACACTGTGACACAGCAGGTTGTCCTGAAGTTTGATTATACTTTGGTTGAAGTCCTATTTGTTTCTGTGCTTTTGTTTCCCATTAACCATTCTTTCTTTGCCCTTATATTCAGTATAATTACTCTTACTGAGAAGGAAAGCAAAATATTAATCTGTCTGAGACTATATTTTGATTATGTTTAAACTGTACCTAGTCATCACAGCATGGCATAGTGATTCTTTATTCCTTGACCTCTTTTTTCCCACACAGATACAGGTCTGGAAAATCTGCTACTGGCTTTAACTATTTTTTTCTTTAAAGATACAGCTTAGTTTAGCTTTCAAAAATCCTCAGTTTATCTCAGTATATCTTAGCTTTCTAGGCAGAGCTCTCTTTATTGACCTCTCTGCTATATGATTAATCTTAATATGCCCCTCTCAGACTTCGAGACCTGTCTTCAATTTTTTGCTTGCCTACAAGTCCAGACAGCTTTCACACAGACAAACACATGGCTTCTACTGCTTCTCACCAGTTTCCTTTGTTTCTCAGTTCAGCAGGGTTCCACATTGACACAAGTCATGGGCAATATTCATGCCTGCAATATTTAGACAGACATTCCTGAGAGACATGAGCCTCCATGTGATGATGCACAAAGGATGTTGAGATGCATCTGCAGGAGACCTCTCATAAGACCCTGACATAACAGTCATTTTGGGATTTACAGGTGTAAGATTCCAGGAATAATAGAATCAGAACAAGGGAAAAATACTGCCAGAGAAGCTTTGGAAAACACTGGTCAGGGAAACTTGAGTGATGTTGCAGAGATGTAAGTGAAAAGCAGGCCACTGAACTTCAAATGGAAAGTCCTTTGTATTACACAGAGTAAGTCATTTAAGGCAGTGTGCAACACAGATTTCTGTTATTCCTATTGTTACTGATAATATGCAGTTTCTTCTGCTGTGTATTTTGAGAGTACTCATCTTATTGCTAAAGCTTATTGTTATGTAAATATTTCAGTGTTTTGTCTCCTCACCTCTTTCTAGCTGGGTAAGATACAATATTCTCAGTAAATGCATAGCTTTTGCTGTTATTAATTTTAGGAGGCATTTTCATCATGCTGTCTTTTACTTTTCAGTACTTCTTTTTCTGTTGCTACAAATCCATTCATCTGGTCTTCCTCCAGCTGTGCATTAAACCTGTGTGTGAATTTACAAAGTCTTCTCCCAAATGTATTCTACCTCTTTCAAAGATCTTTTTACCAATAGCACCATTCTTGATACTAGAAGGCCCATTCTCCAAATGCTCAGGTAGACAAGATTTCCTGTTCAATTAATAGCTCCCACTTGTTCAGCATTCCAACACCTTTTCTTACTTAGAATCACTGAATAGCTGAGGTTGGATGGGACTTCTGCAGGTTATCTCATTCAACACGTCTGCTCATGCATGGCCACTTAGAGCCAGTTTTTGGATGGCTTTGAGTAAATCCAAGAAGGAAAACTGCAACCTCCCTGGGCAATCTTTGCCAGTGCTTGGTCATCCTCACAGTGAAAAAGTGTTTCCTGATGTTCAGAGGAAACCTCCTGTATTTCAGTGTAGCCCATCATCTCTAGTCCTGTCACTGGCACCACTGAAAAGACTCTGTCCTCTGTTACATACTTGTACTTAAAGCTATCTGTTATTCCTGCTGCATTCCTATAAATTATTTGTAATACTTTCTGAATTTTCCCAGTTGCATTCATCACTGTTTCTATAAAATTCCCACTCTTAAAAAAAACCCAAACAAATTGTATTTTAAATTATCTTCTCACTGACTGTGAAAGAACTATATTGCTGTGCATTGTATCTTTTTTTTTTTCAATGGATGTTTCCTCTATCTGAATAACTTTACTTGTCTTGATATATGTTTTATGTTATATTTTTTAATTGTCTCCAAATTTCTTAAATTAAGCAAAAAAAAAAAAAAAAGAAAAAAATCTTCCTTTTTGAAACCTCAGTAGTTCTGTATCAATGCTGTTCCACACTTTTCAAAATATGCACTTTAAATTTAATGAAATGACCAAGAGTCCAGGATCATCCACATTTCTTTTCAATGTCTGAGTCAGACAAGGTTTTAGGCCTAGAATACCCTTTGAATTAGACTATGCTAGAAGGAAGAAACATTATCTTCCCTTCCTTAATATTTTCCTTGCCTGCTTTTTTCAAATGTATTTGAAAAAATACATTTTTTCCAATCTTTTTCCAATGCCGGAAGTTAGGGATGGATAGTGTCTTGAAGCTTGAAGGTATGCATCTTTTTTGTAATACATATATCATATTTTACTGAGTGGAATTGCTGATGCTATTTACAGGCGTAAAAAAGCTGAATCCTCCTTACGGCCCTGCTCTGCCCATCTGGTGCCACCGAACACCACAGCTCAGTATGCAGATGGTGGTTCCCAAACTATCAGTGGGGGCTGTAAGGCAAGTGCCCATGATGTGCAGCCCATTTGCAGTCAGCCTGCACTCTCTGAAAAGTGGTTGTAAAGGGCTCTGGTGAGCCATGAGAAACTCCTACATGCTTGGCTTTTGTCAGTGATGCCAAAATATGTCTGTAAGCACATTCTTCTTATTATTTTAAAATATAATAACCAAAAAATCTTTCAGATGCTCCTATGCCCTTTCATTGTGAAATAGTTCATATACACTTAAGCAATCTCATTCTAAAATGCTGATTATTGTAAAGGCTTGTCTTGTCAGATATTGTTGTTTCATATAAAAAGCTTTTCAAGTTTCTAGTCATTCAAATTGCCTTGTGCAAGTGACCAAAAGCAATGCAATATTATGGCTATATAGTAAAGCTATAATCATGTTTGTAACGTATCTTGTTTATTATTCTGTACATTGCAGTAAAATGAGCAGTTATTTTCAGTTTTGGTAGAAGAAAATGTATTAGGACTTTGAGCAGCTGTACTCAATGCAGCAGCCATCAGTAGCTGTGATTACTCAAAATCACTGACCCTGAATTTTCTTTTCTGAAATTAGCTTAGTAGCTTAGTTTCTGTAACAATGCTCATATTAACGTGCATAACCTACATCATTCCCACTTTTGCTTAATAATGTCTTCACTGAATTTCAGAAATTCTGTAGTCAGGTACAATAAGGAATAAAATATTAATTGTGTGAGAAATCGTGAGATTTTAAACAGGCAAATTAAAGAAAAAAAAAAAGATTTCATAGATTATATAATTTGGATTCTTTGTTACAAGCTCATGAATCACACTGAAAGTTCAGGGAAAATCTTCCCCAATGCAAGGCAAGTCCTAGAAGGTTGGCGCTGTAAGAGGTACATCAACTATCTCAATTCCAGCGTGATTTCTTCAAGAACTTTTTCAGATACCAGATGGTCCTCTGTGGAAAACAAGTTGGAAATACTGTCTATAAACCAAGTATTTTCTCAGGGAAATCAGTGAGAAAATCTCAGGTGTTAAATTTATACATATGCTTTTTGCTACATAATATCAGACTACTCAAAAGCAGAGAGGGTCTAATGAGGATCCGAACAATGAAACAGATGTATGTATAGCCTTAACATAAAAATAGAATGGCTATCACTTTATCTGTGTAACCTAATCAGCCATTGCCAGTAAGTGTTCGGGCTGCTATGCAGTATCTGTGAAATTATCCATAAATTTCAAAAGTTCACAGTGGAAGTGCATTATTATCAGTCTGTATTCATGTTGAACATCTGCTTCAAATGTCTGTTATCCATTTAATCAGGAATCAAACCTCCTTCCTGATCTGTGAATTACCCACTGGTCAAATGCCAAATCACCTTCAAGAGCCAACAGTAAATAATCTACATAATTAGCTTTTAGCATTTCAGGGACTGTGTTTTGATCTCAAACAGTGAGTAGTACCATATGCCTCATTGTGTTGTATGACTCCTGGAGTGCTTTGCAGAAATTAGCATTTCATTATATTTTTATGAAATATATTATGAAATATATATATTATGAAATATAACTAGTTCATTACTGCATCTCTGTAAATAGTCAGCCTGGGTGCTTTAGGAGGAACGTAAGAGCAAGACAAGCTGATATCTTCCATATATAATTTCCCAGGTTTTGGCAGTCTGTGACTCATGAACTTCCTCAGGCATGACAGATATATTTGTGTTTGATATCTTATGGGTTTTTTTTCCTCTGTGAATTTGTCATCTTACCTTTGGAGCTCATAACAACTCTTGTCATCTAAACTGACACATGATGGTGAGTTTCATAATTTAAATGACTTATGTTAATAAATATCTCTGGTTTGGTTTGGTTTGGTTCTTTTTTTGAACTTATCACTGTATTATGAGAGAGCTGCTGAGTGCTCACAGGTATCACTAAGTTTATTTCAGAAGTGAAATTGTATGCTTGCACTTTTTTTTAAAAGGCCTAAGAAATCATGAAAAGCAGAAGGGAAAAGTCTGGATTACTGCATGTGGAGTAAAAGTTGAGTCAAGTAGAAATTCTAGGATCATGTAGATGGTTAGACTTGTAAGTCATACATATTTTCTGAGACACTGTCTTCAGGCTTGCAGGCTCCACATATTCACCATGTGACAGATGATTCCATCAGAGCTCAAAGGAAAAAGGAAATGAAAGCAACTGTAGTCACTTAGTAGATGACCAGTATACAATTAAGGATGTATATAACTATGAAGACTTCATGCTAGATATGTGTTACTTCAAATGAATATTGCAGATCCTTGGATTTATTTGGGCTTTCTTAATACAATATTTGACTATTTGCCCTGATACTGTAAATACTGCTAGCTATAACAGTCTGGTTTTCTGCTGTTTGTCGGGATTTTTTTTCTTCTCCTAGGTGGAGTCTGCCATTCTTTTCTGACTATAGAGAAACTATCTATATATACAAATCCAGGCTGAGTGGACAGTCTGAAGGTTGAGAGAAAAAAAAACAACAAAACAGAGATATGTCTTTATGAATGCAGGAAAAATATTAAAAACTAATTAATTTGTACTAAGCTTAAAAAAATCCTAGCTACATCAGCAAATAAGGAAATTTGTTTAAAGAATACCAACTTGATAGTTCTGATAAAATAATCATAGAATCATAGAATAGTTAGGGTTGGAAAGGGCCTTAAAGTCATCTAGTCCCAATCCCCCCTGCCATGGGCAGGGACACCTCACACTAAACCATGCCACCCAAGGCCTCATCCAACCTGGCCTTGAACACCGCCAGGGATGGAGCATCCACAACTTCCCTGGACAACCCATTGCAGTGCCTCACCACCCTCACAGGAAAGAATTTCTTCCTTATATCCAATCTAAACTTCCCCTGTTTAAGTTTGAACCCGTTACCCCTTGTCCTGTCACTACAGTTCCTTACAGTAAAGAACTTCTTCCTTATATCCAGTACTTCTTCCTTATATCAAATAAATGGTGAAAGTATTTTCAAAACTAATGTAATTTTTTGTTTGCACTTGCATTTTTATTAAGAAATTAATAAATAAGAATATTATTTAGGTGCAGTGTTTTTCCCCCTTGCAAAATCACAAAAGGTTAAAGCTGTGCCTTGTTAATTAGTAAACTAAGTAACCAAAACACCCAAATAATATAGGAAACTGTTCTTAGAAAGAGATCATTTTTATAACCATATATTAAAACAACAGAGAAATAAAAATAAGGATAAAAACATTTACCAAGATAGCAGTCTCTTTATCAAAGGCTCTTTGCTCTTTTCTCTCGCTCAGAAGTTCTCAGCATGGATATATATGTATACTGGAGATGGAAAGAAGGCAGTAAGGAATCTCTTTGCTTACTTGCTTTCATGATGACTATACAACATGTTTTGGGCATGACAAAAAGTTACACTGAAAAATCAGTGGCTGTGCTTAAAAATGTGGCTTACATCACCTTCATGAAAAGCATACCACACTGCATTAATGGAGAAAATCATGAACAGCACAATGACAACAGGCAGAGTACAGTCACCTACTTCAAGGTGCAAAGGAGAAAAAAATGAGAAAAGGGCATTTATATGCAAATTGCTACTATTTACCTGTACCAACACATTCTAACACAACTTGAAAATGTTACGAACCTTAGAGCAAAACTAGGAAATATACAAATGCTGCATTAGACAGAAAGAGAGGATGGGGAAAGGCTGTTAAGCAACTGCAAGATTTACTGCGTTGAGAAACTCTTGTCTGATTTTCTTTTCATGCTTGTCTTCTGGGACGCCCGTACTACATCAGACTGCACAGCCAATTCCTCTCTTGTGCTCTGCAATACCATGTTCCACTGTAGCTGTCTGGCTAGCTCTCTCATCTGCCACTCATCCCAAGTGAGAGATAGTGCTTCAGTACCAGAGATGATATGATGCTACGTCACATGTAACACTATACGAAGCCAAGAGGCTCAGGGAACACTGTGTTCACCTGATTGCACTGATACATGACCCCATGTGTGCAGTCTTAGACATAGGGCCTCTGGGAAAGTGAGAGCACTACAATATCAGTAAGTGCAGTTGCTTCTGTGGAAACTTTGTTTTTCTCAGATACAACAATTAAATGCAACATCTCTTCTTAATTTTCATTTTTCCACACCAGATTTTAAGCTGATGTCAATAAATTAAAGAGGTTGGATTATAATGGTATATGCCATAAAATGTCACATCATCAAGGTATTTAAGCCTCTGAGATGTCACTGCTACCTCCTGTGGAACCCTGGTGAAAATGTGTTCACGTCTACATTTAACACTGCTAGCAACTGAAAAGTCTATTTTCTTCAGTGTAGGCAGCTTTTTGTATGTAGTTCCTTATTTTATGAATCCTAGTTTTATGGTTGTGCCACTGTGGGACTGTGGCTGCAGTGGTGATTACTGTTTGACTTAACTGTCCAATGTGTCTTTTTTACCACTTATACAAGCAGCCTGATGTTGTGGTGGGGCTAGCAGCCAAAGGCTAGCATGTAAACCCAATATAGAGAAGGCAATTTTGTGCAACAGCTTCTCAGCATATTAACCTATAATTAGTCAAGAGCCACTAAGCTACAGAAGAGGAGAAGCTTGAAACAGAGCATTGAGTCAGATGGAAAGGATAATTCATAGCTCCAATAACCCCTCTGAAAAAGTTCACGTTTCCCTTCATGCAAACACTGAAATCTTTTGTTTTGTGGACCACTTCCTCTTGTGTACCCATCCCACTTGCATACATCAACAATACCCAGCAACTCCTTGTTGCTGTGAACTGCTCTTATACTTCACTCTGCAGGCTGTTTTAGTTTGGATTACAATTGTAAAGCTGCTGATGGCACTTGAGCTCAGTCTCTGGGTGGCAAAAGCACGTATATCCTTTCAACAAATAGACCCTCAGGGCTATGTTGCAGCACCTCTGAAAACAAGAGATTCTTACTTGCAAGTTATCTTGTGCGTGTTGTTTCCTTTTAGACTGATGGGCCAGCAAGCCATGGTGAACCTGGCAGGCACTGGAATCATATCGTATCAGTAGCTATGTGAAAGATGTTGCAATGCTAGAGTTTCCTATAACCTAGACCTAGGCCATGTGATCCTATGACTCTATGATTCATGCCAAAAAAAAAGATGCAATCCTCCACTTAGAAACATAGAATCATAGAACAGTTAGGGTTGGAAAGGACCTTAAGATCATCTAGTTCCAACCCTCCTGCCATGGGCAGGGACACCTCACACTAAACCATGTCACCCAAGGTTCTGTTCAACCTGGCCTTGAACACCGCCAAGGATGGAGCATTAACAACTTGATGCAGCCCAGGATACGGTTGGCTTTCTGGGCTGCGAGCACACACTGAAGCCGGCTCATGTTCATTTTCTCATCGACCAACACCCCCAAGTCCTTCTCCGCAGGGCTGCTCTGAATCTCTTCTCTGCCCAACCTATAGCTGTGCCTGGGATTGCTCCGACCCAGGTGTAGGACCTTGCACTTGGCATGGTTAAACTTCATAAGGTTGGCATCAGCCCAGCTCACAAGCGTGTTGAGGTCCCTCTGGATGGCATCCCTTCCCTCCGGCGTATCAACCAAACCACACAGCTTGGTGTCATCGGCAAACTTGCTGAGGGCACACTCAATCCCACTGTCCATGGCACCACTGACAAAGATGTTGAACAAGACCGGTCCCAACACCGATCCCTGAGGGATACCACTCGTCACCGGTCTCCAGCCAGACATTGAGCCATTGACCACAACTCTTTGCATGCGGCCATCCAGCCAGTTCTTTATCCACCGAGTGGTCCATCCATCAAATTGATGTCTCTCCAATTTAGAGACAAGGATGTCGTGTGGGACAGTGTCAAACGCTTTGCACAAGTCCAGGGAGATGACGTCAACTGCTCTTCCGCTGTCCATCAGTTCCGTAGCCCCATCATAGAAGGCCACCAAATTGGTCAGGCAGGATTTCCCCTCAGTGAAGCCATGCTGGCTGTCACCTTGTTGTTTTTCCTGTGCCTTAGCATGCCTTCCAGGAGAATCTGCTCCAAGCTTTTGCCAGGCACAGAGGTGAGACTGACTGGTCTGTAATTCCCTGGCTCATCCATTTTCCCCTTCTTGATAATGGGGGTTATATCTTCCTTTTTCCAGTCATTGGGAACTTCACCTGACTGCCATGATTTTTCAAATATGATGGCCAGTGGCTTAGCAACTTCATTCGCCAGCTACTTGTACTCTTCTGCACTATGGCACTGTGAAGAATTAAAAGTAAGCAAAGTATTTGTTAATACTAGAAGAAATTATGTTACCTGAATTGCTCACTGTATATAGGACTGTACCAGAAAACTGACGGAAGTGAGCAGAATGAAGTCATTTCACATTTTATTTGTTAAATATTTTATGAAGGAAACTGTAATGTAACAATATTCTGTTGATTATAAAGGTGCAACTGAAAGTGCTAGAAATCAGTTCACTGGCAATGTAAAGATTATGAACCAAGATAAAGTAAAAAAAAAAATGCTGGCATTCACTTTAAACCTTTTGCTTTTACGAGAAATGTAGCAGTCAGGATGAAATGTGGATGGAGGCTTGCATGTAACAGGAGTTTGGAGGTATTGCCAGGAAACTGCTCAATGGGAATGTGGCTAAAGCAAGAGCTACGGTTAAAGCATCTTTATGAATACTTTGCTTAATAAGATCTGGCTATTTGCAGTGACATGGAGGTTATTCTCACTGCCTAACGTCAGGTAACAAAACTAGGAGCCTGAGTTGTATAGTCAATGTAGGCTTATTTAGAGGGCTGGCCAACATGAGGAGGTTAACCCTGATGGTCAAAGTCATAGAATCATAGAATCATAGAATAGTTAGGAATGGACATATTTGTCATAACTGCTGAAATAGGGAGAATGTTCTTACTTAGCTACCTATCATCTCAAATGTTCTATTAGAAGTTGTGAATAATCTCTACCAGATGCTGTCACACTAATAGTCTGCATATTTGCTTATGAAGCAGAAGCCACATTGCAGGTGTGACCATTTGACATGATGTTAGGAACGTGTGTTCTGAAATTGTCACTTCAATTTGCATAATTCACAAATGGACTATTTGTGTTATTTCTGATAACTAAGTCTAAATGAGGTTATTGAAATAAATTGACTGTGCTTTGTGAGGAGAATGAAAATCATGCTTCCCCAATGAAAACATTAAATAATGAAAGGGCAGAATAAGATTCAATTAAAAAATCATATAAAAGAAGACAGAAAGGCAGAATAAAAAGGCAGAGAAGTAGCACTCACTAATAAATGCAAATGAGGTGTCTTATTCAGCACTCCAGGAAGGAACATTGACAGAGATAAGAGTGTTTCTCTTATTTTAAACTCAAAGAATTATCAGCTATAATACAGCCCTGACCTGGAGGAAAATAGTCTTCTTGTAGGTATGAAAAAAAAAAAAATTATACAAAATAAGAAATCTGCATTAGATTGCTTAAAAAAATGTCAAATTATAAATTAAGATTCTATTAATAGTATTCTGATACATAAAATTATCCTTAAAAAGCGTTTCTCTGAAACTATATCTGCATCGATCTAAGATAGTCTTTTAAATAAGGAGGATTATTTCATTAATGAAATATTATTACAGATTTCCTTTTAATGGGGAAAAAGTGAGGTGTATTGAAATCAGATTCTACTCTCGAGAAGATCTGGGCTTACAAATAATGTCATTTAATTCATTATGGGTTTGTTTTCATCTTTCAGCTTTTTCTCCTCAGCTCATCAATTTACCTGTGCCATGTCAACATTTCTTTTTGTGGATTTAAAGGCTTACCAAAGAATTGCCTTTCTATCCATCTTGTTTTCAGAGCTTAGTAAAGAATCTAGGGATTTTCTTCAAAGAAAATCATCTTTGGAATAGTTAAAATGAAATGGCACACCTGGAACGCAAAGCAGTAGAAATACTATAACAAGCCATACCAGTTTGTTACTATCTGTGTAAGATCACTGAAGATACTTTCAGAGAATGAGCAGAAAACATGAGAAAAAAACCAAGGCAGACTACATTTTTGTGTTCCTTACCGAAATCTGAAATGGTTCTTCACTCACTGATAGACCATAGTTTGTCTAATAATAAAAAAAAAAACATCCAAAATTAAGAATATCAAAGCCAGGATCCACATTATATTCTGTAGCCAAGTGAGAGGCTGTCAAGGAGACAGAGAGAATTGGCATGAGATCAGAAAGTAATTTTACTTGAGAGACACAGTATTATCTGTCAGAAGCTCCATTCCCTTCCTACATGCTATGCAGCTTCTACTTTTGTTTTATTAACTAATTCATAGCAGTGATATTAAATTGGTATAGAACTGCACTGCATCTTGAAGACTGAAGATAAAAGTAGACATAAAGAAAAAAGAAAAAAGAAAATGCAGGCACTTGACATTTAACAAATCAAACTTTTTGTAAAAGTCTCATCTGTGTAACATGACCCAGCTGTCTTCTGTCTTTGTTTTATATGGCTGGAGAAGACATGTTTTCCTGAGTCTCATTCAGTGGTATTAGCTTGAACTACCATGTCAGGCTGGTAGAGAAGGAGAAAAATAATGGACAGAAGATGATTAAATAAAGGCAAGGAAAGTGAAAACAATTGCTGAGAAGTTGAAGAAAGGGATACAGTGAAACAAACGCCTGCATTGTCCCAAGAATGAAAAGTACAGTAAGCATAAGAAAGGCAACAGGGAGGAAGAGTTCAGGCTCAAAATAAAGCAAGCTGCAAAATAAAAGAGACTGAGAAAATTCATTCTGGCAGGTAACAAATGGCTGAAACAATATTGTGGTGAGCAAATTGTGGAAAATATTTTTAAATGGCTAACTGGAGAAAAATATGGAATTTGATAAAAGATGGTTGTAAATGCACAAAGTATAGGGTATAAGATTGAATACTGCACTCAAAAATTTCAATACATTCCAGTTAAACTTAGTGGACTCCTTGTATTCGGTAGATGGTATGTAACTGTTCATGAGTTATTTATACAAGCCCTCTGAAATGCTTCAAAATGTATCAGTTCTGTTTAGTCATTTTTTTAGACTCTATCAAGAAAGGATGGTTGTTCACAGGAGCTGAACTGCCAGCTGGCCTTCTTGAGGGTTTCCCAGGACAATTGGATATTTTCCACTTTGACAGGAAACGTGTGCAGCTTTCCTTGGCTTGTGTTGCCAAATGTAGTGTGAGACTAAGGAAAATGTTAAAGCACCAGAGGTCCAAATCCTGATTTAAGAATATGTGCAGCCCAAGAAAGAATAAAGGCTTCCTAATCAGATTTGGGAGTTGCATTTCATATGGAAAGGATGGCTGGGAGTAGACATGCCACTCTAAGAACTGACAAAGGCACTGTACCACAAGCTGCAGCCTGGCAAGGTATGGAAGTTGGATAAGCAGTTGGATATGGGGATTGTGAAATATAACACAAATATTTTCAGTTGAATGTTTTAAATCACTCTTCTACACATGGAAATACATACATTATAACTAAAGATTAAAAAATCTTGAAAATTATCATGAATTTGACCTTGAGTTTCCTTACAGCAATCTCTATAGACATTACCAATGCCAACCCATCTTTCCTGTTGTTTTCTTTATGTGCCTTTGTCCTTTAAACTGTCTCAAGCATTGGAAGAAACTGCCTTCCTAGAATTTTTTGCTATTTATTATACATAGAATCATAGAATCATAGAATAGTTAGGGTTGGAAAGGACCTTAAGATCATCTAGTTCCAACCCCCCTACCATGGGCAGGGACACCCTACACTAAACCATGACACCCAAGGCTTCATCCAACCTGGCCTTGAACACCGCCAAGGATGGAGCATCCACAACTTCCCTGGGCAACCCATTCCAGTGCCTCACCACCCTCTCAGTAAAGAATTTCTTCCTTATATCCAATCTAAACTTCCCCTGTTTAAGTTTGAACCCGTTACCCCTTGTCCTGTCACTACAGTCCCTGATGAAGAGTCCCTCCCCAGCATCCTTGTAGGCCCCCTTCAGATACTGGAAGACTGCTATGAGGTCTCCACACAGCCTTCTCTTCTCCAGGCTAAATAGACCCAACTTTCTCAGCCTCTCTTCATATGGGAGGTGCTCCAGTCCCCTGATCATCCTCGTGGCCATCCTTTGGACTTGTTCCAACAGCTCCATGTCCTTTTTATGTTGAGGACACCAGAACTGCACACAATACTCCAAGTGAGGTCTCACGAGAGCAGAGTAGAGGGGCAGGATCACCTCCTTGGACCTGCTGGTCACTCTCCTCTTGATGCAGCCCAGGATACGGTTAGCTTTCTGGGCTGCGAGCACACACTGAAGCCGGCTCATGTTCATTTTCTCATCGACCAACACCCTCAAGTCCTTCCCTGCAGGGCTGCTCTGAATCTCTTCTCTGCCCAACCTGTAGCTGTGCCTAGGATTGCTCCGACCCAGGTGTAGGACCTTGCAATTGGCATGGTTAAACTTCATCTGGAAATAATGCATTATATAGCTCCCTCAGAGCATTTTTTCTAATGTACATTTTGGGAACCTTAGAAATTTCGGTTATTTTTATCATTATTTAAGTGTAGATGTGAGTCTTGCTGACAGGTCTTTTTTCAAACCTTATCATATGTCAGTGAATGGGTGGTTCTGATGTCAGGAAGTGATTGTGAAGGGGAAACCTAGCTGATGGGAGGTGCTTAAGAGTTAAAATGTGCCCAGTGTCAGGTGGGTTACCACATCAATGCTGTGTGGCTTTTTATTATGATAACATTATTTTGAGTATATGATCTGCTATCACTTATACATCACAACTAGGCTGTAAATGTGTGTGATATGAAATATTTAGGAGAAAAAAGCCACAATACATAAGAAATATCATCCACAAGTTTTCACCAAAACCACAGGATCAGGTTTCACAATCTTCCCCAAAGACTTTCAACCTCTGAAAATTTCTTGATAAGCATTTATCCCAGAAAAAAACAACTTTTCATAAAATCTCCCTACTATGCACCCTGACAACTTTGCAGTGGCAGAATTTTACCACTTCACTATTTTTAAAAGTGCTAAGGTGAGATTTAAAAAACAACAAACTGCTGTACACTTATAATTTATTACAGAATATATTACAAAACCTAAATATTCAAATATTAAAACTTTACTTTCCTAAGACTAGACCAATGACCAGAAATTATGTGCTATTTTATTAGAATACTGACAAGCAATAGCAGAGAACACAAATACAGCAGTATTTTGATTTACTTAACTGCTAAGGACATGAAGACTGTCAGCGAGGTTTGAAGGATAGGGCCTTTTTTCCTCCATTACTGAATCAATATTATCAGCACAGAGGAAATGAAGCAATCAAAATTTCCCCTTTTTATCCATGTACTCGCATGTGGGGAAGTTACATGTCTAATGCATTTGCGATAATAGCAGCAGAGAGTGACATCTTTCCATTGTAGTACAAGTGTCCAGCTCACTGACCCTATCAGATATACGTCACACTTGCACAATCATACTGTGCAGCCAGCCACAGACTCCTTTGCATCCTCTTTGATGTGTGCCAAAAAACCTGAGGAAGGCTTCTAACTCCCTGTCCCCCTCAAGATCCAGGCTGTGATTCCAGCAGCCCTACTGCATTTTGACAGTTTTACACCATTTCACACCTCCTCTGTAGTCAGTGTATTTCTTGCAAGATACAAACTAAATAAAACAAAGCCACATCGAATTTCTTTTCCAAAGGAAGCAAACTTTGAGTAAATATTGTTGCTTCCACTTGGCTGCACTGAATTTTATAGCAGCCTCAGGAGGACCAGTCACAAAAGACCATATGGTTCACAAAGCTTATCCTCATATTGGTCAGGTACTACTGCAAAGATGCCAAGATCTCAAAGCTCTCATCCACATCAGGAAAGACTTGTCCCTTTTCCCCTTTTTTTCAAGGCAAGAAGAAACTGTAGTGTGAAAATATTGCAGTCCATACCCTCTGTAACTTGTTTGCATATATAAATATTGCTTCTTTAAGAAAAACAAACACTGGCACCAGTGTAAGAATGTATGTTTTAATATTTGTGCACATACAGATACCAGTCTGTTTAGAGTGAGAAGGCTGAAGAACAGGCACACACAACTGGCACAAAAGGGGAGCTGACCTTTCAGTATTTACTTTGGTGGTGTTTTCAGTGGCACCTACCCTGCTGACGTTGGCGACACTGTTTTGGAAAGTGCCAATTGACTTTGCAAATCTGAAAGCTTCTTTGCAAAGCATTTACTCTACTGCTTGCTTGAACTTCCTTTTCTGGGGCCCCACATTCTGTAAGCAATTAATTTTGTTTTATAACATAAGCATTCAGAGAACAGGTCAGTGTTTGGATGTGTATAACCTGCATTCCCTTAAAGCAGCAACTCAAATCCTCACATGCCCTCTTCTAGCTGCAGCTGTAGCTGTGTGGGTTTGCCATCCACTGCAGCAGCTGTGGATGCAGCATAGTCCCTAGTCCTTGGCAGTGGTGCTCTGTTTTAACTGTAGGTCAGAGCAAAAAGAGAATTGGGATTTCTGGATGCAGAACAGCAGAGTATAAAAGGCTGGTGAAAGCGGAGATTCCTTGGGAAAAAAAAAAAAAAAAAAAAAAAAAAAGCAGTTCTCTAATAAACATCTGTTTATATTTTTCAGCCACCTGTATATGCATGGCCATACTACTGCCAAATGTAGGATTTTTTTAACGCATATCCCATGTTACACAAGCGAAATGTTGGTAAACAAATGGTATATCTACTTAGAAATATATGCCCAGTTATTCTGAGAGGTGAGGTAGGAAGTCAGAGAATTGTAAAGACATTTATTGTGAGGAAGAGTTGAAGGTCCCAATATGGGACAGGCAAGTAAATGCCATAACAAAGCTGAATAGGCAGAAAATAAAGAGCTGGGTCTTGCTGTGAGAGGGAGTATGGGCTCTGATTGCTTGTTGGTGTAAGGACACACAGCGTTGAGGAAGGGATGGGAAAGCTTGGGACTGGGGGACAGAATGAAGTAGAGAGGAGAATTTGGTGGTTAGCTAACCTAATTTAATCAACATTTGACACTGTTAAGGTTAAAGAAGAAATGAGGGAAGAACAGTTCTTTCCGCACCATCCGTACTGCAGGCACAGGGCTGGAAACTGCTTCTGCTGCTGGTGAGGGCGTCAGCCTATATCCACATCATGGCGCCCTTACAATGGCCTTACTCTTCTACAATCATATCTCTCCCTCATATGACCAGAAGTAACATATGCATACCATTGAGCCATCATTGCCTCAAAAAAAGATACTGCGTCACAGACCTTTTCCTGATACTGAGAAAATAATTCACCCAGTGTGAGGAAAGAGCATTTAGAGGTGCTAACAGTCAAGGATACGCACTGAATTGTAAATGACTGGCAAATAAGCTATTAATTAAAATAGAAATTGATTCCATCTTGTGGGATTTAAGGAGAAATAAGTCTCACAAAGTCTCTTCTGAGTGCTCTTTTAGTACAGCTAAAGGCAGTATTTTAATTTTCAAACAATCCAACCCTATAATTAAAGTTACATTTTTGCTACAAATTTTAAAATATTAATGAAACTTGAATAAGTCTGGCTGAAGTGCTCCCAGGCAAAATATAGAAATATGCTAATAAGCACCTTCTTCAAAGGTCTACATATGAAAGAGCCATATGCCAATCGACAACGTTCATTGCTTTAGTTGTCCTTTGTAATTCTAATTAAATCCTCCTTTATGAATCAATTTTTAAACTATTCTTTTTTTCATGTGCCAGTGGAATCACATATTTCATTACATTTATCTGGAAATTTATAGGAAATATAACAATAATAAAAATTAACAATCTCTAGATCTTTATGCTAAACATTGTGTTGATTTTTGCCATTTACAATGAGCTGCTATTGAAAACTGATGTGATATGTAGGATAACATAAATTAATTCTTAGTAAGTGGATCATAACTGTCCATGCTGGTATAACTTTAAGGACTCTGTTTTGCACAGCAGGGTATGAGTAATTTATATAGAAAAAAAAAGAACTACTCACAACCTATAATAGAATTATTAGCATGCTCAGTGATGCCAATATAAAATCAGGATTAAATATTCTTACTGATCCTTGAACAGTACTGCTTCAGAGTGTTCCAGTTGTAGTATCAGGACGTGGATAAACATAATTTCACCTGACCTTTAGGCTGTGGTATCATGAGATATGAAAGGACTCCAAGCACCAGCTCAGAATTTTAATAGCTAAATAACAGTTTTACTCATTGGGCTCCTGGAGGTTTCTGACCCCCAAATCCTCTCATTAGAGGAATGCTACCTATGATCAGTAATTATGATACCTATGTCTGACTTTGCCCACATTAAAAAGATACATGATTCAGCTCAAGCACGGTCTGAGACTTGTAAACCATGCTCTGTTTCACTGCAGGATCTGATATGGAACATCTGTACCTAGGCAGAACTGCTGGAGGTACCAGATCTCTAGCAGAAAGATTGCTCCCAAGGAGCCACTTACTAAGATGTCATGAATAGTATGAGATGTTACAGGTACTGATGCAGATGTTTCTGTATTGGCACTTGAGCATGCAAAAAACTATGATTAAAGAAGAGCAGCCTGTGTAGAAGCAGTTCCATAGGTACTTTCCCATATGTGTTTGATTTAAAAAAAAAAGCAAATAAATACATACATAACAGAAGGAAGTGCAGCAGGAGGGCCAGAAGACCTCCTTGGATGGATAAGGAGATGCTCAGGAAAATTCAAAGCAAAAAAGAGGTTTATAGAAGGTGGAAGCAGGGACAGGCAGCCTGGGAAGAATACAGTGATGTTGTCCGGGAACCAGGTTAGGAAAGCTAAGGCCCAGTTAGAATTAGACTTGGCTAGGGAAGTTAAGGATAACAGGAAGGGATTCTATAGATACGTAACGAATAAAAGACAGACTAGGGACAACGTAGGCCCCCTCCGGAAGCTATCAGGAGAACTGGCTACCCTGGATTTGGAGAAGGCTGAGGTTCTTCATGACTTCTTTGCCTCAGTCTTCACTGGCCGCACCACCCAAGTCTTGGAAGGCAGACGCAGGGACTGTAAGAATGCAGACCCTTGCCCCACTGTAGGAGAGGATCTGGTTTGAGACCATCTTAAAAACCTAAACGTACACAAGTCCATGGGACCTGACGAAATCCATCCGTGGGTCCTGAAGAGTACAAGTAGCTGGCGAATGAAGTTGCTAAGCCACTGGCCATCATATTTGAAAAATCATGGCAGTCAGGTGAAGTTCCAAATGACTGGAAAAAGGAAAATGTAACCCCCATTATCAAGAAGGGGAAAATGGATGAGCCAGGGAATTACAGACCAGTCAGTCTCACCTCTGTGCCTGCCAAAAGCTTGGAGCAGATTCTCCTGGAAGGCATGCTAAGGCACAGGAAAAACAACAAGGTGACAGCCAGCATGGCTTCACTGAGGGGAAATCCTGCCTGACCAATTTGGTGGCCTTCTATGATGGGGCTACGAAACTGATGGACAGGGGCAGAGCAGTTGACGTCATCTACCTGGACTTGTTCAAAGCGTTTGACACTGTCCCACACGACATCCTTGTCTCTAAATTGGAGAGACATCAATTTGATGGATGGACCACTCGGTGGATAAAGAACTGGCTGGATGGCCGCATGCAAAGAGTTGTGGTCAATGGCTCAATGTCCGGCTGGAGACCGGTGACGAGTGGTGTCCCTCAGGGACGGGTGTTGGGACCGGTCTTGTTCAACATCTTTGTCAGTGGTGACATGGACAGTGGGATTGAGTGCGCCCTCAGCAAGTTTGCCGATGACACCAAGCTGTGTGGTTCGGTTGATACGCCGGAGGGAAGGGATGCCATCCAGAGGAACTTTGACACGCTTGTGAGGTGGGCTGATGCCAACCTTATGAAGTTTAACCATGCCAAGTGCAAGGTCCTACACCTGGGTCAGAGCAATCCCAGGCACAGCTACAGGTTGGGCAGAGAAGAGATTCAGAGCAGCCCTGCAGAGAAGGACTTGGGGGTGTTGGTCGATGAGAAAATGAACATGAGCCGGCTTCAGTGTGCGCTCGCAGCCCAGAAAGCCAACCGTATCCTGGGCTGCATCAAGAGGAGCGTGACCAGCAGGTCGAAGGAGGTGATCCTGCCCCTCTACTCTGCTCTCGTGAGACCTCACTTGGAGTATTGTGTGCAGTTCTGGTGTCCTCCACATAAAAAGGACATGGAGCTGTTGGAACAAGTCCAGAGGAGGGCCACGAGGATGATCAGGGGAATTGATACTTACAGACTGCGTGTGCCACAGATGTGCACAGTTTGAGCTGCACAGGTCATGCTGGAAAACTACAAAGTCTGCAAAACTCACCACCAAATTAATGGTTGATCCATCCCTGTGGGTCTGATGATATAGCAGGTGACCAACGTGGCCTGGGTAACCTCCAGTATGTAAGCATATGTGTTTGGAGGGAAGAAGACTGCCAATCTGCCAGAGGCATCTTCAGGAGGTAGAAGTATTCTCTGCTCCCCTGTTGCAGCAAAGTTTGACTGTAGGTTAGGGGCATGAAAACCTTGGTACTTATGTTGCTAAAACAGCACAGAGGTTGGATCATTAGCAGTATGGATGGTGAGGCCTCACACTGGCATCATACCCAGGCACCGTCATGACCTCAGTGGTCTAGGGGAAGATGGGACAGTACAAAGATAGAGGCCCACTGGATAGGGTTGTCATACCTCTGTGACTTTAACAGAGCTCCAGCCTCCCCAAAGACACCAAGTCTCCCTGGCACAAGAAAAATGACTGGTACCTGGTAGGTCAGTTCACCAGTTAGAGAGATCTCTCATTGACAAAGAAAGGTGACAAAGAACATTTCTATTCCTCTTCATCACACTGTACACTGTAACTGGCATTTGGACAATGTTTTCCTGGCAGAAGGACAGCATGTGGTAGAAGGCAATGTATCTGCACCCTGGTGGGAGAGGGCTGAGGGGCGAAACTGGCCTGGTGGGGCTAGAAAAGGGAAGGAGAAAGGCAGCGCAGAGGAGGGAAAAGACGAAAGGCATAAGGGGAGATGAAGACTACTTAGAACCATAGAGAATTAAAGGGAATGGTGGTACTATACATTGAGATTTCCTTCTCTACTGCTGTCAGGTTGTTATTCCCCAATACAAAGACCATCTTCTTATATATCTTAGAGCATTATCACCTCAGCTGAAAGCCCATCCTCTCTGTCATGTCTGTGTGGGTCTCAGATTGGGGCAAGACAACATGATCAATGAGGGCAGAAATTTTTCTTAATCCCCATCTCATAAACAAAATAAAAACCCCAATCTAGATACTTAGGAGGAACAAAGAAGAAAAGTTAAGCAAGGCGCAAACACAACAGAAGCCAATGGGAAAGAATTTTCTCTGTCCCTTCCCTTTGAACTGGGGATAAACAGGGGAGTCTAGGCATAGCAGGAGATATAACTCCTGGCAATAGTAACAGTGGTTGCAGCAGTTCAGATGGTAAATATTTGATTCTCTCCTCAGCCCCCTTAGAGGCAGCAGGGATTTCCATTTCTGTGCTGCTACTGCCAGCAGGCTCTGCCATGAACACCGGCAGTAGAGCAGAGCATGTTCTTCTGCCCTGGCTGGTTTCTGCTGGGCTGCAGCTCAGTCTGCAAGGGGAACAGACAGCAGAAAGCAGCTGGCTTACCTGTGCTCCCTGCACAACCTCCTCTATGGCTGACACTGTAGGCAGGGCACTGGGCTAGGTGGACCACTGATCTGACCCAGCAGACCACTCCTTATGTCCTTAATTTATTCTTATTATTCAAAAATTTCTTGAGTTTCAATTTAGATATTCAGAAGAAAAATACGCTTCAACTGCCTAACTCTCACAGAACCTCTGTGCTACTCTTTCTATGCCAGCCAACTCAGACAAGAGATCAGGATGCTTGGGGAGATGGAATTCATCCCTCAAGGGGCAGAAGAAAACAAAACCAAGCCAACCAAAAAAATCTTGAGCATTTTAATTGGAAAGGTCTTGGTCCGGAGAGATACTTCTCTACAAACTTTCATTGTCAAACATTATTATTCCTTTATATTTTGACTCCTTGCTGTAATTCATATGTTGATAAAGATGCTATTAACAGTAATACTGAAAAAATACTCACTACCCTACTTTAGAAAGGCTGATATGTCTAAGTCTAACCATTTCTTTTCCAGAGAGTAAATGAGGAATTAATGACTCTCATGGGGTCAAACAGGACACTACTGCACCATTACAATTAAACTGTTAAACTGTTAAGCCACTGCAATGTTAAATGCTCTAATCAGCAGGAAAGGATTCATACTTTGGTTTGCTGCCTCATACATGCAGCTTAAGTGATTTATACATAAGAATTTATGAATAAACTGTCAGCCACATCTCATATGACACATATGAAAAATACTTGCAGTTTAGTACCAGGTTTTGTTCCTAACCTATCAAAACAAAATCCACATATCTTGGAGTAAAAGTTGGTTTTGGACAAAATGCTCCAATTTTGTCTCTGCAGCAGCACTGAGCCCAAGAGCAACATTTAACACAATTAATTTTATGGGACAAACAGCTGGACGCAATAAAAACCAACAGCAAAGTTCTCAGTCCTATTCCAAATCAATCAGCAGCAAAGGGACTTAGAACAAAGTATTTCAGCGCTTAAGGCTTGAATTTGTTGGAGCTGTCTGGGTATATCTGTTCAGGCAGAAAAAACCCCAGCATGCTTGCAAGTCCCCTATTCCCCCAAAACACAAAAGTGAGAGAAGCATATGGCTCGTGAGCTTGAGAGTGAGAAAAAACAGGAAAATAAATCAACAAGAGTATATACGGTACTGTATACTTGCCCCAATTAGCAATTTATTTCAAATGCATTAAATGTAAATATTGGGTTTCAGCATGATTTCATTTTAGCAGAAGTGCCTTCATCACTGGGTTACAAAAGAGATACTACACATCTTCCTGGCTCAAAGTATACTTGATTATTTTGTGAAACAGAAGAGACAGAGAGAATGCCATCCTAACTCACTAATGTACAGGTTGGGGGAATTAATCAAGGACAATCAGGCTCAAATCCTTTTAGGAAAGGGGTGGCAATGGAAACTACTCTTTCAGGTCTGATCATCTCTTGTGGCAGTGTGCAAAAGAAAAGGGAGTATGTATTTGTCTTTTGTTGTGTTTTATGAACAGCCATATTGAAACAATGAGTATATGTGCTAATATCTGTCTCCTTTCAGGAGACTTTATGTTTGGTAATCAAAATGTTTTTTGATCTTTCTATGCTTAAGATGCAAGGGGAGTAAATTAACCAATTTTATAATAAACACAGTTTGAAAATCAGGACAATTTACTGTATCTTTCTTTTAAAATGTATCTTCAAAGGAATTTAAATCATGATGTTTTTCTTTTTAATGATAATCTGCCTTTCATTCACCCCAGCTCCCCAGTGGCCTGCAGCTCTGACATTTCTCCGTTGGTCAAAACCTTTCTTAGATTTCAAATTAGTTGCAGAATCTTAATTGCTGGTAACTTTTCTTCATTAGCTGATCTTGGACAAATTTAAACTAAAAAAGTGAACAGTTTTTAATCTCCATTAAAAGCAAAGTAGAAGCTCCCCTTAGTAGAAATAATTGCTTCCAATCACTGTAAATATACAAGAATGATTTTTTCAAAGTAATAAAATGATAATAAAATTACAGTTCTGTCCTCATGCAATCATTGTATTCTAATTTTAAAATGAAACTTTTAAAGCTAGTAACATAAGAGAAAATTCTTCATGCCATCTATTCATAATTTAAGTATATAAAGTTGTGTTCAAGTAATTGTTCTAGAATCATGCAGTCATTGCATGACCATAAATTTCATGTATCTTTATAACATTTTATAAATCTTTATAAAGATTTATATTTCACTATTCACTTTTACAGACCTTTGTGATCACATTTTAAGTCACTTGTGTGAAATAGTTGGTAAGGATGGTACAGAAAAACATTTCTGCTAAGTTTGTTCTTCATTACAGTGATGGTGATACATGACCACAGGTGTGGCTCCTTTATGCAAAGGCTAGGAATTGTAGAGTGCTATGAGTATTTTTGTTAAGTGCTGCTCTTTTAAATATTTTTCTGAAAGACAAGCTGGAAAACCGTGATCTCTGTGAACTCTGCTGGTGAAATACCAAAAGCAATGGATGTAGAATCATAGAATAGTTTGGGTTGGATGGACCTCCAAAGGTCATCTAGTCCAGCCCCCCTGCAATGAGCAGGGACATCTTCATCTAGATCAGGTTGCCCAGGACCACATCCAGCCTAGCCTGGAATGTCTCCAGGGATGGTGCATCTACCACCTTTCTAGGCAAACGGTTCCAGTATTTTCTCTAAGATGCTACAATGTCTAAAGATGACCAACGCTTGAACTGTACTAGAGAATGCATAGTGATGCCTGTTGATAACAGGAAATGCTTGGAAATGCTACCTAGTACATGTAAGGTGACTAGGTGCTTCTGTGACTTCTGATTGATGCATCTTTTTACTCTGGTAAATCTAGCCATTGGAAAGCTATGTCCCATTGCTTTTGGTTGAGATGTGTCTCTGAATTACCAATAGAGCTGTGTTCCTCAAGAATAAAACAGTTCACAAGGTCCTCAGCAATGGATGTGGCTAAGACATTTTCAACTGAGGGAATCCATCTATCAAAAGATCTTGCAACATTGGAGTAATTTTGGTTTGGAGAAAGGTTTCCTTGCCATATCCACAACAGCACAAATACTAACACACATAATCTCTTTACTTCATTTGCTGTCCCTGACCTTTTTGTGACTTTTGTGACCAGGCAGAAAGTCAAAAAACTGCAGAGGCAGTTTGGCAAAAACTTAAAGCAAGACTTTGAGCACAGTTCCTCCATTTTAGCCACCAACTTGCAGACGGATACATTTGCCCTTTTTAGCTCTGTGTATATTTATTTGTAAAATGAAACAGTTTAATCAAAAAGCAAAATCAAATCAGACCACTCAGCAACGTGTTGGGCCTATTAGATCTCAGCAAAGGAGCACTCAACAGCCTGCTCCACATCAGGAAGAGATTAAATTCAAAAACTGGTCTCCCACCCTATAGACATTTCCCCTTAAAGGTCTCCTGCTTGGGCATTTTTTGTGAGGGTCTGGAGCAATTTGCCACACTGTTAGGACATACAGGCAGAGGGGTGCCTAATTTGAAGGTCAGTGGAGCTTACTTACATGCCTGACAGGAGCTTTGTGATACACACAATAAAGTACAAACTCCAAGGATTGAACTTCAGATCTACAGGGGGTTTTCCTGGCAAAAACTGTTCCCATAGTTATTAGTTGCCTACAGGACCAGGTAACAACTAAACACAGATTTTGTGGGCCTAATTTTTGGAAGGAAAAAGAAAAAAAGTAGAAAGTGGCACTGAAGTCCTGTAATAGAACAGACTTTAATAGTTCCTTTAGGTCAATGCAGCGCTGTGATACTGTAATGTCAAGCAGCAAAGCAGAAGGTATATTAACTGAAGATGTTTAAAAACAACAGAAAGGTGGCTTGGATTTTTCTTCCTCCTTCTGTTTTATGTATATGTTTTAGAGTCTTTCTCTCTTCCTCACTTGGTCGTGTCACTCTTTCTCAACCCAATTATCCACACGTGGGGACCCTGTGTATTATTTCTATTAGGAAAACAAATTGATGATGGAGTAAAGTATCTTTCATTCACGTCTTTGTTTATTTACAATGAGTGCTGGAATTCTGCCTCTTTGACCCCTGGAAGACCCAAACAGCAGAAGATACTCTTTCCCTAAAATCTTTCCTAGGGTTTTCTTGGTGCCATATTATCAGTGTTTATGCAGCATATATCTGGTGAGCCATTTCTAATTTCTTTCAAGCGGTTTGGGGTTTTTGTGTGTGTTTGTTGCTTGTCACAATTGTTGTTGTTGCTGCTACAGCTGTTCAGAAAACAGTTGCTGAATCTGTCTGACTGCATGTGCCTTTGGGAAAGGATAGTTAGTTTTAGGTTCAGGAGATGTAATGGTTCTTAACTGTTTATTGCAACAATTTTAGAATATGGATGGCAGTTATATCCTCAGTGTCAGAGGTTTCATAGAATTCAGAATAACAAAACAGGAGAAAAGGGTCTCCCTCCCCCAAGCTGATAAAGTCAACAGATCCAGGCAGTTACATTTAATTATATACATAAAATTAGGTCAAAATATAACTTGGCAGTCACAACACTTTTACATGGTCACAAATTTTACAGCCATCTATCAAATAAAAAAGAGCACAGTTCACAGAGTGTAAAGGGTTTATTCACTTGTTGATAAATTACTTGATAACCCAAAAAGAAAGAGGTCAAGATCAATTCCAATGAGGCCTAGCTCTTTTTATATTAGTATTTATTTTATTTAATCTAAAACTTGTATTGCAATATGTCTTCAACCTGACAAAGACCAAATATGATCAAGTGCTTTCTAAGAAGTGTGATGAATACTCAGAATAAAAGATGTTTGATCTATATTATGTTTGAAACCCAGCAGATGTCCAGTGCTGAGTCAAAGTGGCAGCTTCTGTGCTTTCCAGTGATTGATGGGAACTCCATAAATATCTTCACTCTTTTAGAATTTTAGTTTTTGTGCACAACCATTAATAGCTATAACAGTAAACCTTTTCTGCAGCTTTATAATGAAATACCACTTGTGCCTGTACACAGAATAAATGGCTTGGTATGACACACATTCTTTACTAGGTGATGATGGTGAAGCTGTACCTTAGTGGTTTAGAGTTTAGAGGTCTACAGAGGATGAAAGTCCATGTAGCAAGACAAATGGGATGTGAATATTATAAAAATCCAGATCTGACATATAGACTCCAGCAAGTTCTAGTTTTTTGTTTCCTTCCCCTTTCTTCAAACTCTTAGATGGCCAGACTATAAGCAAGGCTTACTCTTCTGCACCAAAAATGATTGATGTTAAGGAATCCTGGTGCATAAACCCTGACAAAACTTGCATCTAGTCTGTGTATGCAGCTGCACAGTGGCATTTTACCTCACACAGTTTTGCTAGGATGAAGGTGTAGTAGCACCTGATACCCGGGTGCATAAGTCCATTTCCCAACATTGCAAAGAAAAAGTCTTAAAGATCAACCAATATAGGGCATAACAATTTTTGCATATCACAGTGCGTAACAGAGTACCTATAGCATCCTTCAAGACAAGTTAGTTTCAAAGTCTTTAGGGAAATTATAACTAGAACTGAGAGAGTACAATAAGAAGCAGTGTGTTACTTGCATGGCATTGTTTCTCTTGGGCTCATGAAATTTGGAAGCATTTACAGAGCTGGTCTGAAGCCAGCTGGATTCTGATGAATTTTAACCTCAGTCTCTCATTTTCTGAAAAGTAAAATACAAAAAACCCTCGCAAGCTGGTACAGCAATCCTGTGAAGACTGGAATCTGGTCAATCCTGCCGTTAGCTCCATGTAACAAATTATACTAAATAAATGAAACATTGTCCCAGTCCTCTTACATACAAAATTCAGGCTAGAAGACTTTGATGAAATACAATGAAAAAGTACATCTCTTAACACCTAGTCTTGCGGGAAGCAGAGGTGAGTGGTTGCAAAGTTTTGAATTCTACTTCTTAAAGAGAAACAGTAAAATTCCTGTCCTGGTACCTTCAGCCGTGTTGACATGTTCTGGACTTTTGCGGAGCTCGTGTATGAGCACCCAGCTTTTTCTCCTTGCTGTATCTCAGCAGGAGCATGATGAATCTCAGCAGGAGCATGCTGCTTTAGCATCATCTCCTCAGATACCAGAGGATGGAGCTGGCTGGGGTCGGGGCTCGTCTCCACCTTTTATGGTCGACAGCCTTTGCGGGACGCAGGCCAGCTTCTGGCAGGATGCAGAGGACCCAGATGACCCTTCCTGCCCGCCACACTCGAGACACCGCCCGGGGGGGCTCCTGGGATCTCCGCCGCACCCGGCCCGGGGAGGACGGGCAGTGCGGTCGACGGTGCGGGCGCTGATGCGGGGCTGGTTTCGGGCGCGGTGCCCGAAGCGTGGCGCGTCCCGCCCCGCGGGGTGCCGGGGAGGGGTGTCTGTCGCACGTCACCGCCGGCCGCGATAAAAGCCCGGCGGGGAAGGAGCCAGAAGGAGAAGCACGGAGCTCCTCGGGGCGGCAGCGACCCGGAGGCCGGCGGGGGAGGCGGCGGCGGCTCCTCCTCGCTCAGCGGCAATCCCTCGCCGCGCTCCGCTGTTGGACGTGCCGCACCGCGGCTGCACCCCTGCGCGGGCCTGGCGAGGAGGTGGTCGGCGGAGCGAAGCTGGCCGCGGAGGGAGGAGGCAGCCGCCGCCGGAAGGGTAAGGGCGTTGTGGGGAGGCGCCTGACGGCTCCCGGCAGCATCCTCCCTGTGGCTGCGGGTACGGCGGGATACAGACCCCGGCGCATGCGGGGCTACCCGGCCGGCAGCCCCTCGGCGAACGGGGCCTGGGCGGTGCGGCGGAGAGAGCCCGGCTCTGCCCCTTTCGCCGCTTTTTGTTTCCCTCTCGGCGGCTGGGTCCGGCCCGGTCAGTGCGGCGGGATCCACGCGTGTTCACCCAGACACCCATGTCGTGGGAGTGACCATGGCTTTCCCACCTAGAGCACTCAGTCATGCAATAGGCAGTGTTGGTATATGCTGTTCTTGGACGTGGTACTACTTTTCCAGAGTTATCTCTGCTTTCCTTTGTTTGGTGAATAGACTAACCTCATCAATCCCCATTTGCTTTCTCGAGTTGAATACTTCCTTTAGGTTTTTGGAAATCATTAAAAAAAAAAAAAAAAAGCTTTAATCAAAGTCGTATTTTGAAATGCACCAAGAGGGGATGTTTCATATCAACTTCATTGTATTTTTCAGTTATTATTTTGGCAATAGATCAATGGATGCAAGCCTTTTAAGTTACTTTGTTCTTATATTCCAGTAGTGGAAGACCTTATCTACAGTCTAATCTTCATTGATGTCTGGCTCCTTTTAAGTAGCTATGAAAAATATGCTTTCCTGCATGAAGGCAATGAAATGTGAATGCCAGTGTACCATATAAAACAGCTTGAGCAGACTGAAGTTCATACGGTTGAAGATAAACTATCTTCCCAAATCAACAGTGTATACTTCTTAGAGTAAAAACAGAGTAGCATCCTGGTTTCTCCCCCTAAAACAACAGTGGCAAACTGTACAAACTACAGTTATTGTTGCTTAGTAAGTTCATACAGGCCAGCAATTCAGTCTCCAAATTACATTACTCTGTCTTATGCATTTACAGCCAACAGACCTGGAAGAAAGACTTTGTCTTGGAGCTAACTCCTGAGCATTTTGACATCATTCACCATGAAGTATGTAGTACAGGAATGGCTCAGAATAACCACCCTGCTATTCATAGTTCAAGCAGTTTCTGCAATGGTTCTTCCCAATGCCACGCTGTTAGAGGAACTTTTGGAAAAGTACATGGATGAAGATGGTGAGTGGTGGATCACCAAGCAGAGAGGGAAAAGGGCTATCACAGACAGTGATATGCAAAGTATCTTGGATCTTCATAATAAATTACGGGGTCAGGTGTATCCACCAGCTTCCAATATGGAATATATGGTAAGGAAAAACTGATAGTGATGTGCAGAAAGAAATGTTCTTAGAATGGTTGCTATCACTTTATAACACAATATGCTTTCAGTCTCGGCTTGCTTGTTTTCCAGTTTAAAGCACTTGTTATTTGTTTGTTGTTTTTTTGTTTGTTTTTTTGGGGGGGGTTTTTTGGGGTTTTTTTTGTGTTTTTTGTTTTTTTTTTTTTTTTTTGTACAGAGGTGAACTGTGAGATAAAAATGTCTGCTTGTGGATCAAGTGTCATGTTCTACTGATACTAATGGTTTTAATCTTTCATAACTCTGCTGAATTTAAGTGGCAATTCTTCAGTGGTAGGGTTCAATTTCCAAAACTACATTGCTCAAAGGAGTTGATTATGACCTAAGAAGTTACCATCTAAAAAGAGTTACTGAACTCTGAACTTTCAAAATAACATGAATACTCTCCCATGCTTCTAGGTTAGATGGAATTTCTGAGCAAGAAAGTCTTCTATTTAATTTGGCATCTGTTACTGGACTGGAGTCTTGTATGTTCCCATGTTAAACAGATTAATAATGTAATGCATAATTTATGTTTGTGTTTTTCCCTTAAGAAGCCTCTATATTTGGTTTATTATTAGTAGACTTAAATCTCACATGGTTTTGAACTTTGATTTTATGCCATAGTTCAAGGCTAACTCTGTCTGTCCTTGCTAATTAAATCAAGTCAGGTCATTAGAGATTTGAAGAAGTCCAGAGGTCTGACAAGAATGAGCAACTTCTCTTCTGTATTCTTGTTTCTGCAGAAAAGCACAAATCTTTTTCCTGTGTCCACACTGTGTATTATTTGTTCATCTGTCCAGGCACCAGAGAAATAGCATTACTATAGGTTAGGTTGTTTATACCAAATATTACACAGGTTTCCCAGACACTTTACATTGTCAGGTTATGACAGAAGATCATACTAACACATTTCAAGATGGAGATGTCTTTCGCAGCTTGGAGTGGTGTCTATCAGCTTGGAGATCTCATTGAACTGATCATATATGTGCCCTGGAGAAACTGTGCTTGCTTAAACCATTAGTAAAGGTAGTTTAACTTAAGTTTCCTATATGAGTGTTACTATATTAGACTAAGAGCCATCAGAGAATTAGTTACCATGTTCGTCACCAAATAAGGGGATGATAATATCTGAAACCCCTTTAACTCCTTCAGTTAAAATAGCCTGCACATATCTTTGAACTGGTATGTTTCTGTTATGACTTTATCAGACGTTTTTATAATATAGGTTAGCTTCTTGTTTCCAATAATCTCAGTTGATTTATTTCTGCAAAACTTAAGAAAAAGCTGTCCAGAATTTTTGTAAAATAAGAATAGAGAAAACTGCATTATTTTCCTACGTTAAAATACCGTAACACTTTTCCCCAAGATTCTGCGAAAGGGTAGCTTTGATTTTTAGTAAAGTGCTTTTTTCCATTCCTAATGATATTCTACATTTACCTGCGTTACATATTTTGAAAAGAACTTGGATATGCTTCTTGGAGTTACACTTTTGACAGCTGTATTCTTCACAGATTCCTCCTGTACTGTGCACACTTTGGCCTTGACTTTGTGTTAGGTCTACATCTGGAAAAAATTTTTGTTGTGGTGTTGTTATCGTGTTTTTATTTCTGTGCTCCACTGTGACCCCTGACCCAGAATACAAGTAGCATGTGAAAGAGATTACACAATTTTAGTATCAAGGAGATATACTTATGTCCTGTTACTCATAATGGGACAGCAGCTTTCAAGAGAGTGGGATTCAATTTTGAGATAATATCCAAGGGAATCAGGGATTGGGGTGGGCAAAAGTTTAGGGTTTGTGAATGTGAAGGGTCTATGTAAAAAGTCTGGCCAAAGGAGTGAATATGTGTTCAGAGACAGAGACCCATGAGAAGGGCATGCAGGGGGACTGAGAGTCTGGTCAAGAAGGTATTGAGAAATCAGTGGTATGGAGAGAAAGAGCATTTGATGAATAGATGTGGTTTAGGGGGAAGAACTGTGACTTCCTGGTCAAAGAAAATTTGGAAGCAAGAGTTTATGGAGGGAGGTTAACAGCACAGAAGTTCGCTAAGAGGCTGTACGAAAAGACTGAACCTGTGAGTGGGTGGTAAGGGAGGTTGTATGTGGAGAAGCTGGCAGGAGTCAGTATTGGGAACTGAGAGGATGATTTAGGAGGTGGTGGAAGCCCTCCACTGCTTGAAAGAAGGAGGAAATTATGGGGTTTCTGATTGTTTGCATGTATTGTTTAATAAGAGTGAAATTTGAGTGCAGAATGGTAAATGTGGTGTGGAGCCACAGATTGAATAGCAAAGAAGGAACAAGAAATAATAGCTCATTAAAGAAGCATGGTTTGTTGTGTAGAGTGATTCCTTTGGAAAAACTAATATCATAATCATAGTGCATTATTCATATTGCACATTGTATTTATTGCATAATTAAATTACTTGAGGCAAATTCTATTCTGTCATTTCATAACTTTTGACAGTTATAGCTGTATAAGTATTAATGCTAGTTTTCTGTCCATAATTAAAGCAAATGCCTGTTTTTACACTTTCTGGTGAATTTATTTTTCTAGATTCGTATCAATAATAGGATGAACAAGTTCCACTTTCCCAGGTAAAGTGATAAGCACTCAGATCTGTTTTTCCAAGGGTCTGTGAACTATGGGTTGGTTTTGTGGCTCTTTTGTAGTTTGTATCTACTCACAGTAGATATGTCTAAGGAACAGAATGTTCTCATGGTTGTCTGGCTGAATTTACCAGATGACAAGTTCATCTTCCCAAGTACTGTGACTCTATCAGTGAACAGGAGTAGATTCATAGGGTAAAAAGATAATATTAGAGCGTGTGATAAGAGAAACTTCTGCAGTGAAACCCCCCAGCTTCCAGCAAACAGCAGCTTAGGGACTTCCAAAATCTGCTGTTATACTTTTTGTGGCCAGTACTCTTGGGTGGAATTTTCTTCTATGAATCTGAATGCTTTTGAGTCCCTTTGTATTCTTTGAATCCATGGCATCAAGTTGCAGAGCACTATATATTTAATTATGGATTGTGGAAAAAAGTACTTTTTTTTTTTTAAAAAAAAAAAAGAAATAATAATTTCCTCAATGGTCGCATCTTTTCAGCTGGAGAGTCCTACTCCTCTTACTTGAAAAATGTTCTATCTGCTATGGTTGTACTGTTTTCATTGTAATTCAAAGGGAAAAAAACAAACTCTTGATACTTATGGCATACCACAGATACAGTTTTTTGCTTCCTAATAATTTCTAAAATTCTTTTACTTTTTTCACTGTGACTGAACTAAAGCTGACATTTTCATAGAGATATTCACAATTACTCCAAGATCTTTCTAGTGTGCTAAGAGGTCATTTACTACACTACAGTGTATAAATAGTTGTCTGTAATCTCCAGCAATGTTCTCATTATTTTGCATGTGTTCACACTGCAAGTCATTTCGCCTTCCAGTCACTTATTATTAGTGAGTCTCTTAACTGTGTCTTTTATTTTCCTATCTTGTTTTTAACTACCTGAAGTAGTGAATACCAAGTCGCATTCCCTTTTCTTGGGCTGTTGTGAAGAAGGTATACAGCAGAGGACCATGGACACATCTTGCAGGGAATTTGAAAAGTTATTTCGTATTCTTTTCTCTATTTTCTGTCTTTTATCACTTTTTTTCTTAAACTCATGATATCTTAATTTCAGTCATTTATTAATTTTTACTTAGGAACTTTGTAGGAAGCTTAACTGTGCTTAATCCTCTTCCACATGTTGACACCTTCAAAGTTAATACATTCAGGGAGGATTTCATATTATCTGTGTATTTAGAATGTTTTTTAATGTTCTGTATGGAATCATCCCATGGAAATCAGCTTCTAGTTTGCAGTTTCTCAGGATCTACTGGACGCTTTTTAAAATATTACTATCCACACTCTGTTTTCCGTTACTGTGGTAATGAGGCCATTTTAGGAGAGATTGTGTACCACATAGTAATTCTGAAGTTTCATAATCAAGTTCTTCCAGATTCTTGAAGGATATTGTCAGGTCCTGGCAATTTGATGCTGTTAATGTATTCAGTTCCATCTAATGTGTTTTAGGTCTGATATGGATCCTCAAACTCCCCTTCTGTCTCTTTCTCCATATAGAAGGATTCTGGCAAGAGAACCTGTGTAAGCTCCTCTGTATGGAACTGTAGTCCAACCAATTCAATTAACTTATCTGCAGTGGCTTTATGTGACCTTCTGACTGCATATTAGATCATTCTTTCCTAAACATTTTACTTCAATGCTGAGAGAATTCTTGAATTGTCAACATTATGACTTAAACAGGGAAAAAAAACAAAACCTTTTTTAAGGTGATGATGAACAGTGTGTCATGAAAATGAATGGCAGATACATGCTGTATACATATTTATTGAGATCTCTCCTCATAAGAGAGATGCTCCAAAACTCTGATGATCCTTGTGGCTCTCCACTGGACCTTTTCCAGTAGCTCCTTGTCTTTCTTGTACAGAGGAGCCAAGAACTGGACACAGTACCTCATTCATTCCATTTTAAATCATTCTCTTAGTACTGATTCCGTGACTTCATGCATATTTTCCCAAACAAATGAGTAAGTCACATAGCTCATGTGAGATCTATATTCCATGCATGTGCCTCTGTTGTACTGAAAAGTGTTTAGATTCCTATTTTGATAGATAGCAATGCATTTCAACCTGGTATTTCTCAGCAATTAGCCACACACTGCATTTTGTAATTACTGTAATTAGAGAACATCTGTGTCCTCTAGAGCAAGGAAGTCTTTGCTTATTTATAGTTGTCTTTTGGCCAGATCCTGCTGATAAATGCTAGGGCTGTCATTGAAAAGCTTGTGCCTTGCTTCTATAAAGTTTTACTTTGCAGACCTTGTGAAGAAAATACGGTCTTCTAGAGGTACTTTTCAAAAAGTTCAGAATGCAGTAATTTATTTGCTATAGCTGCATGGTCCTTAAGGGCAGTTATGGATGTGTATCTGAATCAGTACTGAATCCATATTTTGTTTACAGAAGAAAAAAAAAAAGAAATATATTTCTTCTTACTTTGTGTTGTTATAATACCTCTGAAGGTCTTAATTTTGAAAATTGATAGTGATGTGATGAAAGTGCTGATACCATGTAACTCCTTTCAAAACCATGATTGACTCATGACTTCTGAGGGGCCTTATATTTTAAGAGGCTTAAAGGTTTGCCTTTCCATTTCAGTAATTTCATGAAAACTTCAGAAGAATATTAATAGTGACTGTAAATACTTCTCATTCAGATTTTTCTTATTATTTCCTCAGGCAAATTCCTTCTGTATTTAAATACAAACCATTGGACTTTTGATCGTATGAACCCAATAGCAGATAGAGCTCTTCCATGAATAACAGTGAAACTTTCATGTCATCATAGTGACTGAACAGGGATAGAAATAAATTATTGGCTATTTTGTGGTGCTTTTAGATCCTATGATCTGCATAAGTCTGAAGGTAGAAGTTTCTCTCTCTATGTGTATCTGTCAGCTTCCAGCTGAGATTTTTTTGTCTGTAATATACTTAGGAGAATTGAAACAGCGTTAGGAAAAATAAAGGAAGGTCTTGTAGTGTACTTTACACATTTTAGTGTAGTGTACTTACACATTTTGGTGAACTTTTATGTGCTAAATAGAAGTGCCCTGTTAAATTTCCTAGACCTTTCTGACAAAACTTGTTCATGTCTCTGTTTAGCTTATCTTGTCCATTTTGCCAAAACTCTTCAGGGACACTTGGTAAAAAACAATTCATGTTCCTTTTGAGTGGAGGACTTTGGTTTGTGGAATCCCTGAAGTGGCTGGAGAGCACTTTGGTGCCAAGAACAGAGCACCTCTTTTAGAGTGATCCTGCCTGCTTTCCCTCTGGTTTTCCACTTTTCTGCTCCACTTCAAAGGTTGGTGGAAGTGCTTCAGCTCCTTTGCCTGTGCTCAAAGGCTATTGACACTGCATCAAAGAATACATTGACGTTGACTTATCCTCTTATTCTCTCTGGCAGTTTTAGCAAAGGATTGTGCAATGTGAAGTGTCCAAGAAAGCAAGCGGATAAGTCCATGGTATGACTTTTACTGATGTAATGCCAACAACAACTAAGCAACTCCAAGTAAAGAAACTGAAAGTGGAAAGTAGCAGAAAGGATCACTGTCTCAAAGTTTAAGGGAGCCTTCCCAAAATAATTAACAACATAGGACAGAAACTCTTCATTTTGTATTTTTGCTGTCAGAGGCATTCTTCATTCTCCATACCAAAAAGATTATTAAAAATTAATCAATAGTAGTAGTAGTAGAGCTTAAATACAAAATACAGTCTGAACACAGAATCAATAAGATTTATAAAAGTAGCTCCTTGTAGCCTTCATCTTTATGATGATATCTGCCTGGGAATCTTCTTTAACTTAAGATTTTTTTTTAATGGATACGAAATACTTATTTTTTAACATGATTTCATTGAAATGCTAGATATGAATTTATCCTCAACTTTAGATTTGGCGTAAGTACAGTGGCTGCCATAGTTAGAAAAGTGTAATTCATTAAGAAGACTGTCTTCTGTCCATACAGAAGATGGTTTTTATTTTATAGTAAAGGAAGATAACAGTTTCTTAAAATGAGGCTATTTCACTCATCAAATCCAGAATTTTGGCTGCCTGATAGATATCACAATATATTTGCCCTGAATTCCCTGTTGGATCTCCAAATGATCAAGAACTCCTTTAATACATTTACTAAGTCTGTCTTTTTTTTTTCTTTCTTTTTTTTTCTTTTTTTTTTTTTTTTTTAGGTTTTATTTAAACATATTTCTAACAGTGGTAACAAGTCACATATGATCAATGGGTGCTTTCTGGCAGTAAGTTCAATTCACTTATGTCAGATTACAGTGGTCATCTTCTCAAAGGATTCACTGTGACACATATTTGAGATACTGCAGCTAATTCATGTCCAAAGTCCAGGAAATTCTGTAGCATCTCTAAAACTGCTGTATGAAAGCAATCAGTTATGGCTGGTTTATCATAGCAATCACTACTATGATTTGAGGTAAGGACCCATGCTCTGGTCAATTTGTGATTAGCTATAAATATTTATGATTACTATTTGTAATGAATGTGTGTAATTCATAATTTGGCAATCAACAAAACTCAGAAATCAAGATCACCATTTACACTCTTGCTTCTTTTCCATTTATGTCAGAATATAGAAGTGAATAGATGATTTTTAGTCGTGTTCTAATAGAAAGTCTTTATGCAGTGCTTTTAAAAAGTAGCAAAATAAATGCAGTGTTTCAGAACACCTTGGAAAGCTGAATATTCCAGCAAGGTTTTTTTAACATGCTTTGAGTACACACAGAATTAAATGTGATTAGTCATGTCTGCTGGTTCCTATTCCTGGTTTTAGTTTTGAACACAAAAAGCTCAAACACATGAAACTCTAATAGGGAGATACTTCTAAATATTGATGCAATGTATTCAATGTTTGGGAACAATTTTTTTGGCCTCATACCACTTTCACGTTTCCAGGCAAAAGCCACAGTTTTCCTGCTTCTTACTCTTGTCCAAAAGAGTAGCTGAAACCTCAAGGTCTATTCAGGGATCTCTGCCCAGTTAAAGATCTGTGAACTCTAGTCCACCACATGGTAGCATGTACGGTCCTTACTATTTTTTTCTAGACAGGTAGTAGTTCTCAAATGAAAAATAGATGCCTAACTTTCTTGGTAGTATAAAGTTTAACAATTTCAGCTATTCTCTTTCTTTTTGCTTAAAGGATGTATCAGTGCTAGTCAGTATGATTGGTTTTGTATTTTCAAGGAGAGTTGTCTTGTGTTTCAGTACTCCTGAGCTTTTGTGGTCACTCTGCTGTATACTGTAAGGGATCTTGAGCTAGTACGGAGGCCACATTTTTTTCATACTCAAATGACTGAAAGTAAGCATCTCAATCATGTGCTAATTCTTATTAGTTTCTATGGATTTCATTCAGCAGCCTTGGTATGGATCAAAACGCCTCACCTAAGCATAACTGAAAGCCAGGCTGATGAAAACTGCCAATGTCTGTTCATCAAGAAGAAACCATGTCAAACCAATCTATTTTATTTTTTATATGACCCACTAATTAACCAGCATAGTGTAACAGGGGGAGTAGTAGGTGTAATATTTTTGATCCTGGAAAGCTTTTGACACTCTTCACCCTGACATTTTTGCAAGTGAAAATTGGCAAGCTCCCTGTTAAACTGGCAGATGATTGAAGGTGTTGCTGCTGCTTTTTGAGTAAGCACTTGGTTATGACTTGTGTGAGCATACACTTCAAGAATACACTTGAAAATTGCGGAAGTCATTAACATGAGCACAAGTTAGGATTGTTTCAGAGAACATGATAAATTAGAACTTCATAAGTAGGAGTAGTGGTTTGGAACCAGCATGATGAAATTCAACTGCAAGGTATGGAATAAGGAAGAAATCAAACAGGTAAAATACAAGGAATAAAACGTAGAGGTAACACTGAAGTAAGAAGATACAGGAGTCACACTGATTTAAAAATTAGAATAAGGCAGCAGTCTTTGAAAGGAGACTTCTCTATGTGAAACTGGTGAGACCTTGTCTGAAATTCAGTATCCAGTTTTAGTCATTTTTTAAGGGTGGTCTAGCCATTCTAGAAGGAATGAGAGGGATTAATTATAAAGACAGAATATGTGCTTTAGAAGTAAAAGTGAAAGAATGAAGCAGCTGAATTTGTTTAATTTAGGAAATAAATAAAGGTTGTTAACAGGAGAGAGAGTGATTTCTTTTTTTCTTGGCAATAAAACATCAGCTAGCATTGCAGGGCAGGAGGTTGGGGTTGCATACCAAGGAAATCCTCTATACTCTTACAATAAAAATATTCCAGAAGAAAATTATTATTAAATATTATTCTGAAACTACTGTTGTTAGTTTTGACTAAAAAATATGGATAATACACATATATTTGATTCTGGCTTAGTGGAAGAGGCTAGATAGATGCAGTCAACATCAGTCTTTTGAAGTAATTTTCAGTTGTACCTTTCTGTCATTCTGCACTGCTGCCCTGCAGCTGATTTCTAGTTCTTGACTGTATTTCTGGCTTACTTGCTCATGGCATTTCTCATTCTATGCTTCATCTTTCCTTTTTTTTTTTTTTTTTTTTTTTTGTTCTCAGCGTCATTAAAGAATACAGTAGATTCTATTAAAAAGTAAATAAACACATAAATACTCATACTGTACTGTGGTATTTACTTTACCACTCTCTCCCTATATTTAGAATATATACAGCAATGAGGTATTTATGCTATGCCATGGTAAATGTTTACTTTCAGCGGTGCCCACTGAACTTACTTTTCCATCTTTCCTGAGCTTAAATTTTAGCTTTTTTTTTCTTTCTGTTTAGTCCCATTCCATACAATTTTCTCTTCCTTCCTACATATATGAAAGTCTCTCCAATTAAAAAGTTAGCCTATTTTATTTTATTTTATTTTATTTTATTTTATTTTATTTTATTTTATTTTATTTTATTTTACCTTTTCACTGGAAAATGTTTTTTTGAACTATTGGGCTTCTCAGTTCTGTTGCAATGCTGGATGGTATAATTGGTAGGCTCACTTAACTCTTTGGATGAGAATGTATTTGTTTGATCTAACGTTCACACAACGCAAATGGTGGGAGTCATCTCCCACCACAAGCTTTTGATGTCTGTGGTGTATATGTCTGCATTTGAGCCAGTCTTTTTTATAATTAGTAGAGAAAAATGAAAATTTCCAACACACAGTTTATTTTAATTAAAGGTGGGTTGCTAAAGTTACCTCCCTCTACAGATGCTTATTTGTCTATGTAACTGCAAAGGTAATTTGGATAATTAGCTCAGATGTAGGTATCTGCTTTAAGGCTGTTTAAATTCAGGGGAGGTTAATCCCTGTGTGGAGTGATTAGTTTGGCTGTTGATGAATTGTAATTTAATCTTTGGTATTGTCACCGAAACATCAGCTCCTCCGTAAGCAGAACATTGGTTTCAGTCTATGCGATACTTGAACCTCATGTTGACAGAGGTTAAATACCACAATTTATAGTCAAGTCCATAAAGCTAAACTGGTGTTAAATGTGCTTGATTTTAGCATGATACGTTGTAAACCAGAAGCATTCAGAAGATCCTTACTGTGTGCAACATTCCTGCTGTAAAGCTTGTAACCTTCTGGGGTAGAAGAAGAGTGGGCAGCTGGAATTGGTAACTGTTACTACCATTCAGTTTAATCTGCCACCTGGGTGGTGGAAAACCTTCTGGGTTTTAGCTCAGCTAATCTAGCATATGTGGAAAGTTTGTGAAATGCTGATAGCGCCGTATCTATGGGAATGTCTTTGATGTTACACTGGGTTTTAATAGGATGCTGATGAAGGCAATGCCTGTGTTAGTGAGTGTTGTGGTGCCACAGGAGCAGGTTTGTAGAGCAAAAGAGTTGGTGATGAGGACTTGACATTCATGCTGTCTGTATTTCAGTGGTTTTTATTTTGAACTGGGATTAATCTGTGTGGACTGAATACCCATGAGCAACTGCAAAGTGTTAGATGCGCTCCTGGAGCACAACTTGCAGTTTAGCTGGAAGAGATCCAGTTTCTACTCCAGGAGTGCTCTGTGATACACAGTAAGTGGGAGTGATCAGAACTTCCATTTCAAAAGCACATTCCTGATCTAAATTAAAAAAAAAAAAAAAAATGAAACAAACCAAAACCCTGATTCACTTTGAGTTCAGTCATGGTGGTATTGCAACCCAGTCTAAAAGATTAGCATTGTTTTCAGGCTGCTGTCTACATGAAAGTGAATGTTTTATATAGTAGATAGTAGATCGGTGTGAAATCTAAGAAATGTGGCAGAAATAGCATAAATAATAACTCAGATGATATGCAAGTTGTTTTCCAAAGCCGAAGCAGGAAGACACTTCTGATACTGTAAGGCTGAAGTATATAGAGCTAAATGTTTTTTTCTCTTACAGTAAAACAGGGGTTTGCAGGGACTGGAAACTTAGCTAATGCTCCTGCTGTGTGTAGCGGCTCAGGTGAAATAGCTTTTAGAATAGCAGTTTTGCTGTATGGTTATGCTGTTGTGGATAGCAGAAGAGTCTGAGCTATAGGCTATGATGCCTTGTGAGTGGTAGACTATTCAGAGTAGATGATAAAATTAAATCTTGAGCAGCACTGAGCCTTGACCCTTGGTTTTTATATGTGGATGATGCTAACTATAAAGACAAAAAGATGTTACCTAGCAATGGGAAGAGACTACCTCCTCTAGTAGACAGCTATTGCAGAGATGGGGAGAAAAGAGAAAGAGGTTTTTTTGCTCATCCATTATCATGATGTCAGAGTGGTCGTAGCTACCTAGTTATGTACCTCTCTTTCCCTCCCTCTCATGTAGAACAAGTTTACATCTGCAGCTTTTTTGAGAATTTCATTTTGTACTTTGGACACCAGAGGGCAAGACAGGTACGAATCAATACATATCCAAGACTAAGAAAATGGTATATGCTACATCATTTTGTGCACTACAGTCTCTTCAGTTCCACGGTTTCTTCCACAATACTATTGAATACAGGGTTATCATTACAAATATAGCTTTCTGTCTTATAAACTACATTTTCTCATCTTAGAATTTTCAAGATAGCCTTTGGTTCAGTGTTTTCTAACCTTCTGCATATATAATTTAAAAAGTGAAATTTCATTCTGTGAAAAGTTGATCCCATTATTTTACCTCCTTTCTATGTCATACTTAGGCTTTGAATCTTTCCTAATTTCAGCTTTCACAGCTAACTGTATGTATATAACAAATTAACTTCATACAACTGCACTCTGCAGACTTTATCTTACAAGTCACATTCATGGCTTTTACAAGTCATTTAACAGTTTTACAAGTTTATGGACCTGGCCATAACTAGAGAGACATTAATCTATTATATTCCATTCTGTATCTAATATTTCATCTCTATTTGAGCACATTTAAACTCTAACATAGTCTTGAAGAAGAAACAATGGCAAGTCGTACTGTGTAGGTTTCATAACCTCATCTGAAAAAAATGGATCAAATTAAGCGTTGGCTGGCAGGGTAATAGCAGTTTTTTCTTATGACAGACTGTGCTAGGTGTACGTGCATGACATCCATGTCAGGTAGGTTTTCTGTGTGGCACTAAAAATAAGGGGTTTAGGTGTTAAAGTCTGAAGAATAAATGAATGGGTCCTTTCCTCTATGGCACAGAGAGAAAATTTCCTGAATAGCTGACTTGGTTGTGTGGCACGTGCATTGAGGAGGAAAGCAAGACAAGTCGCATCATTTGCTGCAAACCCAAAATACATATATGCAAGGCTTTTGACGTCTGATTCATGTCTCAGAACATGTTGCAATTGGGGTTATTTGTTGATACTGTGTGTTTGAGTTATGCAGTATGGCTGGGTTAATTCAATCCTTATACAGCAGCAACTATTTAAGATTTCTGATTATTTTTATCATAAAACTTTTTATTCACAATTTCTCATCAAAATTTTAAGTGATTAAACTTAAATGAGTGTATGAAATATATGCTTTGAAATTTTGTATTGTATTTTTTATAAAAAGGTAACCTGTCTTTTAATTCCTACATTTAAATTCTGATATATGAGACAGTTCCCATGAAATAGTATCACAGGCATTTTACAAAGGTACTGAAATATGAATTACTCAAGTTTTAAAAATCATACTCTTTCTCCATTGTTACAAAGATTAGCTAAAGCTGTTTTAGATTAGCGCCAATAAACAACATTTGTCTTGCCTATTATAATACTTTCAAAGTTTGATTAGAGAAAGGAAAATTGAAAAATTTCAGTTGAAACAAAATTTGGTTTTATCTGTTGGAGATTTATATTTTTTTGCTTTCAATGAAAACTACCAAAAATTGTGATTAGTTGAGCTCTAACATTCCCATTACTTCAGTCTTTCTTGTTCTTCTTTCGTATGTCATAAACTGATGTCTCTGTGAAGTTCCTGTCATTAGACCTGTCATTATGATGGACACAGTAATCAAGGAATGATGATGTTACCACTGTCTTAATGGACACCGGAGCAGAATCAATAATGAAGCTGCTACAAGGAAAGTGCACTATGATGAGGCTCACTTCACCACCATAAACAGTAGTACATAAAAACCACAGAAAGCACTAATGGGACAAATTAAAACTCTTAACATAAAAAGAAATAGGGTGATTACTTCATGGTGAGCCTTAAGCTATAACCTTTTTTGCTTAATTACTTGTGCAGATTCCTACCTGATATAATCTCATGCACATATGCCCTTTCTTAAAAAATGTGGAGTCGGCTCCTCTTGCCGGATGCACTAACCTTCTGTGCAGTCAGGAATGACTGCAATGGGTAAAAATGCCCAAATACCCGAGTCTACTTTTTGATATTATCTCCTGCTCTAAGCTTTGTGCAAAGAGCTTTGCTGCATTCCATCTGCTTAGTCATGAAGATTATTTCTTTACTGCAGCTAAGGTTGTGGACTAGAAACTTGAAAGTGTGCTTATCTCTGGCTAAACAAAGCAGGGGGAGTAAGGACAATATTTCATAGTGTGTGTGAAGGCAGAGAAGCACAAGAAGCTTTTTGAAAGACATCTAGTCTCAACTGTACCTTGGAGTGTGGGTGCTCATCTGTCAGGAGGATTGAATTTAAGTTTTTCATTAAAAAGCTATTCTTGCAGAGTTCTGGATGGCTCTGTCATGCATAGCTATCATCATTCTTTAAAAGAAAATTTTGTTAAGGATAACTACTTCACAAGCTTGAGGAAATGATTCAAGCAGCTACTTTTGACTGCCTAGCTTAACTTCAAAAAATCATTATTTCTCTTAAAATAGCTGCATAAAATAGTTTGAAAATTGTGTGGAGAAAAACACCCAACACAACAGTACAATTTCTTTAACCACAACTGCTGTTTTAAGAGTTGAAAATGTAGGGGGATGCTTTACCAGAGAATAGATTGTGGTATTCTGAGATTTATAAGAGCTACAAGAAATTTTAGCTGGCTTTGGAGGTAGGAATTTCTAAAAATGAGCAGGTGCCCACATTTTGGTCTAATGTAAGTCTAATTTACCCTATATCTGTATTTCAGAACCTGGTTGGTAAAACCATTCTTAAAGAGCAATTATTTGGGAAATATGTTAACTTTATGACTTGTTCATATTCAGAGCTAAATCTAAGTATTACAGGATTTTAATTTGTCAGTGTCATACAATATATGCAGCAAAGACAAACTATAATGGCTTTTTTTTCAAAATGTTGCAGTCTCATGATTATATTGCAGAATGTTGAAGCAATTGTACTATCATAGAATCATAGAATCATAGAATAGTTAGGGTTGGAAAGGACCTTAAGATCATCTAGTTCCAACCCCCCTGCCATGGGCAGGGACACCTCACACTAAACCATGCCACCCAAGGCCTCATCCAACCTGGCCTTGAACACTGGCAAGGATGGAGCATTCACAACCTCTCTGGGCAACCCATTCCAGTGCCTCACCACCCTCACAGTAAAGAATTTCTTCCTTATATTCAATCTAAACTATAAAAACCATTACCCCTTGTCCTGTCACTACAGTCCCTGATGAAAAGTCCATCCCCAGCGTCCTTTTGGCCCCCTTCAGATACTGAAAGGCTGCTATGAGGTCTCCACGCAGCCTTCTCTTCTCCAGGCTGAACAGCCCCAACTTCTTCAGCCTGTCTTCCTACGGGAGGTGCTCCAGTCCCCTGATCATCCTCGTGGCCCTCCTCTGGACTTGTTCCAACAGTTCCATGTCCTTTTTATGTTGAGGACACCAGAACTGCACACAATACTCCAAGTGAGGTCTCACGAGAGCAGAGTAGAGGGGCAGGATCACCTCCTTCGACCTGCTGGTCATGTGCCTTTTGATGCAGCCCCAGATACGGTTGGCTTTCTGGGCTGCGAGCGCACACTGCCGGCTCATGTTCATTTTCTCATCGACCAACACCCCCAAGTCCTTCTCCGCAGGGCTGCTCTGAATCTCTTCTTTGCCCAACCTGTGTCTTTGCCTGGGATTGCTCCGACCCAGGTGTAGGACCTTGCACTTGGCATGGTTAAACTTCATCAGGTTGGCATCAACCCCCCTCACGAGCGTGTCAAGGTCCCTCTGGATGGCATCCCTTCCCTCCGGCGTATCAACCGAACCACACAGCTTGGTGTCATCAGCAAACTTGCTATATCATTTATAAGACCAAAATACATGTGTGGAAAAGTGTGCTAATCTTTATGGTTTTTACAGTGGGTACAATAGAAAGAAGAACTATTAATAATCATGAGACAAAGAAAGGGAAAAGATTTATGCAGACTGTCATATAAAACTTTCTGATTTAAGATTAGAAAATTTCTTAAGGAGATTAAAGAATTCTGTGGCTTATGACACTGAAATACTGGCCCAGTAGGGTGAACAGAAAATTCCTACTGTTTAAAGTTAGTGGGGTTTGTATCCATATGTGTGTTAAAAGCTTTATTGTGTCACTAGTATATGTTAGAGTAATGATGTCAAAATAAATGTTGCATTTTGTGAATCAAAATGGACCCGATAAATTTTCTAACTGCTGATGATATTATTAAGACAAAATCAAATTCAATGCATGAGAGACTTCTGAAGAAGAGAAGCAATAACAGATATTCTAGGATTAAGCTGAGTTATATTAAAGCCTTTACATAATCACAGTCTTGCATAACCAAGGATATATTTATTTTTAATAAGTTATCTGATTAGTAAGGGGAAAAACTGCATGTCAAAATCATTAGAAAAATAAATTTTAGCACATAGAATTTGTCTTTTTTGTTTGTATATTCTTTGGCTTAGACATGATCTCCAGTGTCTGCATAGAGATTTGGTTTTGGAAATACTGAATTAGTGCTGATTTAGATAACAGTCTCCCTCTAAGAAATTCAGTCTGAACTTATGATGAAGTAATTGAGGTTCTATCAGGAAATATGTTTCCTTCCTGGAAATGTTTCAGTTTCCTAACGTAAGCATTGATATCAAAATCAACTATGTAGAAACTGTATCTGCAGCTATCAGGAGCTGTTAAGAGTCCGGCAGTGGTACGGATACTTTGCACCAGAGGGACCACTTTGAGCAAACCACATCTTAGCACAGTTAAAATGTGCATACATAGTATTGTATAATATCTTGCAGTACGAGTACATTTGTCGTATGCTTTTAAAAGAAATAAACTTGCATTTGCCTTTCAGCTATAAGCCTATTCTTCCATGTCCCTTAAAGAATAAAAGAATAAGGATAAGCAGTTTTGAGAAACAATAATTCATAATCTTTAACTTGTCCTAAGCATGCCTCTTGCGAACATGAATGCCTTTTTTGCTAATCTGTCATAAAAATCAATTAATGACAATCTTACTCTGTTTTTCATATTTTGTGTTTGCACTGTATTATTTCAACAAAAGCTGATTACAGAAGAGGGAGAGAAAATCACTTTCATTTCAGATAAACTGTTGGTTTGGAGGAAATAAAGCCTTATGTTGAAAGTGTGCTGTATAACACCGTTTTGGCTAAGAAAAGTACCTATTACTAAAAAGAACTCTCACAAGACAGAAAATGCACTTAATTTAGCTTGGAAAGTTGAACTAAGTCTTTCAGTTTCATATTTGTGCTTTATTCATTGCAGCATTGCTTCACATGCTTTCTAAAGGAACTGCTGTGAAGGGATTAAAACTTTTTTTTTCCTTCTGGTGAAAATATATTTTCTTTCTTATATAACACAAATTTGGCATACAATTGTCAAGTCTTACTCTTTTATTTATTCCTCTGCCCTGGCTGGTAACAGAGGCTTCAAAAATGGATGATCGTGTTTTGTTGTTTTTAAAGTAGGAGATATATATTTCTAAGAAGATGTACCTTTCTTTCCTCTCAAATTTCAGACATGGGACACAGAACTGGAGAGATCTGCAGAATCATGGGCTGAAACCTGTCTATGGGAGCATGGGCCTGCAAGCCTTCTTCCATCAATTGGACAGAATTTAGGTGCACACTGGGGAAGGTAGTTTAAGATACTGTTTCATACTATGTTTTCTAGAAATCTAACAAAATTTGCTTGTTACTTAAAGGGGGAATAATAGAAGCTACAACTTTTGAATGATCTAATAGACTACTACTGGTTTTCATAGGTACAGACCTCCAACATTTCATGTCCAAGCGTGGTATGATGAAGTGAGAGATTTCACGTATCCCCATCCTCATGAATGCAACCCATATTGTCCTTACAAATGCTCTGGTCCTGTCTGTACACATTACACACAGGTATGTAGATGGGTTGAGGTTTTGTCAGCTATGGAAAAGAGTGGTCAAGACTTCCAGTTATGTTACTGCATGACAATGTAGAACATTAATCTTGCAGCATATACCATAGCACTAAAGCACAAATGGGACTTGTTGTTTGTTAGACTCCATAGTTACAAGCATTGGGTATTGGTGACATAGAGTAGGGTTATCATACAAATCCTTAGTTTCCATCCTCATAAATACCACTTCCTTAATAGGATTAAGGAAAAAGCTCATAAACCCCAGTGTTGAGCTAAGTGTTACTGCTCAGTGCATTTTATGGAATCTTGTCTCTGTTGCTGGTATGTTGGTCCTTCTTTCTGTAGTATGCTGAAGAAACACACATTTTAAAAAGAGAAAAAAGGTTTTCTTAGGTGAATTCCTCAGATCAAACAACAGCTTTTTTAACGTTACTTTAACCTTAGCAAGATTTTTAAATTGCATAAGGACCATTTTATTTGGTACTTCTGAGATCTGGATACTTAGCCTGAATTTTTCCAGAGGGGAACCAGTCGTATTTTCAGTGAATAGGAAACACGTGATCCACATATAATTTTCAATATAATATTAGAAAACTTCAAAATGATTAATTTTAAAATATTTATTTTGTTTACTTGAGCAATTTACAATTCTATGTAATTTTAAGACAGAAATACCTCCATGCATTTATTTACTATTTCTGTAAAAATACCTGTAATTGCACTTATCAACTGCATGAGAAATCTATGATACATATATATGGTTCTTTGTGGTACTAATTCTTCATAATACCTATCTCTATCAACTCCTAAGTCTTGCTGAAACTACACAGTTGTCTTATCTTGAATTAATACAGATTTAGCACCTGTCATATTTGTCTAATTTTAACATTCCAGACTTTGTAATTCAGCCTGTTTTGAGATCTGCAATGAAAATGTTTCAACAGATGAATAAAGGAACACAGTCACCTTAGATTACAATGACATGAAAGCATATTCATTTAAAATCTGAGTTTTGGGTCTTTCTGGTATATTAGTGGTTTCTCTGAATAGCTTTATCATTTATGTTACCTGCTTTCACTACTGACAAACATCTGTTCTCTCAGTCTAACCAGCTGAAACCCCTCCTGGGTCCTTAGATTGTACTGAGAGCTCCAGGGTATAGGAACCTAACTTCTAACACATGATTATCTATTAATGTAATTCCAAGAATCAGTTCTTCAGATCATGTTTTGTAAATATTTTGCTGCACTTTCAAATACATGCTTAGACCATTTATGTAAAATGAGAGCTGTGTCATTCTTATGAATGGAAAGGTTTTCTTTCTAACAAGGCTATAACTGAATGGCCTTTTGACAGTTGTAATTAGGTCACTTCAACCCATTTATAACAGAGCTCAATTTAACTTCACTTTTGTGATTTCAGTTTTATATGTTGAAGTTGAGAGACAGTTTTCATTTTATGTTAATCAGCTTTGGTTTTCACATGTATTTCTCTTTCATTTTTCCATAGGTTGTTTGGGCTACAAGTAGCAGAATTGGTTGTGCAATTAATTTGTGTCACAACATGAACATCTGGGGGCAGATTTGGCCAAAAGCAGTCTATCTTGTATGCAATTACTCTCCTAAGTAAGTAGGCTGACACCCAAAAATATCTTGAGGGGCCAAGATACTTTACAATAATACAGGAAATCTGAAAGGAAGTCAGTCTAGGTTTTCTATTTTTTGTACTCTGTTACAAAGTAGAGCATTTTTCCAAATGCAGCTTTTGCCTGCGCAAATACTCCTCTGATTTTCAGTTTTCTGGCCTGTGTTTTAGCATCCAACATCAGAGATCTTTGTTGTAGTGTGATATTTGTCTGACAAATAAATGTATCTATCTCCCCATTGTGACTTTAAGGAATGTGTAATATGAAGCCCATGGTTAAGATCAAATTCTATGGGATATTCCTTTTAGGAAAGCAGAGCGTGAGCTCATGTGATTGAGGAGTTTAGTCTTAAGGTGCTATGCCAAAGATTTTAACAACATAAATAAAAAGATTTTAACAGCAGTTTATGGCAGTACTTCAGTTTTTGCTGCATGGTCTTTTTAATTACTTCATGTGCATTTTGTATAGAATCATGGAATCAGAGAATCATTTAGGTTGAAAAAGACCCTCCTGATCAACAAGTTCAACTGTAAACCTAGCACTGCCAAGTCCACCTCTGAACCATGTCCCTAAGTGCCACAGCTACACACCTTTTAAGTACCTCAAGGGGTGGAAACTGAAACCCTTCCCTGGGCAGCCTCTTCCAATGCTTGACAACCCTTTCAGTGAAGAAATTTTTCCTCCCCTGGTGCAGCTTGAGGCCATTTCCTCTCATACTGTCACTTGTTACTTGGGAATATCAAAGCAAAGTTACGGTCTAAGTGTCTGCTGGTTTTCATCATTTGTCCACATACTAAATGCAGTTTAACGTTAATATATTTATTTATTTATTAAGCCATGTTTGCTAATTTTTGTTTGTTTGTTTGTTTGTGTAAAGGGGTAACTGGTGGGGTCATGCTCCTTATAAACCTGGCCGCCCTTGTTCTGCTTGTCCCCCTAGTTTTGGAGGAGGTTGCAGAGAAAATCTTTGTTACAAAGGTATGTGCTATTTCAATGGCACAACTATAAATGGGAAGAGAAATGTAACCTTTATTTCACCTTCTTTCCTCATTATGCCTAGTGGAATAGAATATATTATGCATGTTCCCAAAGACCTGGTAGGGGCCTACTTTTTCTATGATGAATAAGATCATGTAATTATGATGTGTGAGGCTGAGCCTCACCAGAGGAAATGGAGTGTGCTGAACTCCTGATGATTTACGTGCTGATTGAGGGCTTTTAGTACACAAACATGTAGACTGTCTTTCTGTGCTATGTGTATGCCTTTCTGTAATTATAGTGGGAGACTGTGCAGTCATTTGTTTATAGGGAAATGTTATCTCAGGCACGTAGCCATGTGCATTACTATAAGAATATCAAGAACAAGACTAGAAGACATTGCTAATTAAAATGTCAGGATGATTATTAACTTCTTAACAATTTTCATACCTTAGAGGGTTGAAACACAAAATATAATGAAGCTGCCTTTTTTGTGTGTTTTTTTTTTTTTTTTTTGTTTACCCCATGTACAAGTAATTTAGCAGGTCTTCTTAATAACTTTTGAAAGTTCATATGGACCATAAGAGCTGGATGAGTTTGGCCAAATACCTTCCTTATGGTTTTGCTTAAGTGAGATATTTAGATTCAATGATGAGTATTTAAAAATTATTTTCATTATGTTTGAATAGAAGGCTTAATTTTCAGATGTATATTTTTATGAAACCAGCTTCTTTAATTGCAAGTTATCTATGAACTTGGTAGAACTCTTACGATTGTATAATAGAGACGCCGTATTTGTTCTATGGTTTTTCTGATGGCATAAAGATACTAAACCAGGAGTGTTAGGAGCATTTTCATACTTCAGTTGTGCTGCGTGTACTAGAAATAAAAATCTACCTTTTGTTAACATCAGAAACATACTTGAGATGTATGATTAATTTTGAGGTCTTAATCTTATGAAGCAGTAGAAAGTGTTTCTTGCTTTCTTGCTTTTATTCATCCACCTTTTTATGAGGACAAAACTATGTTACCAAAACATGGTAAGGGATTTGCATTCCACAAACGCTGATTTCTTTTTTCTTCAGATTTTTTTTTTCTTTCCTGTTTTCTGAAACAGATGATTCAGAAAGGTCTTATTCTCCCCATGAACCAGAAGAGGAAACCAATGAGATTGAACGGCAGCGATCCAGAGCCCAGGATGCAACAACACAAAGCCGGCCAAGAGCTCATTCACCTTCGGGCTCCATAGGCACTGATGACAGTGAGAAAAATGAAGTAATAAGCACACAGCAAATGTGTAAGAAGTTTACCTGATTTGCAAGCGGTCAACAGGTTTGAATTACATAGTACCAAATTCATTGCAGTGAAATTGCTTTTTGCTTGTTTTAGCTCAGATTGTTTCATGTGAAGTAAGGCTAAGAGATCAGTGCAAAGGAACAACTTGCAATAGGTATGGTAAATTTTACAGTTGTCATTCTGAGATTATTTTAAGAGGCTCTATTTGTTCGTGAGCTGGAATATTTCCCTTTTTGTAATCCCAGGATTTTAGACCAAGTTGTATTTTATTTTCTTAGGTATGAATGTCCTGCTGGCTGTTTGGATAGCAAAGCCAAAGTTATTGGAAGTGTACATTATGAAATGGTAAATATTCTAAAATTAGATTCTGCACCAGTAGAATGTTTAATGAAATATCTCTCTGTTGGAATGCTGGTTAAAAACATATTAAAAATGGATTTTGAAGAAATCAATATTTACCAAAAATAAAAGCCTACATCAAATGTTTAAGATCACATCAGGCGGTCTAAGCTTGCATCTGCTGTTCTGTGCATATTTTCCAAATATACTTTTTACTTCTTATACATGCACAGAAGTAGAATTTTTGTGTCTACATATTTGCATGTAAATATGTGAAGGTGCTGCAGCAATTTGTGGGTGCACTGATATAAATTATTTGAGTAAGAAAGATAGGCCTACTTGTGTAAGCCTAATGAATGGTAGCTGAAAATATATAATTTATTCTGTAGAACTAGAAAAACAGTGTAGGAAGTAATAGCTGTTGTGAACAAGTATACCAGAAATGAGTATAGTTTGTCTCCAAGTAAGGCAAAGTGGTATTTTCTTCATCTGAAATAATACCTACGTAGACAGTATCAAGCTTATTAGACTATTACCAAGGTTTTAATGGCACATTGTAGTTAAACCCTGGGGGGGGTTGGTGGGTTTTTTTGTTTTTGTTTTTTTTGGGAGGTGGGGGTTGGTTGGTTGGTTGGTTTTTCACAAAGAAATTTCATAGTTAAATAGTGGCTTTGTCTGACATGGAACTGCTTTTCTTGCTCTGTTTTTCAGCAATCCAGTATTTGCAAAGCTGCCATACATTATGGCATCCTAGATAATGAAGGTGGTTGGGTTGATGTCACTAGGCAAGGAAGGAAAAATTACTTTATCAAGTCTTACAGAAATGGCATTCAGTCAATTGGGTAAGTTTTCTTAAAATGTGTGGAAATTTTTTCACCTGTTCCTTTGTATTTCATACAAAATATTTCACAATAATAGCATTTTATTCATACTTTTTATCCTAAAGAATATGAAAATGCTGTAAAAGGGCACGTGGATATACAGGTGTTGTATCTATTCTGAAACTTCAGCATAGTGTTTAATGATGGGCAGAAAAGTGATGCAGTCATGATATGAAAGGTGAAATGATTATCAAAATCACTTGGGCAGTAAGTTAGTATTTGTAGAAATAGTCGTAGTATTTGGAAGATTAAATTAATTGATTTTTTATGTGTATATTGATATAATTTGATATAATTTTATATAATATTGATATAATTGATATATTATGTGTATGTATTTATTGTAGAAAACAAGGGACTCTTCATTAGGGACTGTAAGGATAGGACAAGGGATAATGTGTTAAAACTTAAACAGGGGAAGTTTAGATTGGATATAAGGAAGAAGTTCTTTACTGGAATGGGTTGCCCAGGGGAGTTATGAATGCTCTATCCCTGGTGACGTTCAAGGCCACGTTGGACAGAGCCTTGAGTGACATGGTTTACTGTGAGTGCCCCTGCCCATGGCAGTGGGGTTGGAACTAGATGATCTTAAGGTCCTTTCCAACCCTAAATATTCTATGATTTTATATTGTCAATAAAGTGGCTTTGTTTTGGACAAAGCTGGTAATATTTCCAAGGTTGGACCATGGGCACCATGCATATGAACAGTATGAGCCAAGTAGATAATATACCTCTTCCAATATGTTTGATAGTTTCATCACAGTTCCACAACTTACGTATTTTGCTCCAATATTTTGCACAATTTCTGCTTAGGCCAGTGGTGAAATAATACTGCATACTGTGGAAGCCTCATTTGGAGATGTACTACAGTGTTCAGGTGCTTGCCTTAAGACAGGTGTACAGAAACAGATCCAAATACTTATTGACATGCTAAAAGGAAAACAAGTGAAAAAGGGCATAGAAGTGAATACTTGGCTGTTTCATGTGTAATCATGCAGTGATGGGACAACATCAGCATTTGTGTGTTTAAATCTAAGATATTATTAGGATTTGCAAATTACACTTCACTATATTTTAATATATTCTGCAGACCTGTACATTGCAGTCCTTATTTCTGTCTATCGTTAGTGTGTATGTAATAATAGTATGTATATAACAGTTAATGTAGGAGTAATATCTACCTAAGAGAAAACATAATTTTGCTGATGTATTTGGCTCAGGTGTGAACCCAAGGGTAAGGAGATATGTAATCATTAGAGGCTATGCTCTCACATACAACAAATGCCACATACTATGACACGTCATAATTTCTCTTTTCAACAGATTTACCTAAGCCAGGATAGAGAGAAACACACTGACCAGACCAGGTAGACTAAATTCAATGGCCTATAGTTTGGGCTACCTGGGTAGCACTGAAATCATTGATATCGATCTGTTTCTGTGGGTCATCTGACGATCTGACTGTGGTTTAAGTTACTCCCTCTAGAAATGAAGACACACACAGATCTCTTTTTTTTTTAATGCTGTGAGAAAAAAAGAGAAGTAAATCTTGATTATATTCAATAAGGAAGAAATTCTTTCCTGTTAGGGTGGTGAGGCACTGGAATGGGCTGCCCAGGGAAGTTGTGAATGCTCCATTCCTGGCGGTGTTCAAGGCCAGGTTGGACAGAGCCTTGGGTGGCATGGTTTAGTGTGAGGTGTCCCTGCCCATGGCAGGGGGGTTGGAACTAGATGATCTTAAGGTCCTTTCCAACCCTAACTATTCTATGATTCTATGATTCAATACTAACGTATTAGGAGCCAGTTTTCTAACAAATGTAGGAGTAGTTAAACTGTAGAAAATCATCAAGCTAGAAGGAATTGATTTCTCGTCAGTTGAAATCTCTGTATTTCTGTGCCATATGAAGCAAAACTGTATTGAGTGTTTCATCTACAGAGTATATTTAGGGCCTGTCCTCTGAGAGCTAGAACTCAGAGCAAGGTATTAACACTTGGGTTTGTTTGCTATGGGAATGGGTAATCTTGTCGTTGCTGAATATTACTGGTTTTGTTTTGTGATTCAGATGTTGTAAAAAAAAATAAATAAAAGACTGTTCAAGGACCAAACCTATACCTTCCTATCTATAAACATATTTCGGGAAACTCCTGCTGTTATGTGTACACAAGGATGATATAATTCTTCATTAATGTCCTATAATATTTAGCATATCGCCTTTTAGAGTGAATTTACAATGTTTTATGATCAGGCATCAGTTTCATAAGTCGATCTGTAAACCAAAGGTTCAGGATAAATAAGAATGATTTACCAAAGTTTCTGCCTTCAAAAGGCCCATCAATAAGGCCAGGGATACCTTGCATCTGACGGGCTCTCACTAGTGTCTCTAGATGGAGCCGTGCATAAAATACATATCAATTCAATGAATAATGCATGTTGCAGAACAGAAAGACAGAAAATGTAATACCAGTGCAGCATACAACAGATCTCCTAATCTTCAGCTCCTTTGATTTATAATCAGGGTTGCTAATACAGATTTTTGTTCAACTGTTGCATTTTCATAGTACAGGATACCATTTTTAATAGTATTTCAACAAGCTAATCAAAGATAGAATCACTGCTTGGCAATACAAGGGCAACAGAAATTTGAGCTAACTCAGTGAAAGCAAATTGGAAGCCACTAAATGAGCAAATGTAAAATTAGTGGACCATATAACCAAATAAACCAATGCAAGCAAACAGTTTCTGAAAGCAAATCATCATGTTGTGAAGCACATGTCAGTAATTTGCTGCAAAGGTGGATAGGGAATAATTTCCTTGCGGCTTTGTGGTTTGGTTTTTGGGGTGTTTTTTGGTTTGGTTTTTTTTTTTTTTTTTTTTTGGTTGATTTGGTTTGGGGTTTTTTTAATAATCCATGACTTCATGAATGCCAAAAGCACCACCAGCTTCCTTGTTACAGATGAAAAATACTAGAATCAGAGGCATATCCAATGAGATAAAAGCGGAGTAAAAGAGGAGGAAAATAGAAGAGAAGGAGGTATGAAATAGAAGTCTTCATAAATTCTCATAACAGGAAGTGTATACCTGATTTTATGTAATAACAGGAAACGGATGCATCCAGGTACCACGTAATTACTGAGAAAAACAATCTGTTGTATGTTATCATAGAATCATGGAATGGTTTGGGTTTGAAAGGACTTTAATGATCATTTAGTTCCAGCTCCCCTGCCATGGGCAGAGACACCTTCCACTAGACCAGGTTGCTCAAAGCCCTGTCCAGCCTGGCCTTGAACGCTGCCAGGGATGTGGCAGCCACAGCTTCTCTGGGCAACCTGTGCCAGGGCCTCACCACCCTCACACTAAAGAATTTCTTCCTTATATCAAATATAAATCTACCGTCATTCAGTTGAAAGTCATTACTCCTTGTTCTATCACTGCATGCCCTTGTAAAACATCCCTCTTGTAGGCCCTCTGTAGGTACTGTTATACTGGGGTTTTCATGATACTGGTGATAATTTAACATAGACACAGGATCCAAAAGTAAAATTTCATTATTTTTTTCAAAAACACTGCTAGGAGAAACTGTTTTAAGTGTTTGAGCTGTTAGTAAGAATGTACCTTTAGGGGAGAGTGAATGATCTCTTCTGATAGATGGATGCTTCTGACCAAACACAGATTTCGGTTGCTACATTTTGAGGGACAAATAGATTGCATAATTTGTTCCTAGCACACTTAATCTCTTAGCAGATTCAATTACTGAAAGACTTTAACATGCATTCCTAGTTTTCAGATTCACTGGGATTACAAAGTAAATGTGTCATTGCAATAAATAGATTCACAGCTGGTGAGAGGGAGTACAGTGAGTAAAACCTATTTGGGACAGTGTCTTGAGTTGATTTTTAGATTCTCTAGTCAAAATTCTTCTATTTAAAGAAACCAATAAGATATGTTATTTACTGACTATTTCTGTTTTTTCTTCTTCAGAAAATACCAGTCTGCTAACTCCTTCACTGTCTCTAAAGTAACAGGTTAGGATTTATTTCTTATAAACTCAGTACTACTTTGAGTTATGTTTTTTCTAAATAGCACACATTTATTTGTTTCTGTTTTACTTTCTTCAGTTCAAGCTATCACCTGTGAAACAACAGTGGAACAACTATGCCCATTTCAAAAACCAGCCTCACACTGTCCAAGGTGAAATTCTTTGTTTTTTATTAATGTAAAGTGCTGACATATTTTCTGTCAGTTTCTTATTATCTATAGTTGTCGTTGATAAAGGTGGAAAGAGTAACTGTTAAAGTGAAGCCAAAAATGTTTTACTGGTATTTTGTTCTTTGGTCTAAATAGAAGGCCAGGTAGATACAGGTGATCTACAGGCTTTTGTATTTGGAGAATCTCTCTTTTACCCATAAATATCCCTTGGCAAATCTTAGTAAAATTATCATTGGTAAGACTACAGACTGCAAAGAAAAATTCCTTTTTATGTTTCATTGTCCACTATTATATCTGTGCATATTAGGCAAAATACCCTTTATTTCAGTTTGTTTGTCTGTAAAACAGATAAAATAAAAAGATATGATACAGGTATTTATCATAGAAGTTATGCATTTGTTTGGGAGTTCTGGAGGATAGAGTGAGCAAATACCTTTGCAAAAAATGTGAAGTATATATATTTATGGTAAGGTGTGGTATGCAAGTCAGTTAACATCTTTAAATAGATGTGCCATTACTTTGAAGCCTGCATTTTAACTCTTTGAAAGGAGCCTGTGCCACAATATTTGGAGGAAGGAAATTGGTAACAGTTCTTAAAACCATAGATGAGGCAAAGGTAAATTCACTGTAGCATGATTTACCGCAAGCTAAGCTGGAGATATCCACAGGATTACTTTCAGAGCAATCCTGCAGCCAATAGAGGAAGCAAGTACAAAGCCATAACTGCTAGGAAAATATCCCTTCATGTAGCACTTGAGTCCGTGGACTTGTTTGGTGTTTGGCTATGACTCCTAGCTTTCTTGCTGGAAGATGTGGAGAAGTAAGTGAAGGAGTGGAGTGCAGGAATGGATGGGTACAATCTCATGCTTTCATCTTTTTTTCTTCATTAAAAACTAAAACTAGCTTAATTAAGGGAAATATAAAGTCTGTCTTTAAGAAAATCTGAAAATAAAAATAAGGTTAAAAATTACTAATTCTGATGCATCAGCTGAAGGAATTTGATAGCAACAGTAATTCATTCAAGATTCTGTGAATGCACTTAAGTTAATTCTGAAAATGTAGTCTCAGGAGTTTCAAGCAGTAATCAGCTATGGCATTAATTGCTCAACCTCATTTTTCCCTCTCATGCCTTAATCAGAAATCAGCAGGCCTTCAAAAGGCCTCTGACTCTTGCTTCCTTCAGACAAAAATCTTTTTCCTAGCTGCATTAGCCTGTTCGAGTTGCCCATCTGGTAAGACTGTAGCATGCCCAAGTGGGGTGACATGCTGAATATTGATTGAAGTGTGGGCATTAGCCATTAGGGCATGACCCATTTTTCAAATGAAATATCTCAGAGTAGACCTAGAGCTGACTTGTTCCTTGGAGGAATATTGGAATTACCAAATAAGATGTTTGATGTCTTCTATACTACTGTTAGCATTTCACATGGTTTTACTGTGCATTTTGGAGCTGTATCAGGCATGAATCGCAGAGTTTTCTCAAACATTAACAATATTCAGTTGACTAAAGACAGTCTTTTTTTCAATAGCTTTCTGATAGCCTAGAATCAGCCAGGAATCTCATTACTTTCCAGAGTTTTTCAGTTTAGCCACAGATACCAAGTGCTGACCCTCATTTTAAGTTCCTAAATTGTCTTTCGTCACCACATCAGCATCGTAGTGGGTCCTCATTCAGATCTGCTTCTCCTGAGAAGGTATGCATGTGTACAATTTATATAGGATGCTGTAGAAACAATGATATAGAAGGGAAGATCCTTTCTTCTCACTGGCTTTTCTGCTGGCATCACGTATGTTGAACATGAACATGATCTGCTTATTGAAAGGGAAGACGACCAGACCTGTCTGAAAACAGAAATATGTTTTCAAGTGGTTTGTTACAAACTACAACTTACATCAGCAACGCTTTCACCTGTATTGTCAAAACCTCAAAAGCTAACAGCCTTTTAGTATCGGCGTAGACCCATATGTGTAGAACCATAGAATCAGCTAGGTTGAAAAAGACTTCTAAGATGATCAAGTCCAACCTTTACCCCAGGAAAGGGGTATGCATCGACTTGATTTATACTCAATAATGCTGATGTTAAATATGATGTAGTAGTATTCTGATATCATTCTTTCTAACTGTGTGTGGTTTATTTTTGATATTCCAGGGTGTATTGTCCTCACAACTGTATGCAGGCAAATCCACACCATGCTCGTGTAATTGGAACACGAATTTATTCTGATGTAAGTATAGTGAGTTACACTGTAGTATGTAATAAAATATAAAACCCTATGAAAAGCTATAATGAGATAATAAGATTTAACATAGATATCTGGTTCTCCTCCATATCCTAATTTTTTACACAGTCTTTTCAAAAGTTCTTTTTCAAAGGCTCTCATTTAACTTAATACTGAGCTGCTGAAGATACAGGAAATTATTTGAAAACTCAGTGTAGACTTCAGTAGTCTCTGGACCTATATTTTGAACTTGTTCAGTATTGGCAATGTATACTCATTTAAACTTTTGCTCTTTAGACCCTAATGCAACCATAACTTCTGTCAGATTAAAGTAACAAAAAAAAAAACAAACTGAGAATAAATGTCTACATCTCGTTATTTTTGATATTTCTTAACTGCAGATAGCTAAATATTTGCAGTAGGATTTTGATATATTTGTAGAAAGTATCTCACACTGTCATATATTATTTTAACAGACTAATACTGGGTTTTTTGATTTTAGTTTTTTTTTTTTTTGGTTTTTTTTTTTTTTTTTTTGTCATTCTGTCTACTAGTCAGCTTTCTTTTCCTGTCCTTTTCTATGTTTAGTTCTGAAGTGGGTAGAAAGAATGAAAGGAGAATTCTTTTTTATGCCTCTCCTATGTCATCGCTCTATGGAGAAGCCAGGATGCAGTGGCAGAGAGCACAGTTTACTTTTTTGCTATTACACTGTATGTTTTAACTGTCTTTTAACTGTCATAGTGTGGCAACCAACAGGGTCAGACGATTATTTTCTCTACTTTCCATCACTTTAAAATGTGTGAAAATAATCTGCAAATATTTATTCACCATTATTTTGAAATGATTACCTGGGGAACTTGTCCTGAAAACATTATTCTCCATAAATATTGTTAAATGTTTCAGAAGTACTTCCAGTTCAGGAAGATAATTGATTTGTGCATGTGGAACTTGGTCCTTAATGTGTATAAGAGGGTCAATGAAAACAGGTTCAAATAAAAGCCCATTTTGTGGAAGACTGTTTTCTTTCAGTTCTGTGGTTGCAGTCAAAGGCTACAACCAAAGTTTCCCAGTGAGTTGGAAAAGATTTTATTGTAGGGGAAAGATGACTCATTTCTGTTTAACTTACAGAAGAGAGCATCTCAGAATATGTATTTGCTTTGGTTTGAGAAGTCTCAGATGACTTTCATTAGTATTATAAAGTTATGCTTTAAAATAATTTTAGATGTACGATCTCATTATTCATCTCCATTGTATAGAAATGTGTGCAGCCTTACTGCTTTTAGGAAAAAATGGACATAAATACAGGTAAGAAACCAGGGATGGGAGTCATCCTACCAACTTCAGATGCTGTCAAGGATAGGTCGCTACATTGGTGGTACCTGTCTAAGTTATACTGACAGTAGCTTGCAGTACGTATAGGATAGTGGTAAAGGAGATAAAGTCATCTGCAGCACAGGATTCGTTTGACCTTTTCAGAGCGTCTGCTTCAGTATGAGGTGAATTGCCAAATAGAGATGTCTATTCCTCTACATTTCCTACAGAACGGTTCTAAGGCATCTAGCTCAGATGTAGACAGATGTTTCCTACTTATATCTGTACAGTAGTTTCCATTGATGGTATCAGCATTATGCAATTTTCTGCAATGTTTCTTTGTAGCTAACATTTAAATTATTTTAAAACTAAAAGACTTATTGAAATTTTCACTAAATAATATGACTGGGTATTTTGTACATTATTATATGTTACTGAACTAGTTTCAGGTAAAGTACTTACAGAGAATATTTGTTTAATATGTGTCCTCTTCTTAATTTTTTCATGTATTCACAGTCAGGTTTGTTCATACATACAGAGAATTCATTTACCCGCATGTCATAGAAAATGTGTTTGAAATTGCAGTCCATGATCTACTGGATTGAGTCCACAAAACAGATGGGGTTTTTTTGTGACATTCCTGCAAATTCTTTTGTTTCAAAAATGCATACGTATATATATAAATGTATGTATGTATGCATGCATGCATATATGTACATGCCAATTTCTTTTCACTACTGCTTGGGCTACTTGCATTCGTATATGAAGAAGATTTTGCAGAGATACTGAGAAAAAAGCAAATAACATTAATAGATGTCACTAGTGCAAAAAGATAAGTTTACAAACCCATTTTTGTAGCACTCATTCATAAGAATCCAGTTTAACCTTTCCTTTTCTGGCTTTGGTCTGATCAGGCATTCATTCTTAAACTAATTTCATATTTTGCAGTGACTTCTTTTCCTCCCTGTTCCTGCGAAGGGTTTTTCTCTGATTTATCAGTAGTAATCTTTCTTTTCCCCAATGATGCCTCTATCTTTTTTGTATCTCCGGTGTGAACTGAAATTGAAGTTGCTACTATGTTATAGCACTAGTAATTAATAGTGTTCTCCTAGTTCTTCACTAGCAGTTAATTGCTTGTAAACTTCACCTTTTGTTTCTTTAGACTATAATCCTGTATTGTAGAGGCCATTTTCCCCTTGTATATTTGAAATTGCACATGATTAGTATTATCTTTAGTAACTCCCATAGTATGAGTACATAAAGAATGCTATAATCCTAAAAATAAGGCAACTATTGGTACACGGAGTTTAAGTCTTGCAGCCTTGGGAGAAGTACAGAGGAGCATAAATGGCATCCCTTCTGGCATGTTCAAACCTGCAGCCAGCAGTGTGAAAAGAAAAACTAAAGTGTCTTTGCAAAAGATTCTTTGCATAAACAATTTCAAATCTTTACTCCTAGAAGTATTGTAACATTAAAAAACAAACTATTTAACAGTGGAACTGGCAAGTTCTGTGCTTGGAATGAGAGTAGGAAAAACATTGCTATTTTAAATTCCTGATTTTATGTAGCATCGAGATTACAAAATAGTTATGGTAATAGATACAAATTATTCCAATTATAACTCAAAGAAATGCAATTCTTGTTTGAATAGTGGTCTGTGTGACCAGCTATTGATATTTATATTGACTACATTTTTAAGGTTAGTCGTGGAGCCATCTATTGCAGTGAAGACTTTTTCCCACAAAACAACTTGGCTTGAATTGCAGATTCACTGTTAACTGTAACTACACTTTGCTGTGCTGTGTCTTGAAGATTGGGACCTGCATTCTGGAGTACCTAAGAAGTTTCATTCTTCTGGCACCTTTTAAAATGCTCAAGGAGTAGTAGAGGACTGCAAGTTTAAATCAGTTATTTAAATTATCAAGCTTGTCACTGAGCAATCCTTTGTTGGATATTATTTATGCTACATAGGCTCATGAGAGGAATTAGTGGCCAGTGAATGTAGGTTTCATTTAGGTGAAACTGCTGTTAACTTCACAGGGAATTTTTGTAGAATCATAGAACACCACATTGGAAGGGGACCTCAAGGATCATCTCTTACAACCTTTCTTGGCAAAAGCTCAGTGGCCCAGCACCTGGTCCAGCTGAATCTTATGTGTCTAATGTTGGTGAATCCGGCGCTTCCCTTGGGAAATTATTCCAATGGCTGATTGTTCTTAATGTGAAAAATGTTCCTTTTGTGTCCAGTTGGAATCGCCCCAGGAGTAATTTGTGACCATTACTCCTCATCTTTTCCATTTGACTCCTTGTGAAAAGGGAATCTCCATCTTTGATGTGCCCTTTAAATACCCTTTAAGTAATAGAATCATAGAATCATAGAATAGTTAGGGTTGGAAAGGACCTTAAGATCATCTAGTTCCAACCCCCCTACCATGGGCAGGAACATCTCACACTAAACCATGCCACCCAAGGCCTCATCCAACCTGGCCTTGAACACCGCCAGGGATGGAGCATTCACAACCTCTCTGGGCAACCCATTCCAGTGCCTCACCACCCTCTCAGGAAAGAATTTCTTCCTTAGATCCAATCTAAACTTCCCCTGTTGATGAATAGTCCCTCCCCAGCATCCTTGTAGGCCCCCTTCAGATACTGGAAGGCTGCTAGGAGGTCTCCACGCAGCCTTCTCTTCTCCAGGCTGAACAGCCCCAACTTTCTCAGCCTGTCTTCCTACGGGAGATGCTCCAGTCCCCTGATCATCCTCGTGACCCTCTTCTGGACTTGTTCCAACAGTTCCATGTCCTTTTTATGTTGAGGACACCAGAACCACACACAATACTCCAAGTGAGGTCTCACGAGAGCAGAGTAGAGGAGCAGGTGATAAGGTCTCCCCTGTGCCTTCTTTTCTCCAGGCTGAACAAATGCAGTTCTCTCAACCTTTCCTCATATAGCTGCCTTCCCAGTGCTTTGGTCATCTTTGTGGGCATTCTCTGGACCCTCTCCAGCCTGTCCACAGCTTTTTTGTATAGCAGGAACCACACTAAACACAGTATTCCAGCTATGGCCTGACAAGAGCCAAGTACAGTGGGATAATCTTGTACTAGAATTTGATTCCACAAGGTGATACACTTGCTGATGTAACCCAGCATCCTGTTGGATTTCTTTGCTGCAGCTGCACACTGTTTACTCAAATTGAGCTTGCTATCCCCCGGGATCCTCTTTCCACAAAGCTGCTCCCCAGCCTCATAGATCCCGGCCTGTGCCGCATTCCTGGATTACGTTTTCCCAAGTGAAAGACCTTACACTTGTTGAAATTCATAAGGTTCTTGTTAGCCCAGTCTTCCTGCCTATCCAGATCATCCTGCAGGGTGGCTCTCCTTTCCAGGGTATCCACTTTCCGCTCAGTTTGGTACCATTGGCAAACTCCATTAGGGTACATTTCATCACATCATCCAGATCACTTACAAAGATACTAAATAATGTTGGGCCCAATATTGATCCCTAGGGCACTCCACTAGTGACAAGTTGGCAGTTAAAAAGGAGCTATTCACCACTACCCTCTGAGTATGGCCTGTCAGCCAGTTCATCACCTTCTGCACAGACCACTTGTCTAGACTATAATGCATCAGTTTCTCTAGGAGTAGGCTTTGGGAAACTGTTGAAAGCCTTGAAGAAATCCAGGTAGACAATGTCCACCACTTGCCCTGCATCAGCTGAGCAGGTTACTTTGTCATAGAAGGTGGTCAGGTTTGCTGAGCACAATTTCCCCTTGGTGAATCTGTGCTGGCTTTTCCCAGTCATGAGCTTCCTTTGACTTGTGATAGCCCCCAGGAGGATTCATTCCATATTTTTCCCAGGGACTGAAGTAAGACTGAGGTGCCTATAATTTCCTGGATCCTCCTTTAAGCCCTTCTTGCGGATGGGGTGACATGAGCCTTCTTTTAGTCTTCTGGGATGTCTCCCAGTCTCTAGAACTTCTCAAAGATAAGGAGAGTGGCTTTGCAATGACATTAGCCAGCTCTCGACACCCTTGGATGGATGTTGTCACGGCCTGTCAATTTGTAGGGGTCAAGCTCCTGTAATAGTTCACACACTAACTCCTCCTCCTTCACTGGTGCTGCCTCTGTGTTTGCAACCTGGATTTTTGTTTTCAAAGTCTGGTGCACAGAAGTGCCATGTAATCTTGCCTGCATAAAGTTTATGGAATTAGACCCTGACTTAAAAAATCTTCTTTTGAAGCAGTTGGGAGTCTTCACCTCCTAACTATTTCCTCACTCAGACTTGAGGAGCTAAAGCTGTTAGTCTGTCATTAACTGTTTTAGCTAAGGAATGATTTTAGGCCTCTATCTTCTGTTTGATGCTCACATTATACCTTTAATCTAATATGCTTTTAGTATTTGTCTATGCCTGAGTAAGATAGGCTTTGAATATGGATCATTTTGCTGCTGTTTAAGATTTTGTACCTAAAGAAGGAATTATTTCAGTCAATCCCTCACCTTTGGGGTAGGACATCCTCCTAGAAACACATAACTGCATGTGCCTTTGCTATTCTACAGTTCCTCTGTTCGGCTTTGGCTGGGGACTAAACTGAATCTCCTATTCTATAACAATTGACTAAGGTTTGGAGTTCACTACCTCTCTGCTGTTGAAGTGAAGGCTGATAGAGCCTTTCATTTGAAAGGCTCAAGAATTCAGACATGTCCCTGACCTTTGAACTGAAATAGTCTGAAATAAATGATTTTTGAGGTCATGCTGCAGGAGATCTTTGAAGAGGCAATGTCTGTATTCCTATAAACTGGCCTATTTCCTATGAGATGAGTCTAAATACTGTAAGATTAATAAGATCAATCATGCAATAAATATAATTATTTTATGTTTTCTAGATTTTGGTTTAAGTGTCTTTATTAGTTTCTTCTAAACAATTTTAAAATAAAAGGATGAATGAAAACTAATCATCTCTTCATTCTTTCTTAGATATCCAGTATCTGCCGGGCAGCAGTACATGCTGGTGTAGTCCGCAACCAGGGTGGTTATGTTGATGTTATGCCAGTCGACAAAAGAAAGTTGTATGTCGCTTCCTTTCAAAATGGGATATATTCAGAAAGGTACAGAGCCCAGTTTCAAAGATTACACTTTACTCTTCACCTCAGTAAGATTTACAAAGTCTTGCTTTGTGTCTGTTTGTACCTGGAGCAGTGCTAGAAAACAAACAAATAGGCCAACATGGGTGATTTACAGAGCTTGTGTAACAGCTGTGGTGACTTTGGAGAAGCTGTGGTGCCAGAGCTGCCTGCCTCCTCTAAGCTCATAAGTCATTACTCTAGAAAGCTGCTTATGAAATAAAATAACTCTCTTGTTTACTTTGCTGGTTCTGTTGCAACTAACATACTTGATAAAAAAATTGCCTTTGCTTTCTCTGGGATGTTTTTTAAATTAACATTGGTGATTTATTCTGTCCAAGTTAGAGGATCTGCAGTAGATAGTTACTAATAGCTAATGCAAGTTCATGATGAAATTCGTTGCTGATTTACATGGTATTGAATTAGTGGTATTGAATGCTAAAAAGCATTATAATTCACTATGACATTCACTATCATTAAAACTTTTTTTTTAATGGTTTGACTATTTTTAACTGTTTTTCTGAAAGACATGGAGATGCTGCTGTGTATTGCATTCTCTGATGATAATGAATGGCTGCATGCTGCAGGCTAAATTTAATCCCTGAAAGAGTTCTCCAGGTTGTAAAGGAAGAAAGAGAAATTACATTAAAAAAAAATCCCTCTTGCACCAGTCTTTTAGTCCTGTGAAACTGGGAGTGATTGTTGCTTCTAAAACTGTAGGCCTTCCAAGAAATTTGAGTGCGAAGAAACCTCAAAAAGTTTCTGTAGAGAACTTGAAAGTAGGGAAAGAGTATTTTTTTCTTATTTTTAATTGAGGGTGGGAGAATGTGTTGCCTCTTTCCCTCAAACCTTTCAACAAGCCCGGAAACTTCTGAAATACAGATTTCCTTCTCTTCGTGAATGACTTAATTTACATATTCTTTGACCTTTCCCAATGACCCTCCAGTTACCTCAGAAAGAGAGCTTTCTTACTTACACTTTTGTTCTCCATATTAATCTCCTCATTGAGTAGAGATGTTAGCAGGAAAAGAGATGCAAATTTAATCATTTATTGTACTTTACTATTTTGGTAAAGTTAGGAACATCAACGGTTTGGGAAACAGTCCCATGCAAGTTTCAGATGATGGATTGATTCTAATGCCGTTGCAGTCAACCTGTTTCATTGTGCCCTTCCTTACTTTCACCTCCATTTCCCTTTTGTTCCCAGATATGCCTCAGACAGAGTTTGCAAAAGAGAAAACAATGGCACCATTAAATGTGATATACTAGTTCAGTTTGTAAGACAAAAAAATATTTATTCTAACAAAATTTCATTGTAGTTGAGTATTTTAGTTTCATTTCTTTTGAAATCAGATATTCATTCAGAAGAAATTTCCTTGTTTTTGTAAAATATTAATTCTGTATAGAAATCTGTTCATCATATAAGCAACTAACAAGTGATTTTTTTAGGTCTGCAAGTTCTCTCTGAATATAGTTATTAGAATAGTGAGTATAAGATGAATGACTTCTCTTTTCCTAAAACCTTTTTTTTAGTATTTTGCTTTATAGAGCATTATTCTTTAAATGAGAATCTCTCATCATAAAGGATCACTTGAATTCTTTTATGCTATTACTTTTTTATAATAAACTACTTGGAAGAAAAATAAATTAATTTGTATTTGTAACTTTTTTTTTTTAAATTCTTAGCTGAGGTTATGAGTAGTCACAAGAAGAGTCGCAGGATTCTAGAATTGTCTTTAACAATTAAAAAGAAATATCATTGGAGTGTTGCAGTCTTAAAAATAACATCAGGCATGCTTTTATGTTTCAGTTTACAGAATCCTCCAGGAAGCAAGGCATTCAGATTATTTGCTGTTGTTTGAGTCTGGCAAATAAAATGTAAAACAGGCAAGTGAAAACAGAGCACTTAGAAGAGAACAATGAAGGCCATTTCTTATCATTCCTAAAATTTGTATAAAGCTGTAACATTATTGTACAGAAGATGTATACTGCTTTCCACCAAAAAGTTTAAATTACATATATATATCTTAATGAAAAAAATCTGTAAAAGTGAACATGGGAGAAAAATTCATTTGAAAATCTATAATGATATATAACAATATTTTGAATCCTGTGTTAAAAATTGCTATATTTTCTTAGCAGTTACTCCTATACAGTTAATTCATAACTCATAAATGTCCTTTGTTTTCTTCATCTGAATATATTATTCTATGGTGCTTATATATGCCACTAACAGTAACCTTAAAGCTATACCATAGGGAGGTCTGAGTTTTTATTTCCAATGTACATAAATGAAGCCATCCAAATAATAAAATAAATCATGCCTTAAAGTCAAATAAATATATATATAACTTTTTGATGATTTACAGTAGCATTAGCCATGCAAGCACAAATGAAGAGATAAACTGTTTTCAATTTCACACTACTCATAACAAGTACAAACACCTAGTTTGAAATAAAATGGAAAATGTAAAATATAGGGAAGTCCTGGGTCATATTAATGTATTTCACACAAAAATATTTTTATGAGACTGGGTCATTCATGTTTATTATTTCTTAAATATGTTAGTAAATGTCTATTTGATGCTGCTAAGCTCTTTAGTTTGAATAACCAATTCATTATAGTCCAGTCCTTCACAGATCTGTCTTGGAATGGTAAAGTGAGACATAGATATACATAACCTTGAAAGATCTGAGAAAATTTTCATCCTGAGTAACCTGAAATTAAGGAATAAGCCAGCCATTCTGCAATGCAGTTCTGCATATATACATGCTTTATTTTTGCTTTGTAATTCCTTCAATTTACCTAAATTTGTTTTCAGAAAAATGTAGAATTGTACACATAAAAATTGCACGCTTGAAGCCTTAAGCTGTGCATGGTATCCATATACTGTACATTAATATGAGGGTAAATGTTCAAAAAACAAAGGTTAGTCTTGCTCCTTAGGACCTGGCAAGTACTCCTGCAGGCCAGGAAGTATAGTGGTACGGAGCCCAGGGACTATTATGTCATTTGTTGCTTCATCATTTAAAAAAATTCGTTTATGGTGAACAGCCTTGTGCATTAATTTTACCATATTATGGTATATGAAGAATATGTAGTGATGATACGTTTCTTTCTATGAAAAGTGTATTGGTGCTTTAAAACTGAAAAGCTGTTAAACTTTATTTTTGGTATTTTTTTTTCTGTTGTTGAATTTATTTCCTTCAAACTTGTAAACTTATTTGTATTCTTCATATTTCAGAATACAATATTCTGCCTTCTGTTTTGCTACATGTACTACCTCATGTAGTTAGGCAAGCTTTGTTAGGTTTTTGACTCTGTTTTGAATAAAATTAATTTACATAATAAGAGTACCTTTGACAGCCTTTATTTTTGATTTGTCCTGCCTCAATAAGACCAAAGTAACAGGCACCCAAAATTTGCTTTTTCTGATCTAAGCATTGCAAGTGTAGGACCAACCCATAGACATAATCTGAGGTTCTAAAAGCTGTAAAGGCAATATAGGCACATAACTTCCATTAATTACATTGGGGTTTTCATGGATAAATCCTCTGCTCATTTTTTCAAGTCCTGACCAAGGTCTTTGGGAACAGATTGCTATCTCATTTTAATGGGATATTTAATGCTCTGTCATAAGTGATTATAAAAAATTCACCACTTTTTATTCTGTCGAGCTCTTTCTTGTTGTGGTATGCAAACATTTCTCACTACATATGTTGGGAACAAGCAGGTTTTTATATTACACATGCTTTTTTTGCTCCATAAGACTCATGGTCAGCCTGGGGGTTCCACATGGGAAATCTGTTTAATTGATGAGGGAGAAAAGGAGTCTTTGATGTATAACCTGGTTTTTTGCAGGTGGTGGCAGGGGGCCATTGAAAGAAGCTTTATATAGGTTTTGCAATACTGGCATTAACTGTCCTGCAGAATTGAAACCAAAGTGTAAGCAGACCTTGACTGTGGTAGGAATCTAAGTCACTCAAAGGCTTGAGGGAGACTTGTACCTCCTTTCCTTGAAAGCACCAAGGCAGTAACTCAGAAGGGCCTTGCAGTACCTACAGCTGGGATTGTCAGAACATAAAATGGAGTAAAGGCTGAGATTAAGGCCATGCAGAACTGCTGAGGGAGACATTTGAAAAAAACCCAGTGTAATTTCAGCAGTAGTGTTCCTTTCCACACAGGCAAGACCCTTTCTTGCATCCTGGCTTTGCCATCCAGCAGCTCTCCATGTCCCCTGCCTGGCCCGTGGTCCCAGCAGTTGCCTCAGAAGCCCATGGGAAGCCTGTAAGGTGCTGCAGAGCCTGGCTCTGATGACCAGACAGTAGGGTGAATGCCTTTCTTTGAGAAGGGCAGAGCCTGGGCTGAAGGAAAGACCAAGACAGTCACAGCTTCAGTCATAACCACAGCTTCCTCACTTTTGCTAGGTGGGTGAGTGGAGTCAAATGCAGAAAGAGTTGCTGCCCTAAATTTTTGCCTTTTTCCCACATTTGTTCCTGATACCTTTTTGTCCTGTATATCTTTGCTTCCTGTCCTCTCTCATCTGTAAAGTCCAAACTACGTTTGCTGGGAGTTCCTGTGCAAGGGGACAGGGGTGGATCCTTGGTGCTTTAACAACCAAGTTAGTGCTTTTTGAGAGGAGAAGTGGGGGCTAACACCAGTGCGTGTGGATGGTTGGTGTAAACAGTTCTGTTAAGCAACACAGTGACATGAATAAAGGGAGGCAAGCAATTCTTTCTCTCCACATCTGTTCTATAAATTTTAGACTCCTGTTGCCTTTCCACATGCAATGATTCTATTCTAATAAATATATTCCAGCCAGCATCAGCTTTATGAGAAATTCTCTCATGTATTTACTGTAAGTAATGAGTCAGTGAGTAGACATTTCCAAGCAGTTGTAGACTGGGACTTACACACTGGTATTTTTGTCTGCACCAGAAGCAACTGTATGCCAGATGGTCAAAACTAATTCACACAAAGCCCAGATGAGTAACTTGCGCTCATTTGCAGTATCAGAAAGCTTGTTGAAGCCTAATGAAAAAAATGGAGCAGAAAGTAACTTTAAAATGCTGAAGAACCGTTAACTGAGAAGTTACAAAATTATGTTCTCGACTTGAAATTAAAAAAAAAAAAAAAAAAAGATAATGAGAAAGTAAAGCTGAAAGGGCTAAAATATCAAGGAATGTAAACCCACTAAATACAGTAGGTCCTTAAAAGCTTCTGTGAATCAGGGAAGAGTACATATGAACCTTTGTGCATAATCCTGTGGTATTTGCCATTATGACCTGCTCTATGAGGAATCTTTTCAAGAGAAAAGCATAGGAATCATTTCAAGAGGGATCAAGTATTTGTCAAGCATAGTTCACCTGGCTGGTGAGCTTTTCAGTAAGGAGGCATTTGTCTGCTATGCTGCATCTCTACCAGCTGGAGTAGCTAATTTCGTAACTAAACAAGACTGAGTATGAAAGAAAGTGGTCAGACCCAAACAAATAATTTTTTAAGAGTATCTCACCATTTTGATAGCTATATGTGGATACTTTAGTTTTAAGGAGCTTTGGATGCATAATCGTGTCAGCAGATGACTCGTAGATCTAGCTGGACATAAACTTCGGAAACTAAGAAACGTTTCCTAAACTCTGTGGATACTGAGGAGTTTTATGGGGTTTACAGACTTCCTTGTGTCTGATTTCTGCATAGGGGACTGTCTGATCTAGAATTTATACATAAAGTGGTTTTGGAGCCAAGCCTGAAACACAGGTTGGGATAATGTATGTGAGTTTACAGGCTTTTAACTGATGAAGTACTCAGTTTCAGGTTTTATGTAAATGTCTGGACTGTCAGCTGTCTATGGATTCTTAGCAAATTTAAAAGAAGAAAAGGAGCATCAGCTCTTGTGTGTATTGATACATTTGCTGAGGAAAATGCACTGCACTTTAGTTCAAATGGCAGACATGTAACCAAGTTACTCACATAAACAGTGTCTTCTGTGTGGCAATTGCTTTTAAAGTATGTTTTGAATTTGCTTAAAACTCAGATAACCCAGTTTCCTGTGAATACACAAGGGAAGGTTTATTTCCTTTAGTCATACAAAGAGTCAGATTTAGAACTGTCAATATTTGGAAGTTACAAAGATTATTTATACAGTGCAATATTCTGTTTAGAAATTTATATAAATACTGTATGAAATAGTGTACTGTCACACTTCTGTGTCTTAAGGCTTTTTATAGTGTCTGTGGAACTCTAGGGAATTATACAAGGAATGAAAGGCCTGAAGAGTTTTGTTTCATTCAGTGTATAATATGCATCTTACAGAGCTTTAGATATACAGATGATAGCATACTTTATTATTCAGAAAATTGCATGTGACTTTATAAAGACAGACATTGTGCATACAGGAAAAGAAGCCATGCTGTCAGCCTTAGCTTTAGCCTGCGTTTGTTGTCAGGAATAAATGATGAAACTAGTATAATACTGGTATTATTGTTATTAAATGACCCCTTGTTTGTATGCTAGGGGACAATGAAAATACAATAAAATGTGATTTCTGCTTCATGTTAACATAGGATAGTAATGTGATACTTGAAATTTGCTGTCAGCTGTTCAGTGATCTGTATCAAATATCTTGTTCATCTTAGCCTGTTTGCTAGGAGACAGATGCCTACGTCATTAAGCCATCATAGCACTTTGTAAAAAGTACTAATAATGAGTCTTAAATTTTCAGAAGCTAGCAAAAGTCCCCCAGTTGAACTAACTCAATATAATAAGGCATATGAAAATGCAACTGACTGAAGGAGGAAAGTAAAGAAAATGCCAAACAGGCAGTCATGGTGCTCCATGTCTTACTATCCACATTGATTTCTGCAATAATTACCCTAGTTATTCAATTTAATATCAGCCCCCAGTGGTGTATGCAATATTGGTTTTGTTTGTACTAACAATGGGGTGAGTGTTTGAAGGCTAGCAGCAAATTTGTTGGTTAAGAGCTGAGATACACTGGCCAAACAACGTGGCTTAAGTTTGCAATACTATGTCTTTTAATAGGCAGAAAAAAAGACTTCAGTTGCCAATGACAGTAACTCTTGGTCTTTTAATTCCATAATTTCGTTTAAAGCATAAGCCTTAAAACAAAATAAAAATGTCAGCACATGATAACTCTTTAGTAAGAAATTCAGTTGTTCGAAATCCCATTTATTTCAGCTGAACAGAAATTGCTGTAGCTAACACTAGCAGTATTAGCAATAATCTCCTTGAAATTTTATTTATGTAGTTCAGTAAGCTTTATTTGATGTGTTTGCAGTTATTTCTGCAAGAATGTTTTTTATAAGACAAAGTCCTTATTAGGAGTATCATCTTAGAATAAATACAAGCACTTGCATTAGATTTGCTTGCATATCTTTTTGCAATTACTTCCAAAGGCTGATAGACTCCTAAGAACTTCTAATAATACTAATTACTTTTAGGGTGTTCAGGAAAGAAGAAGATCAGGGAGGTAATAATACTTCCAGACTTAACCTACATTTTGAAAAACAACTACTTCAGTTGCTTAATTATTCACTTAGGCTTGTTTATATGCAATGTAAATAGCAAGTTGGCTTTGACTTCTCATAAATTGCTGCTACTGTACATCCCAAAGATAAATTGGCAACAGTTGCTAAATAAATCTCCCTGTAGTCAGTCTGGTCTTCATTCCTTATTTATCTGCTGAAATCCATCTGCTTCTTGGTGGTGGTGGGTGTTTTTTCCCTACTGAAAGATCAAGTCTTCTGAATAAGCATTTCTTTTATTGTATCAGAACGACTCCAAGACCTTTGGGGCTGCAGGCTGCACTAAGCACAGAAACAGAGCAATCATTTTGTGCAGAAGGACTTAGTTTCAGATTTTGGATTTAGCCCAGTTCAGTACACAAAGAAGGACATTGTATGAATTGATTTAGTGCTTGCTGTACTGGAGGTGATAGTCTTACTCTGGCACAGCTATAACTGAGCCAAGGAATAGTTTTATGAAAAGCTCTGACCCCTTCTCTCTTACCCAATAAGAATTATGAGGCAAATTAGACCAGTTTGCATTTTTAAATAAAAGGAATAACTTGACAGATGGGTTTGGTGGCTTGCTGATAAAGACTTGCCCTTTTGCCACTGATTTAGGATTTCAGCATGTTATACCAAACACATGCAGTGATGTGCAGATCACTGTGATTTTTTTTTTCCCTTGGCAGTAATGTTAGAACAATTTATATTCAGAAATCTTCTGCTCCAGCAGCTTCAAAGCCCACATAATTTTAAAGCCATTTTCTAGAAGTTATTTAATTTTTTGGTGTTAATTTGTAATATGTAAAGATTTGAAGACTTGTCCTAGAAATGAACAAGTCACACCTTGAATGAGATGTGCTCTTGCACCTACTACACAATAAAAATATAGGTTTTTGATTTAGGACTTCAGTTAATACTTCGGGTCAATTTGTAGTTTTCTGTACAATCACTGGAGAAGTACAGTCCAGTTGAAACACCTAAAATATACTTCAGGAAAACCACCATATCTACAATGGTCTCTCAGAAGACATTCAGTGCTTATTTATCTTACATCAATACAACTCAGTATCGCTGCTATAGAAATTGCAGTCTGTGAAGTCTATGATTCCCCAGAAGGCTGAGTTTCCAACCCAGCTTCTTATTTAGTACTAGTCAAAAGCATAGGCAAAGGACTCAGTGCCCCTTGTAATATGCTGAATAACTTAACATCTGTAGTCAGTTGAAGAATCAGGGTTTAACAGGGAAGGTGAGATTAATTTGCAGCTGAAAGCTAGAATAGCTGAGGTCTCTGAGAATATCAGAAATCCCTTCTAAAGGAAAGCAGGGAACTTTGATATATTAGGAGACAAACTTACATGCCTGTGTCACATGGTTCATGAGTAGAAATGGTTGATGTTGCTACAATATGAAGAATAAATCTTAATAAAGAGTGATCTCAGTACTGTCTGTTTACTACCCCAAACAAAATAACCTGCAAATAACATTTCAAAGCTCATTGTTTTTCTTTAGTGTGTAAAAATAGGCAAATACTGAGGTCAGCAGGGCTAAGAAGGAAAATTTGTGTGTAGTTTGACTAGTAGGTGGATAAGAGCTTTCTGAGGTATACTGATGCACAAAAATCTGATGCAAATTTTAATGTTCATTCACAAGCACCCAAACTCTCTGTGATCAGTTTTCTAGCAAGCTTTGTTCTTTGTGCAAACAAATCACTTAAATTGGTGTCCGTTTGTGTTACATTTACCTGTTTTGTAGGACAGGCAGACAAAACCGATTTTTTTTGAGTTTTTGCAAATATGGCTCTATTTAGTGATAGCTGTAAGCTGAAATAAGAAATATTCTCCATTGTATTTCGGAAATATGTATTTATGCCTTGAAAATGTTTATAATACAGAGCTACGCCCCTCAGTATTCTCTAAGGAAATAATAACTGTTAGGAACTGGTACCTTTTAGAATTGCTCAAAGAATCTGGAGGTGATGGATCATGAAGGTCAAATTCAGAAAAGTATTTACTAAGCAGAAGACACGATGGAGGGTGGTTTGTTTTACAATTTTGTTACAGAAAGTTTCCCAGATTGCTTAGATTAGTTAGAAAGTACATCTTACTATGTCTTCTAAACTGAACAATCATCAAGTTTCTCTTAATTTCTACAGCTAGATATTTAATTATTTAAATTTGTAGATAAAGGTGCCAACCTTTTTTTTTTTTAATAATTATCAACTGAACTGAAATTCCTGTAGTCTCTTCAACTTTAGTTGTTCTTCCAAACTGTAGTTCACTGCAAATCTCTACCAGTTCATTGGTCAGCAATACTCTCCATACATACATATTGCTAGATAGCAGTGTGTTAGAAGTGAAAAATCCAGAGAATTTGTATTGCTAAGAAAGTTATAAAAGAAACAATAATATGTGGGTTATCATCACAGTGTAAGGATGATAGTCTGCTCAGGAGGAATGCAGTTTGTGCCCCTGAAAAGCTAATATAGAGAAAATAGCTTCTGTCAACCTACCATCTAAAGGATATGTGTTAGCTGAAAGACTTGTTATTCAGTGCAACTTCTAAGTTTGACCCTGGAGTTACTAAAAGCATCTGCACAGTTGAAGTTGCTACCCAGGTCTCACTCATAACTCATGCCTAGTGACAGAAGTGACTATGAAATAGAGGTAGTGTCTCTCCTCCCACCTAACCCAGCTGCTTTGGGTCTCAGCAAGAGCATAAATGCCTCTTTTCCTTCCTAGTCAAAGGTGGGATTTACAAAGAAAGAGAAAATCTTGAGAGGATGTCTGTGGCAATGCTGCACTGCACAGCAGGGCTAGAGGGATGGCAGACTCCTTGCTGAGCTCTGTCACTGGAAATGTTCATGTGAAATCACAGAGAGGAGAGGGAGGGAGTCTTGCCATACCATGAACATGCACAAGAAAGCATGATAACAAAGGCATCTTCAGCCCAGTAACAGCAATGACAACAGGCAGGTTTTGTGCACTAGAAAATTTAGCAAACTGTATTATGAAGTAGTCAAGCTGTTAATTGCTAGATACAATGCTGCAAATATGATAAATGGAAGGTTGGGTTCTTTTCACTTAAACTGGCGTAAATCATATAAAAGAATAATTCCACCAACATCTGTGATGCTCCTCAAAAACAAGTACAGATAGTTTTGCTTTTCTTAATTGTAAGAATACTTCTGTAAGAAGCAAGTTTTTTGCCAGATTAACTATATCAGTGTCCCAAATGTTTTTAGTGGAAGATGGATAAGCATTGCCTGTTCTGAATAACATGTTGGTACTAGGTGACTTAAGAAGAAATCTTTATAAAAAGGTAGCTAATCCATTTCACTGAGACATTCAAGTGTAGGGTGATCACGGAACACCTGAGGTTGGAAGGGACCTTTGCAGGTCAATTGGTCCAAGCCCCCTGCTCAAGCAAAGCCACCTAGGCCAGGCTGCTCAAGGACCATGTCCAGACAGGTTTTTAATATATCCAAGGACAGAGGCTCCACAACCTCCCTGGACACCTGTGCCAGTGCTCTATCACCCTCAAAGTAAAAACATGTTTCCAGATGTTCAGATGGATCACCCTGTATTTTAATTTATTCCCATTTCCTCTAGTGGACTTTATTATGTGGACTGCTCTCAAACTGGGCACCACTGAAAAGAACCTGGCTCCATCTTCCTTATACCTTGTCATCAGTTATTTATACACACTGGTAGTATTCCCTTGAGCTTTCTCTTCTCCAGGCTGAACACTCCCAGCTCTCTCAGCCTTTCCTCATAGGAGAGATGCTGCAGTGCCTTAATCATCTTTGTGGCCCTTCATTGGACTTTCTTCAGTATGTCCATGTCCCTCCTACACTGGGGAGCCCAGAACTGGGTCCAGCACTCCAGGTGTGGCCTCACCAGTGCTGAGTGAAGGGAAAGAATCACCTCCCTCAGTACTTTGCTGGCAATACTTTGCATAACGTAGCCCAGGATACTGTTAGTCTTTTTTGCCATAAGTGCAAATTGCTTGACTTTTGTTCAACCTGATGTCCACCAGGACCCCCAAATTGTTTTCTTCAAAGCTGCTTTCCAGCTGAGTGTCCCCAGCATACACTGGTGCACAGAGTTGTTCCTCTTCACTTGCAAGACTTTGCACTTCCGCTTCCTAAACTTCCAGGGATTCTTGTCAACAGATTTCTTCAGCCTGTTGGGGTCCCTCTGGATGGAAGCATGACCTCCTGGTATCTCAGTCACTCTTCCCAGTTTTGTGTCATCAGCAAACTCTTTCCTTCATCCAGATCATTAATGAAGATGTTAAGCAGGCTTAGACTCAGTATAGACCCCTGGAGTGCACTGCTAATTATTATCCTGCAACTAGACTTTGTGCCACTGATCAGAACTATCTGGGTATGGCCATTCAGTTTTTAATCATCTACCTCACTGTCTGTTCATCAAAGACATAACTCATTATCTTCTCTGTGAGGATCTTAAGGGAGACAGTGTTGATTTATTGACAGAAACTACCCTCTTTATGCCTTGCCTATAGTGTTTCCTGCTCGTCTGCAAATAATCTGCTCGAATGGTGGCTGCAGGATCAGAAAGTTTAATTCAGGGATTGATAGGCATTAGCTGATTTTTCTCATTCTTTAAGTGGGGCAGTCTACAGACGCTAACAAACACTATTCTTTATGTTATACTGCAGTCATATTTTCATATTATTCTCCAGAAAAAACTTACAGCCTCATCATATGACTTTTCAAGCTGGGTATATGCCTCTGACCTCCATCTAGCTCTAAACAATGTCCCAGATTTCCACTGTAGGAGCCCAAAAACCTACCTGAGAATGTGCCCTTTACTAAATGAGCAAGTCTACTGGAAGTGATGACTAGTTTTGCTATTTCAGATGGGTGCTATTCGGTCTTGTAATTATTGGCAGACCTTTTCAGACCTAAAATACTCAGTCTATTAATGCCTATTTATATCAGCTGAAGGCTCAACTCAGAAGACTTGATGTAAAAGTGGGAAGCCTTGCAACTCCAGGAGATAATACTCTGTAAAAAGCAAAATTTTTCTACATTAGCTCCATAAACAAAACAGAGAGATCTGAGTGTGATGAATGAACTGATGTACGAAAACGTTCTTTGCCTGATTACACTGGAACAGCTCTGTATGGAAAAGAGGAAGTGAAGCATTCAGGGTTAGAAATGTTCGGGGAAAGAGCATGAATTATAGAACATTCACAATAATGGGAGATTATTTCAGAGGAAAAAAATACTAACAAAGAGGCTCACAAGTTATTCAAAATGCTTCTTTCAGAGGCAGATCATTTGCTTCTCTGTTTTGTAAGAATGACTGGCTCTCATTTTACTTCAAACAGCCTGAGTAAGCTTGTTTATAGTTCCATGAGTAAGCTTAGTCTTCTCAGATCTTGCTCCTTTCCCTCCACTGCACACATCTTCTCAACAGTCTTATCCCCATGTCTTTTTGGAGTGCTATGCTATGATCCAGTTGGGTATATCCCTCTAGATGCCAGCTTTTTTACTCAGCAAGCTGACTAATCTTGGTACCACCTACTCCTGTGAATAACGTTAGTACAAAAGGCATAGGAAGATCTTCTTCAAGCAAGGTAGAATTTACTTTACCCAAAGGAATAGAGCAGGCACGGGAATGGTCTCTCTGCAATGGCCTCTCTGCCCAAGATGTGCTTTGAGCTTGGCATTCCTTTATGTGGACTGCTCTCAAACTTGGCATGCCTGAATCTTTTCGCAGAATCACAGAATCCCAAGGGTTGGAAGGGACCTCAAAAGATCATCTAGTCCAACCCCCCTGCAACAACAGGGTAACCTAGAGTACATCACACAGGAACTTGTCCAGCCGGGTATTGAATATCTCCAACGTAGGAGACTCCACAACCCCCCTGGGCAACCTGTTCCAGTGCTCTGTCACTCTCACAGTAAAGAAGTTTTTCCTGATGTTCACATGGAACCTCTTATGCTCCAGTTTACACCCATTACCCCTTGTCCTATCACTGGACATCACTGAGAAAAGCCTAGCTCCATCATCTTGACACTCACCCTTTACATATTTGTAAACATTGATGAGGTCACCCCTCAGTCTCCTCTTCTCCAAGCTAAAGAGACCCAGCTCCCTCAGCCTCTCCTCATAAGGGAGATGTTCCACTCCCCTAATCATCTTTGTGGCTCTGCGCTGGACTCTCTCCAGCAGGTCCCTGTCCTTCTTGAACTGAGGGGCCCAGAACTGGACACAATATTCCAGATGCGGCCTCAGCAAGGCAGAGTAGAGGGGGAGGAGAACCTCTCTTGACCTACTAACCACACACTTTCTAATGCACCCTAGGATGCCATTGGCCTTCTTGGCCACAAGGGCACATTGCTGGCTCATGGTCATCGTCCTATCCACCAGGACCCCCAGGTCCCTTTCCCCTTCACTACTTTCCAGCAGGTCAACCCCCAACCTGTACTGGTACATGGGGTTGTTCCTCCCCAGATGCAAGACTCTACACTTGCCCTTGTTGAACTTCATCACATTTCTCCCCACCCAACTCCCCAGCCTGTCCAGGTCTCGCTGAATGACAACACAGCCTTCTGGTGTGTCAGCCACTCCTCCCAGTTTAGTGTCATCAGTGAACTTGCTGAGGGTACATTCAGTTCCCTCATCCAGGTCGTTGATGAAAATATTAAACAGCACTGGTCCCAGCACCAACCCCTGAGGGACTCCACTAGTCACAGACCTCCAGTTAGATTCTGCCCCATTGACCACAACTCTCTGCCTTCTTCCTTTCAACCAGTTCTTGATCCACCTCACTACCTGATCATCAAGCCCACACTTCCTTAGCTTATCTATGAGGATGCTGTGGGAGACAGTATCAAATGCCTTACTGAAATCAAGAAAAACCACATCTACCGCTCTACCATCATCCATCCACCTAGTTACTTCCTCATAGAAGGCTATAAGGTTGGTCAAACATGACTTCCCCTTGGTAAAACCATGTTGGCTACTCTTAATGACCCCCTCATCCTTGATATGTCTAGAGATGGTGTCAAGAATAAGTTGTTCCATCACCTTTCCAGGGATGGAAGTAAGGCTGACCGGTCTGTAATTACCCAGGTCCTCTTTCTTGCCCTTCTTATAGATTGGCTTGACTTTTGCCATCCTCCAATCCTCAGGCACCTCTCCTGTTTCCCACGACTTACTAAAGATGATGGAGAGTGGCTTAGCAATGACCTCCGCCAGCTCCCTCAGCACCCGTGGGTGTATTCCATCCGGACCCATCGATTTATAGATGTACAGATTGCTTAACTGATCCCTAACCCAATCCTCATCTACCAAAGCAAACTCCTCCTTTATCCTGACTCCTTCTGGGGCTATAGGAATCTGGGGCCCTCGGGGAGAGTCTGCAGGAGTAAAGACAGAGGCAAAGAAGGCATTCAGCACCTCTGCCTTCTTTATATCCTCTGTCTCCAGGGCACCCACCTCGTTCAGCAGTGGGCCTATATTGCCTCTTTTGTTAGTTTTATCCGCTATGTATTTGAAAAAGCCCTTTCTATTGTCCTTAACCCAACTAGCAAGATTAAGTTCCAAGGAGGCCTGAAGCTACAGTTTCTTTGGCTTTCAGACAATTTCTGTGCTTGACACAGCTGACAGTTCCCTTGACCTTTTTCTGCCAGTGCAAATATAAATAGGATTTATTGGTTTAAGGGACACAGCTTTAGGAAAATAAAATCTGCTAAATTTGCTGTCATGTGGAAGAAGAAACTACATGTAATGGCCCATTGTCTCAGCTACCTTTGAGATGCAGAGCTGAAACTTTTCTATCCTGGAAGCTTTTGCTTCATTTTCCACTTTGGCAAACAATATTATTCAAAAAATATAACACCAACATTTAATGACAGTTATTTTTAAAAGCTCAAGACAGATTTTCAGCTGGTGTTAATCAGGCCAACCACCTTGATTTCAAGGGAAATTTGATAATTCACCCAAGCTGATGGTATAGTCTGCATTCTTCAAAAACAACAGAAAATAAACATTGGCAAAGCTTCTTAAAGGGACATCTAAATTGGTTTCATAGTCTGTCACCTGCACAAACTTATAAAACAGAGCATGCATGATTTCCTTTTTCCAGGCTCATTTCCTGGTCAACAACACAAAATGTTAACGCAGGAAGCAAACAAGACTCTTTTAAAGTTGAGGCTATTTTAAAAGATTTAGTACTATTGAAATAGATGTTTCATAAATACCTGGTTATACAATGGAACATATCTCTTGCAGCATGAAGATTTCAGGGAACAATGCAGGAGAGAACTGGATTTGCTGCATTGATGGGGGAGAAACTCTAGCCTGCACTGCAAAGCAATTTTACTGTCATTAATTTTCTTTGACTGACCTCTTTTGGCAACCCCTGCAGAGCCCCCAGCACACAGCCTATTTATGCAGGCTGAATGCAGAGCCAGAATTTAACCTAAACACAGTAAAAATCAAGGATAATGTAAAAAGCCAGCTGTTTAGAGCAGTCTCACACAAACTAATGGATACTTGTTTTTGTAGACATATGGGACTCATGTTGAGTCAGTTCTAGATGATATTTTCCCCAATATAACCAAAAGTGTCCCAGATCCCATGGGACTGCTCTGATGTTTTCTCTGCATCTACTGAATATTCATGGATTCTGAATAAGGGCCTTTTTAAATTAATTGTGTGGATTTGCTCTCTGCTTTTATTAGGTGGAATATAGGTTACATCCTATGATTATGTATGGCATTGCAAACCCTAAACCTTTCATCATTAGCAATGCTTCAGGAACACTCAGAGGACAAAAATATATACAACTTTTGTTTTCTATTAATTGTGAAAAAAATCCAATGACGCAGATGTTCCAAACCAAACCTAATGAAGCAATAATAGTGTTTTTTTTAATTAAATAGGTAGTCATCTGTTTTTGTTGTTACATTGCAACCTTATATTAGGGACAAATTCTCTAAAAGGTCAGATTTCTGGACTATGGTGTTAGAAATTGCAGGTTAGGACATAATATCAGAATAAAACACCACCTAGTGCACTTTGTCCTCTGGAAAATCTGTCCCTTGTAGAAGGCATTAGTTGAGATCAGAGATCTTTTGAAAACCTAGACATTATATTACATTCTTCTGGGAAAAATATCTACACAAAATCATGAACACATTTAAACTGCAGTAATAAACTAGCAACGTGATAGTAATTATTTTTTTTCCTGTTCATTTCCATCAGCCTGTCTTGTTTGTATGTTTCTTTTTCTTGGTAATAGCATGTATGTCTATGCAGAAAATATTCAAGTGTGGGAAAGAAAGAGGATAAGAGGAAAGAGAAAAAAAGATATATATCTTTTATGTACTAGAAACATTAATTCTAAATTAAAAGATGTGTGACAATTGTTGTGCTTTATATTTTCTCACAAACTGATCATGCGTTTCTGTAACTGTGGTTGTTACTCTCAGAATTCTCCTAGTATTTTGAGGATAAATTTTGGTCTTTCTGTTTTTTCCAACTTTTCACTGTATCTTTACTCTGCGACTACTTTTCAAAGAGACAACAGAAAAGAAGGATAGTGAGGAGTCCTGAAAACTGCTGTGTATGCATGATAACCTTTGCAGGAGGTTGACCTGATATTTGATGTGAGTTGGACAGGGCTATACAGCCAGTGGGCCAGTTTCATAGAACTCTTAGCCAGGAACAGCATGTCTATAGTCATGCCAGTCATCATCCTTAACATCAGGAAGAAATGTTGTTACAAAGGAATCTGAATGTTATAATACAAAGATAAACAAAGTAGTTGATAGCTTGAGTAGCTTGAGAGACAGACATGCAAAAATGGGGAAAAAACCAAAAAGGTTCTTTATGTTTTATCAGTTCCAGGAGGCTGTCCATTAATTTCAGAAAGTTGAAAGATTGTCAGCCTTTTCCTGTGGATCTCACAGGTGGGTTTTATGCAGAATTTTATCTCTGGGCATTGTTTTTCCTGAGTGCAGTCTGCAGCTGGGAATCTGCCTCCCCTTTCTCTTTGGCTTTGATTTTTCCTTTTTCCTTTATTTCTGTCTCAGAGGTTCATGCAATGTGATACTTGAAGTAGCTTAACACTTGTCTTAAGGATTACTGATTTTCCCCACCTCACTTCAGAAATGTTGCTGATCGTTGGGAATGGATAACTAGAAGCATTTTCTAATTAGGTAATAAATAAGCTAACAATTGGTCTGGCATTTACTTATTTGAAATCAAACCATTTGCCCACTCTAAAAAATATTTATACTGTCATTTACTGAGGTGGTTTTAAAATATTGTAGTAACTTTGAATATGGAATACTATAATTCATATGAGCATTATTCATCATCACATTTCACATAATCAAAAAATGGTTGAGGTGGGAAGGGATCTTTGGAGGTCATCTGGTGCACTGCCGCTCACACTCAAGCACAGCCACCTATGGAAGACTCCACAACCTCCCTGGACAACCTGTGCCATTGCTCAATCCTTTAATGCAAGCATACAATGGAAAGCACTGCATGCAGGACACCTCCACTTTCAAGAGGAAAAACATTACAGAATATCATGAGATTCTGGTTGGTTTCTGATGAACCACCCTGTATTACAAAATCTTTCTTTGTTTCTAACTGTACTAAAGTAGGCAGCACCAATCCAAGGATGCCGTACAGTTAACATAAAGGAAGGTGAAAACAGGACTTTCAGATCGGAAGGAAAAGCAAAGATGACATTTATGATACTTTTATCCAATTTATGACTCAGTTCGTCTGTATCTGGGATAAGGCCAAAAATTTGACTCATGTATTTTTCATCTTGAAAAATATTTTTTGTAATGCTTTTTGCTATTAAAATAATTTCCTTCCCCCACCTTGTCTAATATTTTATTTCTTCTTTCATTTATTGTTCAAAGTTTCCCAATGCTGCCATAATGAGACGAAAGATCTTCTTTAATTCCAAAAACATAAATACACATTAACCCACTGAACTTTCCTGACCCTACTGGTGGTAACCTCTTCAGGAAACTCTTAACATGTTCCTTAGCTATGGCCTCCACACCCTTAAAAAAAATCTAAGTAAATTGATTTTGATTTATTTTATTATTTCTTTGGTTGTTTGGGGGGCAGAAGTGTTTTTTGTTTGTTTGTTTTGTCTTGTTTTTCCCTCAGATGCTTTCCAACACATCCTTTTAAATAATTCCCAGGTTTCTTCCTTCCAAGATGTAATAACTATATAGTTACAATTTCCTGTGAATTGATTTGCTGTTACTGAAGTCTCTCAGTGGACATATGGAGCAGGATAACGTATTTTCTAACTGCCTTAATGGATTTGAAAGGTGGTTAAATTGTTACCTTTCTTCCAGACTACTGACAAGAAAAATGGAAATCAGTAGAAAGACTGCAAAATATAGAGAACAGATGTTTTGAGTGTTCAAAACCAGTCAAATGATCAACTTGGTGAATTTGAAGTCCCCTCCAACATACTAAGAATTTAAAGCAGAAAATCTTATGCTACATTTACACTGAATTTCTTGTGGCTGGGTCAGAGAAGACTTGGGGTGAAATTTGCCACTAATCCATATTGTTTACCTGTATGGGAATCCTTTTAAAACAGCTCTAGCTTGCATTTCCTGAGGCAAAATTCAGCAGGAACCTGGGAGGATAGAGGCAGCTTTTCATACACTTCAAGGCACCTCCACATACTCTGGCTGGTCAAACCCATGCACCCTGTCAATTTTTGTATTATTATTACAGGACTGCTATCAGCCAGACAAAATAGTCTGAGTGAAGGAAGGGAATTATTCTTGTATTTCTGCCTTCTGTGACATTGCCCACTTCTGCAGTATGCCCTGGAAAGACAAATGGGATTTACAGGAAGCCTGAGCTTAGACTTTTGGACTTCCAAAAAGTCAATGCAGTTGCAAACAGGCTGCTGGGTACAGTGCATATGTAGCCTATTGATGTATGTCAGGGTGTGAATATAGAGCACCTAAGGTATCTTTTCGTTTTAGGAGTCTGAGGCTTGTTGAATCATGATAAATTATATAATTGCAAAATTATTTCAGATTGGAAGTTTAGTTTGGTTCATGATGCTGATCCTATTCTTACAAGAAATACTTGAAACTAGTAGTTTTCATTTGTCAATTCTTTAAAATTTTGTCTTTTAATTACTGATATCTGGCACTCGTCTTAAAATTTTCCTTCCTAGATCCATGTGAATTTGAAAAATTCAGAGTTCATTAAATGTAAAAAGTTGTCACAAGAAGACATTGCAATAAAGATCTGTCCTTTAGGATATGTATAAAGAATAAAAATCTAACGTTAATTTTTTCTTTTCTTACACTAATGTGTTTCAACAGAGTACTGATTTTCACATGTTTTCACAGAGTGTTCAGTGGGCAGGTCAGTCTGTGAGAAGCTGGAGACCAGCCCTACTGTGTGACTTCTCATTAGGCATTGTCTGGTAAAGCACGGTGACAGTGTGGTTACAAAACTGCCTGCTCCATGCCAGCTTTTATGAGAGCCCAGGTGCAATGATATCGAAGCTGTCTACAAAAGGATTACAGCTTTTTGATGGTGCCCTAAAGGTATTTACAAAATGGCAATAAGCTGATGGATAGCTGCAGCAGTTCAAAATGCACCAGTTTTAAAGCTGAATTAAATGTTTTCTGCCACAAGAAACTTTTTAATAAAGATTACTCACTAAAAATGAGTGCAGTGCTTTTGGAGATTGACATTTCCCATTCTGTCTGCTATGGCTTCTACAGAAAGTCATTTTACAACAATTTACAACCCATTTTACAACCCTTGAAAAGTATTTTTGTTCTGAAACTAAATCAAGTATGCTATTAAAATTTACATATATACTTTGTGTAAAACTAAAGAAAAGATTTCCATATATAAATCATAGAATCATAGAATAGTTAGAGTTGGAAAAGACCTTGAGATCATCAAGATCCAACCCCCTGCCATGGGCAGGGACACCTCACACTAAACCATGTCACCCAAGGCTCTGTCCAACCTGGCCTTGAACACCACCAGGGATGGAGCATTCACAACTTCCCGGGGCAACCCATTCCAGTGCCTCACCACCCTCACAGTAAAAAACTTCCTCCTTATATCCAATCTAAACCTCCCCTGTTTAAATTTCAACCCATTACCCCTTGTCCTGTCACTACAGTCCCTGATGCAGCCAGTTCTTTATCCACTGAGTGGGCTATCTATCAAATTAATGTCTCTCCGATTTGGAGATAAGAATGTCATGCAGGACAGTATCAAACACTTTGCACAAGTCCAGGGAGATGACGTCAGCTGCTCTGCCCCTGTTCATCACTTCCGTAGCCCCATCATAGAAGGTCACCAGATTGGTCAGGCAGGATTTCCCCTCAGTGAAGCCATGCTGGCTGTCACCAACCACTTTGTTGTTTTTCCTGTGCCTTAGCATGCCTTCCAGGAGAATCTGCTCCAGGATTTTGCCAGGCATAGATGTGAGACTGACTGGTCTGTAGTTCCCTGGGTTATCCATTTTCACCTTCTTGAAAATGGGGGTTATATTTCCCTTTTTCTGGTCATCGAGAGCTTCACCTGACTGCCAGATCCTCTCCTACGGTGGGCCCAAGGTCTTCATTCTCACAGTCTCTGCGTCTGCCTTCCAAGACTTAGGTGGTGTGGTCAAAGCATTTGCCAGTGAAGACTGAGGCAAAGAAGTCATGAAGAACCTCAGCCTTCTCCAAATCCAGGGTAGCCAGTTCTCCTGATAGCTTCCGGAGGGGGCCCACGTCCACCCTAGTCTGTCTTTTATTAGCTACGTACCTATAGAATCTGTTCCTGTTATCTTTAATATCACTAACCAAGATTAATTCTAACTGGGCCTCAGCTTTCCTCACCTGGTCGCTAGCTTCCCAGACAACATCCCTGTATTCTTCCCAGGCCGCCTGTCCTTGCTTCCACCTTTTATAAGCCTCTTTTTTCTCTCTAATTTCCTCAGCAGCTCCTTATCCATCCAAGGAGGTCTCCTGGCAACCCTCCTGCTCCACTTCCTTCTGACTGGGACACAGCACTCCTGAGCTTGTAGCAGGTGATCCTTGCATATCAACCAACAGTCTTGGGCCCCCCTGTCCTCTAGGGCTGTATCCCATGGAACCTTACTAAACAGGTTCCTGAAGAGGCCAAAGTCTGCTCTCTTGAAGTTCAGGACAGTGACCTTGCTGTCACAGTGAGCTCTTCTCACTGTCCTGAGGATCTCGAATTTGACCATCTCATGACCACTGCATCCAAGGCTGCCCTGGAGCGTCACATTTCCAAGCAGCCGTTCCCTTTTGGTGAGCACAAGGTCAAGCATGGCACCTCTCCTTGTCGGCTCCTCTATTACTTGCAGAAGGAAGTTGTCTTCCACACAATCGGGGAACCTCCTGGAACGCTTGTGCTGAGCCATACCTTCACTCCAAGAGATATCAGGGTGGTTGAAGTCCCCCATGAGAACAAGGGCCTGCAAGCATGAGGCTGTTGCTATCTGCCTATAGAGCGCTTCATCCACAGAGTCCTCTTGATCAGGCGATCTTTAACAGATCCCCACAGTTATGTCCCGCACAGCTGTTCTCCCTTTAACCCTTACCCACAAAATCTCTGTTGGCTGCTCAGCTGTCCCCAAGCAGATTTCTGTACTCTCCAGCCTATCGCTAACATAAACAGCGACTCCCCCTCCTCATCTGGTGGGTCTGTCTTTCCTAATGAGTCTGTAACCTTCCATTCCAACACTCCAGTCATAGGAGCCATCCCATCATGTTTCTGTGGTACCTATTATATCATACCCCAATAGACATGCACACATCTCTAACTCCTCTTTTTTGTTCCCCATTGTCGTGGTTTAAGCCCAGGCCGTAAATCAGAACCACGCAGTCCACTTCCCCCCCCGCACCTTTCTTCTCTCCGCTTCTGGAGGGACGGGGAGGAGAATCGAAAGAATGCAACTCCCATGGGTTGAGATAAGAACAGTTTAATAACTAAGGTGTAACACAAATCACTACTGCTACCACTAATAGTAATAATGACAAAGGAAATAACAAGGAAAAGAATACAACCGCTCACCGACCGGTACCTCACCCCCCACCCTGCAGTGATCCAGCCCTTCTGGGCCCTCTCAATTCTACATCCTGGGCATGGCGTGCTGTGGTATGGAATACTTCTTTGGCTAGTTTGGGTCAGCTGTCCTGTCTCTGCTTCCTCCCGGCTTCTCCTCCTCCCTGGCAGAGCATGAGACTCACAAAGTCCTTGGTCAGTCTAAACATCGCTGTTATCAGCTCCATTCCCAGGCCGAAAGTCAAAAACACAGTGCTGCAAAAGCTACTAAGAAGGAGAAAAACTGACTACTGCTACTGAACCCAGGACACCCATACTATAGGCATTTGTATAGAGGCATCTGAGCCGAGGTCCAAATGAAGCCAGCTCATTGGCTGGAATGGCTGAAATATCTCCACATTGCTCCGAGCATATATGCTGGCAACTGACTGGGTGTGTTGGGATGGAATGATGCCCCCCTCTCCCAACACATCTAGTTTAAAGCATCCTTGACCAGTCTGGCAAGCCTCCTACCAAAACTGCTCTTCCCCTTCTTTGTCCGACCAGCTTCACCAGCCCCCAGTAGATCTGCCCTCCTAAATCGAGTCCTATGTCCTAAATACCCAAGCCCTTGTCTATGGCACCACTCTTCTAACCATTTATTAACTTGGCTAATCTTCGTAGCCTTTTTTAAGCTTCTCTCCTTTATCCTGGAGAATTGATGAAAAGACTATCTGAGCTCCAGCACCCCTAACCACCTCTCCCAGGGCTCTGTAGTCCTTCTTAATGTTCTCCAGGCTACTGCTATCTATATCACTAGCACCCGCATGGATGACTAGAAGTGGGTAATAGTCAGTGGAACTTACAAGACCAGGCAGCCTCTCTGCAAGATCCCTGATACATGCCTCTGGTAGGCAACACACCTCCCTTGAGACTGGGTCAGGCCAACAGATGGGTGCCTCTGTTCCTTTCAAAGTAGAGTCCCCTACTACTATGGCCTCTGTTCCTTTCAAAGTAGAGTCCCCTACCACTATGACCCACCGCTGTTTCCTGGCAGCATCAGTAGTGATCTTCTTTACCAGAGCATTAGATGGTTGTTTCTGGTGCGAGTGTGTTTCCTCATTAGCCCCTTGCAGGACAGCAAAGTGGTTCTGGGTGAGGGCAACAGATTTAGGAGGAAGCCCCTTGCTTTTAATTGTCCTCTTCCTCCCTTTTTTTTGGTTTTTTTTTTTTTCGTTGTTACTATAAACCTACACTTTCCTTCCTTTCTGTCTTCATTTTTTCTGTATTCTGCCTGATATGACTTACAACAGTGAAAATAGGGAGGATACATATCATGACAACAATTCAGTAGTCCTGTTTTGCAAAATGCATTATGCCTGAGAAATGCAATTACTTATTTGAACGTAAAAATGTTAAATATTGCACCAGGCCGTTCTTCAGGAGAACCTATTACTGTCAATATCATGTTCAGCTAGCAGAAGAGGTTTTGTTTGTTAAATGTTTATTGAGGCCTCTCTTAAAGTTTTTCTTCCTACTAAAGTTACTAAAAAAATTACTTTATGTTCTGTTATTTAAAAAAAATAAAGCAAACCCCTCTAGTCTTGATGAAACTTCCATAAAAGGAGTTATCAAGTTACAGTGAAGTAAATGGGAGACAAATTAGACACTTAACTAGTAGCTTTTCTTTTCCCCTCTTTGGTACTTTATAGCATACCCTATATGGATCTCAAGGTTGGAGAATGTCTATTAAGCAGGCATTCAGTTGTGTTCAGCTCTATTGCTCTGCACTTCCTAACAAGCCATTTACTGAAAAATCTTTGAAACTCCTGTCTAATCCATAGACCTCTACAGACATAGAGCTTTACACTAAGCATTCGACATGGTCTTCTGGAAAAGAGAGTCAATAATATTGTCACATACATTAATTTTCTCATAGTGGGGTTGGCTATCACCCATGAAACACATAATTAAGAACCATTTTTCATAAGTAAATCTCCCTACAGTTTAGCAAATAAGAAGCATACTATGTTTTCCCTGTTCTATGACTGCTTCCAAAAGCTTGAACACAGGAAATCAAACCTTCTGCCCCATACCGTTTGGCAAGGGAGACATACTTGAAGAGTACCAATGGGCATATTCTTTTCTGTCATTCATCACTTCATTTGTGCATCCATTTCCTCCCTTGAAGACTTTTCAATAAAGTTATATGTCCAATGTTCTATTGATCATGTGTTACTGCTAAAAAGCTCCGTCACACTGGATTGCTATACTACAACCAAATGACTACTTGCTAAGATAAAGTCAATGCCTGAATGAAATTAGCAAATAACACTGACCCCAAGCAAGACAGAAATAAACTCAAATTCAAAAGAAAGTATGCTCAGATTAATTTTACTTGAGTGAGCAATTCTTTCTAATATAATAAAAGAGGACAGGGCCTCAGTTTCCCACTTCTGCATCTTCGCAAAGGATTACAGAAATTCAATAATATCAGCTTCAGGTATAAATGTCTTAGAATTTGAAAAACTCCAGCGACTGTGAATGCCACTATATGTGAAGCAATGAAAAATACAGAAAATGCATCATACTCTTCCTCTGCTTCCTATACTGTTTGCAGTATTTTTAATCAGGTTTGTAGAATCTCATAAGTATATGTAAATCCAAAAAAAACTTTCCCCTGGAAAGGCACGTCCAGAGCACACCAAAACAATAATGCAAGACTCTCCTCTTCTCTCTCTAGGGAGAAAGAAATGACGAATGACAAACCAGATGTTAATCATAGCAGATGCTGATTGTATCACTTCATGCACAACTGGAAGATACTTGGATTCAATGTCCAGAGGGTCATTATAGAACCTGTTTGAAACAGAACAGAAATAAAAGAATTAATCGGGTAGAATTGTTTATTTTGTGGGTTTTGTGTAATTTTGTTCAGAAACCACCCTTGAACGATAACCATCATTGTTTATGACTCCCACTTTACCATGCAACTTTTAATGGCCTCTGCTCCTATTTTGTCAACAGCTTCATTCAGTAGCTGCCTCATTACTTTTCAAATTACAGGAGAAAGTAATTCCATTTAATGAAAGCTAGCACTCTGAAGTCAATATTAATGTAAAACTGCAGGGGAAAGGTAGCTACATTTAATAAAAGCATCAGTTTCTAAATTAAGCTCTGTGGCATCTATGCTTTTAAATTGTGTTATGTTTATTGTAGATTTAAAATCAAAGATGTTTTTCAAGTACACACCTGGATGCCAGCTCTGGAATAGAAAAATTGAACAAAGCACAGCAGTGCTGTTTTTTCTGGGTGAAGATTCTAGATGAGATTTAGTTCATCTGTAAAACATATTTTATAATAATATAATTGCTAGTACAAAAGGCCAAAGTTGCCTCCAGGTGAAATTCACCCCTGTTTAGACACCAAGCGTAAAGACTGTATTGCTTGCACTACTGGGCTTAATAAGCAATACAATCATCTGTAGTCCTTCTATTGCCTCTTGAAAAAAAAAAAAGCAGTATTAGCAGAATTCACTTCACTGCAGCCATTGAACATTTTGGTTGGAGAGGACAATCAAACCATGAAACTTTGCCTTTGCTCCTTGCACTTTTTATAATAATGAAATATATACTAAACCATCATTGAAATCTTATTCATTCCATAAGAGGAATGAAAGGACTCTTATACAAAACTCCCTTCATGAATTTATTTTGCCCTTTCATATGCCATGGCTAAGGTTAAAAGATATAACAAATATTATGACTCAATGCCCAACACTGATGATTTTACAAAACCAGTCTTCCGAATCATTTTATATATTTCTTTGACTATAAGCAAACATATTTCTTATATCTTTTCTTTGTTTTTAAAATGCTATTTAAAATGCCCTCTATGATACTTTTACTACTTTGCATATGTCTCAACATAAATCCCTACTTTGTGACTCTTCCATGCGTGCTTATATGCTTTTATATAAAAAAACCCAAAGCTAAACTAGCTTTTTATTTCAGAACACTTTTTTTGTATTTGCGGATTAAAGAAAGAGGAAGAAAGCCTCCAGCTTCTTATTATTTCATCTGTCTGTTTCTGACATTTTTATACCTTCTGTCCCTAAGGAGAATGCCTTAGTTCTCCTTTTTTTTTTTTGTACTGCTGGTAAAGACTGATAAGTTCTGTGCTTAAAGCACAGCAGCTGTTTTCTTTCCTGTCTTTTCTTAAGAAGATTTAAGGCATATTCTAAATGAGTTTGTTGCAAAATAAATTTATCTTTAGATTTGTGCATGAAATTCATCCTTATCTACAAGGGTGTGACTGTCCAAAGCCACCTACACCGTATTATTAGTTCTTAGGTGGAGCTTAAGTGTTTCTTTGGTCTTAGACTAATTTTGCACAGTGATAAATGTTGACATAATTCTAAGAAACCAATTCAAATGCCTTTTGTATATCTCCACTCTCTTACAAATTATAGATAGAGGTAATGATATTGACTTAAAATTCACTTATAACTAATTTTTGTGAAGAATATATGTATATAGATTTATAGTACAAACTGCTCACAGTTTCAACCATGTGAAAAAAAAGGTAGGTACGAATGTGTTTTAAAATCTGATGTATTATGTGAATGCATATTATTTTCATATTAGAACTGTGTCCACATACATCTGATGGAGAAATAATTCAGAGAACTGCAATTCATTCAGAACTTTTTTATACAAGTTCTGGTTTCTCTTTTAATTTATTCAAAATAGCTTTTGATTAATTATTTACATTAGGACTTTGGCAATCAGTTAGCCAAATGGCAATTTATTCATCTTTACATTGTTGGCCTGAGATTGGTATTCATTTGATTTAGCATTACAATTCCAAAGATATGCGTATATCTAAAAAGATGTATTGGCTGTACTCAGAGCAAGAGCATGAAAAAGGCTTAATCTGACAAAATCTAGATGCACTGAAGTATGCTGTACATCTGTGTAACCAACTGAACAGTCAAATCAGTACCAACTGCACATGCATTTTCTTGGAACACCTTTGCCAACATGCCAATATGGAACTTTGCAACAACAATGTGAGATGGTCCCTTTGAAAGTTTGTCTTACGTACATATACTGTACGTTTAATTTTTTACTTTATTGGAAGGTTGTTTCAGTCAGAATCCCCAGGATCTAAGACTTATTTTCTCTCAGTATTTGAACAAGAAAGGTGAAGCTAGCTCAGAAACGTATAGGTAAGATGCAAAATCATATTTGAGTTGCAATAGAGATGTAAGCAAAATTATGTAACAGGTTTATCTGATGTTTTAAGTCTCCTTTAAAATCATCCATTACCAATTTCCTCTGGCAGAATATAGACATTTCTGCTTGCACCTTTTCCTGCACATTTGTTTCCCAACTCACACCTCGTCTACTGCCAGGGAAACGCAATCATCATGCCAAGCAAAATCTCTCTTTCTTCGTACACTGAGCAAATCTGTGACAGACAAACACTTCAAGACATCTATATTAAATCTGTGATGAGCCAGAGCAGGAAAGAGTGGAGAATTGTTCAAATGCATCCAAAAGATTTATTTGCCCAAGTACAAGTAGGTATGAGATTTGGATTTTACCTTTCTAAGCAGTTATATTTAACACATCAGAATAAGATCAATATAACTGATAGTAACACGGATGAGTATCAAAGGACAAGTCCTGAAATAGACTCACTAATTTTACTCCCATGGAAGATGTTCCAAATAAATGATTAATTAATTATCCAATTAATTTCCTTTAGATTAAGAAAGTAGATATCTCCCCTTGACTGCTATTGGCAAATTCAGGAGAAAAGCTTCCTTGAGACAGGGCAGAATACAGATCTCTAGAGCTCACAGATGGAGGGGCTAAACCTGCTGTTTGCTTTCCTGGATTTGATATTCAATAATAGATTGATTTTTTTTATTGTTCATAGTGCATCCATTAATACAAATTTAATTTTTAAGAAGATACACAGAAACCTAGTAGCTTCTTCTGGGTCCCAGTTTCCTCAGTTGTTAGCACCTCAGGATGCAAGTCCCCAAGGCTGCAGCCCCACTACGGTTGCTGGTGCTCAGACCTTCTCACACATACATACACACCCCCACCACCTCATGCACACTATGGATCCCTCCACCAAGTGGCCTTAGGAATCTGGTCTACCCAGGAGCCAGCCTTGGGTTCCCTGGCCTTCAGCTGCACATACAAACATGCACATGGTCTTTCAGTTGATCTCCAGACCACAGTCTCCCCAGCAGCTGCTTTGGACCTCCTAGTCCTTTCCATTTATTCTTTTAAAAATTGTTTCTGTTTTCAAGCACAAATTACATTCTTTCATTTTTTAAATACCTCAGATGCCATTGTCGCCATAGAGTTAACTCTATGCATTAAGTTGCTTTAAAGCAATGCAGCAGATTATTTTCATGTGGATTTTCTTATTTAATGCCCCATGGAAGGTGTGGCAAAGGTACATGATTGAGAAACACTTCCTTGCTTGGTCCAGCAGCAGAATAGTTCAGGCAGAAATTTTCCTGGATGGGTGATCTGCCAAATATTTCCATTTCCCCTCTTCACAAGAATGTCTTGGCAGATCTTGGCTTACTCTATATACGTATGTTCCTGCTTGGTTTACTTTATGGAAATATTTCCCATTTTTCATAGAAGGGGGTTTGGCATGTCCTTTAAGACAGTGCTGTACACTCCACCCAGTATGTGACTGATAAGATTTCTTTCTGGATTTTACATGTAAATGTAGTAGTTGGAGTTTGTTTTCTACTATGCTTTCAGGTAACAGTTATATACTGCATTTTCCTCTGTTTGCCTTTCAGCTCCCTTCCCCAGAATGCTGTCTTTTAAAAATCTAACTCATTAAAGGTATTCTGTTTATGCCCCAGTCCCACAAACAGGCTTTTCTGGTGAAAAGGGAAGTTGCATTTAGTTCTGGTGGAATCAAAGAAATTTGAGAGGTAGATAGGACAGGGGTAAAAATGTCCCAAAGCTGGCATGCCACTATCAAGGATGTAACATATAATGCCAGCTGGAATTATTCAGGTATGTTAAGGTACAAACTTAACCTCATGCATTTTTTCTCACACTAACAGAGATGCCAGTTACTAGGTCATGTTAGGAAGCACCCTGCATAAGAATTTAGTGCATTTCAGGACTTGAATAACCAGTGTTATTTTCTGAATTTCAAAACCAAAGTAGGTCTCTTTGTTAGCTCTTATTTATTTTTACACATCCTAATGGAAGCCTTTTCATAAGCAACAGCAGAATCAAAAGCCAGTAAAATGGAAAAAGGCTTCCTCAGCAAATCAGCTCATACAATGGAATATTTAAAACTGTCCTATGTCCCAGTAAGGTATTCACTGGTAGAAGAAGAGTTAGTCTGTGTGATATTTAAAATAATTAGCACTGTTAATGATTTTCAGAAGGGCTGCTTTTCACATCAATATGTGCTGGGAGAATTAACATTTGTGCCATTTGAAGCTGCTGTTTGTCTTCTTCAGTCATTTGGCAAATCTTCTTCTAAAATAAGTTGTTATAGTGTCTGCAGTCTATCTCATTACCTGTGTTTTTCCATTCTAATTTATGACACCATTTAATAATCAGTATCTATTATGTACACAAGGTCTTACGCAAGCTGCATGCTGTTATCTCTACACAACTAGGTGCCTTCTATTAGTCATTTTATTCCCTTTCAGGGAATAATAATCAATAGTAAAACCATGCAATTTTAGACCAGAAGACTACCAAAGGCTTTAACTGCTGAATTTCCTGATCACTTTATCCAGACAAACATGTAAAGACATTCAACAGGACACAACTATGCTGGTTTAAAACAGCGTACTCCATCAATTTTAGGTGGGGATGATGCATTATACCACCAAAAATTTTGTTCTTATGCTTAAAGTGTTCAGCACTTCCAGTTTAGGGAAATAGGATCAAACACACCACTTACACAATTTAAATAAATTGCAAAAGTCAATAAAGTTGAAACAGTTTACATTCTATGATTATGTTGCCTGATTTTCTCGTTAGGAGTATTGGGGCATATGTAGATCTGTGCTGCTTCCTGCTGTACTGGGCCCCTAGATTTATTAACCTGGGATCAAAATATTGTACAAGATACTGAACCCAGGTTTCAAATAGTTTTCATGTAAATGTCAATCAACCTCCCCTCCCCCAGGCATTAGGAACTAATTAAGCCAAAGTAAGGAACTGAATGATAGTTGTTGAAAAAACCACAGATTATTTCTTGAGAAAAATATTTGTTGTATTTGCTCCTTGCAGATAGCTTCATACCCAGACCTGTCCAGCTGGATTTGAGGAGCTGGAAGAAGCAGAGTAATCATTATCTTCTTTAAGAAAACCATGAAACATCAGCTGAAGTCTACATCATTCTATTTCTCCTTATATTATGAAAAACTACCTCAAGTGTGTACCTCAAGGGGTGTCCCTGCCCATGGCAGGCGGGTTGGAACTAGATGATTTCAAGGTCCTTTCCAACCCTAACTATTCTATGATTCTAAGTGTGATATCTTAGGCACAAAGAAGATAATCCTTATAATAATTAAGTCTTAGATGGAATAAAATTGACCCAAAATTAGGGGTATCTACTTACATGCCAGGCCTCATTACAGTCAATACAGAACTCATCAACATGTTTAGTAGAGCCACAGTATTTAGACTCCTTGGAAACAGCCTAGTAGGTGTGCTCTTGGGATGAACTAAATTGCTTTTGGGTCTCCCATAAATCTACTCTATGTGTCTAGAGTGTCTAATCTATCACTATGGCCACTATTACGTTGTTACCGAATACATAAGCTGTAAATTTATGATATGCTAATTTATACCAAAAGGTACGTGATAATAGAAGCCTATATTATTTTTGCCAGTAGAGCCTCTAAAACTGCTGTTCCTAACGGTAGGACTTTTTTATATGCTGCCTTGACAAAATTTTGGAAAAAGCATTGCCCAGAGATTATTCCCAATAAGCACTGAGAATAAGTTTGCCCTATCTATTAAGAGTAAAGACATATAGATTCATAGAATCATAAAATCACAGAATAGTTAGGGTTCGAAAGGACCTTGAGATCATCAAGTTCCATCCCCCCGCCATGGGCAGGGACACCTCACACTAAACCATGTCACCCAGGGCTCTGTCCAACCTGGCCTTGAGCACTGCCAAGGATGGAGCATTCACAACCTCCCTGGGCAACCCATTCCAGTGCCTCACCACCCTCACAGTAAAAAACTTCCTCCTTATATCCAATCTAAACTTCCCCTGTTTAAATTTCAACCCATTACCCTTTGTCCTGTCACTACAGTCCCTGATGAATAGTCCATCCTCAGCATCCTTGTAGGCCCCCTTCAGATACCGGAAGGCTGCTAGGAGGTATCCACGCAGCCTTCTCTTCTCCAGGCTGAACAGCCCCAACCTTCTCAGCCTCTCTTCATATGGGAGGTGCTCCAGTCCCCTGATCATCCTTGTGGCCCTCTTCTGGACTTGTTCCAACAGCTCCATGTCCTTTTTATGTTGAGGACACCAGAACTGCACACAATACTCCAAGTGAGGTCTCACGAGAGCAGAGATCACCTTCTTCGACCTGCTGGTCATGCTCCTTTTGATGCAGCCCAGGATACAGTTGGCTTTCTGGGCTGCAAGCGCACACTGCTGGCTCATGTTCATTTTCTCATCGACCAGCACCCCCAAGTCCTTCTCTGCAGGGCTGCTCTGAATCTCTTCTCTGACCAACCTGTAGCTGTGCCTGGGATTGCTCCGACCCAGCTGTAGAACCTTGCACTTGGCATAATTAAACCTCATGAAGTTGGCATCAGCACACCTCACAAGTGTGTGAAGGTTCCTCTGGATGGCATTCCTTCCATCTGGCGTATCAACCAAACCACACAGCTCGGTGTCATCAGTAAACTCGCTGACGGTGCACTCAATCCCATTGTCCATGTCACCGACAAAGATGTGGAACAAGTCGGGTCCCAACACCGATCCCTGAGGGACACCACTCGTTACTGATCTCCAGCCGGATATTGAGCCATTGACCACAACTCTTTGCGTGCGGCCATCCAGCCAGTTCTTTATCTACCAAGTGGTCCATCCATCAAATTGATGTCTCTCCGATTTGGAGATAAGAATGTCATGCAGGACAGTATCAAACACTTTGCACAAGTCCAGGGAGATGACGTCAGCTGCTCTGCCCCTGTTCATCACTTCCGTAGCCCCATCATAGAAGGTCACCAGATTGGTCAGGCAGGATTTCCCCTCAGTGAAGCCATGCTGGCTGTCACCAACCACTTTGTTGTTTTTCATGTGCCTTAGCATGCCTTCCAGGAGAATCTGCTCCAGGATTTTGCCAGGCATAGATGTGAGACTGACTGACCTGTAGTTCCCTGGGTTATCCATTTTCACCTTCTTGAAAATGGGGGTTATATTTCCCTTTTTCTGGTCATCGAGAGCTTCACCTGACTGCCAGATCCTCTCCTACGGTGGGCCCAAGGTCTTCATTCTCACAGTCTCTGCGTCTGCCTTCCAAGACTTAGGTGGTGTGGTCAAAGCATTTGCCAGTGAAGACTGAGGCAAAGAAGTCATGAAGAACCTCAGCCTTCTCCAAATCCAGGGTAGCCAGTTCTCCTGATAGCTTCCGGAGGGGGCCCACGTCCACCCTAGTCTGTCTTTTATTAGCTACGTACCTATAGAATCTGTTCCTGTTATCTTTAATATCACTAACCAAGATTAATTCTAACTGGGCCTCAGCTTTCCTCACCTGGTTGCTAGCTTCCCAGACAACATCCCTGTATTCTTCCCAGGCCGCCTGTCCTTGCTTCCACCTTTTATAAGCCTCTTTTTTCTCTCTAATTTCCTCAGCAGCTCCTTATCCATCCAAGGAGGTCTCCTGGCAACCCTCCTGCTCCACTTCCTTCTGACTGGGACACAGCACTCCTGAGCTTGTAGCAGGTGATCCTTGCATATCAACCAACAGTCTTGGGCCCCCCTGTCCTCTAGGGCTGTATCCCATGGAACCTTACTAAACAGGTTCCTGAAGAGGCCAAAGTCTGCTCTCTTGAAGTTCAGGACAGTGACCTTGCTGTCACAGTGAGCTCTTCTCACTGTCCTGAGGATCTCGAATTTGACCATCTCATGACCACTGCATCCAAGGCTGCCCTGGAGCGTCACATTTCCAAGCAGCCGTTCCCTTTTGGTGAGCACAAGGTCAAGCATGGCACCTCTCCTTGTCGGCTCCTCTATTACTTGCAGAAGGAAGTTGTCTTCCACACAATCGGGGAACCTCCTGGAACGCTTGTGCTGAGCCATACCTTCACTCCAAGAGATATCAGGGTGGTTGAAGTCCCCCATGAGAACAAGGGCCTGCAAGCATGAGGCTGTTGCTATCTGCCTATAGAGCGCTTCATCCACAGAGTCCTCTTGATCAGGCGATCTTTAACAGATCCCCACAGTTATGTCCCGCACAGCTGTTCTCCCTTTAACCCTTACCCACAAAATCTCTGTTGGCTGCTCAGCTGTCCCCAAGCAGATTTCTGTACTCTCCAGCCTATCGCTAACATAAACAGCGACTCCCCCTCCTCATCTGGTGGGTCTGTCTTTCCTAATGAGTCTGTAACCTTCCATTCCAACACTCCAGTCATAGGAGCCATCCCATCATGTTTCTGTGGTACCTATTATATCATACCCCAATAGACATGCACACATCTCTAACTCCTCTTTTTTGTTCCCCATTGTCGTGGTTTAAGCCCAGGCCGTAAATCAGAACCACGCAGTCCACTTCCCCCCCCGCACCTTTCTTCTCTCCGCTTCTGGAGGGACGGGGAGGAGAATCGAAAGAATGCAACTCCCATGGGTTGAGATAAGAACAGTTTAATAACTAAGGTGTAACACAAATCACTACTGCTACCACTAATAGTAATAATGACAAAGGAAATAACAAGGAAAAGAATACAACCGCTCACCGACCGGTACCTCACCCCCCACCCTGCAGTGATCCAGCCCTTCTGGGCCCTCTCAATTCTACATCCTGGGCATGGCGTGCTGTGGTATGGAATACTTCTTTGGCTAGTTTGGGTCAGCTGTCCTGTCTCTGCTTCCTCCCGGCTTCTCCTCCTCCCTGGCAGAGCATGAGACTCACAAAGTCCTTGGTCAGTCTAAACATCGCTGTTATCAGCTCCATTCCCAGGCCGAAAGTCAAAAACACAGTGCTGCAAAAGCTACTAAGAAGGAGAAAAACTGACTACTGCTACTGAACCCAGGACACCCATACTATAGGCATTTGTATAGAGGCATCTGAGCCGAGGTCCAAATGAAGCCAGCTCATTGGCTGGAATGGCTGAAATATCTCCACATTGCTCCGAGCATATATGCTGGCAACTGACTGGGTGTGTTGGGATGGAATGATGCCCCCCTCTCCCAACACATCTAGTTTAAAGCATCCTTGACCAGTCTGGCAAGCCTCCTACCAAAACTGCTCTTCCCCTTCTTTGTCCGACCAGCTTCACCAGCCCCCAGTAGATCTGCCCTCCTAAATCGAGTCCTATGTCCTAAATACCCAAGCCCTTGTCTATGGCACCACTCTTCTAACCATTTATTAACTTGGCTAATCTTCGTAGCCTTTTTTAAGCTTCTCTCCTTTATCCTGGAGAATTGATGAAAAGACTATCTGAGCTCCAGCACCCCTAACCACCTCTCCCAGGGCTCTGTAGTCCTTCTTAATGTTCTCCAGGCTACTGCTATCTATATCACTAGCACCCGCATGGATGACTAGAAGTGGGTAATAGTCAGTGGAACTTACAAGACCAGGCAGCCTCTCTGCAAGATCCCTGATACATGCCTCTGGTAGGCAACACACCTCCCTTGAGACTGGGTCAGGCCAACAGATGGGTGCCTCTGTTCCTTTCAAAGTAGAGTCCCCTACTACTATGGCCTCTGTTCCTTTCAAAGTAGAGTCCCCTACCACTATGACCCACCGCTGTTTCCTGGCAGCATCAGTAGTGATCTTCTTTACCAGAGCATTAGATGGTTGTTTCTGGTGCGAGTGTGTTTCCTCATTAGCCCCTTGCAGGACAGCAAAGTGGTTCTGGGTGAGGGCAACAGATTTAGGAGGAAGCCCCTTGCTTTTAATTGTCCTCTTCCTCCCTTTTTTTTTGTTGGGTTTTTTTACAATTTCCCTGTTTCCTGAGTTAACGGCCTCCTTCTTTCCTCCATGAGCTACAGGCGACGCTTGAGTCCCCTGCACAGTTTGGGCCTGAAGCAAGCTGTCCTGCTTCCTCTCTCCTTCACTGATATCTTTTAGCCTATTGACAGCATCCCACAGCTCAGCCACCTGCTGCAGGAGGACCTCCACCAGGGAGCACCAAGTGCAGCCCTGCCCATTGTGCATCATAGCCTCAAGAGGCCAGTGCAAGCATTCTCTACACCCCAAACTATGCGCTGCAGCCTCTCCTCTCAGTGGCTCTGTCTGGGTGCCTACACCATTATAAAACGTATAAAACTATCGTACTTAGGCTTTGTTGTGCAACATGCCCCCAGTGCTAGAGAATTCACCCTCGGTCCATGCCTAGTTTACTAATAAAAATGTTGCATTTTTGTCTTGTGTCTTTGAAATCAAATTCAGATGTGCATTGGGAATGATCTAATCTTATTATTTCTTCTTCTTCTAGCTGTTTCAGCTTATTACATGAAACGCATTTGATTGACAGTGAGGGAAAACACATTTGTAAGGTCATGTCTATATTCATGCCCAAAGGAAGGACCAGTCACTTACTAGAGGATTTTGGAATAAAAAATTAACAATGTGTAGCAAAAATCATTAATGCCCTTACAGAAATTTCTGTACTATTCTGTACTATTCCCTACTATTGTCAGTTTTCATAGGAAAACCTGCATGGAGCTTTTAGGTGTTTTAGGCTTTCTGACCTGGCCTAAACAAACATAATATGGTAAGTGTTTAGCTTTATGTACCTGAAGATTTATTTTTCTTTAGTATCAAAAAAAAGTTTGATGGTTTCTAGCTTTGAAAGCCTTAACATAAGAAAATTTCATCTAAGCTTTTGTTACGCTTTCTTTCATTGATTGATTCATTAATACATATACACAAAGAACTTACCTGGAATTTTTGCCAAGATACAGTTCTACACAGTCCCTGTTCAATTTGCATTTGACAAGTCGTTCTGACAGCACCCTAGTTAAGACACGATGCAATGAAATGTGCACTTTATTTCAGATATTCTGCCACTTAGCTATTTCTCTGAAGACTGGATCTATTGCTAATGCATGTAGGGCCCTGTGAAGACAGTCCAGGTTTAATGCTAACAAAAAACCCCACTGTTTTATAATCTTTCTAAACAAGAAATCTGGCTGGTGACGCTAGCATATGTTTTCCCTGAAACCACTTGGGCTTACTGTTTTAAACAAGACACTCAAGCATTTTGACCAAGGTCTTCTATCAATTCTTGCTCCACCCTTCACACTTGTTTTCTCATGAGTTCTACCAGGAAGAGTTTAAATAAAAATATTGTAAACATAACATGGGTTGTGTGTTTTTCATTTAGTAGTTCGCTTGTGTGATATTGTCTTAGATTAACCTTTAAAGGCTTTTTAGATTATTTGCACAAATTAACCAGATGAAGCAGCTTTTTTGTTGCCATTTTATAGGTATGACATTCACAGTGTTGTGCTGTACTTCCAGTATAAAATCCAGTTGGCATTTGAGAATATTTCATAGCTTTTCAGAGAAGCTGGCTTTCAGCAAATCTACAATAATCTCTTTTGGGGAAAATTATCTCTCTCCCAGTAAACTGAATGGGATATTGTGCAATCACTTTTAAATAGCTAAAATGAAATATTAGAATTCATAGTAATTAATTGAAATGCATCTTGGGCCCAGGTAATTTTGCTGCAACAGATTCATATTTACCCAGTTGTTCTGAACTCTCTAAAAAAAGGTTGATACCCTGAATGAAATTCCACTGTTACATCACATCTAATTATTAATTAAGGGACTGAGTTAGGTGTATTACTGTCTGTAGCTGATCTGTGAAAAAGGTTTGTCTGTTTGCTGGAAGCTTTGTTTTGTAACCTGTGGTGCAGTGCCAGGACTTGGCATGGAACTGTGATTCTGATGTAGGCATGCTGATATGTCTATATACCTATGAGAAAAGATAGTCCCAGACACACACAGCTCTAACTCTGTGAATATATTTTAATAAAGGTTTATTCCATATTAACTCTGGTCAATGACTTCAGCAATGAAAAGTATGTGTGTAATTCAGTGTTCATTCTAAATTATTTTGTTTTTATTTGAATGAAAAAAAAAAAGCTTGCTGTAAGTTTATAAGTCTTTTACCTAAAGCAGGCAGATATTGATACAATTTGTCTCTGTTTTGTAAATAAAAACATGAACTATAAGAAAGAAGCAAACAAATGATCTAAGGCTGAGCATCACTGTTTTGTATTACTTCAGAAAATAATCATTGGAAAGAAATAAGATATTTTATTAATACTAATTACATATTCTGTTTCCAGTTTATTTCCTCAAAATATTAAATAATATTCATTGCTATCGGGAAACATAACTAAGAAACTAAGTATTATTACTGCAAGGAGCTGCTAAGGACTTATTTCTTAAAAGTATTCGTATGAATAGCTCTTTGGTAAGTCCTCTTCTATTATTTCAGTTGGAAATAAGCACCGTGTGCAGATACTGGACCTCTAAACAAAGCTGAGGTTAAAGGCTTTTTCCAATTTATCTAGAAAGCTCAATGAAGATCCTAGACAAATATTATTCCTTGTAAATAAGTTAATCACTATAACTGCTTTACACACCAAATACTGAAAAACAGATGCATATAAAAGAATCACACGCATCCGCAGAGCATTGTTCTGGGTTCAGCAGCAGCAGTTATTTTTTCTACTTCTTAGTAGCTGGTGCAGCGCTGTGGTTTTGACTTTCGGCCTGGGAATAATACTGATAAAGCCGATGTTTTCAGTTGCTGGTCAGAATGTTTAGACTGACCAAGGACTTTGTGAGTCTCATGCTCTGCCAGGGAGGAGGAGAAGCCGGGAGGAAGCAGAGACAGGACAGCTGACCCAAACTAACCAAAGAGGTATTCCATACCACAGCACGTCATGCCCAGGATGTAGAACTGAGAGTTACCCGAAAGGGCTGAAATGCTGTGGGGTGGGGGCAAGATATCAGTCGGTGAGGTGTTGTATTCTCTTCCTTGTTATTTCCTTTATCATTATTATTATTGGTGGTAGCAGTAGTGATTTGTGTTATAACTTAGTTACTAAACTGTTCTTAACTCAACCCATGGGAGTTACATTCTTTTGATTCTCCTCCCCATCCCTCCAGAAGTGGGGGGAAGAAAGGGGGGGGTGGGGGAAGTAGACTGTGTGGTTCTAATTTACGGCCTGGGATTAAACCACGACAAGCATGAAATGCGTACATGATGCTTTCTCAATGATATTTTGAGAGGATCATTCTCAGATAGGTTTTCCATTCCGTTAACAAAAAAAAAAAAAAAAAAATTCTTACAGTCCAGGTCCTGTCCCAGAAAAATACTGCCAGAATAATTTTCTGGTGTCAATAAATTAATGATAACTTACCAGGATACATAAGAAATTTCATTTTGCTAGGATCATTTAGGAGCAACTTTTGTAATGTGCTGTGTATGTAGCAATTAAGAGCCCTGGGGTAACTGAGGGAAAAAAAGAAAAACCAAGCCAACCCTGAAAAAAAAAAAAAAAACTTGCTTAGTGCCAACTTTGTGTACACAGTAAGAACAGAAGGGAGCTGGAGCAGAAGCATTCAGAAAGCTGCAGAGACCAACTCTGAGTAGCTTGACACCTAACCAAAGCTCTTTCAGCATGATATTAATTAGCAACTCTCTTAAGTAACAATGTACATGCTAGAAGCGTTACGTCATCTGAACTTGTCACTGGCTGTTGAGCAAATAACTGTGAGGACCGGATACTACTGCATTGCAGTTTCTGTGAGTTCTGTCATAAAATCCCAGGCACGGATTTAACAGGGAAGCTAATGGGTTTTAGCCCCTTCTCCCCCTCCATCCTGCCTCCTATACTCATTAAGAGCACTGTTCCAGCACACACTGGGTGTTAGGTGATGAATAAAGTGGTGGCATTTAGTTCTGCATAGAAATACCAAATTCTTTCCCATTTTCCTTGAAGCTAATAAGACTCCTACTGAAGCAAATGGGAGTTACATAAGAATCTTACACTCTGAAAGAGCAATTGTTTTAGACAATGAACAATCATAAAATTATCAGTTCAGCAGTGTTTATGCACATACTTGCCTTTAAGCAATGGCATAAATATATTTAATTTTGTAATCCATTTAAGCATGTACTTTACTTTTAAGACACCAGATTTCAACACAACCTTTAGGCTCATAGGTACTTTGCTGATTTGGTGCCACAAAGAATATTAATTAGTTTGTTTCCTGCAGACTTTCAAAAAAAGACATCCTGCTTCAGAAAAGATCTATTGAAACAAATATGCAAATATAAAGCCTTTAAAATATCTTTGTTCACCCAGTCAAAGTGTTCACGGCACGAAGATGATCTGCTAAGTCTGATAGGAAGATGAAGATGGTTTTAGGATGGTATAGCCTCTCTTTTCTTTTTTTTTTTTTTTTTTTTTTTTTTAACCCATATGAAACTAACTATATTTGTCCAATCAATAGAGAAGTCTGCAACTTCTTACTGAGAAAACACCACACCTGGTGTCTGTGGAACGTAAAGTGTAATAATGAAGTTACTCAGGATTCTGCAAGGGGAAATAATTTTCTGAAAAGTCTTTATTATAATGATGACAACATGAGAGGGCTATGGGCCTGCTTATGCCCTCTTTCTTAAGTAAAAAGCGCTTGTGTTCAGAATTCCCATCTGGTTTTGTGCTTGGTTAGGAAGTAAAATGTAACTCTGCAACGAGATTCAGGTGAGTGTGCAAAAATTGTGGAGAAGGCGATAACTGACTTTAGCTTCAAGTCATGAATGTTTCAGTGTGGAGCTTCCTTGTGATAAAAGAAGCTTGGAGTACGAGATCTGCATTGGCATGAGTATAAATCTAAAATCATACCTCTAAAGAAAACTACATACTTTTGACATGAACTTGAAGACAATCTTGTATTATCTTTTAGGACCCAGTTTAGGACTATTTTACTCTTAACTGACAGATCTGGCAAGATCAGTGTACTGAAGAAAAGACCTTGACTGTTTGAAATTTAATTACTGTAGCCCAAGTTATTTCATGACTTCCCCAAAGCTATCTTAGAATTTTAGAATTTGTTTCGGTTTTTTTCATTCATTTCCTCAAACTTAAATAATGTAATATTTAAACATGTTTTTTTCTTTGTAGCCCTTGACTGATCTAAAAAATCTCAGAAACATTTAAATGAACTATTGTTATGGTTCAGGAGGTACTTTCTTTCCAAACAGCAATTTTCAAGCTCTTATATCTTTCTAGAAAGGTTATTCTTTGGGCTGAAATTCATCATGTTTATTTCAGTGTGTAGCCATTTCAGAAAATATTCAGCAGAATGTCAGGTGTATGCATATTATCACATTTGAAGCTCACATTGCACATTGAAATGGGTGACTCCATGCATTTATACCAATTTTCAGTCAAGCAGGGTTTTTCTTTTTTTAAATTTCTGGATTTATCTCTTTTTTCTTAACATTTTAATATCGCACACACTCAGACACAGAATGCTTTTCCATTTTATGTGCAATTACTAACCACAGTTTTAAAAGCATGAGAAATCTGTGCGAATATGTTAATACAAGATTAGTCATGAGATGTGTTGAGAACTTAAACAGCACTAGTTGGAAACTTATCAACCAAATTATGATACCCACAGCAATGTTAAATTAGCATATTATATGTGAGACATAAATAAACAAAGGGACTGTTTATAGAGACATAAAGTGTTGCATATGAAGAAGATGATGACTTATTTAAAATTAGAGGTCCTGAAGCATCTATAACTTATCTAGGATTAGCTACAGCTGCTTTGGGAACCATAGCACTGAGATTTGTGATTTCTGTCTGATTACTTTCTGATGGTAGTGCACCTAATGCAGACTTTCCCCAAGTTATTATATATTGCAAACTTCTCTGAAAATACTTCTTGATGTGTTTATTAACTTCTGGATGATAAATAATAATTTACACTAGAAAATATTCTGCTTAAATTTTATGGGCATTTTACAGTGACTAAAAATTCTGCAGGATTCAGAGAAGAAATTTAACCCCCCTGTTATTGATCATGTGAAATGGTGCATAAAATGAAACACGAATTAAAAGTCTCATTAAAGAAAGCTGAGAATATTTAATACAACATTTTAGAGTAACCCACACATTGTCCCTAGGAAGTCAGCTCCCACATATGCTTGCTCACTGGCTTTGACCAAAATAACAGCAGTTGCTAGCGTGGGAAGAAATGCATAGTGCAAAGAAAAGTAAACTCTCAAGTTTTCTGAGATTCAAATGCATTTCAGGCTCTATTTTCACTCAAATAAACCTGTAATTCACTTAGGTGGGAGCAATCTCCATTTAGGAACTTTCTTTCCTTAAGTGTATTGTCAATTTCCAGCTCAGTAAGGGCCAGATTGCAATGACAATATCAGGAATTAAGTACTACATATATACTAAAAGGCAATGGTAAATATTATGAAGCCTTAAAATATTGTGCACAATTAATGAAAACAACCAAAAAAAAAAGCAAAAAACATAGTCAGAGGATTTTTATTTTGGTTCTTTATTAACTGTCTTACTTTTGAAATATTACTGATTTTGTTATTTCATCAGATTGTTTTCTTGATTCTTTATTTCTTGTGTAAGCAATTGATAATCAATGAAAAGAAGATAATTTGTGCCAAAAATTAGCAGTAGTTTATTTGCTTTAAAAAGACCTATAAATGCAGTGATTTTTTGGGGGAATAATAGGGAAGTTCTGGTTATCCAAGCAATACTTACTTGGTATTTAGGCCAATGTAGTAATAACACATAAAAGTTAATCACTCGTTATTTCTTCCTTAAGGGGATTATTTGAATGGCACTAAATAGTATTCCTGCCTCTTATTGCTGCTTTTTACTTTCATCTTTCAGTCTAGCAGCAAAACAGGCCTGAAGGAAAAACTGTTTAACCCATCCAGTTTCTGTGGTGTAAACATTTACCAAGTATCCAACCAATGCTTCTTGGCTTGCTCCAGTAGCACTCAGCATCTCCATGAGCTTTTGATCCATAGCTAACTAAATCTGGATTTAACTGCTTAGCTGCCATGGTTAGCTAAAACACTTCACTTATGTTACCATAGGCTATTTTGATTGCAACTTCCATATCAAAAATAAAGTTGGATTCTGACTGTGAAAGCTTAAAATATCAAATTATAATGGAAAAATATACAATTAGAACTTTTCATGATAATTTGCATTAAAGTAAACACTAGTGAGGTTTAGCAAAATTCAAATAAATTTTAATTGAAAACACAGATACAGGACATTTTCAGTGTATGGTTCTCTTCACAATTTTCTCAACCATTGTGTGCATGAGAATATTTATTAAATTATACATGGGGCTAAAAATACGTTAGCTATGGATTTACAATTTGGTGACAAAAGATTCTGAACAGGAAGTGAAAACACCCTTACAGCTGATCTGAGTGTTAGTGAAGAAAAATGGAAAGACAATGTTATAAAAAGAAAGCAGCATAAAGGATATATTTCTTCTGTCTTTGAAACCTATAAACACTGACACTTTTTGATAAAAATATTTATGTATCTGTATCATAATCTATCTATTATTGTTTACGGGATATATTTCCAATCCGTAGTGTGACTTTCTGTTTTAAACATAGCTGATCTTGCTAGAAGATAAAATTTATGTGTTGCCTGCTGTGTAGTCAGGCTCAGATTCAACCGTCAAGGGCTTGAAGAAATGAATTCTACACTTGGAATTTTTTTCAAAGCTGTATTGTGCTTATGGTAGGGAGTTGCTACTGATCCTCGAACCTTCTTTCACTTGTACGACAAATGCACCAGCAATCCTGGTTAGACTATAATTCAGCATGGAATTTTATCTAAAAGAAAACTTGAAAAGAATGCGGCAGTTGAAAGACTGCTTGTAGTGTCTCATTTCTACCATTATGAATACGTTATTAGTAATACAAAATTATGCACAAGATTTTAGCAGTTTTGGGATAGGTGTTTTGAAAATGGACACAAACTCTTAGCCATAGCTTGAGTCCTTGCCTAGTCCATATTCCCTCCCTAAGGAAGGCTAGATTATGTCTAAACCATAAGTAAGCATCATCTTATGATGGAAATATTGCAATATTCCTGAACTGTCTCTGCTTGCGTTCATCTTTCGCATCCCATTTCTTTGAGCTGTTTTGTTTTTACTTTGTTATTTTTCTTTTTTTTTTTTAATTGTCCAATCTCTTCTGTTAGTTGAAATTACCTTAAATTACCATTCATTTCCAATGAACATTGTAGATAATTAATTTCTTGCCTTTTTGTCATGACCACATTTTCATTTGGAGGTATTTCTTCTCTTTCTCTCCTATCTTTGGCTCTTTAGTTACATCTTTATTGATTCATCATATTTCCTAGGCAATTACTTATTATTCTAGAGTTTTTCTGCTGGTGTTCCAAATTGAACTCCACTATGAGGCTTTTACGTCCAGTGATATTAAATCTTAAATTTAATGATGTAGATTTAATGTCTGAAATATATTATTCTTTATAGAATTTAGACAATATTTTTTTCACAATGGATATAGTACTTATGTCTCAGATTCAGTGTGTAGTCCTCTAAACCTCCTCCTGATCACTGCCTACCTACTTGTTTCTCGTTGTATGTTTATTCAGCTGTTTATTCCAGCATAGAGGTAGTGCTTGGTTCTCTCTCTGAACTCAATTCTGTTTTATCAAGCTAGTTTTGTTGAGACAACTTTGTATTCTAATCCTGCTTTGCCAAATGCTTGCGGGTTGTCCCTGTCTGGCATTTTTTGCAAATTGAACAAATATGCTTTCTATTTCATTATCTATGTCCCTAATGAAAAATAGACCACACCCAGAACAGGAAGCTATGCAACAATAATAAATATATCCCTCTTGTTTGATTATAAATTACCAATACACTTCCAATGACTTGTTTACATTCATGCTCATGTTCTACTCATGTAATATTCTTAGCTGCTAAACCTAATTTTCATTTTGCAGGACTCTTGAGTTTCAGCTCCTAGAAGAATATTCATCTTTATCCAATAATTGCTTTCCGGATTAGCTTTTACAGATACTGCTCAGAATGTGCCAAAATGGGATGGTCTCTGCTAGATGCAAAGTTAGCTGCATTTATTATTGCCACAAAGGCCTGTGCTTTGGATGACTCCGCTATATAAATGGGTCTTGTTTATTTTATTTTCTCAGTTTCATGAATAGTAGTGGAGAGTCTGTCATCTCCTAAGTGCCTGTGATTTTTCCTGTCTGTCCTTCTATGTGGATGAAAATAATTCTGACACATCTTCTGAATACATGTGGCAAATTTTGATAGAGGTCAGAATTTTCTTTAGAAAACAGATGTTTCAAAGCTTTAAAGTTCATTGATGATATATTCAGACAGGCCACTGCTAACTCAGCTGGTTTCATTTAACATAGCTCATCGAGGAAAGAAGCAAATGCTGAAGAATGTTTAAACAAAGCTCAAGGATTATTTAGTAAAAGCAGAAACAACTGGGTCCCTCTTGTAGAATAGATGCCAAGTCTTAAATTTCTGAAATGAATATTTAGCTTCCATTTTTTTGTGATATACTTCAGATCCTTACGATTATGGCTGGAAATGGATCCACTCTTACTGGCTACAAAAACACTAAGTTCAGCCTTGCACCTGTTTAAAATTTTGAAAATAATAGAGTATTAAAAAGGCAGCTTGAGAAGTTAGGAAATGAGAGCGTAGAAGATTTTCTTTTGAGATCTGCCAAACTGTTTGTGACAAAATTGAGAAGCTCTAAATATAGCACTACTTGCTGACATGAAGGTAAGCTATAAAGTAAAAGATTTAATTAAGTTTGAATTCAAACTTAATAGGTTGGTGCCTTTCAGGAAAATGTTAAAATAGAGCATTGTATTTTACTTTAACAAATGAATTTGTACTTTGCACTTTAAGAACAAAAAGGTTGAAAATCTGGAAATGCATTCCTAAAGTAATCCATGTAATCTCATATCTTGCACATCAGAAAAGTAGCATCTTATAGTCATTTTGCAATGAAGTAAATGAGTGTCAGATGGAACAAAGCTGCAGGGAGTGAAGTGTATGCAAAAGAGGAGCAGGAATTTGCTAAGAGTGTCTAATTTTGTTTATGCTGGCAAGCTTGCATATAAACTCAAAATATTTTTGTTTATTTTCAGGGTCTTAAATAGGGCAAATTTTATGTTCTTAAATTACTTTGTACATATTTGCAAAATTTGCTCATGAATGCTGCAAGGGCTAGGTGTGTTTATAGTAAGATCATTTTGTAGGTAAACATACATAAACATAGCAAGTGGAATAGTAAGCAGACATCCCTAATCTTAATCTCACGTGCCAAAAAATTAGTTGTATTATATTTTTTTTATACCTAGGCTGTCCTCTTCCATGCATGGTCTCTTTATAATAGAACCTTAAACATTCTTTCAGTTCTAACTATGGGAAATCTATTTGGAGGGAAAATTAGAGCATGTAGTGACATGTAACAAAGCCTCTTGTTACTTAACTTTTGGGCTACCTCTGCTGTGTCTAATCTCAAAACAGAGTATTATTTCAAGTTGTCATTTAAACAATGTACAAAACCCTGGATAGTGAATTTTTAAAAGGTTGTGAGGCTTTTTCTCTTTTCTTGATCACTCATTTATAGGTTGAGGAATTTCTTGCCTACTTTAGGTTTGTATAACTGATTTTTCATTTTGAGCAGTGCAGAGTTAATATAGGATTAGCTGTATAGCTGACTCTAATTTCAGTTTTCTGTATAGCTAAAATTTCTGTCTGCCTCTGTGATTTTAGTCTGAAATGTGTATATTTCAGTATCTAGCTTTCAATGAACAAACCAGCACATTTTAAAAAAACTTCAGATGATACTAACAGTCAATATTACCAACTGAACCCAAAAGAATGTGATATTCTTAGGCCAAGTTATTTGGTTTCAAGTCAGAAACATTTTGGAAACATTCCAAGAAATCAGAAATACCAGACACTTAAAATTCCAGTATCTCAAATAGGAAAAAAGTAGCAGCAGATCATATTTAAAAACTTCTTAGAAACTACTATTCCCTTGGAAAAACTGGAAGAATTTGAATATCACAATTTGATATATAATGGGGCAGTAGTATTAAATGTAGCCAGGAAGACATCAATACACTTCCATATTTAGATATTTTACTTACTGCACTTCCGTTAAAAATAGGGTAAGCCCCTTGCATTCATACCACATAGGCGCATTTTTTCCTTCATGAGTCCACATCCTGAGCTTAATTGGCCACTGAAATCAGAACTAAATAAAAACTAAATAAAGGTCTTTCTTCTTCATATAAAGGCATTCATTTCTTTTTAGCACACACATGCAAACTCCCAGTGATGTATATATTTCTCTGTATTATATGTATCAGAATTCTCTATTCTCTTAAATATGGTGTCCTTCTGATGTAACATGGCCCACTTGACATAAATAGATGGGACATGTCACCACATGGTGCGTCACTGTGGACATGGGAACAGATGTGCTGTTCAGAAATCTGTGGTTAAAATGTCTGTAATATGTGATTAAAGAAATATTTATTTTTCAAAAGTAAGAGATTTACTCCCCACAAAAATGTTGCTCTGGTAAATTCTGGTAAATGTCTTTCAGGACTTTATGCTTTTAATAACTATGGTGAATATTTTACCATAAAGCTCCCATTGGTTAAACTGCATTGGAATCACGCTAGTATCTTTCAAAAAATTAAAGCCACCAAAATATATTTCAGACACTGCTGTAATCATTTGGGTCAAGCAGCAGCTTTTTTTTTTTTTTTTTCTTAGGAAAATCCTCCATCAAAGATAAGGTAAATTGAGCAAGAACTGTGGAGTTTAATTGGTAAACTTATATTTCTAAGGAAACTTCAGCCCATTGATTTCTAAAAAGAAAAAAAATGCTGCAAGTTTTCAACAAGTAAATCTTTTTCCAGGATCTAAGCAGCATAAAACAAAGGAGTTTTCACAATTATATTCTTTAATACTTCTCTTTAATACTCCAACATCATTGAAAAAAACTTTCATTGTTGCAGAGAAGCCAGGATAGTAAAATTAAAGGGATAGACTCTAAGCCTTTGAGTTATTGATAATGAAAGAATGACTGCCATGTGTTTTATAAATAAACTTATGCTTATTGAGAAAAAATGCAATCACTGCTTATGGATACATATTTTCTTTATTACTCATAAGCAAAATTGTTACTTGAATGTGCTTTCCAATGACGCAAATAGTGGCTTATCTAACTATGGTTACTTTTGGAAGTAGGTGAACAGATAAAATTAGAAGGGAAAAAAATTTGAAAAACTGAAATTTTGTATCTTTTGGAGGAAGAATATTGAGCTGTCCCTAAGCTCCCCAAGTGATTATAAAGAAAATTATTATTGTTTTTATTCAAAGTTATTAATACCTTACATTCTGTTCTCTTTGCTGCTTTACACAGAAGTATTAAAATATAGTTACTGATTTGTGACCACAGGAGTGACAAGCTGGAACCAGATCATAATGGGAAATATTACGTTTCAAGTTTGACAAGACTTAACATAAAATAGTCATAGAAATTTATGATTCAGAGAGTTGCGCCCTAACATTGCTGGAAACAAAAAGAATTTTCATGTCCTTTGCCGCAATGCCTGTTAAGTCCCTAACAATGGAATTGTCTTGCTTGGCAGGCAAAATAGATGATCAGAGTTGTCTTTGCTCAGGAATGAAATTAAATGTTTCTTGCGGTGAAGAGTTTTCAATTTACTCCATTGTTCAGACTGCATTGATTCAGACAAATTGATTGTCTCTGTGGTAAGAGATCCATGCCAAGGAATGACAAAAGTTAAGTCATCTGTAATTAAGATTCAGATTTTTTTGAGTTTCTGGAGACACTCAGATAAACTTCTGGAGGCATCACAGCTATTGAAATATAGAGTAGGCAGTGGACTTCTTAATGGTACTGGCTATAAAATGGGATTAATTTCTTTATTTGTAATTTAGGATTTTTGTCATGTGGCTTTAATTTATTAAACTATGTGCAAATTAGTTCCTCAATATGGAATCTCTCTTCAGATCCAAAATTTTTGTTTACGTATAGCCAGATACTGGTCAAATTATGTTAAGCTTCACATTTAGTTAGACAAGGGATACTCCAAAGACTACCTGTCATGGTTTAAGTCCAGTCAGTAACTCAGAACCACGTAGTCGCTCTCTCACTCTCAACCTTCCTCCTCCCGCTCCCGGAGGGATGGGGAGGAGAACTGAAAGAATGTAACTCCCAAGGATTGAGATAAGAACAGTCCAGTAACTAAAGTATAACACCAAACCACTACTGCTACCACCAATAATAATGATAATGGTAAGGGAAATAACAAGGGAAGAGAGTGCAACCGCTCACCACCCGCTAACTGATACCCAGCCCGACCTGAGCAGTGATCTAACACTTCTGGGTAACTGCCCCCAGTTTACATCCTGGGCATGACGTGCTATGGTATGGAATACCTCTTTGGCTAGTTTGGGTCAGGTGTCCTGTCCCTGCTTCCTCCCGGCTTCCCCTCCTCCCTGGCAGAGCATGAGACTCACAAAGTCCTTGGTCAGGGTAAACATTCTGACCAGCAACTAAAAAGTCGGTGTTATCAGCATTGTTCCCAGGCTGAAAGTCAAAACCACAGAACTGCACCAGCTACTAAGAAGGAGAAAAATGACTGCTGCTGCTGAACCCAGGGCACTATCTTAGAATGAATTACATCCAGAGATGAGCATCATAAGCAATGTTGACCTGTGAGGCTCATTTTAAACCACAAGTTTCATGTATTTTTCCTTCACAGTCTCTTTAGTGTGTTCTGTGTGTTTTCTTGACAGAAATGTATCTTAAACAATGGTAGTTACATAAACACATTGTAAAATAAACAATAAATGCAAACATTTCATGTCATAAGTGTGTTTACAAACCATTTAGGTTGCCTAGATCTGGTTTTTGATGTTTACAAGAAGCAAGCCCTCAATTTGTTTGCATTGAGGGAGCAGGTCGTGGCATAGTGAACGTAAGTTTTCAGCGGGCATCTTTTTCTTACCTTCTGTGTATCACTTGTGTTCCAGGGAATTTCCCCAGAGACCCTAGGCTATAGTTTGGAAACCTCTTTTTTTTAGAACCTGAGAGTTTGTATCATCCATAAACTTTAAAAGAATTCTTTAAGAAGACAATGAGACAGTGTCAGTTTTCTGGTGAAATAACATCATATCTTTCCTTAGGAAGAAAGAAGAGGAAGTACAGCACTGTCTGAAAATATTCTCTGTTGTTCACAAAAATATGTAACATCAACTTGAAGCTTTTAATGTACGTCTGCGATTGTGCACCAATTATTTATATTTGGAAATATTTTTTCTGGTTTTATTTCTTAACCTATAGAATAATTCTGACCTCTTTGACCAGACAAAAAGAAAACATTGCTCAAAATACAGAAAAAAAACCCCCTATGGAAATAGCATAAATCTTGGAATCTGAAAAATACAAAGCTGGAGTTCCAGGAAAAAAACCATAGAAATGGAAGAAAATCACATTTCTAGATCACAGGCCAATAACTTCACATCTTGTTCTCACTGTTTATCTAGCTTTTACTGGGTGTAATTGTTAAAGCTGTTGGAATAAAAGAGGACAACATGGGACAAAAAAAATGAATTCTTTAATTAGTGAAAGGATTTAATCAAAATTTTCTGGAAATAGAATTGCAAAATCTTACTAGCTCTGAAATAGACGACTTACAGAGATTTTTGACACCTTAAGTATTGCAGCAGTATTCTGTGGATTACTGTATTTCCTCAGAAAAATTCAGAGATGACAGCTTTGCAAGTTAAAAAAAGTATTTTTGGAAGGTAAAAAAATGTCTTCAGCAGTTTCAGTGAGTTGCTCTAGAGAAAATTCTGAATGACCGGTATATTTCTTTTCATCCTCAGTAAGCAGAGTTTTTTTAACTTTATTGTTTGAACAATTGTCTAACCTTTCCAGAAAACCCCACATATTGTCTTTTGCAGAGTTGCTAATTTTGATATTATAGCTAAAAATTAAGTTAAATCTTGAGTGTTGATTTTTTCTGTACATCATTCTATTTGTTAACTTGCTTGCCTCCTAAGTGCAAATGTGCAATTTCTTTGTAATTTTCCAGACAACCTTCTCACATACTGAGAACCAGAAGTCTTTCACAGGCCATGGTTTGAGAAAGATATCCTGGAAGAACTGTAAAAAAATCAGTTATCTGTTCCAATAACCCTTATTTTTCTATTGACACACAGGTAAGGAAAGAAACAACCCAACATACCCTGGCAGTATCATTTTTTTCAAGTTTGTTCTCATTCTTTGAGATGTTGACCAGTTGATTTTGGGAAGATGACAATACAGGTTAATTAAATAACTTTCCTGATCTCTTGTTAATCAAAATTATATATGCATTGAAATTCAAGAATGTTTTAAGGATTAAATTAATACTGATATAAAGGGGACTTCAGCCATAACCTTAAAAACAACTATGCAAATGGAAAGGTTCAGAAGTCTACACCTTTTTGTCAGCAATGAAAAAGAGGAGGAATTGAAATATTTTCTTTTCTCTGCAAAATATTAAGCAGACATCACCTGCCAATATGACTAATATTCTAATCATGGCTAGAAAAGGATGGGGTCACTTTTGCATGCTTTTCAGTCCTGCAGTTTATAGTTTACTGAAACAATTATAACAGGTATAGTAAACAGTAGCAGCTACAACATGATAATTTTGGTTACTCCCTCAAGGTTCTGAGTATCCTGTTTAGCTTTCTGAGAAAGTGATAAGCTATCTGAATCCTCTTCTCCCACAAAACAAACAGCCCCAGCAAAAAAAAAAAAAAAAACAAAAACCAAAACCAGCAAAAAAGCCCCAAACCCAAAGAAACTCACAATCCAAAAACTCAAACCCAAAACTCAAACCTCAAACAGGTACAGCTGAAAGTAAATTTTTTACCATATAATTGTAATCAAGTTACATAAAAGTTATCTCATGCAATTCAGAAGTTAAGCTTCTAAGACAAACAATCAAAAGGTATAAAATTAGAAAATTAAATTGTTTTATAACCTTCACTTTGTGATATGATACTTCAAAACAGCCCTATATAATTATTTGCTTTAACCCTGTTCAGCAAAAAATTGTGTTCTTTAGCCCATTTCAAGGCCCTTAAACATCACAGTCTGATCTGGTCTGTAAGTGATTCTTTTCCTTCAAGTTGCCAAAGCAAAAGAGAAACATGGATTTTTGAGATAGTGCTGTCAGCATCCTCAGAATGCAGTTTTTATCTTTAACTGCTCACTAAATGAATGCCTGTTCCTGGGAAACTCAAACTCTACTGACATCATTACGCCTTTGTTCAGATTATAATCACTAAATTCATTCATTCATTCAGGAAAAATAGCATGTGACATACGAGAATAATTACAATTAACCAACACAGCTTTAATTTGGATTATCTAAGACTGAAATACTGAATGAATGATCAATCCCTGGTGGGGCATTATCATGAAATAAGTGTAAAGTATAGTTAAATAATGGAAATTATTAATCAAGGAAATTACACTTAACTAGCGAACACTAGTTGAACAGAAAAATATGTTCAGTATGTGAGACAGTAAATAATTCATTTGGGAAAATGAATGTTTCAGGATGTATCAATATTTCTGAACACAAACGTCATTTTCCTAAGCCTTTTTAGAAGACCTTGACTCTAAAGCAATAATTTATCCCATCCTTTCTTTAAAATAATTTTCAATACCTTCATATTCTATTCTATCTAATAAAGTTTGTTGTCTTTATTTAGTCTGACCATATTTTTTGATGTCAATTCTCTGAATAAATTGTGGAGAGCAAATTTGTCATGCGGATAACTTTAACTTTGGCAATATAAAACTCGAATACTCTTTTGCTGTTAGAAGATTTGGTACAATAGAAGCAGGATATTCTCTTTTGCTTGGAGAAGGCAGCAACTGTGGAATAGCAGGTTAGTATTTTCTCACAGTCTGTGGCAGAAAAGGAATTGTATACAGTAATAATACTGTGTCCTTTTGCATATATTAAGTTCCTTACATTTCCGTCTGTGTAAATGCTCTCCCACCAAGATCACAACAAAAACCTTAGATTCTCTCAGAAGTTCATGTGGTTCCCACATTCAAAAATAGGCCAGTTTGTCTTTAGGTCACTCCTCTGGCCAGCAATTGTTTATTTTACTTCTGAGTTCATAACATGAAGAATTCATAATAGAAGAGAAATTTTGCTCATCTCATTACCACATAATTAGTACTGACTCCTTCTAACTATGCACTGTTTATTTGCACTTATAAACTGTTCATAATTATTCTTCACAATGTTTTGAGTTACAAAAAACCAATTATACCAAGTTGCCTGAATCTGCTACCCTAAAGTTTTACTTAAAAGTAATATTTGTCTCTTCTCAAGCAAAGAAATTCATCACAATTGGTGCAGTTGTATTATATGGGTGAAGACAAGAACAGCCATTGTGTGTGAAGGCAGATATGTACTTTTTTTTGCAGGCATGGAGATCTGCCCTCTGGGACGACATTTTGTGATGGAAAAGGACAGAGATGGTGAATGAATAAGAGAGACAATCAGCTGGAGCCCTCACGGAAGCATAGCTTCTAAAGTTTATATTTATCAGGTATCCAAGTACTACTTCAATTATCTGTATTCCAGGTCAAATGCTCAGAGCAGGGTGAAGACTACACCATAAAGCATTTGTGCTTGTGACTTAGTCTGTAGAAGAAAACAAATTCATAAGGAGTTTTCATAAGAGCCTACTGTTGTTATGTGTCTGGATATAAGGAAGAAATTCTTTACTGAGAGGGTGGTGAGGCACTGGAATGTGTTGTCCAGGGAGGTTGTGAATGCTCCATCCCTGGCGGTGTTCAAGACCAGGTTGGATGAGGCCTTGGGTGACATGGTTTAGTGTGGGGTGTCCCTGCCCATGGCAGGGGGGTTGGAACTAGATGATCTTAAGGTCCTTTCCAACCCTAACTATTCTATGATTCTATGATTCTATGATCCAGGCAGATCACCTAGACTTACTTGGCTGCACAGCACACAAAACCAGCAAGTTTGGAATTAAATAACATGAGAGAAACTAAATCAGACTGATGACTCAAGAAATACTTTTCACATTACAGGTTCAAATACATTTGAATGGTGCAAACACTTGCAAAGGAGATGTGCTTGAATCTGATGCTTGAATGCTGCCAGGCCCTTGCTTTGGAGATCCTCGTCCTCACTCCTTGTAGTATCCAAGGAAGGGTAGCAGTTTCAGAAAGAAAAAAAAAGGCAATTGCAATTACTTGATTACAGGTATCTGTCTGGCACAGATTATGTGCCCTCAAGACTCACTTTTTGCTCTTTTATGAGTACAAAATGCTTTAACTAAGCATCAAGTTCTCACCAGAGCTGTGATGTCCCTTTGTTGGGGTATGGTGCTGAGGAAGTTGGAGAATGCAGTCAATCTTTCTTTAGACCATTATCATAGGAAGGGACCTCCTGCTTTTAAAGCTGATTTATTTTAATTGCAATGTAAGACTATATCAGCCCTTGAAAGCAATGCTTATTGATAACTCAGATGAAGACAACACACATGCTGTACATTGTACCTTTTCAGTGCTGAAACATCTTTTATCAGTGTTTGCTAAATCACAGAGGTGGAACTAGTTGCTTGAGGCAGACATCATCGGAGTCTTTAGTTTAGCAGGGTACGAATTTGCCCTAAAATTAAAACTCAGTGCACTGTCTATTTCTGCTGTTCATGAAGCTGTCAATAAACTCGCAACAACATGGTCTCTCTAGTAATGTTCCAATGTCAGCTGCTCCTGTGGCCAACCTTAACCTACTGTGAATGGGTTTCATTTAGTTTCCCCATCCTCTGTATACAGTAGGCTGACTATCCAGGAACCATATTTTATTTTCAGCTTCAGTTTCTTTTCCACTGAAAATAAAAACCAAAAATGTATTCATCCCTCTGGGTTCCAGTGTCAGCATGCTTTAAAATAATATGTTTGCATTTATATAATATCAGCCAGAGGGCTTTGCAGAATCTAATACAGAGGTACCTCTTTACACCTTTCTGAAGAACAGCCAGTAAGCTGAAAACTAAGAACTGTTTAACTGGGCACAGAAATACTATACAATAGTTCCACTCATTGCATCCTGCCTAATGGGGGGAGTATGAAGTCTTACAAAAATGAGTCATATGGAAAACTACCGTATCCTCTGGGGGGTGCTAAATCTACAGGGCTCTGAATAAAGGGCAAGGTGCTGTGGTAGCAACATGTACAACGTACTTCAGTCTTGTACCTCATTCAGTCTTGTACCTCAATGAGCCGCATTCCTGCTGGCTTCCTCCTTTCACTGTGCATCATTTAAGCATTTCTTGCCTTTCATTTTCTGGGACTTATGCTAGGATGTAAGGGGCTGAGACCTGGGGTGACTGGGGAAAGGTCTTCACTGTGCAGGGTTGTCTGCAAAGTTGCTAGGGCAGAGTAAGATTTCTAAGGATGACTTCTGCTAGCACTGACTCCTTACCTAGGCATCTGTTCATCACCATCCTTACCTTTCTGTGTCCCAACAGACAGAGAATGGAAAGAAGAGAGAGGAAAAGAAACTGTGCCTGCCAGGGCAAATTCCATGGCAATCTTTTGCGGTCATAAGGTGCAATGGCAGAAATGCCTGCTGCATGCATGACAGGGTAAGTAGGATGTAAGAATAAGGAAGGGTTGCCGGATTATTGCTGTCGTGCAAGCACTTGGAAACTCTGCATATGTTACAGAGGCAAGATGTGGTTTAGGAAGATGAGCTGTTGCTGATACTGGAACAGGGCTCCTGTCTGGGAGAGTGAACTATGGCCATGGCAACAACCCCAGTGTCAGGGGAGTACAAGAAACTCCTTCCTAGTCTTCTTAGTGATTAACGTGTGTGTCTGAAAGATAAGACACTGCTATATTGATCCTTAATAACCATTTTCCCCTGGCTATGGCAAAAAGTGTTCTCAACTGCAGAAACATAAGTGCAGGTCATATCTATCCAATACCATAGAAAGCCACAGCTTCCTTACTGATTCAAAAAACAAAGTGTCCCAGTAAGAAGAAATGCTAGTTCTTTGGTATATTTTTATTTGAATCTGATTAATTCTTTTTCAATTTTTATCCATTTATTTCTAATTCTTTTTTTAAAAAATCATAGGATAAGGCAATGAAGCTTGGTGATCTATTTATCTATCTATATTTTAACTTTAAAAAGCTCCCAACCTTTTAGAAAAGATCTCAGTTATTAAAAACTCTGATCATTATGGAAAATTCTTTTATTTTGAACTGCATTTCCATCATTTGTAATACAAAATTCTTAGGCAGAATAGCAGTGAAAAAGCTTCTGCTAAGTTTTGTAAATACATCTAGTGACTTAAGATTTGATTCTTTACAAAGTGCCTGTTGCTGAAGATAAAGTGAAAGAAAAAGAAAAACAGAAAAATTATTTCTAATGCTTACCAATATTCAGTGTAAATTCAGGAGATAAAAATGTTTTCATGTTTACCTGGGGAAAATTTTATACCTTGAAGATAAATGCTAAAGCTCTGTTAAATTCTCTTCTGTGTTTTGAATTGGTATGTTTGAGATTAAATTTTCACGGCTAAAGTGATAGTAAAATTTACAATAGGAATATTGGTTTGGACAGATAATATGGGGATAGCAAAAGCTTATACAGAGTTCTGGATTGCAGAGAAATTGAAATACAAATTAAAATTTAAATTAGATTTTTTTTTTTTTTTTTTAAGATACATGTATAATGTTGACTAACCTAAACCCCTGAGTATTTTAACTGCATCTATAAATGTAATCCTCACAAAACATTGCCTACCTTGCAATTCTGGTAATTGGTTAAAATTCAGAACTGTTGTTTGGAAGAAGAAATGGGGCTCCTGAGACTTACTTCTAAATGAATGACTCACTGTGCAATTCACTCCTCTCTTCCTGTGGCAGTATAGTTTTGACATGAAGAGTGGAGCGTCAGCTCAGGCTTGAACAGCCTACAGATGGACAGTGACAGGAGTGCTTTACTGGGCATCAGTGATGTGAGTGGATTTTCCTCATGAGAACTGAGTATCATTATTCCCCACACATCCTGAGATAGATATGATGTGGTGAAGGCCAAAAACATCCACAGCATTTCTTCTACTTGGATTTTAAAGAAAGTGGGAGGAAGCATTTCACTAGGCAAGGAATACATCCTTATTCCTGAATTCAATTGTTTCCAGAGGACAATCAAACTATTCAGGGTAGTTAGATGAGGGAAAAGTCCTATTTTTGGGCCACAGCTGGGCTTTTAGCTTTCTGAGAAAAACTGCAGAATTGCACCACTCTTTTCAAAGTGGATGCTTATAGATGTTCATAGTTGTAGGCACACGGGAAATATGAAACATTTCTGTAGGTCCAGGTAGTCTGAAAAGAGATTTTCTGATCAGAGTTTGGATTTAGACACATTGGAGACTTCTGGGTCATATCCTTACTCATTGCCACCAAGTCCCACAGACTGTGGCTGAGCAGGGAAACAAGTGCTGCCCCTCGGGTGGCATCCTCAGCCAGTACATAACTGACAATTACAAGGTAAGTACAAACTGCAGTAGGATCAAAAGATAAGGAGTACAAAAAGTCTTCAATTTACATTTAAGATCTCAGGGTAAATCTGCAAGGATTTAGCTGTGAAAATACATCTCTTATGAAAATTATTTTTCCTACTCTAAAAGCTTCATATAGAAGGACAAAGATATTTCATCAAAGGGAAGGATTTCATCCTCTAAAAGATCATTCTTCTGAGATATGTATATTTTTCTATCAACATTCAGCATTTTCTTTAACCTCTACCTGCCAGGTGGTCTTTGTTTTCTAACCTGTTTAATCATGTATGACAATTTATTGGATGAATGCTTTTGCCTTTCCAATAAGGTGGTCTGACTTCATATTTCAATCTTCATATCTCTTGTCAGTTCTTCCCAATGATTGATTAAAACAGATATATATTTATGGCCTACATAAATAATATTATTATAACATTTTAAAGTGTCTCAAGCATTCAAAAACCAGGGGTGAAATTCTGGCCTCACAACAGCAAAACTCATCATTTCTAAGGGGTTGAGATTTCACCCCAAGGATGACTGGAAATTATTTATGGTGGCACATTCATATAACTATGAATAATTTGATGAAATTAAGATGGAATAAATTCCTATCAGTGAGATATACTACGTCAGGGATCAGTATATTAAAGGAAGTAATAGAAGATCTGTAGATTCCGACATTTCAAACTAGCTTTGAAGAAGGACTAGACAGTAATGCAGTGGGAAACTTAATGGATTGCCTCTCCAGTTCTTGTAGTTCAAAAGAACTCCTATCGTTGCCTGCTCATTCCATTTCATTTAATTTTGCAAACGAAAATAAATCTCATAGTCTTCATGATGCATTTTTGTACGTATCTGTTTGGAATTAAGTGATCTGTTTGAATCCTATTTGACAGAAGGTTAATGTTTTAGAAGCTCAAGACTTAACTATAGGCATTGTGGAAAAAATGCTGTTAGAAAGAAGACAACAGGCATAGTTAATAGCCTTGATGAAAACCTAATAAGTTATCAGAGAATCCATATAACAGAGAAATTCTGGTATCCAAGCTTCATTCAGTCCATCATTAATACATTTTTTTTTAATTCATTTGTGTTGCTAAATGCCTTTAAGCGCTGACATAATAAGAAAAGAAAGCAATTCAAGAATACAAATTCAGGTCACGTATTTAAGGTTGCTAACAAGAATTTATGCTGTAAACTGGGATCTTCTCATTTAAAAACGACATAAGAAAGGCCCAGATGCATCAGCTGATAAGGCTACGAGAGATCAGAGTGGCGTAGAAGGGAGATCGAATTCTGGGATACATTATTTAACTTGGTTTTAGTAGAGAAACTTTCACCCTTCTCTAGTCATAAAATGTCAAAAAGCTGTCAAACTTTTGTGGAGTCTGTGAAGGTCAGACCGCACTCTGAATTACCAAAACCTAATCTAGTCTGGCATTGTTTCCCAGTAGTAATCTTATACTAGCTATTTTGAGCAAATAAAAACTAAATCTGTATTTTGCCATTGATTTCATATTATATTGAATGTCCTTTCTTTGTAGTCTAAGATGCAAATTTCAGTAGACTCAGCAACGAGAAGCAACTTCCTGTTCCAGATGAAATGCATTATTCTACTGAAAATACTTCTGAAGAGTGAGTTCAGCTTATACATTAGCTCAGAAAGGTTTTCAGCCTGCAGGAATTTAGATTTGTCATGTACTGCCTGGTATGTATTAATATAATGATATCAGAGAAGTGTGGGGGTAGAAATCAACAAAATCAACAAAAATGTAAAAAAACCTGCTAGAAACAGGATTTTTAATTATTCACAGTGGACAGTGTGACTTGGAACAACTCAGAAAGACAGTTAATGCACTGATTTTCTGTGATGTAAATGTGCCTTATCATGGACAGAGGCCATTAGCAGAACTAATCTCTGCTTCTCGTTTCCTTCCCTGATTTCTCAAGAAGTGGAGTTCAGACTTACCTTTTCCATACATTTCCAGCCACAGATGCCACACAACCATGAGCTCAGGTTATGTATCTGACCTCTATCAGTTCTTGCAAATGCTTTTATATTCTTCTTTTCCTCCCTTGCCATGTCTCCAGAAATGTTGCTGAAGACGTGTTTTATAATTATTTTAATATAGTCTCACCTCCATGAACACAAAATAAAACATTTTCCAAGAACACTGTGAGACCTTTTCAGGAAAAGGTAAATAAATAAATAAAACAATATAAATCAAAGTCAATCAGGAACTGGTAATTTACATTTGCCTGATGTCCAGAATTTCAGATATTAGCCCTTAGAACAGTATCAGAAAAGGAAAAAAAAAAGAAGAAAAAAGAAAAAAGAAAAAGACAAACATTATTTAGTCTTCTCCTTCTGCTGTAAAGATAAAAGCAGGAGATTTCTGGTTTCCAGAAAATAAGGGCTATATAATTAATACTAAATGAAAATTGAAATTGTTTCTTTCTAAGATTCTTCTTCGGTGAAAAAAAATATATTGAAAGATGAAGCAATTAGAATTGTGGAGGATCCCATCAAGGTCAAATATTATGCCAGCACTATAAAGCTCTCATCAATCATCAAAACCTAATTTCAAGCCAAGACATTTTTCAAACTCTAATCCTAGGCCAGCAAACTACGAATAACTGAGCCCTTTGCCATTGAATTTTGATATAGACTTCTACAATGAAACATAAACATATGCTTTCTTTGCAGTATTTGACAATTTTATATGATGGCCTTGGCATTTTAAAAAAAAAAAAAAGAAGGAAATTCCCATTTTTCGTTGAAGAAACAACTGTGTGTTGGTCAGGGGTCCACTTGCACACCTGTCCCACAAGTAGCCTTTCAGCCTCCAGAAATTCTCCAGAGCTCAGATTGCACAGCCCATTATGCACTGATACAAGGAAGGTCACTGGAGAATCTGAATCATTGAAGACACAGAGCAAGCTATGAAAGTAAAGTTGTTGTACTCCTCAGAGTAATTTTGTTTTAAAAGGTGTAAACAGGATCCTATTTTAAAATACGTTAAGATAAAATGAACAGGAAAAGAGTTATCCTCAGCAAATCCATACTGATATAAACATGACCTTTTACAAGCAGTAGAGACACTGGAGTATTTCTCTTCATACCTTTCTTCCTGGTTTCACAGAGATTGTGTTCATTCCTCCTTCTCCTTTAAAATCCCCCCCAAAAGATATTTCTAGCATATAGACTGATCTAACCCACATGGTTCTCCATGGAAGTCAGATGAAGAAGTCTCATAGCCCAGGAACAATGAAAAAATGTCTAGAACAGTACATCATTTGATGTCAGAAGGAATTAGACCCTTAATCTCTCTACTGGGTCAAGACGTTAGTCTTTTCTGATGTCCAGGATTTGTCAAGTCCTTCCAATAATGAACTACTGAAATTTCTTTCATGTTCCTTATTTGTTCCAGTTTCAAATGTCAGACAATTGTTCTCATTTGGGTAGGTTTCTTGCAGGTTACAGTTTCTCAAGATCAATATTTTTGCATGTATGGTAGTCTTGGTCATAATACAAAAATTGAATGGTGTAGGTTCTACTTCTAATCTGCAGTATGTCTGTTCTCCTTAATGACTTCTATTGTTTGAGCATATCTTTGAAGTGCAAGACTTGCACTGCAGAATTTGAAGACTTAGCATCAAGAACATACTGTGGAGTATTTCTGATTTCAATATTTCTTTGTTGAAAATTATGTCTGGCATGTATACATTCTAGGCAAAGGCTGGAAATGGAAGAGAAGGAAGGAAATTATAAAGTAACCAACGCTTGAAAAATCTGCGGAAGTCTGGATTTTTTTATACCACACATAGAAAATATATGTTCCTTCACTTCATTGCTGTATTGGTACCTCTGGCAACAATAACTACAGAAACCTCAGAAAATAAATGGCAAGTCTAGAATTTCTATGAATAAACTTAGAAAAAAAAAAAAAAAAACCAAAACAAAACCAAAACCAAAAAAGCCCCAAACTAATTAACAGTGGGGATACAAATATGTGTGAGTGTGTACATATAGTCATGTTGGAAAGATACGTTCATTTTAAAGTACTAGACTATGTGGCCCTTACCGTACTGGTATATAAGATAAACCTTAATTGAAAGACAATCTTGATGAAAACTGGTATTTCCCTTACAGAGTGACTCCCCTGAGAGGTGGGGTTATTCGAGAGCTTTAAATTCCAGATGAGGAGTATTTTACTTTGACCTACTAGAGCTGTATGTTGAAAATAATTTCCTTCCTCTACTACTACATTTCACATAAAACAGACAGTGCTGCCAGTTTTTAAACTTTGCAGGACTGATTTCAGAGTTTGTGTTTTAATAAACTATCAATACGCTAAACCATCGTTATTACTACTACACTAGTGACAGTTGCCTTTATCTGACTTCACCCAAGTAAAACTTATCTGGGGAAGAAAGATCTGTGCCTGTTTAGGGATTGAAAGATTTTGCTTCTGTTTTTAAAAAGTCACTTAAAAACAGTTGTAAATGTACACATCATTTTACAAATGTGGTATGAGTTCCATTCCTTGCCCTGAAGTGCTCAGAGACAAAGACAGGGAGAACATAAATGAAGACCAGACTCAAGAAAACAATTTATACAGAGTGTGGTGTGAGGAATAAGAATGAGGTGGATAAGAAGGGAAAATTTTTAGAGGTCGTCCTTTTTAAAGGCCAGATCATACGGAAAATGGAGATAGTGATAAGGATTTTGAGATCCACTTGGTGCACTATCTGACCTGTGGCAAGTATTTTTATCCGAGTAAAAGAGAGAATAAAGGTGGAAAGAGGAGATGGAGACAGAAGGAGTATAAAATAAAAGGCCTGGGAAGACACAGGAAGTGAGAATGCTAGATGTTGGGGTTTTGGTCGGGTCATTTTGTGCTGCCTTGTACCCAGGATAACATCACAGAGGGTTTTTTTCTGAATATTAACTAGGCAAGTGTCAAAACATTTTTCCAGCTTGACTCTAGAAATTGAGGTGAAAGTGTGCCTTATGTCAGCACTGCTCATTTCTTTGCTGGACAATTCATTTCAATTGGTGTGACTTAATTTTTCTAAAAGACACATAGACTAATGTCGTGGTTTAAGCCAGTCAGCAAGTCAGCCACGCAGTTTCTACTCTCCCCCTCCCCACCCCTGGAGGGATGGGGAGGAGAATCAAAAGAACGTAACTCCCACGGGTTGAGATAAAAACAGTCCAGTAACTAAGCTATAACACAAATCACTACTGCTACCACTAATAATAATAATGATAAGAGAGATAACAAGGGAAGAGAATACGATACCGCCCGCCGGAAAACAAGTCCAACAGAGCAGAGAATGTCCTTCTGGGAAACTCCCCGTTACATCCCTGGGCATGACGTGCTGTGGTATGGAATACCTCTTTGGCTAGTTTGGGTCAGATGTCCTGTCCCTGCTTCCTCCTGGCTTCCCCTCCTCCCTGGCAGAGCATGAGACTCACAAAGTCCTTAGTCAGGGTAAACATTCTGACCAGCAACTGAAAACATTGGCTTTATCAGTATTATTCCCAGGCCGAAAGTCAAAACCACAGCACTGCACCAGCTACTAAGGAGAAAAACTGACTGCTGCTGCTGAACCCAAGACAACTAATCTTTCTAATCATGTATGTGTCTTCCCATCATTGCTGGCTCTGCCTTTAAAACCCACTGATGAAGCTCATCTTTAATGAGGCTGAAATCAGAAAATCAGGGTGCAACTTTCACACCTTAAATCCTAAAATAGATTCTAGCACCTATTCTAACTTTTGTTCCTGTTTGTTAACCTCTGTCTTTGGGTCCCGAAATGAATCCAGAATGATGCAAAATGTCAAGGCTACTTTATTTTCTCAGTGGCATTCTTTGCCCCAATTCTGGTGCAAGTATTGGCACCTCATTCCTGAAATTCCTTATGCTCTTTCTGGAGGCCCCACATGGGGACTCCTTGAGCTGTGTTCACATTTGGCATTCAGCTGTGACTGTGTTGAAGGGGTGTCTGTCTAGCATAGCACTACTAGGAGTACTCTGAGCATATTGTGCTCTCTGCCATCATTGCTATCCAAGTATTGATCTCTATGTTGCATATCAGATACCTAAATATAATCCCCTTATGTAGTCCACAAAGTAGCACAGGCACTTTCTCATGAGCTCACTCTCCTGGGACTAGGTCTGGAGTTCAGGCTCCCTGATTTTGACACGTACCCCAAATGCAAGTTGCCTGTTGGCATGAATACCCTCCTGCTGTGTGAAACAGTCAGATCTGTCATGGTGCTCTCTTCTTCCTCTTTGCAATAACTTGCTGTGTAATTATTAAGACATTATTGCTCTTCATTATTAGTGTTATTATAGTTTTATGAACGTATGAATGAAATATTTACTGACAACGTAGAAGATTTAACATTCCTAGATGCTTAATCTGCCAGAAAATGTTAGGTTTCAGCAAAAAAAATTTGCTTATTCATGTGTCTGGAACACAAGAAGGATATTTGAAATATAAGTCTAGACATTTTTGCAAACTGTTAAAGAAATGTACAAATAAAAATATTGACTTTGGAATGCAAATGGCCTAAGGAGAAAGTTAACCTGGAAATTATCTTAAGGAGCAAAACCGTAATCTGCAACCACACATACTGATTTTTATTTTTTTAACCCATTCAAGCAATGCTTGTTAGCTGCGGTACAAAGTTAAGAATGCTAATCAGGAAAGGAATGTTTATAACTTGTTTTCCTTTTTAAACTGATATTCAAGATTGTTTTCCCTTTCCTTTTTGGAAGCAATAGTTTGACACTGTCTAAAACCATGTTCCAGTCTCGTTTTCCAGACTCGCAACTTGGCAACTAAAAATAAGAACCTGACAAAATCTATGAGAATCCATCACTGATTTTGAATATTTAAGTTCTCTAAATCAGGCTTTTTGGGTTTTCAAAAAACACTGTTGTGAAAGGTAGCAATATTTCCATTTACTTTCTTTCCTATATCCGTATTTATCTTAATTTTTCAGCTATCAAGGGCTATTAATTTTTTGAGAAGCTGGACTGAACAATATAGGTTGCTAATTTTATGGGAGCTACTAATAAACGAATATTGATTTTCAAATAACAGAACCTTTGAGGTGTTTTCTTCCTGGCATCTGATTTGTGTATTAAGTTAGCTTTGCTAAGCAAAACTAAGTATAAAACAAAGAAAAGCAATTTTTAAAAAAGATAGACAGTACTGTTTAACCTGGCTATATTTCTCACTAGCAAGTAAATACTATTATAAGGAATTACTGTTTATATAGTCGACTCCAAAATGAAAACAAATCGACTCCTGTGAAACTGGCTGGGATGTTAGTTACAGAGTGATTATGACTTGAAAACACACAGAGCCTGTTTTTTCTCAAGCAATTGACTTTGAATTAACTTTATTTTACTCTTTTTGTCTCCAGTGCCTATCAGATAATTCAGCATGGATTTTCTGTAGTTTGCTATTTAGTTGTTAACAAAACATCTTCAAACACAATATCTTAATGTTTGCATGATTTGCAGGGTCACAAAAATGCTGAATCACAAAAATTAACTCACAAACTGAATTCTACTTCTAGAAAATTGGTGAAACTATTATCTCAGCTGTGATTGTAAAAGCAAACATCACAACCATCCCATCCAGGTAATTGCATGCAGTATGTTTCCCCCAGATCTAATTCTGATGGCAGGACTACACAGATTTTCTGAGAGATTCAGATGCTAAAGGGTTACAGGCTGTGCTGCATTAGCATAACTTGATCTCTTACCAAGAGACTAGCCCTGGACACACCCAGGCCAAACTGTAGTATACAATAAAACAGACATGGGCAATCTGTGTGAGCATGTGTTTGCATTAAGGCAATCATTCCTGAGTAATAGACATTATATTGGAGGTAAGAGTAGCCCAAATCTTGATTTTGCCTGCAAACTGGACCCTTTGATACATCTGGAAGCCACACTGGTATATATTATAAGCACTGAAGAATAAGTTTCAATTTTTATATCAGTCACTGGGGAGGCAAATCTGCAGAGACCTGCTTTTTTATTGTCTATGATAGTCATATGCTGCTGTTTTAACTCTGGAAGAAATTGGAGAGGACGACTCTAAAACAATCACAGGCACACTGAATCATATACAGACAGCACAAGAACCAGGAAGTAGGTAGTTAGGCAAACCTCAGAAAAAGAATATACTGTTCCAGTATATGTAGCTATCATCTGTAATCATGGTGTAAAAAGTGTATAAATAACAATGACTTACTAAAGTATAACTAAAAATCAAATAATGGATGTTTTCAAATTATATAGTTGTGGATGTTTACATATTTTCTAATTCAGTAGTAATTAGTAGAACAACAACATTGTTTTGTCTACAGAATCCTGATCTGCATTTGGAAGAGCTATATAAAATTATATATATATAGAATAATATATATAAAATGTGGGCTGCATATGGCACTTAGGGTAGTGAGTTTAAGCTAGTTTCCAACTAAAAGCTTTAAGTAAAAAAAGCTTTAAATGTGGTACATGTGAAGTAAAACTGAAACTTATTGAAAATAGAAAACATATTTTAGAGGCTTGTGCTCCAGATGCTGTATTTTAGCAGGTTTTATGTTGACATTTTAGTTCTCATATGCTATTTCATAGTTGTACAGAGAGTTTAAATATTCAAGTTAGCTTAAGCTGGAGAAAACCACAGTTGAATCTAAAATTGTATGTCTAACTGAATCTAAAACTAAAAGAAAAGACCTGAAATATTTATGTGTGAATATGCACTGATATTTTCAGGTTTAGGTATAGAAGATGAAGATTTTATAGAAAGTGAAATGCAGAGTGCAAATAACTCATAATAGTATAATATTTTAATTGATTTCACTTGAAATATTTTTTGTTCCAAATGGAAAGTCATATCATCTGACAGATTCCTGCGTTATATTTCACACTTTGTGATTTAAATTAGTTTGCCAAAAGAAAGGTTTATAAAAGTATTCATCCCATGTATTTTGTTTCCTTTATTTTTACTTTATCGCAGAAAAAAAAAAAAAAAAAAAAAGAAGGAAGCAAAACATTACAACATTGTGTCTTGTATTCTAGATGTAAAAAGTCCATTTTGCCATATAAGTTCTTTTGGAAAATTTTATGAGATTGAATTTTTTCTCAAGCATACCAATGATACTCACTACACTACTTGATTAACCAAGCTTTCACTCATTCATTCACTCTGGTTTTACTCTAACTGTGATAAGCAGTTACCCTAAGTTTTAACTAGGTAAGAATTTAATCCATTTTTTTCTAAGGTCTAAGCACAATTCCTTTCTCCATCCTTTCCAGGTCAGACACAGTCACTCGAAGGAAAACGAAAACCAAACAACTTCCCTCCCAACTACCACAGAGGCAGACTCTTTTCTTCCATGTAATTTTTCAGTGGCATTTTAAGTATCAGCTACTGGGAGCAAAATTTTATTCTGGGTTTTTTTTCAGCTGTTTTTGCAATTGTTTCAGTCTCTGTGGGAGTGCTGCATTCCTGGTTTACTGGGCTGCCTGGGGAATATATGTGCAGCTGAGGCATAAGAAAGGAATGTGTGTTATGTTCCTTCTTCCTTTAGAAGCTGCAGGTCAAAATACCTGCAAAATCCCAAGTATCTAGGTGTGGCTGTCGCCCACCTGCAGTACCAGGGCATAAAATTGTCTGACGTTTCCCTGTCTCCCAGAATCCTCTGCAGATACAAGGGGCTATTCCTTGATTAGATTTAACACGCTACTCTGAGTTTATATCAGATCACATTGGTTGAACGTGAGTTGTGAAGTACAGAGCTGGTAATTTGGGGGTGTTATTTCGGACTAAGTTCATTTGGTTAACAGGATGCAAAACTTCGCAACAAATGTCTTTGAAGAGTATGGGAAAACTGATGCCTAACTTAATTCTATTGAAAAGAATGATGCAGGCAAGACTTCTGCAAAGTTTTTCTTTAAGTGATAGGAATACTGTCATCCCCTGTGGTATGAAGAAATCAAGACCATTCTAAGAAGCTCTGAGCTTTGCTGTGCATATTGTGTTTCATTTAAGCACTCAGCCAGATTTCCTCCTGTCATACAGGTTAAGTTTATTGATAATTTAGTTGTTCATAAATTTACTATATCGTTAGGAAAATCCATGCTAAGGAATACGTAAGCACAGACAGGCTGCATTTAGATAAAGGCACTTAACTTAGGAGGATGGGACTATTATGGTAAAAGGTTCCTTGTTCCTTCGGCGAGGCAATTCAGAGAAGGAGCCTAATACCCTTCATTATAGAACACCTGCTCTCCTTCTAATTTAAGCAATTTCTTTTAATTAAAAAAAAAATATTTTTTTTAAAGAAAACTTTTTTGCCAAAAAAATTACCAAAGTGATAATATATTATTTTCCTGGCTTGGCTACTGTGTTTACAAGACAACTAGAGTCTGGGAAGTTGTGAGTAGTCAGCACAGCTCTGCCGTGACCATGCAATTTTTGACAAAAATGGAAGTTTTTTGTCTTTCAAAAGACTACTATCTAATAATGAACTAGATCAAATGAATGGCATCAAGAGCGATTTGACGGGCAGTAATTTGCCCAATCTGCTAAAACTCACAGATTTTTAGTTATCTCATTGGTAGTTGATTGAAGAACTGTAAACACTAATTCTCAAAAAGGGTGTTTTCATGAACATATTGACTTACCTTATAGGAAATTCAACTTGATTTTGAGGCAGTTTGTGTCAGACATATTTAGGATGTTGCTCTTTCAAACAAGTTTTAGAGCATTGATCAGGAAGAGGTTTTGAGGGATTTTTTTGGGAGAGTCAACCTTGTGCTTCCAAATACCCTCTGCAAAACTGTTTTTAGGAGAATATGAAAGGATTACTTGAAAACGGTAAGTTCACCTAATATGCACTATCAGAATACTGGGTTGCTAGGAATAGACTGCAATAACTGTAAGTCTTAGAGATATATATTCACCACTGAATGCAACACACTATAAACTATATCCAGTATTGTTCCATATGAATTGCTTTATCTATCCCACACAATATAATACTACACAGTAGTGGAGGCTCAGGAGCTGGACATACTGAGCACAGGCTAATGAATACTGTGACTTTGGTATGTGGGGGTTTTGCTTTGTTGTCTCTTCATTTTCCTTCCCAGACATCAATTTGGTTTCAGATTGCTGTACATTTGAGTAAAAAAAATCAAAGAAATGGAGAACCTCCACCTGGGTGCAGATGTGGAGTGCCTCCCATGATGTAGAGCTGCAGACTGACATGTTTTGAGTTGTGTGTGTGTGTGCACAAAAGGTTTTGAAGGGATGATGTACAAGACTGCTTATGAAAAAGATGAGTCAAAAATAGTCGCAGCATGCTCTTGATTTTAGACTCTGATTTAGTGAGAAATTACCAGGAAATTAATAGGGGGTTCATTCTGCAATAGATGTGATTTGTTTGTGTTTGCAAATGTTAAGCTTTTTGTGACAATAATATATCTTTCACAGTTATCAGAAAAGTCAGTTATAATTAAAAAAATCCCAAACACTATAAAGCAGATAGCATGCACTGTATTTCTTTTTTTTTTTTTTCTTTCCATACCAGTTATATAATAATTTTTGAGGGGTTGTATGTAATATCGTCTTGCAAACAGATATACAGAAATGTGGCATAATAATGAAGAAAAATGAAAAAATTATTCAAGTTCTGAATGGTGAGCCAAAAGTCAATCATTAATGCACTGTATTAATTAACTTTAATCATCTAAAGTTAAATATATTTGAAGATTCAAAGTCAACAGTGAGGAATTATACTCAAAATGAGAATTTAAATTACAAAATTTTCAGGTTGATTTTGAAAGTCTTTTGTATTTAGAGAGATCCTGAGGTACTGCAGTCTGACTCATGTAATGTCATTAGCTGAGAAAGAGCCTGAGGATGGCTTAGCTGAGGAGAAAAATCTGCAAAACATTTCATAGGATCAAGTAGACCAATACCTTATAGGAACTATTATAGTCAAAATATTTTGCTGGTGAGATAAAAAGAGAATAGTATTATAAAATTGAAATTCTACGTTTGCAATTAGTAAGGAAAACATAATTGAGAAAACAGGCAATTCTTAAGTATTCAGAAAGCACCTTACATAACACCAGATCTAGTGTAGTGCCAGAGATTAGTATTCTAAAAAGCAGTGTCAAAGCAAAAGTTATCTCAAGGAAATGTAGATTGGTTAAAGGGCAATGACCATAAGTGTAGCTTCTTTCCCTTAGATTGAAAAAATCAAGGAAATACCACTGATACCTCGGCTAAGCAGTAAGATGCTAAGCTTTTTTTTTTTTTTGGTTACAAGAAACTTGCAGAAGAGAAATTTAATAGAAAGGAATGATGGAATGGGAATTGGACCAGACACGTAAAAGTAATTAAGAAAGAGTCAAACATTTTTCAGATCAAGACTGAAGATTAGAAATTACTATGATTGCTATTATACAATTTCAGTAGTGGTTAAATCTATTTGCAGTCAGGATGGAGCTCTCCTTAAGACATGAGTTGATGTTAAAACATGGTCAACACTTGTAACTCCAGAGGCAGACCAACCCAGACTGCAGATAGAGTTCTGTTACTGTAAGGAATTTGCCTGTAGCACCAAGGAGCAGTTGAATTAAAATCCAGTTCTATCACTGATACTTCACATACTTTTCTGCATCTAAAAGCAGATTCTTTTTTATATGGCATATTTTCCACCCTACTGTCTTTACAACATCCAATACAAGGATCTTATGCTGCAGAGATGAAGCTATTGGATGAGGCCTTGGGTGGCATGGTATAGTGTGGGGTGTCCCTGCCCATGGCAGGAGGGTTGGAACTAGATGATCTTAAGGTCCTTTCCAACCCTAACTATTCTATGATTCTATGATTCTCAGTTACAGTGTTACGAAAAGAATGAATTTTAAATAGGGGGTAACAGTGCTAGAGACTAAAGCAAATTCCCATGAAAGCTGGGATGGATCAGGATATGTTTTAACTACAAATGTCTGATGAAATTACAACAAACTCAGAATTACTCTGATTTACGCTGAGAGTTGCTTCAGACTCTGGCATCCTAAAAGCAAAAGAGGTTTGTCCATGACTTCATGTGCATCTACTTCTGCCAGGTGTGCTTTCTCCATAAAATTGATACAAAATCAATTTACTTTTCTTCTGATAGGTAGAATTTCCCTGAATTACTATTTATGTATTTTAATTCCTAGTGTCTTCTTCCAGTATCCCAGGGCTCTTTCTATTGAGAATTCTGAAGCCCAGAGCTAGGCCTCAAGTCTTTCTCAGTCATACTGGGCATGCTTTCAGAGACTAGAGACCCTGAAGTCATCTTATATTATGTCACTTATGTTTTTGTCCTTTCTCTGTCATGAACACAAACCTGTAACAAGACCCAGACCCTTGTATTTACAGTGAGCAAGTGAAAGCCTTTCAGAGAGGTTTGTTCCATGACGGCATGCAGGCAGGATTTGGGAAATGGCTTTTACTATTTCCAGTGAGTAGATGCTCATTTTTTATTCTGAATGAATCCATTAATCAGCTTGAGTGACAGCTGTCCAGTCTCAAGCAATAAATATATTATCTGTTTTAGTTGCATCTTATTTCAAAAGCAATTCAAAGTGGCTATGTCATATCTGGCCCTGTTACTCAGCATAATGGAAAAAAATACTTTCAGCTACTTGGAATTCAATGGCCCAAACTGATAGATGTGCATAGTAAGTTTTGGGCAAAAAAATTTAAGATTACAAATCCAAACAGATTTTGCTTCCATTAAAAGTTTGTTGGAATACATCTCTCATTGACAAATTTCATTAATTTACCATTGAGACGCCTTTTTTGATATGCTTGTGTCTCATGTCTGTAAAGTATAATACCTGGAATTTTATTAGAATTTTTGTTTCTTGTTTTAGTTATTTTATAAAGCCTTGATTCCAGTATTGATTGCCCAAACTTCCTTCTCAGACTAAGAACAAACACATGAGCTACAAAGCCCTAATCACTCAAATTAAATGAGGTCTAATTACTTCATTTTTAGTGGCATCCAAACAAAAACACCTCAACACACTGAAGTCTGGGGAAGCAGATAATCTTTCTTTTTTTCTGTAAAAAAAAGGAAAATCATGCACATTAAAAATAAGTTCTAATAGAGAGGTTTTTAGTTAGTCTAGTTAGAGAAAGGCCAGTAAATGTGAAATAGGAATCTGTGCAACATAAATTTACCAAAAGTAGGTCATACCAAGGCTGTATGGCTCTCTGGTAAAATTTCCCCTTTTTTAAAGGACAATGCAGACAGTCTAGGCTCTCTGGACTTCACATAAAATATTCTAGGGAATTATATTAACTAAAGAAATTGGGGAATACTGTAAAAACTGTAAAAATAATTTTGAACCATCAGAAAGTGTATCTGAAATGTCACATGCAGTACTGAGATATTTTCAAACTATTTTCAGTACTACCATTATGCAAAGCATAAGAGACAGACATCTAGAGTTCTTTTTACAGTTCTAATCACTGATGTTCAGAAAGATGAGCCTGGGTTTAAATAGGTGCAGAGAGAACATGCATAATCAGGGACTTAGGGGTGTTGGTTGATGAGAAAATGAACATGAGCCAGCAGTGTGTGCTTGCAGCCCAGAAAGCCAGCCGTATCCTGGGCTGCATCAAAAGGAGCATGGCCAGCAGGTCGAAGGAGGTGATCCTGCCCCTTTGCTCTTGTGAGACCTCACTTGGATTATTGTGTGCAGTTCTGGTGTCCTCAACATAAAAAGGACATGGAGCTGTTGAAACAAGTCCAGAGGAGGGCCACAAGGATGATCAGGGGAGTGGAGAACCTCCCGAATGGAGATGATAGACTGAGAAAGTTGGGGTTTTTCAGCCTGGAGAAGAGAAGGCTGCGGGGAGACCTCATAGCAGCCTTCCAGTACCTGAAGGGGGCCTACAAGGATGCTGGGGAGTGACTCTTCATTAGGAACTGTAGTGATAGGACAAGGGGTAACGGGTTCAAACTTAAACAGGGGAAGTTTAGGTTGGATATAAGGAAGAAGTTCTTTACTGTGAGGGTGGTGAGGCACGGGAATGCATTGCCCAATTAAGTTGTGAATGCTCCATCCTTGGTGGTGTTCAAGGCCAGGTTGGATGAGGCCTTGGGTGGCATGGTTTAGTGTGAGGTGTCCCTGCTCATGGCCGGGGAGTTGGAACTAGATGTTCTCTAAGGTCCTTTCCAACCTAACTATTCTATGATTCTATGATTCCATGAATATGTGATGCCTTTGCCTGCAGTAGGAAAGAAGCAAAGAAGTGGACAAAGAACATTCCAGAAAGCACTGGATGATACTGTATCCCTATTCAGGGTACAGTAAATTCAAAGACAGCATATGGACAATCACATAAAAAGCTTCTATTTTTAAGAGAAACGCCCGTATAAGAGAATTCCCAGATCATTGCAAGAATCTTTGTCCTGTTGTCCAACCTTGTTGGGTTAGTGATCTGTAACCAAACGAAACACACTATGAATCAAAATGCAGAACAAAACCATCTCCTTTGCTGAAATATTTGGTGGTACCAGTAGGTGACAATGAGCTTCCCATGATAGAATCATATATCAAGTTTGTATGGTTCAAGTTGAAACAATAAAAATAATTAGGCTCTCTGCTCATAATAGTTATTTCCAGGTAGACCAAACTATACCTGTCGTTGAATTATTACCATCTCTGCCCTGGAGGAAAGAGGTAAACACTTCTCCTGATTATTGCAGGGAGACATATTATTATTAGGTTATTAAGCAGAATGCTTAAGCTATCATTCAGAATGTTTCCTAGTTATCAAAAATCCCTATGGAATGAACCGTAGAATGTTATCTACCAGTAAGGGACCTGTGAATAAACTTGTTATTATAAAAAAAAGTAGAAGCTCCTAGGATCTACACATTACCTTCAGTACTCCTGGTTATTGGGAGGCTTCAGTGGACATAAGTTTATTCTAGATTAGAACTGCATGATACCTGGAAGCATTATTAGGCAAAACCTCTGAAAAAGAAAGTAAGAGAAACTCTCAGAAATCACACCTTACCTCATGCCTTTGTACAGGTAGGGTGTGGTACTCAGTCCTGCTCTTTGAAGGAAGAACTTGTCATGTCCAAGGGCTCTTGATCAGGCACATGAGCTGTTTTGGTACTTGTGTCAAGAAAAGATGTTTCAATGGTTGATATGGTAAAATATTTACCCAGAATGTATTTTTATAGTTCAAACCTTAATATGATATGTTCATTTATTTTTAGGGTAGCACAAAGAGGCATTACTTTCTAGCACATTATTTTAACTTGCCAGAATGGCTATTACCATGGTATTTATTACTTTTCTCCTAAAACTCTATTAGCCAGTATTGCTTCTGAGCTTAAATTTAGTAGACTTCTATGAAGTGTATCCTGTTATTTGTGTAGATAATTGTCCTGGGTTCAGCAGCAGCAGTCAGTTTTTCTCCTTAGTAGCTGGTGCAGTGCTGTGGTTTTGACTTTCGGCCTGGGAATAATACTGATAAAGCCGATGTTTTCAGTTGCTGGTCAGAATGTTTACCCTGACCAAGGACTTTGTGAGTCTCATGCTCTGCCAGGGAGGAGGAGAAGCCGGGAGGAAGCAGGGACAGGACACCTGACCCAAACTAGCCAAAGAGGTATTCCATACCACAGCACGTCATGCCCAGGGATGTAACTGGGAGTTACCCGGAAGGGCACGTCCTCTTCTCTGTCGGGCTCTCTCTTTTCCGGCGGGCGGTATCGTATTCTCTTCCCTTGTTATTTCCTTTATCATTATTATTATTGGTGGCAGCAGTAGTGATTTGTGTTATACCTTAGTTACTGGTATACCTTAGTTACTGGACTGTTTTTATCTCAACCCGTGGGAGTTACATTCTTTCAATTCTCCTCCCCATCCCTCGAGGGGGGGGGGGGGGGGGGGGGGAGAGTAGAAACTGCGTGGTTCTAATTTACGGCCTGGGCTTAAACCACGACAATAATATAAACATTGTTACTGGAACATAGTAAGCTTCACCATTTCCAATAGGAAACTGAAGCCAGGGACATGGAAATTGCACCATAAATAATACTCATAGAGTATTTTTACCTATGACTAACTCATCTTCTTAATTATTCATTTAAATTTGTATTTCCGTGACAATAAAAGCAAATTAAATAGTTGTTATCACACTGACTGGTAAATAAAAATTAATCCTTTCATAAAAAAAACCAACACAAAATACAGCCCAGGAGATTTCCATTTACAAAAAAAAACCCCACAAACCCAAAAATCTGGCATGCCAGCGTTGACCTAAGGCAGCCATCAAAACCAGTTACTTGGTTTGGTGAAATATTGCTACAGTCATAAAAGCCTCTTTTTCATAGTTCCTCTTACTTGCAGCAGCATCTGTGAGCATCAGTGGACAGAACTAGTTTTGTATCAGTCACAAGCATTATGTTTTTTCTGTATTTGATACATCTTATCTATATAGTTGCCTTCTAGACAACCTGCAGATAACTTGTCTAAGCATAGCTAATAGTTTGTTGAAACCTCAAAGCACTATCAGGTGCATCAAGTCCCATGTGCCTCCAGAGTATTCCACATTCACCCCTAAAAGAAAGACTGATCAGAGTGCTGTACAAATACAGAAAATGGAGGAAAGATTGTAAGATGTAACAGAACACTGATCTCCTAGAGATGGAAAATGGAGCATAACATATAAACAGAAAAAACTGGAAGCTAAAGCATAAAGTAGGTACAATGTGGCTTGTTAAAGGTAATCAGGTATTAATAGCAAAAATGTGATAAGGAGCTGGGGAAAAATTCATTAAAAGGCATTGAATAGCACTTGATACCATGTGATGTGATCTATTCCCTCAATATTCTAGCCATCAACAAATGACTATTGAGCACAGTTTGCAGACTTTCAGCCAGTTGTTGGGCTTTAACACACACCACAGTGCAAGGATGAGCAGCACTTGCAGTATTTTTATCACATACTTTCTCAGTTCCTGGAAATGATAGATGAATTGGTGTCAAATGGAATGAGAATGAGCCTTTACCAGCTGAAGAATGGGCCACCATAGCTGGACTTGAAAGACTCCTGAATGTTTGCATGCTGCAGGATATAGAGGCTACAGGTGTTGTACAGGTTCATTTTAGTCCATCTTTCCCATAGGAAGAGTTAATTTGATAAACAGTCATTCATTTTGAAGAAGAATGATCGGTTTGTGTTTAGAGTCTCCATAAACCAGTTCCTGCTCTACTTATATCAGCATTACTGCCAGCATTGACAGTAGAGCTACCCACCCCAGCATTAATTGTCAGTGTGCTGGATTGCTCATGCACAATTTCTATGCTGTCATATGTAATAAGGGGTATGCTGTTAGTTTTCTTTTGATAGTGTGACAGATGTGTGCATTTATAATTGTACTGCTTCAGCACTGAGTTCTTAACCAGTTTATTTCATTTGCATACCTTCTGGTACTTTTTATTTGCTTCTATAGATGTACCTCAAGCTGAGATATGGTGTGCATGTATCCAGAAGGAACTTTAAACTAACAGCAGTTGTCTTGTTGCTCTAATGTTTAGCACAATTCACAATATCATCCAGAAGGGATAAGAGATCAAGACTGGAAGATTTTAGACCTTCTGGAAAAATTGATGGATACCAGATTTATTCAGAACAGGCAGTATTAATTAAATAATTAAAATCATAGAAATACATAGTTGCCTGAGAACGCTTCAGTAAAACCCACTGTGTTTTAGAAAGAGCTTAGGCATTCAGACCAGGCAGCTTACTGCCTCTAAAAGACTGAGTTTTGGAGGATAGCTGGCATTTGGATAGTTGGCAGTAAAATTTACATTATGTGTAAAGTGGACTTTTATGCACAATAAATCATCATATGGGAAAACATAGATGCAAGAAATCTGCTTTAGGAGGGGAGAGGATGTAATTAAGGTTGCAGGCAAGCTGCCTGCAGGGTTTTTCATGAAAATAACACTTCAGATCTCAGGAAGAGTCGGAAACCCACATAGTTCTAATGCACGGTTCAGTCATACTCTCTGAATATATACTTCCTCCTGTCGCCAACGAAGGTGGGCCATTGAATGTGAAAAATCCTGTGGCTGTTTTTATCCTGCTGTGTTCTCTTTCTCTCTGGCAATATATTAATCATGTTTGATTCCTGAGCTCTGGATTTGTAGTAATGAAGAGGTGGAAGAAAAAAGATGCAGAAGAAAGAAAAAGCTGAGATCACCAGCTATGCTAGATTGTGTTGAGCTGCAAAATGATTTTAGCATAGTAATTCCTCAAGAGGAAACAAACTGCATTTCATTTTAGTTCTAAGGTCACTTCAAGCCCAAATAAGTTGAAGATTTGCTTTAGCACAGGAGAAATTTAGATTCTCTCTTACGCTGTGCATTATTGTCTGATAGGACAGTGGGTATCTAAAATCATGAATTATTAGATTAATCATTTTATAAAGGGGTACTGAATATGAATACAGAAAACAGATGTCTGTGTATACGTTTGTGTATGTGTGTATACATATGTATTTCTACAGGTATATAAAAACTGCTGTCTTACGATGTATAGACTGAAAAGAAACAAAATATACTTTAGGGGAGAACTGTATTATATATCATTTCTGAGGTTTTAACATTGTTTACAAAGTGAGGTCTCTGCTGTTGAGTGATTTTGTCCATAAGAAGCACATTGCTATGGAAGCAGGAGATAAGTTCACAGTGTTTCATGTGTTCAGAGTGGGCAATGTTGTCTTCAGATGTGAAAAAGATCACTAAGACATCCCAAGAGGGCCACGACATATAACTCAGGAAAATATTTGTGGTCCCAGCTACCTTCCAGCCTGGCAGATACCATACTTAAAATCAGGAAATCAGTATGCATTCCCATTTTCAACACTTTCTTTTCTTGCAAACCTAACTACAGGTGGTTAAATCATAACTCAGACTAATCAGAGGAGTGATAAATACTTAAAAAAAAAAAAGCCCTTTTATCCCTTTCCACTTTTTCAGAGTTAGGGTACTAGAATTTGCAGTTTAGATATATGACAATTGATAAACTGAAATGGGAACAAGACAAGATGCAACAGCTGAATTTCATGGCTGTTAAAAGGATGCAGAAGCAAAGGAAGGGTGAGAAACTATAGGAGTCTGAACTCCAGAATTTTAGAAATCTTTGCAGCTCAAACCTTATTTGTACATGCTAATTCTCAGATATTAATGGTGACCTGCTAACAATTGCTGCACTTTTGAAGATAATATATGGCCTAGCACATGCCTAAGTTACAGCAATTCTTGAATTCTTATCTCTGATCTGTAAAAACAATTTATTTGTTGAAGTTCTTTCAATTTTCATATGTGCAAAATGAAAGTAGGGGTTAGAACTATGTAGGCGTACATAAGGCATAATGTGACACTGTGTGATGATGACCCTACTTCTCATCTTTCAACATTGTATCTAGTTATAGAGAAACTGTGCTGTGATGCTGCACATATCCTGTTCCCTTACCATCAGCCTACTCAGCACTGCAATGTGCCATATAAACATTAGGGGGATCTAAAGTCTTGAAACAAACTTTAACTATTCTGGTGCTGAATTTTACATGTTAAGGCATAAGATAGCTTTCCCTCAAGCTTTGTAAGAATCTTATTTCTGATTGTTGTGTATGAGATATTCATGTTTTATTTGAGATATATAATTTTCTCTATATTTTGTCATTCTTTTGAGAAAATAGAACATTTTTAATTGAAAATGTAGCCACAGATTATTTACCATTAAAGACCTTGGAACATTAATCTCAGCATTGAAGGCACTATTTCACAGAATGGTGTTAGGCAACACTAAGATTTCAGAATCATAGAATCATAGAAAAATTAGGGTTGGAAAGGACCTTAGAGAACATCTAGTTCCAACTCCCCGGCCATGAGCAGGGACACCTCACACTAAACCATGCCACCCAAGGCCTCATCCAACCTGGCCTTGAACACCGCCAAGGATGGAGCATTCACAACCTCTCTGGGCAACCCATTACTGGAATAATAGGGTGCCTCACCACCCTAACAGTAAAGAATTTCTTCCTTATATCCAATCTAAACTTCCCTTGTTTAAGTTTGAACCTGTTACCCCTTGTCCTGTCACTGCAGTCCCTAATGAATAGTCCATTCCCAGCATCCTTGTAGGCCACCTCCAGATACTGGAAGGCTGCTAGGAGGTCTCCACGCAGCCTTCTCTTCTCCAGGCTGAACAGACCCAACTTTCTCAGCCTATCTTCATACGGGAGGTGCTCCAGTCCCCTGATCATCCTCGTGGCTCTCTTCTGGACTTGTTCCAATAGTTCCGTGTCCTTTTCATGTTGAGGACACCAGAACTGCACACAATACTCCAAGTGAGGTCTCACAAGAGCAGAGTAGAGGGGCAGGATCACCTCCTTCGACCTGCTGGTCATGCTCCCCTTGTTGAAGCCCAGGATACAGTTAGCTTTCTGGGCTGCAAGCGCACACTGAAGCCAGCTCATGTTCATTTCTTCATCAACCAACACCCCCAAGTCCTTCTCTGCAGGGCTGCTCTGAATTTCTTCTCTGCCCAACCTGTAGCTGTGCCTGGGATTGCTCCGACCCAGGTGTAGGACCTTGCACTTGGCATGGTTAAACTTCATAAGCTTGGCATCAGCCCACCTCACAAGCGTGTCAAGGTCCCTCTGGATGGCATCCCTTCCCTCCGGCGTTATCAACCGAACCACACAGCTTGGTGTCATCGGCAAACTTGCTGAGGGCGCACTCAGTCCCACTGTCCATGTCACCACTGACAAAGCTGTTGAACAAGACAGGTCCCAACACCGATCCCTGAGGGACACCACTCGTCACCGGTCTCCAGCCGGACATTGAGCCATTGACCACAACTCTTTGCATGTGGCCATCCAGCCAGTTCTTTATCCACCGAGTGGTCCACCCATCAAATTGATGTCTCTCCAATTTAGAGACAAGAATGTCATGTGGGACAGTGTCGAACGCTTTGAATAAGTCCAGGGAGATGACGTAAACTGCTCTGCCCCTGTCCATCAGTTTCGTAGCCCCATCATAGAAGGCCACCAAATTGGTCAGGCAGGATTTCCCCTCAGTGAAGCCATGCTGGCTGTCACCAACCACTTTGTTGTTTTTCCTGTGCCTTAGAATGCCTTCCAGGAGAATCTGCTCCAAGATTTTGCCAGGCACAGAGGTGAGACTGATTGGTCTGTAATTCCCTGGGTCATCCATTTTTCCCTTCTTGAAAATGCGGGTTAAATTTCCCTTTTTCCAGTCGTCGGGAACTTCACCTGACTGCCATGATTTTTCAAATATGATGGCCAGTGGCTTAGCAACTTCATTTGCCAGCTCCTTCAGGACCCGCGGATGGATTTCATCAGGTCCCATGGACTTGTGTATGTTTAGGTTTTAAAGATGGCCTCGAACCAGATCCTCTCCTACACTGGGGCAAGGGTCTTCATTCTTACAGTCCCTGCGTCCACCTTCTAAGACTTGGGTGGTGCAGTCAGAGCCTTTGCCAGTGAAGAAGAAAGAGAGGCAAAGAAGTCATGAAGAACCTCAGCCTTCTCCAAATCCAGGGTAGCCAGTTCTCCTGATAGCTTCTGGAGGGGGCCCACGTCCACCCTAGTCTGTCTTTTATTAGCTACGTACCTATAGAATCTGTTCCTGTTATCTTTAATATCACTAACAAAGATTAATTCTAACTGGGCCTCAGCTTTCCTCACCTGGTCCCTAGCTTCCTGGACAGCATCCCTGTATTCTTCCCAGGCCGCCTGTCCTTGGTTCCACCTTCTATAAGCCTCTTTTTATCTTTGAATTTTCCTCAGCAGCTCCTTATCCATCCAAGGAGGTCTCCTGGCAACCCTCCTGCTCCACTTCCTTCTGATTGGGACACAGCACTCCTGAGCTTGTAGCAGGTGATCCTTGAATATCAACCAACAGTCTTGGGCCCCCCTGTCCTCTAGGGCTGTATCCCATGGAACCTTACTAAGCAGGTTCCTGAAGAGGCCAAAGTCTGCTCTCTTGAAGTTCAGGACAGTGACCTTGCTACACGCTTTTCCAGCTGTCCTGAGGATCTTGAATTTGACCATCTCGTGGTCGCTGCATCCAAGGCTGCCCTGGAGCGTCACATTTCCAACGAGCCTTTCCCTGTTGGTGAGCACGAGGTCAAGCATGGCACCTCTCCTTGTTGGCTCCTCTATTACTTGCAGAAGGAAGTTGTCTTCCACAAAATCGAGGAACCTCCTGGATTGTTTGTGCCAGGCTGTACCATCCCTCCAACAGGTATCAGGGTGGTTGAAGTCCCCCATGAGAACAAGGGCCTGTGAGCATGGAAAGAAGATTCAGGAAAGAGATTTTTCCTTCCAAGCAGCCCATCCAACCATAATGAAGTCCCACTGCTTGTTGGGACAGAATTTTTGCAATGTGTGGCTTGTGTAATATAGACTGTCTGTGTGCAAGGACATGTTTGGTAGTTACCTTAGTGATGAGTCTTAGTGTCTTCTTTCCAGTTCTCAGCAACCTGAAAAATTATAAAGTTATTTTGAAGTATCTTTTTCTGAACTACATTTAGAACTTGATTCCACAAGATGGTGAGGAAGTAACTTTGCCGCTATAAAATCTGAGCTCTGTGGATGCCCTGTATTCAAGCAGGAAAATGAAAGGTTTTGTCTAAATCAGCAGGATTGTTTCTAATCACTGCCCAAAGGAAACACTGGAGGATTTTTTTTTTTTTAACTTGTATTCAGCAACAAAGCATAAACCAGTGTTGCCTGTAAAATTTATGTTGAACATCTTACATGTCTGTACGTAGAAATAAAAACTTTTTGTGCTTCTTGAAAATAACCTTTTTTAATTCTTCTTTTATCTTGAGTTGTCAATCCTAATGTCAGTCATACTTCCTGCCTCTGAGTGCCAAAATACATTGCTTTTATGTTGTTTGGCTTGTAGTCAGTCCTCACAAGCAGAAACCTGATATGAAGTAAATGATCAATATTTGTTCTAAGAAGCCTCTTACATTTATTCCAGATAGTTACAACATCATAGTGGGTTAACAGGCAAGGTCATTAATTCCAGAACCTTTGCAATTTTTCCTTGCACATGATGCACACCTGTAAATATAACACCAGATTTGGCATGACAAGCACAGGAATGTTCCAGTTTCAATACTTCTAAACTTCTCTGACCACTCAAATATCCAAGAAGTGCTGATCTATGACATATCCATCAACACCACCTACTATGTGAGAATTGAATGCATTGCACAAGAAAACATCAGCTGCAGCCTTGTGTAGCTTGCTTAACTGCAGCTTGGATTGCTTTTAATCTGTAAATCTTGTTTTAAAACGTACTCTCATAAAGCCAAAGTATGCAAAAAAATGTAGTTTAAGGGGCCTCACTGGTGGATTTGGGGCTATTTTTTTCCTGACTTCATCATTTCTGCAAGGCACATGTTAAATCAGCACGAAATTAAATGAATATTCTGCCCAATTTTGGCTTTAAAAAATTGATTTTAGTACATGTAAATGGGCCTCAGCTAGGGCATAGCTAGGAGAATGAAAAATACATTAATGCAAGTCTTGCCCCAAGGTGAAATCTCAAAGACAGACTTAAAAAAACCCACAGAGTTTGGGTGGGAGGGGAGGGTTGATTGTTTTGTGTTGGGGCTTTTTCTTCCAAACTGTAACTGCTAAGTTACTCCTACTGCAGCAAAGAAATTTCTATGTGGCCAAACCTGAGTCTTCAGGATAAAGCTGACATTAAAACAATTGTTACAATAAAAGCATTTTTAGAGCAGTTTTAATAAATAAATATAGCGTTGTGTTTCAGGGTAGCTGCAATTCCAGTACTTCCCATAAAAATCTCTGAATGTTATCTCAGAAGTCAAGTTTCTCGAAACATGGTTAAATACCTTGGTTAAGCAACTAGTTTTCATAAAAACTAGACAAATAATGCTCACTCAGTGAAAGGTTTTGAAAGCTCTGAAAATTGATGACAAGAGTGAATTGACTTTTCACACAGAGACTTGCTAATAAAGACATTGCAATATGAAAAGCTTGTACAATTTCTTGTGCTTAGCTTCCCATATCTCTCATATTTTGCTTAAATTTATTCATACAATTGGAGAAAGTTTCCAAATATTAAAGTAGGTTGAAAACATCACCTTTTTTATTAAAATTTTATTTTCATACTGACAACCTTCCTCATTCCTACCTGCGTTGTTAATTATGGGTAAGTTTCAAAGAGGAGTTTTTAGGAGTTTCCAGGTGTGTGCAGATAAATATAATAAGCAGGTTTTTCTACGTATTCATGTTCTTAAATGAAACTCTTCAAATGATTTCTACTCACACAACTGAGAACATGGTCAAACTAATTTATTTTTCATTTAATATATGTAAATTACATTATGGAGTTCTAAAAAGTGCCAAAAGCTGTACTTTTTCAAGAAACTCAGGCAGAGTGGGTTTTCATCAAAGAGTCAGAAATGTTCTCCCAAAGTCATAAAGCCATATACTATGTACTTTAGAAAGTAAGGGATTTGCAAAAAGGATGTCTCTCAGTGCACAAGATATAAAAACAAATTATGGTTTCTGGAAATATATACTTAGTCTTCATATGTAGTCATTGAAGAAAGATATGTTACTAGCTAAATTTAAAGAGTAATACAGAAATGATGTCCTACTGTATATGGAGCAAAATTTGGTAGCTTCTTCTTATATATCTTCATTTACCTTATCCTTGAAACACCTTATTTTGTAAGAATACATTATAATTTCAAAATGAATGTGTTGTAAATGTGGAATAAATGAGCTAGCAAAATGATATGCCAAAGTGATTATTTAAGTTAAGCTGAGCCAATCTTACTTCCTTGTGAAAAATAAAGTGAACTCTATAACACATATCAGCCCTGACAATTCATTATAAGAATTGTCCTCTTCAAACAGTGAGAAAGAGGTGAAAAAGATTAAGAGTGTGTCTACATTACATTGTGCAGGAGAGTGTAAAGATGTGCCTTTTATTTGGAAATTAGTTCAAGCAAGATCTATGCTTCCATGCTGCTTTCAGCACACAACTGCATTATAATGTTACCTTGGATATCTCAGTGCAGCTCTTCAATGTAGACCTACACTCTGTAGCCTCTGCAGACACCATCTCTATTCCCAGACCTTTCAACATACCCTAACATCTCCCAACCCAACTAAATTCTATAAGCAGGATGAGTGATTGACTACCGAAGAGTCTACATCTCCTCTTTGAGTGTCATTCTGTAAAAATCCTTGAAAAGCCTCACTCACCAATCTGTCAAATGAATTAAAATGTGACCTCTATCAGCTTGTTCTTATCCATGCAGATGAATTAACTTGAAATTTATCAAGTCAAAGTGATCAAGCTTCATGTAGTCATAAAATCCAGATTCAGACAATTCAAATGTATTCCTGAACTTCATACTGACGTGCATCCATTAGAGTGGGACACTGAGCTATTGGGAATGTTTGAAGTAAGTGGCAGTTCAGATGGTATAATCATGATTTTTTATGTTCTAGAGCCAATTAATTCTCTACTTTTGTCTATATTTTGACCTTTGCCTTTCTGCATAAGATCCATGGTCATAAATAATCACGTTTAAAAATAGATTTCTTTTTTTGATGTGCCCAGGCTGTTTTCCATCAATGCATTACATTTTATCTTTGTATTTTAAAATTTGAATTATATTATTTAATGACAACTCTGGAAGAAACTTAACCACTCTGGTTTACATCTCAGAGAGACAATGACAAATCAGGAAAATATTCCAGGCAACAGTTTGGAGATGAGGAAGAGGGTTTTTTTCCCAGACATTATATTGACCTCACAGGTAATCAGTGCTTCTGAGCATTACAATGCAGTGTATCAGTTATCAGTAGAAACTATTCAGAGAAAGAGACTGAATAATAAAATCTCAGTAAGTACAAATGAATCCCTACATGCTTCGCTATATATCCCTGACATTTTCTGCCACAATCATTTTTCATTTCAGGTAGTTTTGACTTGGATTGCATCACTTTTCTTATTGAGTTACAGACAATCAAACAAAAAAATCCCTGTGGGATTTGAGTACCTCAACAAATTTGAGTACCCCAATATCATTTCAGTCAGTAAATTAAGTATAAAGGCATTCACAAATTATGAGAGGAAATTTGTCTCACAAGTGTATAGAAATTTGCCATGCAAAGACTTAATACTTGGAAAAGCACCAGCAAAAGGGGTTAAAATTGACTTATTGTTAAGTGGCAGGTATATCACTGATAACTTTTGTTTCTGACTAGATGATAATTAGTCTTCTGGTTAGGCTATTGCTGGAAGTACTGTTGGAAAGAAAGTTTTAATTTTTCATGTTGATAACAATATTTACATAAAATTCACAAAAAGCTGATGTACGGTTGGAATTAAAAATAGAGAAAAGAAAGAGATGCCATTGAAATGAGATAATGAAATTGAAAATAGATATTTCTTTGAAAATTAGTCCAACTATATTTTTAAAGAAAAATTCACCTATGATGTTCACTCATGGGCCTTTAATTCTGTATTGATAATTCCTATGATGACCAGTAGTAAAAGAAAGGAAATAACTGTTGGTCCAGTGGCAACCTGACAATTGAGAAAATCCATAGGAACAGTCAGATGAGTTTGAATTTCCAACACATATATGCATTGATCAGAATATGGTGACAATTAACATGGCACACACACAGAAAAGAAAGACGGTCTGCATATTAGCAAGTCTATTTTTACTCATGATGTTACAACGAAGGCTGCTGAGGTATGTCAAGCTATATGAAACATCCACCATAGTATATTAAAGAATGCTATATAGACTATTAGATTTATATCTTTTCACTTAATGATTCTTTTCGCTGTAGAGGACAGTCTCAGTTCTTCTCTTATGGAGATTTTTAAAAGAAATACTAATGTTACTATGAGTGAAGTATCAACAGAAATGCCTGTGTGTTTAAGCACTAGAACAGCAGAAAAAGGGTTAAAAGAAATGGCTTGCATTTATCATGAAAACACCATCCCCCCGCCATTGCTTCCAGGATACTCTTCCCAGCAGTAAAACTGAGGAATGAGATGCTTGCATGGAGACCAAAAGGCCTGTACACTGATAAGACACAGATGACTTATCAGTGGAAAACCTGCATCCATAAACCAGGACCATGGTGACAAGACTGCAAGGTCACTTACAGCATTTCTTTTCCTGTTAGCTCACCAGAAAAAGAGACTGTCAACATATACAGCAAACACACATTCCAAACAAGTAAAAATAGGGGCAGCAAAATCATCAAAGATTTTTAGAGGCTGAGACAAGCAGTACTCTGAGGACCTTCCCAGGAAGTCCAAAACTAATTTGTTATTACCCATCAAAAAGAATCCCAGGGAGTGGTGAGGCATTGATAGCTAGTGTCCTTCATCCCCTCAGTGGCCAGATCACTGGGTATATGGCATTCTGGTGCTGATGAGAAAGCATATGTGTGTGTGTGAGTATATAAATTATATGAAAAAAAAAGACTGCCAGAAACTGAAATAAGATTGGAGATCTTCTAAATAAGTGTCATCTTCCCCTCCCATAAGTTCTTTTACTGAATTTTTCTTCAGTTAGGATGAGACTTTGTTTGGCATTCTTTTCATCTGTGCCAGAAGACAGGGTATGCCAGGAAATGTGAATAGTGTGACAGACCACTTAAAATGAAAGCAAGAAACTCATCAACACTGATTTGTTGCTATTTGCAGAATAAGGATGTTCATTTGCAAGAAAATGTTTTGCACTTAAAATTTTCAAAACCAGCCTAAAGTTGTAAAAATCTTTTTTTCTATGCAAATATGTCTATTTTAGGTGAGACAAGAAAGGATAACTGCATTTTATCTATCTCTCTAAGCACAAATCAAGGTAAATGTCCTCTATAAATCCAAGTAGTTTTGAACAGTGACCATCACATTATTGTTGCACTTTATGTAGTGCTAAACACAAGAGAATAGAGCTCTCAGTAGTTACCATAAATATAAATAAAAGAAAATTATGTTAATGTACGGCTTAAAATGTGGGATTGTCAGAATAGCTATTCACAATTATTTCAAAGATACAAGCAATGGAAAGAGTTGGGAATTTTACGAGGAAGTGAAATGTATGTAAGAGGATAAAGCAGGTGATTCAGAGGAACAATGAAGTGATTTACAGGAACAAAAGTCTTTAGTATGCAGGTCTATAACATTATGTGATATTAAATATCAACTTCTGGTTTTTAACTTAAATATAATTTTATTTTTTTTTTTTTACCTCAGCAGTTCTATGGCATTTAGCTATTATTTTGATATGCAAATGCAAATAATAAAGCATGCATTAGTATGGATGTTCTGATTATAAGGACTTTGTCTCAAACAGTTAATTTTTTATTTCCATACTTTAAGTGTACCTCCTTATCTAATTTCTATTGAACCCAAAGATTCTTTTGGGGGAACAGCAGCAATAATAAGCAAATGCCTTTCTTGGGAGTAGATGTCTGAAGAACTAGGCCCAAAAAATTTAACCCTGTGGGTATTTTTCCATGGAAATTATTAAGTCAAGATGTCTGACTGATGTGCTGTGGGAAATAATTTGAAGGGGTATGGTTGGGGTGCTAGCTTTCTATATCATTATAGAAGTTGCTTTTTATATACATCGCATAAAATAAATCATGCTTTTACAGGTAAAAGTATTGTGTACTTTCTTGCTTAGATTTAGAAACTAAATATTTTTAACTCAACTTCCTCAATTAAGCATTTATAGCTTTATTTTTCCTAAGAATGACACTATAGATATTTCAGAAAAATGTTCTAAAGAATTACTTTTGTCTTCAAAAGACTTTCTATTTGTAGGATTTAGAATATAATGTTCTACTATTTCAAGTTTTAATGGCATTGCATGAGAAGGGCACTGTAATGATGACAAAGACTGTGATGATATTTCCAATAGTTTAATTGATTTATTATAATCCAGGATTGCCTTAATAAGCTCACTAATACACTAAAAATGCAGCAGTAAAGAATGTCTTCTCACATAGGTTCTAAACATAGAATTTAATTTTTATTTAATGACCTCTATGCACACCTCTTATGAATCAGAGCTACTGTCAGTAACTCATTGCAGTTTCTGTCATTGCTACCATCTGACAATCTAGGCTTGTAAGTGTTCTCATACAAGTGGGGCTGGTAAATCCACCTATGATTTGGTTTCCGTACTGATTGCATTGCAAGACCCTGTTTATAGTTGTTTATAATTTTGCCAGAGTTTAAACATTTGTGCTGAGATTGTTAATCAGGGTATGTGCGTTACCCTGACTAATTTTGGCAGTGAAGGGAATGTTTAAATCTATTTGCCATCAGCTTGAAAATTGACCCATGTGGTGTTATGTTATGAGCATTTGCAAGATTGCAATCCATGCAGCCTCAATTTATAGTTAATTTAGCAGCTAAATTCCTACTAGATTCTGCTCACAAAGGATTTAACAAGGGTCTCCCTAAAATGGCAGTTCTACAGAGTTCTGCCAGGAGCAATTTTGTATAACTTATCTGAGGCCGCAGCTGTCACACGGATTCATCATCTGGAGGAAGAAGACACTGCCTAATTGAAATCCAAAAGGCATAGGAGTTACAATCATGGTTTCAGTGCACTGAATCAGTGCAAGTGTTGAGGGAACCTCAGAAAACTGAGACTTCAAGCTGGGTAAGTATATAGAGGGATGAGAATTTAATTGAGATTTTTCTTAGAACAGACAAGACTGGGAGTACAATGGGAGGTCTCCATTGGCTGCTTTCTGGGTATCTTCTCCAGTGTGGACCTCTCCACAGGCTGGAGGGGAATCTGTCCTCTACCATGGTCTCTTCCACAGGCTGGAGGGGAATACCAGATCTGACACCTAGAGAACTTCCCTCCTTTCCTTCTTCTCTGACTTTGGTATTTGCAGGGCTATTTCTGGCCCATTTTTTTCCTAGCTCTCCATACTGCCATGTGATGTTTTGCCCTGCATTAAATGTTTTCCCAAAGGTGACACCAGCTTGGCTGATGGGCATAGCTGTGTCCTGCAGTGGGTCCTCTGGAACCATCTGTGTTCAGCACAGGGCAGCTCCAGCCTTTTCTTACAGAGGCCACACCTGCAGCTACCCTGCTGCCAACACTATGCCATGAATATCCAATATACATATGTCATGAGAAGCACATTTCAGAACCAACATAAAATCTAAGATTCCTGGGTTTTGATATCACTATGAATGTTGTCCTAATAAGCTCATTGGTGCATCCAAACTTAAATGCTGGTGTAAAACTCAGTGCATGCCTTGTCCCTAGTGTCAATACAACCCAGCTTAAAGCAGGGTTGGAGCCCACTCAAGCTCACATCCAACACAATTACCTGGATAACCTCCTGCAAATCAGAATGTGGAGAAGGAAGGAACAAGGAAAAGGAAGAGCTGCAGAAGTGTATCTTTCAACCATGTTTGAAGCAGTCTATTATAAAACAAAAGACCCACACTTCTGGAAAAAAAAGTGGCACTCCTTTTTTTCCCTAGGTCTTTTTACATAGAAAGGATATTTCCACTTGATTTCTCCATATTACTAAGACAAAAATATTGTTTATCTTCCAAAAATGAGTTCTTACACATCTGATTTCCAATGCTAACAGTGTCATAGGTGTGATCAGTATCCTTATTTGGTTATAAAACTACCTTAGTTCTGCATACACAATAATTTAATTTTCCTGAATTCCCTGTATTATTTTCCACAAAACCCTTTCATCCAAAAATTTTCACTATTTACACTAATTATATCCATTTTACTCTAATGCAAGCAACTATGAACAATACAATCTGGGGGCTGATCGATAAGAAAGCATCTTTGAAGAAGAGAACCTGGGGGTCTTGGTGGACCAAATTGAACATCAGCCAACGAAGTGCCCTTGAAGCAAAGAAGGCTACTGGTATCCCAAGCTGCAGTAGGAGAAGTGCTCCCAGTAGGTAAAAGGAGTTGAACCTATGAGAATAAAATCTATCTATGCAAAACTGTAAGTGTCAAGCTGATTGTGCTGTTCATCTGCAATTCCTTCATCTGCGTTGCCTTTCTGTTTCTGGGATCACAGGATTATTTTCTAGCAGGACCCTTCTTACTGAAGTTCAGAGAAGAACACAGCTTGTGCTTCTTGTTAAACTTCTTGACTTAGTAATATATATAGCTCATATATAATAATAAGCTAATAATATAGCTAATATATAATAAATATAGCTCATATTCTTTGTTAACTTTGGTAAATTATGATTATACTTGCATTCAACAAGCAAATAACTGAAGTCAAGCAACATAAAAAAGAACATCTATTATTCCATTCCTGATTTCAGGTACATAAAGGAAAACCAATCCTTCTCCTTTTTACAAAGATGCAATTTTTTGATGGACATTTATGCCAGTTAGTTCAAGACTTGACCTCGTGCAACTGAATGCATTTTAAAACAAAGGAACTAAATTTCATAGTGAATGGAGGAAACTATACTCAGCAATTTGGGATCACAATGTCTTGGGCAGAACAATGGAGAAAAAGCAGTGGACAGGATGGACAGGCCTGACTTCTCCAAGCAGAGATGCTTTTACTGGAGTTCTCTCAAGTGAGCTATGAATAGTTACCTTTGATATAAATCCAGAATAAATTCCACTTGTGAAAATGAAGTAAGCTTTACACAGAGTTAAGAAATATTAAGTAGACATCTTATTGACAAAAACAAATTAGGCTGAAAAAGAAACATTTGTTAAATATAAATTAGGGGCTCTCTGAAACAACCTCCATAAAATACAGGAAAGTATGCCTCCACAAGCATAATAGGAAAAAAAAGACATACATCATATGTGGCAAAATAATTATGGAATGCAACTTCATCACATGTGGCCAATGTTTCCAATTATTTCTGTAAAATAAAGCCATTTTTTTCCATTAATGATGTTGCATATAACTCACTCAGAGGATCATTATTGGTAGGAGAACTCTCCATCTCTTTAATGAGGAGCTCAAGGCCTTGAAATGATACTGAAGTAATTATAAGACTGACTCAAAAGTGGGAGCAAAAACTTCCGTGGAGACATATACTGAGCTAACATGGAATTGAAGAGTCCCCCAGAGAGTGAAAAAATGTAGGATGTCCTTAATGTTCTTTCACTTCTTACTGAATATTTAATTGCAAGGATAAGTTAACAAACTGTTGCCAGTTTCTTTGCTGGAAAGCACATTTTTTTTCTCACCCTTGGGAAAAAATTACAAACAAGTACAAATATGTAGGCAGAAGTGAAAAGGTTCACACTTTGACAGCAAGATAATAAAAAGAGGTCACTTACTTTGTTTTTTGCAATTCACAAATGTTAACTGTTAAAATAGGAGAACCTGAGTGAAAAGACATGTCAGCATGCTTTCTGTAATCTAGAATGTTTTCAGGTCATTTCGGGTCAGCAGAATAATTCACAGTGCCAACTTATTGTTTTAATTAGTTTACTGCTTCTGTGTCTTTATGCATAATCCTGAAGTGAAGCTTGTAACATTCTAAGGTATAAAGCAACAGATGAAGCCATGTCAAAGGTTTCACATGAATGCTGTGTTCACTTATGATAATCATATCCCAAAAAGATGGAAGGGAAGGAAAAAATAGTGAAAGCAATGAAATTTTTGAAAATAATGCTACTTAATTTATTCAGCAAATGCATGAGAGAACAGAAAATATGGCACTGGTGTACCATCAATTCAGACACATCAGTAAACAAACATGAACATAGAAGTGTGTTTGAAAGGCAGACTGCAGCTTCATTTCTAACTATGGGTATATAAGCATACAACAGACATAAACCAAGATGCCTGCTACAGTTTATGTAGCAACACCCCTTGACCCCATTACAGATCATGTTGGTAAAATGGGAGCATACCTAGTCTTCACTAATCTAAGCATTTCCACACTTTTCTGCACAAGTACCAGCCTTATAGGAGGTTCCTTGTCCTTGTGTCTGAATACACTGAACACAAGGTACAGGTTTCCACCTTGGCTGTGTGTGTTGTGATTGCTTGAGAAGTCCACTCCCTACTCCACGCTGAGAAAAAAATAAAGTAAATATTTTGGCCATTCTAGTCTTCCTAGAAGAATTCCTTCTTGCTTTTTTGCTCATGGAAGCAAACAGGTAGTCTGTAGGATAAACTCAGACTCTTTGGATCATCGCAGCTGAACATTACTGGCTTAGGTCACTGCTGTCAACTTCAGATCTACCCAAAAGGATTTAAAGAGCCTCCTGTAGCTTCCTTTGCACAAAAAAAAGTCCTATCTAAAACCCAGAGAATGGATGGTGTAACATCAAATCCTTAAGGGTAACCATGACCTCAACTACTTTTGCATCTTGGCCATGGCATTATCACATTAAGAATGTAAGTTTAGAGACTTTTCCCATAAAGCAATTGTGATTTAAGTGAGAAAAACATTTCATTGGACTGTCTCGTATCCTGTATAATAAAGAGGAGCAAGAAGCCTGATTGTGAGCTAATGTGAAATTTTAGCAATCTTAGAGCTTCCGAGATGGCCCAAGCTCTGTGCACATGAACTGCCCACATAGTTCAAAGCTCTCATAGTGTAAGTCTGTATCAGAGCTATAATGTCTCACTGTAGGAATCAAATGAAGTGAATATCCATTCATTTTTATGAGAATAGTGGAAGTGTTAGCCTTGGAAGGATAAGTTTGAAATAGTATGCTAGTAAGTGGTACTGCAATGACTACACTTTCTGGTCAACTAAGCAGGACAGCAATAGCTGGGGAGATTTTCCTCTTCAATCAAGAATTTGCAAGCCAAGCAATGCATGAGTGAGAAAAAATAAGTATATAGACACATTGTATATGACCTCTTGGTAGCCCTAAGATCCAATGCTGAGCAACACACAGCTTGGGCCTAATTTACTGGGAATATTATTGCAAGTTAAAATAGTGTCATGGGAAAGCTGAGGTGTCTGGTCCTTTGCAATAAAGACTGCTCTTACAAATCACTGATAGTATCAGACATCTTATATTGTCATGGATTTAAAAAAATGCAATAAAAAGTATGTTTGAAAGAGTTAATGAGGGAATTCAAGAGCAATAAAAGATCACAAGACTAGCTGTTTAGCCCAGCCAAAGAAAATGGTGGTAAATTGTTACCAGGTGTTTTTATTTCCTGATTCACGAAGTATTGCAAACTCAGCACTCTATGCTAGAAAGGGCAAGATGCAGACTTACGTACATAGAACATTTACTAGATTCACATATCCCTTAGAAAATTTCAGATTTACCAGCTTAATTTCATCAGTTACAATTGATATATGCCCCAAGACTCTTGGAAGTTGTGTGACTAATAAAGAGAAAGCTGTGATGACACAGGTGATCAGGTAAATATAACACAATTTGTATATTTATCAGTTACTCAGTTTTGCATATGTTACTACTTTGTCACATGAATAACTAAATTTTACTTCAGCCACTGAATCAGAATATCATTGTACAGACTGCCTCCCTAGCACCAGCCTGGGTACTGTGCTGCAGTATCAATTCTAAAACTCCAGTATACTTTTTAATAGCCTCTGACATGAGAGATAAAAGGATTTCAAAACATGGTTGATAAATATTTCTTTCAAACTGCGAGAGTTTCTCAAAAAAAAAAAAAAATCTGAGCTTTTAAAATGTTCCTAAGCTAACACTTTTCCTTATTTAGAAATTACACTAAAGACTCTTTTCCTTTTCAACATGGTGGTGTTTTCTTGCCTGTTTACTTGCTTAAGAATTAAACCCAGTTCTGATTTAAAGACACTTATCTTGAGAACCCTACTTTCTTGCCTGCTGGAAGACTGGATAGACACAGTTCTCCTGTACATCCTGTGTCATATTTGACAGGCTTGTGTTTATGTCCTGGCTAAACCTATGGCACCTCAGTAAACATCACATATCTATGTTATGATCAGTGGTAATCTACTACAATCAGGTAGACATCTGATTATAATGGAAGTTTAGACACCTGAAGCTTGATTCAGTCAGGCCTTTACAGCCGATATAGCTATATAGATAATAATTATACATGTCTTAAGTGTGAACTCAGTCATATACAGAATAGGTGCCTACTGATTTCTTAGAAGCTCAGTTTTCCAAGATATCTTCATAAGTCTGGCAGATATGGTATGACATTTGCAGGGTATCTATAGTAGACTAACTGGAAATAATGGCATCCTGCAGCATCTTACATAGTGCTAGAAAGCGCTATGTGAGCAGTGTGAGCAACTGAATCAAACCTTTAATTGCTATATCTCAGTGGGGTATTTAATTGAGCTGCCCAACCCTGTCAAGAGCAAGTTTTGGCCATGTTCAGAAGCACATCTGTAAATGGAAGCTTAAAAGAAAAAAAAAAATAAGATCACTTAATAAAGATATCAACTAGGAAGCACCTCAAGTGAAGGAATATTTCATTCATCCCTAGTTTGCTTCTCAGTTTTTATGAGATCTGATTCTTCAGACCAAAAGGAAGGATTCATCTTGACTGCTGCATTGGATCTACAAAAAGACATTGGTAGTTTTACACTGTTAGGCTGCTAGGCTGTTTGAAATTTGGCCTCCATTGACAAAAAAATATGGGTCTGTGCACATAAAGGAAAAGATCAAGAAAGAAGAAGAAATTTATTGGGGAACTAAAGAGGTGATTCAGTTATAATAGCTGTTTGAACTGAATATTGAAGCAGCAAACTTGTGGCAATTGCAGTGATGGGAATACACACTGGTATGAAAAAAAGCTGGTTAATTTCATTACTTGGTTTAACACCTGTCACATTGTAACAACTGTTGGTCATTAATCCAGAACAAAAATTTTTGACATAGTGGGTAAAAAAGTCCATTCAGAAAGTCATCCAGTACTTGAAAACCAAAACCAAACCAACCAACCAACCAAAGAAAACATCAGCTTCAGGACAAAAACATTTAAACAATATTTTCCTATCACATATACAGTAAAAATTCCACATACCTGAAGATTTTTTTTAGATACTGACACAAAAAAATTAAAGCAAAGAATTCCAGTCTTGAGAGAAGTCTGCCATACGTTCCTCCACACAGCATCTGTTTTCTCAAATTAAAGACACTACAGTCAGGAATCCTAAGTGCTTCAGAATTGTCATTTTATAATGCAAGACTATGAATGAACTTGTTTGCTTTTGTTCTCCTTGCATTGCTCATGTAAGAAATATGTTTGGAGAAAATTGAGCTATAAATAACAGAAAAGGCACTTCTATATCTTTTTAAAGATAAATTACTTTTTACAGCAAATGATCTTGAAATTAACTCTCTACTGGAATTATAATTTTGTTTTATTTAATTTGGCTGAATTTTTCAAGCAGCATGAGCATCACTTTCACATTATGAAAGAACTCTTTTAGCAATGATATCCACAGAAGTGCCAGTGTGATTTCCTTCACAGGAGCACATTCTTTGCTTTCTAGTTTATAGTGAATCTCTTCAGTGCAGGGTGTCCCTTTGAGAGAAACTTATGTTTCTGTTGGATGTCTTTAACAATAAGTAATATCAGAAACAGACTAAATATCATTCTGAAAAAGCAAGTTTGGAACATATATGGGCTGGTTACATGTTTCTTGTTTGCAATTACACATGGTACTTAGTGAAGACATACATCTGTGTTATGATATTATATGCATTGTAACCAATTTTTTTATGGCAGTGGGAAATTCTACAAATAAAACTATGACTGTGAGGAATCACAGTGTTTTTTCCTAAGCTTTTAAATTACAGAATCCACCTATTCCTTCTTCTGAATCATGTCATCCATCAAGACTGTATGCAGCCATATATGGATGCAAAGACTGTGCTGTGTGGCATTAGTCAAAAGAATGAGGTCATAACCTCTTTCTCAGTCCTTCCAGATAATCCTTGTCTGACCAAATTAAACATAAATCCTTACGTTAAAGTACATAAGACAAGACCTACTGGAGCATAATAAAAATTTCTAACATAAGCAAGTCATTCTGTGGATTTACACTGATGGTTTTCTTTGTGTCTTCCTTTTAAATATCAGTCTCTATGCTGTCAGAGACAAACTACTGGACTACATGGACTTGGGGCATTTCTTAAGTTACTGTGCATCATCCATTGAAAAAGGAAGTACTCCATGTAACTACTCTAGTAGTATTGAATGAATAATCTCTTGTCCTATTTGAATAATCAACCGCCAAAGGAAACTTGTATATACAATGTGTAGTATGACTACTTGTTTACTGATGAGAAAACTGAAAAATATGCTGATATTCAAAGACCCAGGATCACCTTTTTATGGTAGTGCTGAGAACAACATTTTAAGCAAACACATGGACTGGTATAAAAGCAAATTTCAGGCATTTTTGGTTCTACTACAAATATTTTAAATTATAATATCTGGCTCAAATTTCTGTGTTCCTACCACTTGATTTTGCTAGCTCTGGATGAGGCAAAAGATTAAATCTTAAATTTATATGTCACAATACCCTAGATTTTGTATGAGGTGTGCTGATTTTCTTGAGAAATGGAATAGCAAAGAAGTAGCAGCAATACTTAAAATAAATATAACAAATTCCTTGTTTGTGATATATTTTGATAGCTTTGATCCTAATGAGATTTGAAAATAGATAGGTGCAAATCAAATATATTTTTCAAAAGAAATACTAATTTGTTTATTTTTTCCCAATGATTAAGATCCTATTGAGTTGCATTTTAATAACTATATTTTTTAATTCTGAAGGAAAAAATAGGGTTTCATTCATACACAGCCCTAAAAATAAGTCGTGAAAGTAAAAGTTTATGAAGTAGTAACTCTGGATATTAAGGGATGAAACCAAGAATCAAATGGGGGGATGATAAAATCTGCAAGACACTGAACATTATAGTCTATCCTGATTAAGACAGAGTATGTTATTAATCTTTGTAGTGGTCTGGAATTCTTCAAAGTAAGATACAATAAAAAAATCTACAATTATTTACACACCTTCAAAAGATAAGTTTATAAAAATCCAGACCTTCTTTTTAAGCAACAAAGAGTCAGTAGATTAGAACTACTGACTGGACTGACTTCTTTGGGCCTATGTCGTGGTTTAAGCCCAGGCCGTAAATCAGAACCACGCAGTCCACTTCCCCCCCCCTCCCACCTTTCTTCCCTCCGCTTCTGGAAGGACGGGGAGGAGAATCAAAAGAATGCAACTCCCACGGGTTGAGATAAGAACAGTTTAAAAACTAAGGTATAACACAAATCACTACTGCTACCACCAATAGTAATAATGATAAAGGAAATAACAAGCAAGAGAATACAACCGCTCACCAACCGGTACCTCACCCCCACCCTGCCATCATCCAGCCCTTCCGGGCCCCCAGTTCCACATCCTGGGCATGACGTGCTGTGGTATGGAATACCTCTTTGGCTAGTTTGGGTCAGGTGTCCTGTCCCTGCTTCCTCCCAGCTTCTCCCCCTCCCTGGCAGAGCATGAAACTCACAAAGTCCTTGGTCAGTCTAAACATCTGTGTTATCAGCTCCATTCCCAGGCCGAAAGTCAAAAACACAGTGCTGCAAAAGCTACTAAGAAGGAGAAAAACTGACTACTGCTACTGAACCCAGGACAGCCTACAGAGCTGTTGTACATACTGAGGAATGCTGTGCTTAATTGATTTTTAGGTTTAGTCCAGATATCTGTTGTTTTAAAGAGATAGCCTTTACTTACAGCCAGACCTTGCATTGTACAACACGTGCTTTTTCAGTTCTCCTCTAGGCTTCCTGTTCCTGGGAAGCTGCACTCACAAATGACCTACTATTTAACAAGCGTAACCCTTGATTGTTGATTTGTGTGATAAAAAACTTATCTGCACACCCACAAAGAAGCACAGAGAGGCTACAGCAGCTAGGAAGCTGAAATAATCCTCTGCCCTGGATAAACCCATCACGTAGAATCATAGAATAGTTAGGGTTGGAAAGGACCTTAAGATCATGTAGTTCCAACCCCCCTGCCATGGGCTGGGACTCCTCACACTAAACCATGTCACCCAAGGCCTCATCCAACCTGGCCTTGAACACCGCCAAGGATGGAGCATTCACAACCTCCCTGGGCAACCTATTCCAGTGCCTCACCACCCTAACATGTGACATTCTAGATATCTAGACATCTAGAGAATACAACAGGTATATCTAACTTAAAAACAAATAAAATCATTTACACTTTAATTGGAATTGGAATGATTTAGACCTAAATTGGCACATCTTTCCTGCGCTTCCAATGTGTCTTCATTGTAAGTTTCCCAATTTAAGGCAATGTGAGAAGACATAAGCCTTTTTTGCAAGACCATTAACACCCCCCCCATCCCCAACCAACACTAATATCTGTGGTGATCACAAAATGGTGACTTTTTACAATTCACAAGATTTTAAAATATACAGATCAATAACCTTCTGCTAAAACATTCAGAAAAAATCCTCATGTTTTTCCAAACACAGTCTCTTTAGTAGCTTCTCTAATGATGTAGGATAAGGAGCTGTTTCATTACACGCTTCCGGGTCATTCCAATTGCTACACACACAATTGACCCCTGTACGTGCCCACCCCATTTTCAGCAGAAGTGTCATTCTTATGATGTTTGTGCAAGAGGACACAATTTTGAGCATCTTCTCCCAAATGATTATAAATCAAGGAACTTTCATGCTCTGTGAGCTTGAGAAGATGCGGTGTTATTAATGATAGCTATTCAAGGAAGTTCAGACTAAGTGACTAAGTGAAGACATCTCTGATGTAAGGCTTTGTTTAGTTTCTGGAAACAGCTGAGTGAGCCATCTTCACTCTCACTGTTTAACATATTTCTGAGGCTACCACCCCTAAGAAATTTCAACTATTTTCATTAGCTTAGCAATAACATCAGCTTCCTCTGGAATCAGAAACAATAGTGTCATTCCACAGCAACATTCCTGAAAGACATACAGTTGCGCACATATTGGGGCATATGAACACTGCTCTTCTTCCTCTATTTGGTTTCAGAAGTCTGAAAAAGCTGGTACATGAACCAGCATTCCGTCGTAGACTCATCTCCACAAACTCAAATGAGCACAGGCACACTGTAGCAGGCAGGGAACCCAAATTAAGGCCTCACAGGCTCCTATCTGGGCCCCTCATGGGTGTGCCCCAGAAAAGATTCAGCCCCATGTCCTGGTGTGATACCCATCAGGATGAGTCAGGGAAAAATGAGTAGTGGTGCCTACTGAGCAGACTGTGTCTGTAGACAACTGATAGAGGATCCACACTGTACTTTGTATTTATGTACATATATGCATATATGTCCAAGCAAACCTCCATCCTGCTTAGCCAGAGAAGGGAATAGGATGAGGCCCTTGATGTTCTTTGTGCCTATGTGAGTGCTCAGTGTTTCTGTCCATGTTCTCTGTGTAGCTTGTGGTATATGTATGCATATATGTGGTGTATATGTGTGCCCTGTGTGCATGTGCTTAATGAGAGTATGTACTCAGCCTTATTACTTGTCGGACTAGGGAGTATGGAGCTGCAGCAGCCTTGTCACTGCCAAGCTGCTGGATTTTTTCTTATTTATTAACAGTGGTATTTGTAATAAACCTATTATTTATATTTTTCTAATGATCTATCACTAACATTTTGAGAGGCTTGTACTGTCATTTGGACCTGGGCATCGCTGTTGAAATCTCACCATTAGAGTGACAAGATCTGTTTTCTTTCCCAACCTTGTCTCCTAGGTTTAAGCTCCTTGACTTGCTCAGATGTTTGACTGGGCTTCTCTCAGGCAAAACAGAAACCCCCATGTTTCTGGTACCCTTCTTTTCTGGAAGCTGAAGCAGATATTCTCTGCTGCTTTGACACACCATTTTCATCACTGCAGACAGCTGAGGTATTATTATACCAGGTGCAGTGTGTCTTGCAATCACATGCAGCCTCCTCTTTACTTATAGCTTTTGTTATCCACGAGAACAATAGTCTCAGTTAGTGTATGTTAGCATTTTTAATGTTAATATGCTTGTTTATGTTTTAAATAATGCAAATAAAAGCACTGCTACTGTCCTCAGGGAGGTGTAATTTCTGTGAAGCTGTTTTCTATCAAAAGTCTTGATAAATCCTTTAGTTTCTTTTTAAATATAATAATTCTAAAATGTTCATTGCCCTTCTCATAATTTGAAATGCCTGCACAACAACTGTGTTTTCTACTTAATGTATTTATTTTTATTTCAACATTTTAAGGCTCCTAATTTTGGGTCCTTAGACAAACCAAGTAAATTCTGGCCTGAACTGAGCAGAAAGTCAAGTGAACAATTTTATCAATTTCTTTAGCTATAAATGGATGACCTGTGGTTGATTTTAGCTAATGTTGGCTCCCCTAAACAAGAGAATGAAAAAAAATATGTTAACAGACTACAGACAAAGCCTCTGTTTAAATAGTCTATCAATTTGGTTTATGTAGTATTGTCAAACTAAGCAGTAGCCTTCAGTTTCATTTTACTGTTGGAAAAAGCCAAGTTTGATTTGGTCATTCACTCATTTAATACCAAAAAATCTTTATCACTTCCAGTTTTGAGTTATTAACATTTAAATCCAACATCCACTGAACATTCTTGAATAGCTGCACTTAGAGGAGACCTAAATTAGACAGAAGTATCTTACTGAGCCCATGGTTTCCAGAAGTTCCTGAGAAGCAGTCTGTGTGGTGCAAGAGCACCTCAATTTGTTGTCCCCAGAGCAACATCTGGGAAAGCTGCCCTTTTCTATCTTTCCTGTGACACTGGCAAAAGGTAACACTGGGACTTTGGGCCAGTAACATCCTTTCTTTTTATACATTGCATGAGCATTTTTGTTGCTTTTGCTTTAGTGTGATAACAAGTTGTTTTTTGAAGTTTGCCTAGTGTTTCTGGTGAACTTTTCTACTGTTTCTCTGCAAGTCATCTTTGTAAATATCAGTATTTCATCGCTCATCGTAGATTCAGAAGAAACAGCTCAGGTGCTTATCATACCCGTAAGGTTCTTGTCCAAGGAAGTACTTCATTTGACAGGATTATGTTGGATATTTATTTTATTTTTGAGAAACCTTCTGTGCTGACACATTTTAGCATATGAGGATACTTAGCATCTTCCATATCTTTTAAACTGTCTCAACTTGTAGTTAAGAAAAATACTCCTACTCTGTAAACAAACTACTTTCAGACTTGCAAAAAAAGAAATACTTTTTTTTTTTTCCACTACAGTGATCATGTAAGATTATCACCCTTCAGATTTCCTTTCTATTTCTTGTTTCTAATATAATAGTGCTATTCAGTTCCTTTTGAAAACTTTGTTTTGGGTCATGAAAGGCTTCCCTAAAAGCGTAATTAGGGGGCAGAAAGGTGTTGTATTTGGCCCTTTAAGTCTTTCGAAGGACTTCCAGACCCTTTCCTGCTTATTTTGACCAAGTATTGTTTAAAGCAATTTGATTTCCTACAGAAAAAACATTTGACACTCTTTTAATCCTCAGTGCATGCTGCTAATCATCAGCATTACTGTGAAATGCACTCTTTCCTATTTGTTTCTATTTACATTTAACAAAACTGTAGGTTGAACAATACCTGTGGGTCTTTTTTTGTAATGCTAATGGTGTTATTTTGGTGTTGCATATTACAAACTGCTAAACTCAGGTGTTCAATGCTTTTTATTATGCTGTTGATAGATGCTTGGCTTCTGCCTGCTGTTGTAGAGATATGAGTCTCTCATGGGGATTGCATTATGTCTGCTAGGCCTGTGTGAATGTTTCAGATACAGTGGGTGTGCAAAGCATGCATGCTAGGGCAACTGAATTGAACACCTAGTGTGTAATTCAGCATTAATAAATACTCCACTTGCTTTTTGGTTTGTAGTTCATTCTCTTCTGTGTTCATTCTCCTTTGTGTTCATTGCTGCACATTTCTGGGAGGTCTAATTTCTCTATGCTGTGTACAAGTCCTTATGGACTTCAAGGCTTTGCACTTGAAAATTCATGCTATGTCATGCAATCCACTGTATTTTTTTCTTTTTCCTAACATTGCAAGCATTGTCCTAATTTGTCTGCACAATATGCCTTAAGTGCACTGCTAAATACGGTTGGGTTTAATTTTTTTTTTTGTCTTACCTCTCTCTTCTTGATGTATTTGTAATATTTTAATCACATTTGCTATGTTCACCATCTGTAAACTTTTTCTTTCACTAGAGAGGCTTCCATTGCATGCAGTGGTCTTCACTGAGATTAATTCTGGATCCCCAAGAGTCTCTGCCTGGAATGAAAACTAAAAGCTTTTAATATATCCCACTTCTTTCCAAGAAGTAGAATTTCTAGAAGCATGGGTCTTTGAGGAGATGTGCATATCCAGTTCTATATCATACTGCAGGTGCCTGATCTCTATTTCTCTTACAGAGATACAGCTCAAGACTTGCTTGCTGAAATGAATCACAAACATTCCTATAGTTTTGCTTCTCTTTTGTACATATGCTGTCAAATGCAAGTGTCATGTTTAAATTTAATGAGGGATATCAACATTATCTATCCATATTTTGTTATGGTGTTTTCAAGCTAAAGAAAATGTTTTAATTCAGTTAAGTATATTAGAGCATGCTACGTCCTTCCCATAATTTTTCTTTTCCTTAGGACCCATTCTTGAAGATTCAAAGAAAGTTCCATTTTAATATTCCTGTTGTCTTTCATGTTTTCAGAGATCTTGAGCTCTAACTCTTCTCTGACCTGTTTGCATTTTGAAAAGGTATTTATTTTTGCTGGTTCGTCAATCAGAGTGCCTGAAATAAGCATTCTTTATTCTGGGACATCATTCCTTTGGTTTTGCTTAACAAAAAGTTGTTCTTTCATTGCTTTACTTCCAGACTTCTTTTGTGTAAGAGGTTGTATTGTTAAAAGTACAGTTCTTAGTATCACAGGATTTTCAGAAGACTTTCCACCACATGGTGGTATTTTGTGATTAAACTACACTAATACTATGAGTAAATGGCTGAAAATGACAATAAGTATGTATAAGCATGGTGTTTTCAGGTGTATGCCTCAGGTTTGTTCCAGTGTTGCATGGGAGCAAGATTTGGGTTCTTAACTAGCATGCCCTGCTGTCTAATGATGAGCTGCATTGCTTAATCTGGACAAGATGAGGCAAGGGCTATTGTTATTGGGAAGTCAAAGTAGGGAAGGCTATTATGGTTTACACCACTCGAACTCAAGCCTATGGTCCTTGCCACTTATGTTCTTATTGCTCTGAACTTCTCCAAGTATGTCTTTATTCTCTCTTGTTTCCAGGTGAAAATATGAAATTATATGCAAAATGACAGAATACTGTGGAAGACAAGGGATAACTGGTGTAGTGGTTTATTTTTTTTTATTGCTGAACCAAAAGGCCTGAGGAGAGCTACTTTCCAAGACTACAGAAAAATTAAGTCCTCCTGGGTGGAAAATAACCACAGTAATACTGCATTTAATTTAGTGCATGGGAACCTGTTATGGCAAATATGTTGAGAAGGAATGAAAATTCTCCTCACCATGCTGCAAGCAATTCTCCTGTTTCATTTTTTATAATTAATTGTGACTGGAATTATGTGGTTTATAAGCCCCAGCTTTATTTTATTGGTTGTTACTACTACCGTCTGTGGGTGGATATCTTTCATGGTAAAGTGTATATTTTCTGCTTGGCTACAGTTCTATTTCAGCTTTCAGGTGTCCTTGCCATATTACGTTATATATTCCAGAGAAAAAGATCCAGATTTTCCCTTGAAGGGTTATAAATAACTGGTTAAAAACTGAGCTATTTTCTTTCTTTGCCCTTATTTTTTTCTTCACACTGCTCTTTGGAAGTATTTTGCTCTATAGAGGTTTCTCTATGATAAATTGAAACTTAATTTTGGTATTCACTCTTCCATTCAACCATCACCTTAGGAATTCACATTTATATCATTTACATTGTTATATATTCAATTCTAGGCTTTCTTGTTTCTCTTGAGCCCAATTACCAATGAAAGAAAATGTAACGGTTAGGAAGTGGGGCCTTTTGAAAGTGTCATGTCAACTATATGGAGAGGGGCCAATCCACTGCAGGTCTTTTTTACGTTTAAATAAATACACATAAGTGTATGTATATGTATATGTATATGTATATGTATATGTATATGTATATATGCATGTATATGTAAAAGGAACATAGGAGGGTGCAGAAGAGTGAAAACAAGAATTAGTAAAGTCAAATGACAGGAAATCATGTGTATGTCTCTGTGGGGGGAAGAGGATAATATTTCGGCTTTTCATTCTGGAAGTTTCTCCTGAGCAAGCAGATGCTCTTCCTCTTACCCTCAAGAGGGATCTGAGTACATACAAAGTGCAGACCTGATCTGATAGACTGGGGAAGATGTTGTATAGCTGAATTAAGTGATGGTAATGGAGAGGAAAATGTCCTTTATCTTTACCCGTAAATCCAGTTCCATACAAAGCAGCTAGATGCAGGAGCAACCTTCAGCTGTCCTTGCTATTTGCAGCTCAAGTTATTATTTCCTCACTAACACTGGAGTTAGTTAGGAATGTGAAGGTTCCTAGTGTAAAGTACTTTCCTGGAGTACAGTACCTGTGCTTGAAATAAATGCTTATTTACATGACAGCATGGAAATTTTAATATATGGCACAAGCATACTGCAAAGTGCTCATACTTAGCAGAACACCCTATATTACACCTCAGTAAAATTTATCAAGGACTACTCTTCATGCCAGAATGATTGTATTATCTTAAAATGCTAATAACCTATCAGCTTACATCCTCTGGGCAGAAGTTTATATAACCATCAAACACTATTTTTCCTTAGCTTTCTTGTTAAAAAAATGAAATTCAGAACACTCTGCTAAATGTTAAATTTAGCTAAATGCTAAACAATGCTATAGCTCAGGTTTTTAAGACAAAAAAAAAGAAAGAACATTTAATACTATTAATTTTCATAGCAGTTTTAGCATTGCATATGCACCTTAACTGAGAAACAAAAGTTGGCATTATATACAGGGATATATATAAAAGACAGAAGAATTAAAGTTGCTGTGAGAATCATAATTAAATTCTCCAAGGCTTATGCAAAGCACCATTTCCAATTGTAGCAGTTTTACTACACAAATATAGAATTAATTATTTTTTATACATAAATTCCAGTCCAAGAGCACACTAAACTCAGGATTCACTAGTGAGCTCTTCAAGGTAGAAGTATTGCTACACTGTAAATTGTCAAAGCCTAAAAAGTGAGATTGAATCTTCAGTAAGGATGGCAAGTAGTTCCCAAATTTGGCTGAGATCATGGAGGAGCAAATAAACTTGTGATTATGACTTCACAATAGGGGTGACCATTAGAAAATTTGTAATCTACTGCTTTAGCAGTGTGCTCTGCATCAGTAGTCATCTATCCTTCTTATTTTTGAAAATAACTACTCATTCTTCTTATTATGCCAACATCCCAGAGATGTAAGAAATGCTATTCTCACTCTAACTAATGCAATGAGCCCAGTATCACTCAGAGCTCCTGCAGTGAAGGCAGGAATCTGCTGTATTTCTGAATCCGTTCTTAGGGCACGAACACTGAAAGAATTTTTGAAGCTTTATGTAATGCAACATACAAGGGAAGACCATGAACTACCACTCATAAATACTGCTAACAGCTCCTCTACCCACAGGTAGTCACAGTTGGCTAGCTACAAGCCAGCTGAGAGTCCAATCACAATGTTTTCATGGTGACAGTTCGACCACTGGCTTTGTGAATGTGCAGTTGTGCAGCATGCACATGCAGTTCCTTATGAAAGCGGCTGCACCTTGGCAGAGCTTCTATGTCTCAGCCACATTGTATTCCTCCACTCAGAACCAGATAGGAAACCAGTTCCACAGTATCACAGTATCACAGTATGCTAGAGATTGGAAGGGACCTCAAAAGATCATCTAGTCCAATCCCTCTGCCAGAGCAGGAACACCTAGATGAGGTTACATAGGAATGTGTCCAGGCGGGTTTTGAATGTCTCCAGAGTAGGAGACTCCACAACCCCCCTGGGCAGCCTGTTCCAGTGTTCCGTCACCCTCACTGAGAAGAAGTTTCTTCTCAAGTTTAAGTGGAACCTCTTGTGTTCCAGTTTGTACCCATTACCCCTTGTCCTGTCATTGTTTGCCACTGAGAAGAGCCTGGCTCCATCCTCGTGACACTCCCTCTTTATATATTTATATACACTAATAAGGTCACCCCTCAGTCTCCTCTTCTCCAAACTATAGAGACCCAGCTCCCTCAGCCTTTCCTCATAAGGGAGATGCTCCACTCCCTTAATCATCTTAGTTGCCCTGCGCTGGACTCTCTCCAGCAGGTCCCTGTCCTTCTTGAACTGAGGGGCCCAGAACTGGACACAATATTCCAGATGCGGTCTCACCAGGGCAGAGTAGAGGGGAAGGAGGACCTCTCTCGACCTACTAACCACCAAATGCTTTGCTGAAGTCAAGGTAGACCACATCCACCGCTCTGCCATCATCCATCCACCGTGTTATTTCCTCATAAAAGGCTATGAGGTTGGTCAAGCATGACTTCCCCTTGGTAAAGCCATGTTGACTGCCCCTCATAACCCTCTTATGCTTGATATGCCTTAAGATGGCATCAAGGATAAGGTATTCCATCACTTTCCCAGGGATGGAGGTGAGGCTGACCGGTCTATAGTTACCCGGGTCCTCCTTCTTGCCCTTTTTGAAGACTGGAGTGACATTTGCTTTCCTCCAGTCCTCAGGCACCTCTCCCGTTTCCCAAGACTTGGTAAAGATGATGGAGAGTGGTCTAGCAATGACTTCCGCCAGTTCCCTCAGCACCCGCGGGTGCATCCCATCTGGACCCATGGATTTATGGATGTCCAGATTGCTCAACTGGTCCCTAACCCACTCCTCATCGACTAAGGCAAACTGCTCCGTTGACCTGACTTCATTTGAGGTCTCAGGGGTACAGGGCTCTTCAGGACTGCCTCCGGCAGAGTAGACAGAGACAAAGAAGGCATTCAATAACTCTGCCATCTCTGTATCTTCTGTCACCAGGGCACCCATCCCGTTCACCAGTGGGCCAACCTTGGCTCTGGTGTTAGTTTTATCAGCTATGTATTTGAAAAAGCTCTTTCTGTTGTCCTTGACCCCTCTTGTCAGATTTAATTCTAAGGAGGCCTTAGCCATCCTAGCTGCCTTCCTACATCCTCTAGCAGCAGCCTACATTCCTCCCAAGTGGCCAGCCCCTCCTTCCATGACCTGTAAACTCTCCTCTTCCAATTGAGCATACCCAGCAGTTCCTTATTTAGCCACGCAGGTCTCTTTGCCCTCTTCCTTGACTTCCTACGTGTCGGGATGCTCTGATCTTGAGCTTGGAATAAGCAATTCTTGAATGTCAACCAACTATCTTGGGCCCCTTTACCTTCAAGCAGCCTTGCCCATGGGATTTCCCTAGCAATTGCTTGAAAAGGCCAAAGTTTGCCCTGCTAAAGTCCAGGGTTGCAATTCTACTTGCTATTCTACTGGTCCTACCACACAAGATCCTGAATTCCACCATCTCGTGGTCGCTGCAACCAAGGCAGCCCTCAACCTTTACTGCTTCGACCAGACCCTCCTTGTTAGTGAGGATGAAATCCAGCAGCGCTCCTCTCCTGGTTGGCTCATCCACCATTTGCATGAGGAAGTTATCATCCATACACTGGAGGAACCTCCTGGACTGTGGCTGGGTTGCTGAGTATCCTTTCAGCAAACATCAGGGAAGTTAAAATCCCCCACGACGACCACGGCCTGTGACTGTGAGGTCGCTGTCAGCTGCCTGTAGAAGGCCTCGTCAACTTCCTCACCCTGATCTGGTGGCCTGTAACAGACACCCACAACAGTATCACCCCTGCCAGCCTGCCCCTTAATTCTCACCCACAGACTCTCAACTCGCTCGTCCCCTGTCCCTGGACAGAGCTCAGTACATTGCAGCTGCTCTCGCACATAAAGAGCAACCCCACCACCCCGCCTGGCTGGCCTGTCTTTCCTGAAAAGGACATAGCCCTCCATGAGTATATTCCAGTCATGCGAGCTGTCCCACCACGTCTCTGTAATTGCCACCAGATCATAATCTCCTGACTTAACACAGGTTTCTAACTCCTCCTGCTTATTTCCCATGCTGCGCACATTGGTGTACAGGCATTTCAAGGAGGGAGCTGAGCTCACCGATTTCACTCTAGGATTATAGGAGATCTCCCAGTCTTCATCAATTCTAGAGTGCTGCCCCACTGGGGCAAGCCCAGTTACAACCCCATCCCCCTTTGAATCTAGTTTAAAGCTCTCCAAATGAGCCCTGCTAATTCATGCCCCAGCATCCATTTGCCTCTGTGAGATAAACCTTTCCCACGTGCCATTATCCAGTCTGGAGCCTTATAAAACCAGCCGTTATCAAAGAATCCAAAGCCCTGCCTAAAGCACCAGTCTCATAGCCAATTGTTTATGGACTGAATTTTCCCATTCAGTCCCACATCATCACTGGAAGATGGAAGAAGTGAGGAGAAGATCACTTGAGCCCCAGACTCTTTCACCATCCGCCCCAAGGCCCTGTAGTCTTTCTTCATCCCCCTCAGACTGCGGGAAGCAGCTTCCCCCCCACCTGTCTGGAAGACCAGCAGCGGGTAGTAGTCTGTCGGGTGCACCAGGCTGGGGAGCGCCCTGGTGATATCCCTGACCTGGGCTCCAGGCAGACTACACACTCCCCTATGATGAGGGTCAACTCTGCATATAGGGCCCTCTGTTCCTCTCAGAAGGGAATCGCCTGCGACAATGACCTTTCTTTCTTTCTTGTCAGAGGCAGTCTTGAGGTGCGAAGTCAACCGCCTTTTCCTATGTGACCTTGTAGGCCGGCCTTGCACCACATCCTCACTTACCTCTCCATCAAGATCCAGGGCCTCAAACCTATTATGGAGGGGCACCTGGGAAAGCAGGGCAGGAAGGAAGGAGGGTTGCCCATGACTCTGAACTGGAAATCGCTTCCAACCCTCATCGTCTTTTTGGTCCCCTACCTCTGTGCGACAGCTACAGGGCAGGGGCTGTCTCGGGCCATCCCCCTCTGTCTGAGAGGGCAGGAGGTCCATCCCCTTTTGGGGGGTATCTCCCTGAAACCGCTCCGACTGGCACACCAGGGAGTTACTCCACCAGTCGATCTCCCTTTCACACTCCCTGATGGTCCTCAGCGTCTCGACCTCCTCCTTAAGTTCTGCCACCAAGCTAAGCAGATCTTCTACCTGCTCACACCTGCTCTGGCAGTCCCTGCAGCCAGAGACCTGAACAGCTACGGTTTGGGACGGGGTCTCTGTCTGAGTTGCTACAGTCTCCTTACTGCAAGCTCTCCTTCTGGAGGCGACCATATTGGTCAGCAGTCTGGGACACCAGCAACAGGGTTCGCAACACGACCTGCTTGTTCCTCCCTGCGCCTTCCTCTCAGAGGCTCTTTCAAGGCAAGGGGCAGGGGTGTGGTCGCCGTCACTGTGGGAACACTTGCTACCAACACTTGCAGAATATATTTATTTCTTTTGCACAATGTGAATTTTAATTAATCCAGATAATTATTTTTTTTAATATATTTCAGAGCAGTGCGGGTTGGAGAGATACTCAAATGTCATCAAATCAGAAATATAGCAATTACTAAGGACACAAAACTTTAAAATGGCAAGGTTCAAGGATTCACTCCTGCAGCCTTCTCAAAGAAGCCATCCCTGAGTCATAGCTTTGGGACTGAATATTCAGAATAAATGTTGTCTGGGTGGTTATATGGCAATATATATTTGGTAGAGAGAGGAATCTATGCATCCCATAAAAGAAAGCCTACATTTCGAAGAACAATGCTTCTTGGAAATATGGAGGTGAACCTGAAAGAAACTGAGATCTTTTTCTCAGCTCTTTCCTCATCAAATTTCTTAGACCCTCGTTCAGGCAAAGTCATCTCACCTTCAGTTAGTAAAAGTGATTGCTTTGGGGAGAAGTTGGGTAGAGACATATACTTCCCTTTGAATGGGCCAATGATAGCCCAAAGAAACACAAACCTGGAGAGAAGAATTTTATAACTGATACCATATGACATCTACCCCACTGACCTCTGGAAGTTGGCAAAGCCACAGTTATTTCAGTTTTACTATTCACAACAATATTTCAGCCTTTGACTATGCCTACAACTGCCTGCTGTGGGAAGAGCTGTCACAATCTAATGGTGTGAAGAACCGAGTGATACACCATATTTCCACTGAGTAGTGGGATGTGAATTTCCCATGGATAGCCTGACATTTTCAGGGTTGGTTCTGAAAGACAACTTATTTCAGACAGCAGAAGTGTGTCTTTCACTGACCACTTCTGAATTTTAAGCTTATAGCAATTGAACAAGATAGCATCAAATATTTTTTTTCTGATCTCTATCACAGTGCTAGAGTTAGATGCATGTGGGTCACACCAGCTTTGATATGCTATATAAAGTCCCACCATGTGTTCATTAGCCCTCATGGCCTTCCTCTAAATCATTAGGCTTCAAGAAGAAATACAGAATGGAGGAAAAATCTCATGCTGTTTTCTAGCAGGTTTAAATTTAGTTTCAGTAACTGTAGTTCTTTGAGGCATTTCCCACATTAAAAATGTTAAACTTTAAATAGGCTTGTAGGAAAATGGTTCCTCGAACAGTTAAATGGCTGAACTCTGGACACTATTGAATTGCTTCACTTTGTAAGTACCGCTATCCACAGTTACGTGTAGTATATATCCAATAATGTCCTCTAGCAAAGCAAACAGGCAAAAAGAGGTCTTTCCTAAGCAAATAAACAATTTAGGTATATCTCCTTATTCTCATTTGTGGCTTTTTTCTGCACAATGGAATTTCCTGTTAAAAATAGTTTTGTTTTTGCACAGTGAAAAATTGGAAGATCACTCCCCCCAGCTGAGAGACTTCCAGTTTGATTTCGAAATGGAAGTTGAGGATTCAACATAGACCTTGGAAGATCACAGGTGAGACAGTAATCAAGCTTAACTTAAATGAGTAAAATTATGCTAATCACCCATAGCCACTGACTCACCACTCCCTCATTTTGCTTCAAAGTGAAGCAAGGGAGAAAGAGAAGAAGTAAAGTAATCTGTTACAAAGAATTTAATGAAAATCATAACAATTCAGAACTTATTTATGAAATTTGCAGGAAGTGCAAGTGTTAAGAGGAAGTTCATGGCGATAAAGGAGGCTGGGGAAGGGTGAAGATGTCAAGTAGCACCTTCCAGTTGTTCATCAGTAACATTAGGAGGAAAGATGCTGTGGCTCTTTTTCCAATGTGGGAATGACACCAGTCCCCTTCTGACTGCATAAACAGGTTAGACACAAGCAGAGTGAAAATAGCAGGTTCATTGCTCTGCTCATACTGAAGGGCTGTCAAACATGGGCCCTCAAAAAGCCCTATGATTTGGCTGGTGACCCCTTATGTTCTCTTTTTAACCTCTCCCAGAGTCTTCCTTTTTAACATTAAAAATAAACATCCACCCCAATTATTTTTTCCCCATTGGTCTTAGGGGGGTGACAATTATTTTGTATTTCTGATATTTAACCTGTAGCTGCTTCCTGAAAAGCCCCTGATATTTCCCTTTAGCTAACTGTAAAGTCTGGCTGTTCTTCACATACCATCCCGTATCATCCTCTACAATCCAGCTATTCTTTTTAAGCTCCTCGCACTGTTTGTTACACACAGCAGTTTTCCTGTGTCATTTCCAGTATTTTCTTAGATCCTGCTCAGCTGGTTTTAGCCTTAGGCCAGAGACTAGTCAGTGACCTATTCATCTGCCCACAACCTTAACACATAAGCTAAAAAAGCTTTTACAAATCCATATTCCACAGAAAAACTTAAAGGAAAGCAAACATTTATTTCCTGAAATGTTCATTTCAGTACCTTGGTTGAGCTTTCAGGTATACAGTGCATTGTTTTAAACGCATGCAGTTCTGGTAGTTTTTGTAGACAAGGGTAATTTTTCTATACTGAAAATTTTCCTTTAATTCACTTAAAACGAATTAAAGTTTTACCAATTACAAACACATTTTTCATAAAGAAATATGAAAGGGTAAGAAATGAAAAAGTAGAAGTATGGATTTGGAAAGCATCACAACTTGAAAGACATCATGAACAGTAAATCAGGAAAGATGGACCTATGGATGTGAGAGAAAGGTCTTTTCTGCCCTAACTGACCCTTCCTTGACCTTCAGCAAGGATCCTGTGAAGTTTTACCAAATGTTTATCAAACTAAAATTTGTGAATTGACTTCTAAATCTGAATATTCAATGAGCATTTCTGAAACTTTTATAAGCAAAATAAAATGTGGGGCCACAACCTTTGATATAGAGTATAGTAGGAACAAATTATTTGAAACAGTTAAAGGGTAGTTTTCTGCAAAATCTGATATAAGAAGTAACATAGATAAAAACTGTTCAAAAACAGCCATGCCTTTGAGTAAAAAATGAGCATTTAAAGAACAGTATATAAACATTAAAAAAAAAAATAAAAATTCATTTTCATTACCTACGGTTTGTCAGTGGAGGAATCACAAATTCAGGAGCATAGAAAAAGCTAAAGAAATAGTCAAGGAGGTTCATAAATTTGTTGGCTGTTATTTGAAGCTGAAACTTCAAAATAACCAAAACAAAAAAAACCCAAGATGCTTCTCAGTTATGCTATGTGGTTATCCACATTAAATTATACTTGTGATTCACTGCCTAATAAAACACCTGGCAGAGATGGAGATCTTGAAAATCCCTTTTTGTTCTGACTGACAGCTTTCTTTTGCAAAAATGAATCATTTATCTTCAGGAAATTGAAACAGGAAGCTGGTGAAATACTGTCCTGTTGCTTTTCTAGATTACCTCAACTAACACCTAAATGCAATTTTTCTCACTTGAATGACAATATTAAACTTCAAACAGTATAACGTGATTCCCCAGTCAATCTTCAGCTTTGCAGAACACTTTGAGAGCCAAAGCTTAACCTGGATGAAGTTTTGGACATAAAACAATAAATGTAAATGGATTTTAGAAGCTTTAAATTTGTTAGACAATACATTACCTCAGTGCATGTTAAAAACATTCAAACTGTCTTGAAGTACCAAAGCAAATAACATACATTGAATTCTCATTACGCGTATTTTTAGTGTGTCACCCATTTTTAAGTCATAAGTCAGACTCATAGCCAAGATACAGATTTTTCAAGCTGTGACACGAACTTAAAATAAGGCATAGTTTTATAATTTTTCAATAATTTTTCAATGCAAAGACATGAAACCAGTTCAGAAGGTAGAAAGATATGAGGCCAAGTTGAAATGAGTGTACGCAGTCTATAGCCCTTTTCAGGCAAGTTCAGCATTAGACATTGTTGATATGATTCACTCTTCTGTAGAGTAGAACGAGATTATTTGTGTCAATCAGTTCATGACTGAAGACATTTACTTTGTCAAAAATGAAACTGTCACGATTTTAGCTTTCTCTTGTGAGTATGCTCTGGTGGGTAAACCACTGAACTGGGATTTTATTAACTTGTTTTCTAGTACAGGACACTGAGCAAACCTTATTCCTACTTCCTGCTTTAGCATGTTGAACAAAAAGAACTTTGAGGCCTAAGGAGAAAAAGCCAAAGATTAGAGAATATAATTTTTAATACCATTAACACTTAACTGACAACTTTCTATGTAAAATCAGCATCTGATACCTGAAATTACTCTTCTCCACAGCATGCACTGATGACCATGACATCCTTCCCTCTTGTGTATATGCTAAACACTGCATTGGAAAAACTCTGTGCTGCTTTGGTAAGAGTTAAGCCTTATTAAGTTTTTCCATCATTTTTCTTCTCTGTGCCAGTGTCAGCAGGAACATTGAAACCCTCCTGGCTGATCAACATGTTTATTTAACTTGTTTCCAAATAGATTTCTTTTTAATAGAAAATTAACATGAAGTAAAGGAAAACAATACAAGTTACAGCACCTATGTTAAGTTATTACTGGAAAAAAAGGTATTGTGGCATAAATTACTATTTTTCCTTCACTGCAAGGAGTTTCAGTTTGACCCATATGTTTTTGACCTCCAGCAAGTAAAATATTTTTGCTTTATGGGTTAATTGGTGCAAAAAATAGCACAGCAGCATGAGAAACTGGCATCTGTGCTGAAGCTGAATGCACAAACAAACACATAGAATTCTGAAAACACATCCATTTTCCCCTTATTTGCTGGAAAATGCTGAAAAATTTCATCCCTGGGATCTCAGAATGTCTGAAACCGGGCAGAGAGGATAGATACAGTGATTGTTCTCCCTTTATATCATTCTTCACAAATGCCATGAGAAATTGAAGTTGAATCTAGTGACATAATGCTCAAAATTAAGGAAGCACGTGGAGTTTCGAACAATTGTTTGGGAGGTGAGAAAAATTTTGGAGGTGAGAGGAAATCTACAAGCTGAGAGAATGGATGTTGCAACTGAATATTAAGAGGCTCTTGGCTGTAGTTCTTGATATTAAACCAGCCATGAGACACAGAGGAGAAAATAACAATAATCTGGTGTGAGATTTTGGAGCTGTGACAGCCTTCTCAGGCAGAGGAAGAGGAACAGCACCAGCTGCCTGTTATGGGAGGAAGGCAAGAGCCTGAAAAAACCCTACTCATACAGGGATTTTCACACTTCACCTTTAAAATAACTGTAAAAGTGCAGGCTTCCCAGGTTAAGAGAGAGGCTATAACTGAAGGCAAGGCCTTTTTCTTTTTAGTATTTTTTTGTTGTTGATCATTGATATTTTAATGAAAGAACTCAATTCTATTCCCTAAGTCAAAATTAATGAAATTTAAGGAGTTTGCAGTGCCTAAAAGAATATCACATCTATGAAAGAGTTATAAGGAGGACTGTAAGTTCTTTCCTAGATCTTTGGAAAAGATTTAATATGTTTCTAGTGAAGGCAGATTCTTTATTGTCAAGAGGTGTGCAATACATACAGATAGCAATAAACTGAAGGTAAACAAAGAATACTACAGCATTGAGTGTTTAGTCCTAAATCAAATTAATTACTATTTTCCAGAAGTTTCACTGATTTAGATAGGTGAAAAAGAAGTCTTTGAACTCATACTGTTATTTTTTTGTTTGTTTATTGGTTACATATATACTATTGTGAATTTGCCCCTTAAATTTGCACCAAAAGAATCAAAAGGGGATATAGGAACTGTAATTTGCACCCAAATCCTTACAGTATCACAATAACATAAAATATTATGCTAGATGCCACAACATTTGGCGCTTCTACCCAGTTACAATATGATATCAAGAATTGTAACTTACAGAGGGAAAAACACTGGCCAATATAAACACCAACTAAGAAAAAAGAATTAAAATGTAAGATTACATTGCACATTGTGTCAACTTAACATGTATCCAAAATGTGATTTCATTTCAGTGAAAAAATAAAGGGTGGAAAATATATCCAATATCACATTATCCCTTGCAACCAGGATGGCTTAATTTTCTTAATTTTATTTTTAATTACAATTGTTAAATATGTTTTAGGAATTTTGCATATGTGAGTGTCTTGATTTTTTGTATGAGAAACTAATAAGTTTACTCCTGCTCTCCTGTTGATCCTGGTAACTCTGGCAGCAATTGCCAGAAGAACTTTTTGATTCCAGGAGAGATACATCTTGTAAAAATTTGAAGAAAGAATATAGCATGCTAAACCCTTGGGAAGGAAATAAATCATTATGGATTAGCAGAGATAATACTTAATGTCTACATTAAAAAGCCCTAATAAACCCCACATGAGACTTAAGAAGCATATATCAGAAAATGCCTTATATTAGTACTCTAGAAGCAGTGGCCCATTTAAGGCAGATATATTTGAGTAGAAAAGGAGAGAAAGTGGACTACTTACATGATAAACCACTGCTATTTTTTTATATTTTACCACTATATTTAATGAAAAGGAGAGATTTTGAGAGCCAAGTCAGATAAGTTAAGAAGAATTTCTTCTTGCATTCTATAAAGAAAACCTCCAAACTAAATAAACAAGAAAGTCCTTATTAGTAAGATAAAAAGTCATGCAATTTTAGAAAATCTCTTAATTAAATAAAGCTAATAAATGAGAAAAAGAAAATTATTAAGTAAAAATGTAATTTCATGAACTGTGAGATTCAGTACTCTAACACCCACCTGGTGTTTTCTCTAGCTTGACTGAACTAAATACAATGTAATAAGCGTCCTTATAATATTATAAACATCCTTTCACCTGTTTAATTTCTACGTAAGTCTCTTACAAGTCAGAAAAAAATGTGCAAGTGCAGAACTGAATCACATAGCAATTCACCATTATTCCAGTTACTAATGGGATTCCACAATACAGTTAAGATCTGTGCTCCAGGATAAAATTTACTTGGGTTCCAGTAACCTACGCTCATGAGTAGAGTTAGGATTTGTCCTTTATTACAGTAAACTGAACTTCTCACTGACTGATAATTTCTCCCTGCAGCTGAACTCTAGTACCTTGGGTGCATAGTGTTTAACAAAAAAAAAAAAAGGGCGTCTGTGGTAAGCCTCCAGGCAGTGAAATATTTGGGTGGAGATTGTACATCTGGGTGAGTAGTTTCTGCCCTAGCATAGGGATTCACCTTCCTTTGAACACTGAAGGAGCTATATGACTTTTAACCTGGACTGAACTTTAAACAGCTGCTGACGGCTACTGGAAAACCTTACTAACCTTACACAGAAACAATTCTCTTTGTGCTTTATTGTCTCTTTAAATGTATCATTAAACAGAATAGTTCAATCTGAACTATGTATCACAGAGTTTTTCCAGTCAGAAAAGTAAAACATCAGGCACTTTAAATGATGCATATGTAAGCATTAATAGGAAGTGATCATTGTATTCATTTTTGCATAGGCTTCCAAAAAGCCTTTCCTTGCTGATGAAACCAGCATTAAATGAAATTCACAGCACAAAAATTTCTCTTCATTGCTTCAAATCCCTTTCATTTTGTCCCAGTACCTATAACAGCTTGGCGGCTCAAGCACTGAGACCATTGTTTACAAGGCTGACTAATTTCTATCCCATTGTTTAATTGCATTTTCCATCTTTGTTCCAAATAGCTCATTTTTTTCATATTTAGACCATAAAGTCTTGGGACAAAGGCCATATTTTTGTACTGTGTTTGTCGTGATCCAGACATCTGAACCTTTATTGAAACAAAAAAAATTACAAGTGTGCAATAACCAGAAGCAGAATATCAGAATTTTCACCTAACAAATGGTAAAATTAATTTGCTTCAGACACCTTTGTTAACCTGCTGGCTTTAAGTCTGTGAGCTGTACACAGAAGCCTTCACTTATTTTAAATCTGTATATCTAAAAAGTAACATTAGAATTTCTTTCACATCCGGAGGACTAGGGGAGAAACCTAATGTTCTGCATTTTTCTTTCTAGTGGTGAGATGCATATTTACTCAGATAACAGGAAGTAAAGAAGCTGATATCGTCAATGAGTCTGGCACTTGCTCGAGTTATGTTATCCGATTATGCAAGTGCACAGATGCTTTTTTTATTTCCTTTCTAAATGTAAGTGGGTATTGTTTAAGTCCTGGCTCTTGTCCCACTGTAATTTGGGAACCTGCCATAAAGCCCTGTTTGTGAGGTACACATATGTCCCCTAACAGGTTTGAATAAAAAGTCGTTAAAGAAGTTGCACAAACCAGACCTCCATCCATCTAAATTAATTGGGGAGACACTAGCATAAAAGGTAAGTTTCAATACCATGCCTCTGATTCTTTAAAAATAGTCCGTAGCATATTAATTTATCCCCATAGAAAGGCACTACCTTAATTTCTTTAAAGACAATCCTTAAATTTTCCCTCCTCAAAATTGAGTAGTAATCACAATATAAAACCTTCACAGAATTCCTTCACCAATGATACAGTTGTTAGATTAAAGTAGTTCTGATTATTTTTTGAAGAAATTTTTTTGAGAAAAACTTCAGGTAACATACGCATGAATTTCAAATATGAAAAAAAAAAATAGGGGCATTGGGTGCAATGGCATTTAGCATGAGGCCTCGTGGTAAGTCATTACAAGACGGATGTCTAAAACTGAAACATATCTCAAAGTTCTTTGCTTATTGCACTAAGATAGAAAAAATATTCTTGTGGCAGCTGTAGAAGCTTAGAGCTTTGCAAATAAGGCACTGGCTATGTAACAGGGTCATTTTAATAATCCAGTTTTGAAAATGTTGGTCTTAGCCAAAAGATAGGTTATGGTAATTAGTGTATTACAAACTATTAAGTAATTGTAATTTGGAAAGCAGGAAAGGAATATTTTTTAAATCAGTGCATTTTCAGACAAAGATGCACATCAATGTATTATATTGTAGAACACAATATAATTGTTTGAAAGTTACTGTATGATCAGGTAATTCAAGAGAAATATATTGCCTAGATGTGCTGGATTATTCGTAGGATCTAAATTCTGGCATATATATTAAAGCTTAACTCTGTGACATTCTTCTGTGTGGAATATACACAAATACAGATGGCCTTAATACTGTAACACGGTATTGTATGTTGGAATGAGTGATTTAGCAAATTTAGCAAACATATTCTTTCAATTATATGGAAACAAGGAAAAAAAATGTTACTAAAACAAAAAATATTGTGAGGTATTTGACCTCTATTGAATTACATGATTGATACTCCTGGATAAATATATTTCAGAATTTGGGGCCCACTCCAGCAGAAAAATATCCATGGCCTTCTGGGTCTCTGAAACCCTGCTGGCAGCAGGGGAAGCCAAGGGCGTAGGAGGAAAGAAAGAATGTTAATGGTTAGAGGCTGCAAGACTCTTCGTGAAGGGAAAGCTTATCTTCACTTCTAAGCCAGTATCTTTAGCACCCTGTTTTGGTTAGTTCCGATTATTTGCCTGTACCATGTCCTCCACATTAGACATGGCAAACCTGTGCATGTCTAAACATGCCACAGGATGCAGCAATTCTTCTGGACTGAGCTGGGGGAGTAGAGGGAAAGGGGGAGAGAAAGGAAGTCTACTGGAAATGAGATGTGTGAAAATACTCAAAGTTTATTTTAAGGCTTTTTGATTTGTTTTGTTCTTTTGTCAGACGTCAAATGTGAAGCATGAACTGCTAGGCCAGAACACTGAGGCTTGCTTCCATGGGCAATTAATCCTAGTCTTACCTGATGCTGATGTAAGAAGAGCTTCAGTACTCTGTTGAATTGGGGCCTACGCTTTGGTTTGATAGAAAGGAAACACAAAAGTCTTTAAACAAAAGGTTTAATGACTATTTTTTCTGTTCCTTATATGTCAGAAGCAAATAGTAGCTGTAAACTTACCTAGCCAAGGCATCCAGAAGGCTGACCGCCACTGGACTGTTAGCTGGAGCAAAGTTAGAGAGTGCAGACTATTACAAAACCTTGTTTTGGTGGTGGATCTTCACCCTTTTCATCCTAAGAATACATGAAGCTGTATTCAGCTCAGTGCTACTACCAAACTTTTTACTGAAGCATTTCTGATTTCAAGTCAGGAAAGACTAAAAGAGGCTGCATCCCCATGATTTCCCCACCTCTCCCAAGCCTATCACTTTTGTTTGGTTTATTAACTTCCTTAGTAGCAGCATTCTTAAATATTCAGTTCAAGATCATGTGCCCTCTTCTCACAGTTCATTTAAAGCACTGTCTTGAAATAAAAATGACTGCCTAGCAGTCATGTCAGAGAAGTCACATTAAAAAGAACATAAACGCTTATCTTTATGAATGCATTCAGCAATGTTTACAGAGAAAAAGAAATGTTGGTTTTCTGAATTCCCTGCAACAATGACAGAGGACAGGTGACATTTATATTGCAGATGTTTTATAATATGAGTTAAATGAAAACCTAATAACTTAGTATGTTTATTTCTTTAGGACCTGATTCAGGAAAAAAAAAAAGTCTTTGATTTGTGCGCTACAGATTTAGAGTAGCAAATAATCAATTTTCTGTGAACCTTATACAGTGTGAAAGCCCCTAACTTCTTTGAAAACTGTATTACAGATATTGGCCACCTGCGATTTTATCAGAAGAAGTGGTTCAAAATTGACCATATGCTGAATAATTGCAGTTTTGTTAGTAATTTCTAGTAATATCATGGAAAAGATTTATTCAGAGGTCTTCCCATTAGTTATAGGTGTTATTGTTATATGGCATCAGCTATCAAAGGGTAAAGATATGTGGTCGAGGCTCTGCTTTTCTATTAGTAGGTCTAATTCTCAATTATTTTTGTTGAGAAAGCAAGCTAAGAAAAATAGGTCTGGGGGAAGCTAGAAACACCAGAAATCTCAGAACAAAGACTGTTTTTATAAAAGCTTCACTCAAAACAAACTTCGGAGTTTTTTAGATTTGCCCATTGATGTCCTCCCACTATGATATGACTACTTGCTTATCACTAATATGACTAATTATTATCACTGTTATTCAATGCTACTGTTACAGTAGTCACAAGAAATTTAATTTCTTTGCAATGCAAATAAAAGGACCTCAGATCTTAGTCAAATTGGAGATGTATCAATGAGACCCAAGTAACTCCACTGAAGTCACTTGAGGTTGCACACAGCCACATGCAGAAGTTTTACATACACTAGCTGTGCCAGCTAAAGACTAAGAATTCTGGCTCCCTGTCACTGTCCTGGAGATTACTGCCCTTACTTCTCTGCCAGCAGGCAGAAACTTCTCCCTTTAGAAAACTCCTGGCAAAGTTGGCCAGGTGAACTCAAGTGACTTTTTGCAGATGTCTTTGCCAGAAGTGAATTAGTGACCGACATGGTGCTACTGGCCAGTAGAGCTTCAGGGTCATTAATTTCCTACAGAAGAGTAGTGCTAACATTTGCAATGACTATGACTTGATTAAATACGAGATGGCAAGTAAATGAGTGAGAGCAGGCTATACTGAACAAATTGGTGAGTGAGGGTGAGAGTAAGCAAAATCTCTCATTCCATTTCTGAATACTTTAAAATAGCCTGTTTCTACCTAAAAATAAAAACTCTATCATGAACAGAAAACTAACACCCAGATATCAGAAAATACATTCTAATCTATTTTGCAACACTTCCTTAAAATAAAATCTCTCACTTTATCCTACTGCATTCATAATCTAATGCTATACTGAAGAGGAAAGACTGGAGTGCTCTTCTACTGACCTAGTGTCATGTGTAGTTATCTGTTCTGAAGTCCTACTACAGCTCAACCTGGAAAATTTATTAACTTCCAATTTTGCATGGTCCTATAAGAAAACGTGGTGAAGAAATTAAAAATTACCAAGAAGCTTAACACTTACAGTTTCTCAGCCAAATCAGTGAACTTGGCAAAGGAAATAGAAACAAATTCACATTGTTTAAATATGAGTGGTATATTACTTTGGATTGGATTCAGCAGCTATGGGACTGTCCAGTGGAAGTAGAAACTATATGCAAGAAGGATAGTTCAAAATTATATGTAAAGCTCTGGAAAATAGCTCCAGTTCTTGGTATTCTCAGTGGCACTTGTTATGCTCGTTGGTAATGACTGACTTTCTTAGAAGTGTAGGAACATGCTCTACTTCACCCAAGACAGTGTTCATAGGTAAATATTATTGTTCATATAGTGATGCCAGCACTGTCATTCTGGCTGTTATGAGCAAGCTGACACCTGATCACATAATAAGAACCTAGAAGGTGTCACTCAGTGATCTCCAGAACAGGAAGTAATCTGCTGCCAGGGGCAGGTGCGAGATGAAAATATGTTAGAGATATCAGCATGGAAAAAATGACAGACCCAAGGCTCTAGAGAGGTAAGCATTGCACTTTTCTGATCTAATATAGCTTTCACAAGAATTTTCCTGGGACCATTTCTGTTGCATTTATTTTTTGAGCAATTCAAAAGTTTGAATTCCTACTAAAAATTTGAATTCCCTACTAAAAAAGAAAAAAAAAATAAATTGCATAATAACAAGACAAGAAAAAGAGTACCTAAGTTTTAGAAAACAACATGTAGCATAGTACCATGTCTCTGTTCAGAGCTGTCGAGAATTGTTAAAATTGAGAGATAAGAAGCAACTTAATCCTCTGATAAGAAGGGAATTTGAAGAGGATAAAATATTTCAAAAGCTATAAAACAAGCCGAAAGTGAAGTAATTCACTAGTTTAAGTATAAAAATATTTTATTACTGATTAACTGAAAGATGAGGACACCTCAGTGCATTGAGACTAGCCTTGAATTGATCTAACAACCTTACATAAAAGTCAGTAACAGGAAAACTGACAACCAGCACCTTGACAGACACATCACAGGCTAAAACAGGGATCTGTAGAGGTGTGGGTGAACATTAAAGAGACAAGATCCTGAGGATTGAGGGTGGGAACCACTCATGTAATCTCTGAACTGGCATAGAAGGCGCTATCACATATTTTCACACCCCAATGACATGTACTTTCTGACTATATGTTGATCATTTAAACTACTGAACTGTACCCTTTATAGTGAATAACCTCAAACAGAAGCCGTGTTGCCACTGATTCTCTTGAATGCAGCTTTCCAGTAGCATTAATCTTGATAAAACCCACAGATTTACTAGTAGTGGGCTATGAGACAGTATTAGTCCTTCCAGCACAAATCTGATTCAATAGCACTTACTTACTTTTCCAAGTGAAAAAACAAAAAAAAAAAACAAATGAAAAAAACCCCCCAGCTAAACAAAAGCCTTTCCTCCCTGGAAGTTTAGCTCTTTTGACATTGATTATGCTCATGTGGCACATTTCACTCTGCATTCCAAAATCCAGTCTAGTGTTCAGTTTTCACAGAACACGGTGGTTGCAGACAGTTAGTAGAAGGTCTGTTATGGCAAGACTTGGTTAACATGGCATAGAACTGAATTTCATTAAAACTATAGTAAAATATTCCAAACCCAGTATGTTTTTTCTTGATCCAATATATATTTTTAACATTTAAAAAACTCCATTAAGCTTGTCTTAATAAATGACATGTTTATGTAAACTTTATCTGACTATAATACACTCTAATTGCAATTCTGCATTACAATACTATTATATATACCTAAATTCTTTTTATTTGGAAGTTCCTGCAATGAGATTTTTAAGAGTTTCTATGAAGACTGCATCAGTATATCTTAGGACATAGCACACCTTGGGACGCAGCACTTGGTATAGAATCAGATCACATAACTCCCATGTGCAGCAGCACGGAAACTTTTTGCTTTCAACAACTAAGAAAGATAAATTATTGAAAATCTCCTGGGATTTCATCTCGCAAAAATATTCATAGCCACTACATATGGATAATTAATTTAATACACATATACAGATTTTGAAGTTAAACAAAAAGAAATTTTATATTTTTCATTCACATTTCTCCAACTTCACCTGAAAGTAACTGGTGACTTGGATTAGTAGTGTTATTTGTTCAGGTTTTGGGTATTTCCCCTGACAGCTTTATTGCTCAGTGAACTCAAATTAGATTCAGTATAGCTGGTTTGGATTTGATATATTTTTTGATATAAGCATGTGTGCTAATCTGTCAAGTAAACATGGAGCGTATGCTGGTTTGGCCAGGAACTGACATACTTTGAGCCTGATCCATGTCACCTCACTGTTTCTATTTCCATGTGATTTCTGAAGACTGAGAAAACATGTTCATGTGTTATTTTCTGTAAGGCTGTTGCAAACTCATTTTTCACCCTAACCTAATTAGCAACAAGTGATGTCAACAATCTAAGACGACTGTAAAAACGGTTCACTAGCAATTTTTCATGCTTCTAATGGGAAAAATAATCCTTCCAATATGCTTTCTGGTCTCGTGAGCCTGGTGCTGTGTGCTGCATTCCACTATTCAATAAGGTAAAGTAGGCTAATTTCCTAGCTCTGTTTACACTCTTGGGAAGCCTGTGGATCATGGCTAAATTATACGCTTGGCCTATATTCCAGTCCATGACCTTATCTTGGAAAGACCCTGATCATTTATATCTATGTGGCTAAATACTAGAGGCCTTCTACTTCCATGTCCACACAGTTTAAGAAACAGCTTCAGGCTATTGAGTTTTTGGATTACTAAAGGTTTCAACACATCCTTCTCATCAGACAAGGATGCTTTCACAGATGTGCAAGGCACACATTGGTAATCGCAGCCATAGAAATACTGCCTGGCCCTGTGCTGCTTCTTACTTTTTTAAGCTGGAACTTAGCTGTCACAGAAGAGGTCTCAGGGGCACTGCTGGCCCATTTTAGTGCAATGGCAATCAGATGCTCTTTGGCAACAGTTAGCTGAGATAAACCGATTCCACTGAAACAAAACAAGCGCTGCTCCTCCACAGCCATGACCCCAGTTCAGGAACTGTTATATTGCTGTTCTTCATCCCTTTATATCTTCATCACATTCCATCTGTCACCTATACTGCCCAGTCTACCTGTTAGAAGGCATTTTGGCTCACCCAGCACTGCTTCAAGCTACAGTCATAGAAAATAGTGTAACTTGTTCATGGGAGGTTGGCAAGAGGTTCATAGTTTAGTTAGGGCACAAATTTGAAGACTTATGCACACAGAAGTACAATCATAGAATCACAGAATGGTTAGGGTTGGAAAAGACATTAAGACCATCTAATTCCAACCCCCTTGCCATGGGAAAGGACACCTCCCATTAGACCAGGGCTCAAAGCCCCATCCAACCTGGCCTTGAACACTTCCAGGGATGGGGGATCCACAACTTCTTTGGGCAACTTTTTCCACTGCCTCACCATTCTCACAGTAGAGAACTTTTTTCTAATATCTAACTTAAATCTTCCCTGTTTAAGTTTAAACCCATTACTCCTTGTTCTGTCTCTACAGTCTCTGATGAAGAGCCCCTCTCTGGCATCTTTGTAGGCCCCCTTGAAGAAACATAGTACAAAAATCAAGAAAATTAGAACAAGCTTTGATATTTGATTCTACTTTGTATGTAGATATACTATGTCATGGGAATCAGTATTTTGAATAAAGCATTAGGAAAGAATTGGAATTTGCTGGGTATTTTGCTACATGACTTCGTGTGACATTAGTTTTGCTTTCCAAATCTGTCTATGCAATTTCCCCCTATTCACTTGACTGGAAATTGGGTAGTTTCATTCTGTGATTTTGACAACATGAACCCTAATTTTATTCTTTCCTAGTTTACAGATACACAGGATTTATAAACTACTATGTAACCAAGAATAACATGCCTGGTTGGTGGGACTGGACCCACTGACAACGTAAACAAAATATATCATGTGGGTCATTCATAAGGATTCCCAAGTCAAGTGGTAGATTTCAGCCAGGTAGTATCTTTAACCCCTTGCCAAGTCAACTTTTAAATCCTCCCTCCTTGGCATGACATTAAAAGTGAAGTTTTCTTCAGGTCCCTTAAATCTTATATTGAAGTGATTGAAGTATAAAACCAATTTTCAGTGCTAATCTTGGATAGTTCCGAATGCCAGTCCCTGGTTTTGGAGCACGATCTACTGAAAGAAGAGAAAGGAGCCCTAAAGACCCTAATACTCCCCTTTGCCTACTCTTAACCTCTAGTGCCTCTAGAATTCTTTTATAAGTAGACATCCAGAAGTTGGCACTAATCATTTAACATACTCATTGGTCAGTCATCCATATAACACTCTGACGTATGAGGTATAAATACAGACCTGAACAATTCAGACTGGATAGCATTGCTAAGTTTTTACCTTTGCATAAGCCAACGGAATATTTCAAAGTAGTTTAAGGTTCACTTTAACTTTTTGGCACCATTTATCATATTGTTTAAGCAAATTGTGATAACAAAGCCACTGCTACATCACTGTACAATTACATCATACCCTATTCTAGAGCAAAGATTAATGCAAGCAAAATCTTTTTCACAACTTTTAGCCAAAAATCTGTTGTTTTCAGCAATATCCAAAAGGTTTTAACAGTTCAAAGCACCTTGAGGGTGGTGATCAGTAAGTCTGTATTTCCTAGAGTTGCTTGAAACATTGTCTGTGAAATTTTAATTTGCTGAAATATACTATTATGTCAAAGAAAAAATCATTTCTGTAAAAGTCATGACTTTTGAGAGAAATCATACTTGGATGTGAGAAATGAAGCGATAAATTCTCCAGCATTGTAAGTGTTGGGAAACCAGGCATAAAGTGAGATTTAAACTGGAATCTTTGGACTGCGTCCCAGCTATCACCTCCCGTCACAATAATGAAGTAGGAATTTATGTGTCAGTTTGAAATGTGATAATTCAATACCATTCCTGTGATAGAAAATGCATCCAAAAGCTTTTGTCTGCATGCCAGTGTAGAATAAAATACATTCAAATTCCACAGAAGGCTGTCACAAAGAGGAACCACTTTTATTTTGCTCAAGCCTGATATTTTAACACAGATTATTTCTTTTTCTTGTAGGAAAACTAGCATAGTAATTTCAATAGATACTCAGTATGTCAGTGGTTGAGAAAAAACATGAGGATAAATCTACCTACAAGGGAAATGACACAGTTCAGAAGTGAAAAAACTCTTTAATTTACAAAATCTTGGATGTACGGTATTATGGTCCATAGGTACAGTTCCCTGGGTAAGTAGCAAACCTGCACTATAAGAGGCTTAGTCCAGTTCTACAGAGACCACTGGGAAACTCATAACTTACTACTGCATTACTGTTTGGAAACCACTTGCCACAAGGTCTGTTTGCCACTGCTGTTCATTCTCCCAGGAGACACAATGTGATATTTTGCATGTGAGAGGCTCTTTTGCTCTTCTCATCTTTGCTTTCTTCCACCTACACAACATTTGCCTTAGAAGATGGTAGAAGAGTTTCGCTTCAGCACCACAGAACTGAGTTTCACTAGGTCAGTAGCTTCTTCTGGTGTGTAAAGATACAAGGCCAGCTCATAGGCAAAACCAGCTTACTACAGCAAAAGAAATTATGCTATTTTACATGTACTAGATGGCATGGGTCCTCCTCAGTGGAAGTTCTAGGGCAATCTTCAATTTCCATCTTCAACCAAAATTACAAAGTCACAAAGCACAAGTCTTGTGTGCTATTGCTATCATCTTTGGTTGCTGTTAGAACTCCATACAGAAATGTGTTTTTTCACCTTGAACAATGAATATTTTTCATTTCTGCTCTCTGGGGAGACCTCTGTATGAACACACACTCCTGCACTCCTTTGTCCAGTAACAACAGTGTTGTGATCATCCTGATCACCTGGCAATGATGTTTCACTTCTTTCAAACTTCAGGTTTGAAAAAGTCTAATGAGGTTTGAATTTTAAAATTTTTGAAGACTCTTGGAAATCATTTACGTGAAACTACATAGCACTGACTTAAGCTGCAAAACAAAGCAGTGGGCTCTATGCAGGCTGCATGTGATGGGAGGAAACTTCTTGTGAAGAGCAGCATTCTACCAAAAATAACCAAACAGAAAATAAGAAAAAAAGAAATAAAAGAAAAAGAAAGATGATAACACAAGAAAATTTAAAAACTGTGCTTTCACTAGTTTAAATCAGTTTTCAAAGCAGCAAATATTATCCCCCAAAATGTTCATGTGGATAGGAGAACTGGGTGCTTTCAATAAAGCCACTCCTAAATAAACATACTTTTATCTCTGGCTGAGATGAGCTTAACAAATCAGCAGAGGGAGAACAACAGAAGTCTGACCCAGTCAGCTTTTTCTACATGATTCCTTTGCACTGAAAAATTCTGTGAAAATTACCAAAAATTCATTCTCATGTTTTTATAAAATGTGTTAATCTTAGCAACAGTGCATATCAAGTTTTTAAAATCTGTCTACTATATAATCAATGCTTTATTTTAATTTCGTATGCGCTTTGTGTAGAGATGCTTTGGTCTCCACGGCAAGAAATCTTCATTCACACTAGGTTCCATGACTGGCTGTTAAAAGAAAAATTATCCCTAAGGCAACCTATAGAATGCATATGTAGTGCAAGTAAGGTGTAGAATCTCTGCAGAGTTCACTTTCTCATAATTGTGGCTGGTATGAGGTTGATGGGAAAAAGCCCTTGAAAACTGCTGCTAGAGGGAGCAGGTATGATGCTATTAAAACATAGCCAATTGGTCTGTGGTGTAGAGGGTGCCATTCTCTCAAGTTTCTTTTCAATCTGAAATAATTTACTAGTCTCTCCACATCAACCTCATTACAAATCACTGTTGTTACACTTTTTCCTTTTGCCGTTCTTCATGAAATAGTTCTTTATTTGAGATAGAATTGGCTATTTCTTATTTTTTTCTAAAATTCTCTTTACAATTATCATGAACCCCTTTAAAACAGCTGATTAATGTGATTTCTGCAGTGGCAATGGGGACAGTGAGATGTAACTCACTGGATATTTAAACATCAAGGAACAAAACTTAAGAGAAACAAAGAGAAATATTGATTTCCAGTGTCAGTTGAAATATATATTCCACATGGAAGAAAAAATTGATCAATGTTCAGTGCTACGATAGCACTGATGGAGTGCATAGAAAATAAGCAGAAAAGGTGATCTCATGATCTCATTTTACTTCTGTTTTTGTTCTTCTAAGCACCAGCAACAGAAGGTTTTGGTGAAGTTTGTCTTCTACGCTTTCTCTGAAATAAGATAGGGCATCAGTCCAAAAGTAAAAACCCAAATCTCTCAAAAAAGTTACAAAGCAACAAAAGCAGGGTTCAGATAAAACAATGTGAAAGAATTTAAGGGTATTATGTAAGGAAATTCAGAAGTAAGGCTGACTTCCTCCATGTTCTCACTGTATTTTCACTGAAGTACTTGTGTTTAATGCCAAAGGGATAAGTAGAAGAACTGACAAAAACCTGCTATATCAATCTCTTGCATACGCAGCACAGCTTGTTTCTTCACATAAACTCTTTTCAACATTGCAGCATAGGAGGGGACACAAGGGCACATGTGCATTGGTACAGTTCCAGGAGAGAGCTCATGTTATGATTTACTACAAGACCAAATCTTTACTAAGCTGTTAGTATCATCTGTGCACACATTATAGTAACATCTATACTGTCTGTCATACAAATCAGTTTCAAATATTTTACAGATGTGTGTATATTTTTTATTAAGAAATTGCGAATAATATCTTCATTGAGATTACACTGTGTTGTTGGATAATAGTATGTAGCATAGCCATGGGAACGCAACTCTACTTCATGTCAAGGGTTTGATTTAGCACAGCAGTCAGTGAGACTTTTCTGGTACTTAAAATGTGTAAGTTCCTTGTCTAAGATAAGATGAACAGGAAAATGGTTTGTTCAGTTGAAAAATACTGATGAAAACAAAACAAAACAAAAAAAAATTGCTTTCATCAGTTGCATAATTTATGAATCTAAAAATCTAAAACCCTTAACAAAAATGTAAAAAAAAAGTTAATTCTAATAAGTATAAATAAATTCAATTGACTCTAAATTTCCTTCAGCAATAACTGTAAACAGGAAGCTAAGGCTCCCTAGTATGAAAAATCCCAAACCCATGCATGAATTTACTGGACTTGGTAGCAAGATTGTAGTCTTCCACATCAGTGCTAGCCAGTTCAGCAAACTGCCATGTAAGCAGACATTACTGATCAGCCTCTAGTAATCACCATGGCAGTGGTTTTCAATCTTGACAGATTTGTTTCCAGTTTTTGTACAATTTCAAGAAGTGACCCAGACAATTCCCATATGCCCAGTCTTCATGTAAACTAAGCACTATCTTCTTTTTACTGAAGCCGTCTTTACATCCACTTGATGATTGCTTTTTTGATTTGGCCTTAAAACCTCCTAGAAAAAGAGAAACAACAAAAACAAACAAAAAAACTTCACACAAAACCAACCAACCAACCTATCAACCAAACAAACCAACCCACAAAACCCCCAACAACTAATACCAAAGTATTATGTCTAATTTCCAGCTGGTTAAATTTTATCCCTTGACAGTAATATATGATGAAACCTTCTAAGATATATTGCTATACCTACAGCTGCTCCTTCATACAGGTATATTAGGTGCAAACTGGTAAGAGAAGTAGACTAATGACTGGCTTCTTAATTGTCATAGACTTTGCATTTTCCTTTTCACAGTTAAAAAATGGGTTACAAATTGTATGAGCAAATGTGGGGAAAACATTCTACTCTGATGTGTTTGTATTTTATGTTCCCTTTGGACAAGCACAAAGCAGCAAAGAATAGGGCCCTCAGCTAAAGGTGGCACTCACTAGTTGCCCTGCCAATTTATTCTCATTAAAGAAATACTCCAAGAGAGGGAAATAGTGTCTTTCCCTGTAGAGGACCATGAAGAGAGTGCACCTTATATAAAGAAATGAGTGTCGAAATCATCTTTAATTGTCCTCTGGTTGACTATAGAAACTGCCTCCACATCCCTGCTGCTGATATATATTTTCTATGTATGTTATTATCCGTCAGAAGAAAGATAATGCTGAGTATTCCAAGGTACTAGAATTACTGTCTGAACATTTCACATAGATCTTGTTGCTATTTGTTTTTATTCTGAATTTCCTGTTCAATTTAGTGCTTTGGCATCTTAGTACATCGAACCCTGGGGTGCCTCCAGGCTATATCCTTAGCCCATTCTGCACAAGAAATTAAATGAAATGAAGAAAATGATTGCTCTCAGTCAGCTTGTGCTATCTGGGAAATGGGATTTCCACCACCCTGCTGGTAGGAAAGATGAAAACAAAAGGTTGACCAATATGAAAGCTAAAGCTTGAATATATTTTCAGCTCAACTCTTTTTGTGGAACAAAATGTTCTTTTAGAATTTCTTCTACATGTTGACTTATCTGAATAAACAGCCCTTAGTTAATAATGCAGAACACATGGTCTTGTTTTGATAAGTACATCCCCAGGGATTTGTGCCATTCAGTTTGAACAGAGGTACTAGAAATATATTTTTGTACCAAAACCTGGGCAGCTCATGTTAATTTATGGTCAACAAAGACTTTTTCTGAGTCCTTTACTCATCACTATTGAAATTAAATGCGAAGTACAGTGATTTTAAGGACTAGAAGAGGCCTGCTCTATCAGATAGTGTTTAAAGCTGCTGTGCAGGTTTGGGGATAGAAATAAGAAAGCTACAAGAGCAATTCTCTTGGTCTCATTTGGCTAAAAAGACAGAGCACACCGTGTATGTTTCAGTTTCATACTCCTTAGTGCCAAGATATGGATCAGTGTCTTAACATGGAGATGGGAGTTGTAATTTCTTTGAACACAGAAGAAAATGGTAGTTATACAACACTTCCTGGGCCAGCTAAAAAGTGGATTTAAAGGTGTGGCTGCCATAGAAGAGTCCAATGCTATTTAAAGTGCACTAGCATACATTAACTAACCTAGTCATCTGGCCTATTACAATATTCTTTCTGAAATCATCCAAGATTTCACAGCTGATGGACAATGCACCACGGTGTCATTGCAAATCATTACCTTAGAAATGTGATTAAAGGATTTTTCTTTTTTTTTTTTTTTTTTTTAATGAACAGGAAAAGTCTAGTAGAAAATGGTAGAGGTGAAGCATTTTAAGTCAAAGAAATATTCACATTGATGCTGCTGGAACTGAAAACTCTTAAAGCATATTTGCTGTATCAAAAACTGTTAACAGACTACTGTGTGTTTCAATATAAGCTATGTATTATTTCTGTGAGCTTTTGCCTAAGTGACACTGAGCAGAAAAGGAATACAAATCCCTCTAGCTTAACTCTTGGTTATGAGAATAATTATTTTCTTTCTTTCTGCTAAATGGGAAAAAAAAAAACCATGAGCTGGTGATGAAAAGTAGAAGGGAAGGTGTCAATTTAAAAATAAAAATAAAAGTGGGACCATCTGGAGAGTGGCAACAGCAATAATTATTTGTATAGTGGAGTTTATCTATCTTGCTGTGCAAGAATATGAGGTTTTAGAATCCTTCTGTTAAAAAAGAAGTACTCCCATAATTCTCACTTTAATGTTTATCACTGCAAAAAATAGAAAAAAAATAGTTTAGTCCATATATTCCCATTTGGGTTTGTTTGGGGTTTTTTTTTTTCCCCAAATATTTCCAAATGTTTTTATTATTCTTATTTATTCCCTTCCACATAGTGATTAATAATGTTTTCTAAGGAAAAGATATATGGAATCAGTGGTCTAAATTCTAATATACTTTATAGAGTTCATCTGCCAAAAATAATTGCTAACCAACATCAGGGAAAATATCAGAATACTACCTAATCTTCAGATTTTCATTTGTTTCTAGTGCTAGCTGCACAGTCTTTCTCTTTTTTTTCTTAGCAATAAAACTGAAACAGTTTTGTTTTGCAATTTGGTAGTATGATTAGTTCATCTAAGCTCTGAAAGCACAAATGCATTTTCAATATACAGATAATTTTCTAGGAGAAAAATTAGAACCTATTCATAATCTGCAGTTACCACAGCTGCACTGGTTTAGAAGCAATTTGAGAGTAAAATGCATGATATTACTTCTGTTGGTCAAACAAAATAAATTTTTATCACTGTACCATAAGCAGTAGCCAAAAAGTTTAAAATGGTGGTAAGGACATTTCACTTTAAGAAAGAATGCAGTTTCACACTAACCCCCTAATTCTTGTTTCACAGCAGTTTTAATAAACAGTTTTCTTCCTTATACTGTGTTCTTCTGCACCTACTGTGAGAGACAATAGACATTTGGGACTGAAAAGAACACTAAGCTGCAGGTCAGCTTGTATATGCTGATTCTTAGGATTATAACAAGAACTATTCCTGAATTTCAGATTGAAATACCCACTGAGATCTCATAAAGAACTGTTTAAAGCCTCCACAATAACTTTGCAACAAAAAGGTCAAATAAGAATTGCAAGCAGAGAAGCTGCTGGAGATCAGCAACGAGATTGAAAGTAAGGAAACTGAAACAAGCCAAAGATAACAAGCGTGTTATCAGCCTCCCATCTACTCTGAGATATTTGATAACAACATTGAAGGTCCTCTGGTTATCATGCAGTCCTGTCATTTAATATCTACAGGCTATATATGTTTAGATGATTTAACGTTAAAGCAAGTATTTTGCAAAGAAAATAAATTATCTGTTGGTTTTTAGTAGACAAAATTATTATTAGTTGATAATATGTCACATAGACTCTGCTTATAGAAACACCCCAAAACCAGATTTGGCAAATCACCAGGTCCTTTAGGAAGCATCCAGTCTCCTTTTTTCATTCACCTGCTGTCTGAAGTTTTGATTCACCAAGCCGTCCATCCCTCTGTTGTCTCTTTGTGCACGTGCTGCCCTACCTGTTTCCAGTGAAGCTGCTATTTTCATTCAGTGATAGGTGAGATGTGACACAGATTTGCAGACATGCAAGGCTAAAAAATAAAGACTAAATGGTCTTTGTGAACTCTGTTTAAACGGAAGCAAGGAGCTACTGTGAGGTATTAGAGAGGTATACAATGCCATGGTGCTGAGATGAGACAGCCCTCGTTCTTCAGAAGCCTGTGATGAAGTGGTAGATTCATTCTCTGTTAAGGTACAAGCTTTCTTTATGAACGATCCAAGTTTTATACTAGGAAAGAACTAAGAGCTACCAGAGCTAGAAGGACTAGAAATCATACTTAATAAAATGATGCTACAAAAGAAAAAAAAATCCTGACTTTTAAGCTATTATTGCCACATTTCCTGGCTCATGCTTACATGTGGACAGAGAATCTAGTTTTAACTAAAGCCGTATAGTAGAACTGGAATTTCTTTAGTAATTTTAATTCCCTTAATGAACAATTTTAATATTTCTTTGTCTGGCTTCTTTCTATCTTGTTCAGAATATTTGTATGTGGATAACTGTATTGCTCTAACTTATTAATATGCAAAACTGAGCAAGCCTTTAACTTTATGAGGCCATGGGGAGACACATAACTCATGGTGTTTCTTGAAATAAGCAATAAAATAAGCAAATTCATTTTGATTTAATTCAGGATGCAGTGCGGAGTGTTAGCAGCAGCTTTAGCAGCTCACTAATTAGGGGATCAGTCGTTTCTTTTTGATTTTCCATTAGGACAACATGTAAAAGATTCAAGGAGGGAAAATTTTTGCAGTTCATGTAAAAGTTTAAACAGCAAAATCCCTTTCAAAAGCAATTACAGCTAATGCAATTTTACTACAATCCAGTAGGCTATGCTCATGCTCTGATTTTCCGGCTGAGACATACCTAGTCATCATTTGCTCTGCATGCAAACAGACAGGCCACTTTGTTTCAATGATTCAGACAGTTCTATACAGCTTATTCTCTCAATATGAAACATTCAATATTAAACACATTTAATAACATTTATTTCTAACACAATTCCCAACATCCATTTTCCTAGAGACAGTGACTGGAAAGTACTGTGTCCTGACTGAATATTATAATATACATAATTATTGCTGGGATACTAAAAGCAGGCTGGCTTTCTCACTTCTGATTGTCCAAATGAGAAAATTATCCTTGGTCAAGATAATTAAGTTGTCTTTCAGCCTTATCACCTCAGTGACAGGCTCTCCTCATTTCAGCTGGTGTTTGTTAGGCTAGATAAGAATATCAAAGAGCAGAAGCCTTCTGTGCAAGTGCAGAACATAATTTATATCTCAGTGTCATTTTATTAATAAATTGTAATCAATTTTTCTGTGAGATAAACTGTATATGGGATTATTCAAGAAAATTAAGAGAATTCAGCAAAGGATTGTATTTCTGTGTGCCCATGTTTAACTTAGTGTTTTATGTATCTTGTGAATAAAACCAAGTGTGAAGTAACGAGAAGCTGGAGTGATCCAGGTCGGTTTATTCCCAGTGCATGCATCTATGTAGTTTTAATCCCCTTTAACTGACTTCACATTGCCAGACAATTTACAGTAACTTTTTGTGTTATTTCCTTACTTTCCTTACTTTCCTTATTGGTAAGAAACTCAGACTCATAACCACAAATGGGTCAGTGGAATTTCCTTTGGAAGTTTTTATTCTTCTGCAATAGGCTTTCAGTTAAGAGGTATCCTAAAGGAGGAATCAATTCTTCCATGCTTCTCTGAAAGAGCATTTGATTGAATTTCTGCCTGCTGGTTTTACTCCTTTCAGACATGATAAAGAAGTATGATACTTCATGCTTGCAAGAGTTTATGAGAAAATATAGGGAATAACATAAACATGGCTGTTTTCATGATTGGATAGAGGGATGAGGTGGTCTTGTAGTCTTACGTTCCACCACTGTTTATTGTCTTATTCAACAATAAAAAGAAATAGAGCAAAAGCTGAAGCCTCATCCATCCCAGACAGGACATTTGACTTGGAGTAGCAATACGAAACACACACATGTTTTTGTAGAGCTGTGATGCAAAACACCAAATAAAGTCTGCATTTCTGTTGCAGGATCACTAAAGCCAGTGCTGCTCATTGCCCAAAAGCCCTCTGCACAGAGGGGTCTGGCTTTGTATGGCACTGCCCAGCACCTCCCTCTGCTTTCTGATTCCCAGAGATGGGACCACATGCATAATATCAGAGAAGAGGGATTGAGGGTGAGCCATATTTGTCCATCCTTCTCCCTATCACTTCTCTTTGCTCCACTTTAGAAGAGGCCAGAGTAGAGTTCTTGTGAGATATCAGTGGTTGAAGGGCAGATGTGTTGCAGGGGATTTTATATGCTAATGTATGGAGAGCGGAGACGCAGTGTCAACTTGTCTTTCACACCTCCCAGACAGGTTGCAGCCCTCCTGTATTAGATAAGAGGAAGTTCTTTACTGTAAGGGTGGTGAGGCACTGGAATGGGTTGCCCAAGAAAGTTGTGAATGCTTCATCCATGGCAGTGTTCAAGACCAGGTTGGACAAAGCCTTGGGTGACATGGTTTAGTGTGAGGTGTCCCTGCCCATAGCAGGGGGGTTGGAACTAGATGATCTTAAGGTCCTTTCCAACCCTAACTATTCTATGATTCTACGATTCTATGATTCCATGATTTCGGCAGTAGGGACAAAAAGGTTTGGTGGTAGCACATTTTGGGATGTGTACTGTGTAGGATTCAAATGGCATTCTCTATCACCTATGTCAAAGAAAGAAAATGTATTGGGGAACACAGTTCCTGACAGATGCAGTTTGAGGCTAATGTGCAGCAGAGGAGGTGAGGTAAGACAAAGCTGAACTGTCTCCATGGGCGAGACCCATCTGCCACTGCTAAAGATTAAGCAGCAAATGGTTTTGTCCAGATTCAGGGGAAGTGTCAGGCAAAAGAGGTCACCCTTCACACAGTGGTCTTCTGATAGGGCAGCAAAGCTGAGCCCTGCAAAAGGACAAACCAGCTGTCTACATTTTCTCAAATCATGAGATGACTGCATAGGACGCTTTTGAGAACTTGGGAAGATTTTTATTTATTGCTCTTTAAAGAATAGAAAGGAGTTCTGTCAACATGTGCATCACTGCTTGCCACCAGTCTTAGGCTAAGATAACCTGTGTTTATATCTCACACGGGGACAGATCTTTGATGCAGGGGGAATTCCAACCTGTCTCACTCCAGGGAGCTGAGACATTCCAAAAACATTACATCATCTCTCTGATTTGCTTTCTGCTATAAGCACAGTGTTGTCTTTGTGATGTATCGGGATGCAGATTTATATTTAATGCCTAATGTAGGGGGAAGAACAAGGCTAAGCAAGTAAAGAATGCACAGCAAACTGAAGCATTTACTTCTTGAAAAGCCTTCAGTTTAAACTGGCAACACTTCTCATTTAGTAGCTTTCCAGGCAATACTATCTAGCAACTAGGTAAAAGGTTTCAATAACAGAGTGTATTGACTGTTTGTCATTGCACCAAGATGACTTCACAAATATCTGTACTCATATCAGAACAAGCCACAAAATGTTGAGGAAATCAATAGGTCACTTATACACCTCGAGAGCCAGCAGTATTATGAGAGTCACACTGAACTGATAGTTATTAACCCTGCTAAATTAAAAACTCACTTGAGTTCAGCACTTTTGGTGCATCAAGGGAGGTAAACATAACCCAAGGAAATAAGTTTATAGCAATTTAAGGATTTGTAGTCCTGCTTATCTGAAGCTGATGCTTCTGAAAGGTAGACAGAGGAAAAATAGCTTCCTAGAGATTATTGTTAGGTTGTTTGTCATGAAAGTAAAAGGAACTTTACAACATCCTATTCTTTTCTAATTATATTAGATGCCCTAGATAATCAGGGACACGTAAAACCTAAATGACTCACAGTTAAATAAGGCTACTCTATAGGATATAATAGAGAAGATGTTGATGATAAAAATCGTAAAAATCTAGAACTCTCTGCTGCCTGCCAGTTTTACAGAGGACAGTGGTAAGATATGAGTTCCAAAGTGAGGAACTGGAAGTGCCAAGGTTTCAGTAAAATTTTCATATGTAGAAAGCTACAAACTCTTACTTTTCTGTCATTCCATTTAACACACCGATGCAACTTCTGTGGGGAGGCTGTCATACTCAATAGACAGAAATGCTAGGGATATGTTGTGACATTCAGCTCTACATTACTTTCCCATTGAGTAAACTAGCTTCATACTTATTGCCATCCAATAAAACAAATAAAACAAAGCTACCCCTCCCCACCTATCCAGGAACCTAAGAGGGATTAGTGCTATGACTAAGAACAGCTGGCTGAACTAAGCTTGGGCACAATAAAAGCAATATTGATAGTCAGAGGAAAACATTTTGGACAAGTAACCAACACTGTAATAAAATTTTTCCTTGAGGGACAGCTGCTCTCATTTCTCATTTCTTAAAATGGCAGGCAGCTTCAGCATCTTTATGTATTTCTCATTACACCATATGACAAAAACTGCCAAAACCAACTTCTTTCATTTATGGCCAGCCATAAGGTTGGACCTTCTCCTGACAGAATCTGACCTGGCCACAGTTATTAAAACTTCTGTGGCTTGGTTTGCAATGAGCTGAATTTAAATGCACTGCACTGAAATGAATGTGATGGGCTTCAGACAGTAGTCTGAGCAAAGCTCTACTGGAAATCACAGAGATCCACAGATTTAAGACTAGTCAGTGGCTTGTTTTGTTTCATCGGACTGTCCAAATTCTTTTTCAACCCGTGACAACTTTCAGCATCCATAATAATATTTTATGGCAAGGTATTCCACAGTTTAAGCAAGCATTATCTGAAGAACTCTTACTGTTTTACCCGTCTTATATTTTTCCTTTCATGTTCCTAGGTATTTTTTACTGTGATACAATTATATGTTGCCCTCTATTCACCTTTACAATGCTATTCACGATTTTACAGAACCTCATCAGTTTTCCCTGATATCTTTTCAGGCTGGAGAGGCAAAGTATGCTTGTTGACCATTCTTATGAAAACCATTACATAATTTTGACCATCCTTTATTGCCCCCTTTCTGTACCTTTTTCAGTTCTACTATATTCTTTTTGCTATGGGATGACTGGGATTATACCTGTTATTCAAGATGTGAGCTCCCCATGGATTTGTAGAGTGTTTCAATGGTGTCCTCCGTTTATTTCTTTACTTCTTCTCTAGTAATTTTCAATGCTGGATTTGCTTCTTCACAGTTTCTGAGCACTGAACTGATGTTTTCCTGGAAATACCTATTATAACCACAAGGTCTCTTTCCTAAATGATAATGATCAGTGCGGACCATATCAAAGGGATTTTTTTTATTTCAGTGAACTAAAGTTTTTATTCCACATCTTTACATGTTGGGAAAAACTGGACTGGTATCATTAACATTTAAATTCAATTTTTTAAGTGAAAATACTTTTGGGTTTGGTTTAGTGGAAATAACCAAGATTTCCAACCCTTTTTAAAAAAAATCAACAATCATCTATGGTCAAATGTAAACTAATGAAAGCATGTAAGAGCTGAAAATGCAGTTTCTTCTCAGTTCAGTGTTTGTATTTCAGAACAGTAGACACAGAGAGAAATTAAAGTGTATAATTTGGGTGGGTCATAACAGCTGTCCGGCCTTTCCGTGTCAGCTTGCTGTTCATTGTGAAGCCTACATTATAAAAAAGAAGTAGGGGAAGAAACTGGATATTAGATTAAGTCTTAGCATCTAACACTGATTTGCTGTTTAGAAGTAAAACACCACCATGACTTGACCAATTTCTAAACAAAAACTCTGACTTTGGTACTACAAGACTTTCTTGGAGGAAGGGAGACTTTCATTAACTTCATTAACCCATAGAGGTTTTGCTCCTGCTTTCAGCACTCTTTTCAGAGAGTGTCATTAATTAGCTTTCCATTAAAATGAGTGCCTGTTTCTTGGCAGCAACATTCAAACTATTCAGGGTTTACTATTTAGAAATATCCTCACTATTATATTGAATGGTGATTTATAATTACTGCAAGGAGTTTCTAATTAGAACAGAACTGTAGGCCTCACAATATAATCATATTTTAATAGGGTTTTAAGTCCTACTAAAAATATTTCCAAAAAAATGCTTGGTGATAGACTGATGTAATCAAACTGATGCCTCAGTTATTCCAGCTTTGAAGGGCAGCCAGTTACAAGCAATGTTTCAAAATCAAATCTCATTTTATAACACTTTGTACCATAATTATGGATGAATAATGGAAATCAATACAAAGGCAGGAACAGAAGCTGTAAAAAATTATTCTGGCTAAATCATTCATTAATATAATCTTATGTAGAATGCAAAAATGAGCAACAGCTAAGATTTCTTTTGCTTATATTTTCTTAACAGAAAACCTTTAATGAAGCTGCAACCAGGACTGCATTTTCATAACTGTGACCTGAGATACTGTATTTCTTTAAGTACATATCAATTTCAAACCCAAAACTGCTTGGCAGGATGAATAGAGCTCTCCTAATAAATCATCCATCCTTTCCACTCATGCATGAAATCAGTATAACATGCATGACAAAAGATAACAGATTATTACACCAAATCAAAAAAGAATAACGTATGCCTATATTTTTCAGGAAATATGTTCAAGTAGGATTGCTGTGTCTTAACTCTTCTTGCTTCATGCTTTCAATGTTGAAAGTTTTATGGAATAAAATACAGTTCGAGTAACAGGAAAATCTGAGCTGTGTTAACATGTCATTTGCTCTGACATCATAGCTAACATACAGAAAACACCATGGTTGCCAGGTTGTTTATCTACCAAATTCTGAAAATTAGGAAAGGAGGAAATGGAATGAAGATAATTTAAAAAATGAACAAACAAACAAAAGCACTAAACAAACCACCCCCAAAAAAGCTCCCCAAATTCGTTCAAAGGTATTAGAAATGAAAGAGCACACATTTCAATGCATTTTTTGCTAATTACACAGTCGTCACTGCGTCACTTAATTGCTATCTGTGGGACTGAGCTGACACCTAGTGGTGCACGTTGGGCTACAGTGGTATTCTTGGGTGGACCCTCAGGTGCTGGTTATATCCCAAAGAAGCCAGCAGCTACACATCTTTGAGAAATCTGTTTCAAAACGTGCATGAAATACTCGTGGAATTGATGTGTTCACCACCTCCAGTCACCCAGTGGTGTGCTTTCATATGGAACATGAAGATGCATTTTCATATTGAGGAAAATAAAAACAATGTTGGAAGAAGAAATGGGAAAGCTCACCTGGGGAGATGTAGCAGTGCCAAAGGGACTACAAACCAACAAGAAAGGTCATCAGTAGAACACAAAATGTTTTCTTTCACCTGGGCACATATGCGTTGACACAGAGAAAATAGCCCAAGTTTACCACTTCTTACCAAAGTTATAGTCTAACAAAATTAAGGAAAAAATGCTGACCCAACCCACACATATCCCATTTAGTTTGAGATCCCTCTCAGATACTTCATTGTGGTGAATGCAAATAAATAATGACTTTTCTGTTTTACTAGGATGCAGAGCTTTATACAGTGAAATGTATTTGGAGGCTTTAGTGACATGTGCATTATGTTCATGATTCCAATACAGGAAATGCTTAATAGTGTCAGCCTTTAATAAATTTCAAATATTGAAAAAAATACTCTAACTGCTCTAACATGTTTTCTTCTTTCCATGAAGCCTTGTCTATAGAATCAATTACTTTACTTGTCATTTTCTGACGTGACTTTTTAGATGAATAACATTTGGTGAAATTGATATGTATGGATTATGGATGAAATCCAGGGACCCATTGAATTTGAAGGGTATTTTGCCTTTGAGTTAAAGAAGGTCAAACCTGAGCTTTAATCTAATTATCTAGCAGAAGTAATTTAATGATGCTATCTTCAAATACCTTCTCATAAAATGCACAGGGTCTGATTCTGTTCTTACTGATTATTACATATTCATTGAATCACATGGAAGTAGTGCCTTATGTATGCTGGAACAGGTGAGATCAGAACCAACTCTGCTTGATACCAGCAACCAAAGGACAGATGCCCTAGTTAGAAAATTGGGTTTGGAGAAAGTCATTTATGTATCATCGTTTGTAGATCTACATCTTTATGCAATGAATGCTACAATTAATTACAGTAACGTCCCCCTAGGATATTTAGAATACTATATAAGCTTATCATGCGGCTCCTATTCAGACAGGACATTATTAAGCAGACCTACCCAGCAGCATATGTGGAGGTTAGGAAGCCTGTGGTACTATTAGGCATGCTGAGGAATTAAAGGGGACTTCAGGAGCATTGTACCTCTGAATCAAACCTGGGTAGATATATGTCATGTCCTCGTGAGGGCGCCTAAACACATTCAGTATTTTCTGCCAATTCTATAGCAGGACAGAATTGCCAAAAACATTAATCTCAAATAATTCTTCTGAAAATTTGAATATTTTAGTGCTTCCTCTTGCTTTTCCCTAAGGGAGATGCTGGCACACTTCTGCCCTGCTTGAGCGTGTCTGGGAAATAAGGCTGGGCTGGCTCCAGAAAGACACCATGCAGGATGGCCAGCAAAACAGAGGTAAGCAGGGATGTAAGAGGAGGAGGAGGCGGCAAAGCAGAGAGTATGAGGAACCTTTGGGAGTAGAGGTAAAGCAGGTTCAAGATGGCTATAGAAAAGGTTTAAAGTTCCTGAAAAAATATTTGTAAACCTTTTGGTTTGTCCTTACAGGTTTTATAAGGCCTGTTCCTTTCTGAAGAAAGTCTTAGTTTGTGACTTCAGATGTAAATTTTTTGCACTATTGAAAAAAAAAAAAAAAAAAAAGAGAGAGAGAAAGAGAGAAAAATAAATGGCTTTGGTCCTGCAGGTTAACAAATGCAAGTGGTGGACCTGTCAGTAACTAGAAACTCATGGTTTAAAGGAAAAGAAACAACTACTGGATACAGTATAGGAGCATAGGATTAGACAGGAAACTTGGGGGAGGCACCTTGCTCTCACTCTAAGCAGAAAATATCCGCAGATTTTAATGTCTTATGATCACGTCTTACAGAAAAAACTTCAGATGTTGAAATATTTACTACAGCATATTAAGCTCAGTGCACAAATAGCTTATGCAAAACAAAAGTAATTTTAAATTTATTCACTGAGAAATGGATCTCTATAACAAGAGTCTTTTAGCGTTGGTCAAATGTATTGCAACTTTGCTGGTTTAAACTGATGAAAGTACAGGTCTTATCGAAGTACTCTGAAAATACGAAATGCCATATAAAGTTTGGGGGTGTTTTTTTCTTTTAAAATGAAAATATACTTTCAGGAGAAAAATCACTTCTAGCAATGAAGATGGTAAAAATTTATCTCTAACTGTTGGAGGGATATAAAAAAAATAACAAGGAAAATTTACTTTTGAACTAAGAGAGGCCACATCTTATGAGAAATAACAATGGGGTACAAAGTGAAAGATTCCTATGTGAAGTAAGAGCCCTTCTTAAGCTGCTTTCCATTTTACATTTTGCTTGGGGCAGATTCATAGAAGTTGTGGTGGGAAAAAAAAAGGTGAAGAGAATATATATTTCTTGTTTTGTTAATATTGAAAGTGCACCTATATTTTAGTAGTTTGAACAAAATTAGTAGTATCTGACTATGGGAATGAATTTACAGATTTGTAGAATACATTTTTATAACTGACTTTCTTTTTGAATAACCCCTATTTTTACAAAAGCTTCTTTCCCCTTCCTTTTTTTCCAAGGTAAATTTAGTGTTGTTAATGAAAAAGTTACAGCTGTCACTTAAGCAGAGAAGGGACAATTAAAAGTAACTATGTTTTTCTTTGATGATTTCTCTTTTGTCATTGGTCTCTTTACAAGTGCGTGAGGAGGCTCACCTTCTCTCACCTTCTTTTGGCTAACCTTTGCAAAATTTTCTAAAACACCGAAGAAGCAAATGTATTGCTTTGTTCGTGTACAATACCAACCTAACATTCACTGAGATCACAGTTGAAAAAGTCTGCATTATATCTACCAACACAAACCAACTCAGAAGTTTTTCTGAGATGAACAGAATGCATCACATCCCTGTGCTGTTTCATTGTTCCTATCAAAATAATTTCTGGAGTAATATGTTGATGTACTGTCCTGGGATATTTTACTACTGAAAGCACTTTTAGATTACATGCAAAATAGCTGCCCTGAAGGCCTTAATATCAATATCACTCTAAACACACAAATATTTTCTTTCCTAATACAATTTTGTAGATCTAGTATAACGCACTACTTCTCCTATATGAAGACAGGCTAAGAAAGTTGGGCTGTTCAGCCTGGAGAAAAGAAGGCTGTGTGGAGACCTCATAGCAGTCTTCCAGTATCTGAAGGAATTCTGCAAGGATTCTGGGGAGGGACTCTTCATCAGGGACTGTAGTGATAGGATAAGGTGTAATGGGTTTAAACTTAAACAGGGGAAGTTCAGGTTAGATATATGGATGAAATTCTTTACTGTGTGGGTGGTGAGTCACTGGAACAGATTGCCCAAAGAAGTGGTAAATGCTCCATCCCTGGCAGGGTTCAAGGTCAGGTTGGACAGAGCCTTGGATGACATAGTCTAGTGTGAGTTGTCCCAGCCCATGGTAGGGGGGTTGGAACTAGATGATCTTAAGGTCCTTTCCAACCCTAACTATTCTGTGATTCTATAATACTGCTCCTGGTGCGGAGTGGGAGTGGTGATTTCACCACAGCTGACAACTAAGTACCACACAGCCACTCACTCACTTCCCTCCAGTGGGATATTGGAGGGAATTAGAAGGGTAAAAATGAGAAAATGAGAAAATGTTGTTTAATACATAAAGCAAAAGCTGTGCACACCAACAAAGCAAAACTAGGGATTCATTCACTACTTCCCATCAGCAGATAGCTGTTCAGTCATTTCCAGGAAAGAAGGGTTCCATCATGCATGATAGTTACTTGGGAAGACAAACGCCATTACTCTAAACATCCGTACTTTTCTTCTTTTTCATACAGCTTTACATGGTGAGCATGACATCATATGGTCTGGTATATCCCCTTGGTCAGTTGGAGTCAGCTGTCTCAGCTGTGTCCCCTCCCAGCTCCTTCTGTACCCCCAGCCTGCTTGCTGGTGGGGTGGTGTGAAGAGCAGAAAAGGCTTTGGCTCTGTGTTAAGCACAGCTCAGCAGTAACTAAAATATCCCTGTGCTATCAACACTGTTTTCATCACAAATCTAAAACACAGACCCATATCAGCTACAATGAAGAAGAATAACTATCTCAGCCAAAACCAGCAAAGTGGAGAAACAGTGGAATAATTTGTTCAGACAAGCAGACTGAAGGCCAGATCTGGAAGCTCTTTCTGTGCTGAATGTGGTACAGCCCAGACTCTGTTTTGATTTCAAACATACCAGGGGTTATGTACTATGGTTCTAGGGATTTGGTTTTGGTGTTTGTTTTCTGTTTTGTTTTGATTTAGAAGGGTATGTCTATGAGGATTTTTGGCCATTGCCTTTCCTTTCTGTTCCTTTTTTGCCAGTTCCTTGGAACAAAGATACTAAAGTGAATGCATAGATTAGCAATGATACTCATTGATCCTTTAAAAAAAAGATTTATGGAGGTATGGAGATTTCTACTTTTCTTTCCATTTTCTCTCTGCTATCTGCTAAATCCTGTGAATATCTGTCTTAAGCTCTCTTTTATGTTCTGTGTATTTTTCTCCCAGCAAAATAGTACAGCTATTGTGAAAGGGGCACTGCCATCCAAATATGCCATATCTCTGCATATAGTCCCTGCCAAAATGATTTTAAGTTATACTTCAACTAAAGAATAAATAAACAACTTGAATTTTCTTTTGGCAACCTGATTCCTAAAACTGAAAGACACTTTCTGAAGCAGCATTTGTGATTGCTTATGATAACAAGCTGTGAAAACAGTCCCTCATATGTTTCTATGAATATTTTAATTTTCAAATTATTCTGTTTGGACTTCTTTCTTAACCTTACTGTGCTCACTATTCAGCAGTACCCTAGTATATGTGTTTACTGGTAGGAATGTCAACCAAAACAGATAGTTTACAATACAGTCACAGGTACTGCCGGGGCTGATATACTGGAAGAGTGATAAAAAAATCTGATGAGCTAATTTCCAAAAGTAATCAGCTCATGCAGTATAAATTAAACTCACAGAAGTGCTTTGCTTCTATTGAGTTTCCTAATTGATTTTGAGAAATATTTAGCATATCAAATAGTCCTTGCTCCCAATAATGAGTACAGAGAAAATTTGAAAACTTGATCACATTATTTATATACGCAAATGAGACCCATCTCTTTAAGAGCAGGTTATTAAGAGCAGTTATTTAAGTTCCTGAATAAAGTACAGAATTCCTTTAGATCGACAGCTTGCAGCCTTTGTACTTAATGAGAGAATATGTTGAGAACTATAAAGTACCATTTAGGAATTAGGTGTGAAAATTATTCAGAGTTTTTGAGTCAATGTTCTGTGAGAGACAACAAAATGTTTAAAAAGTCAAATAAAATTCTACATAAAATTATTGAGCTGGGTATACGAAAAAGTGAACATTGCAACAAAGCAGTACTTATGCGATGATATAATGCTGAGTTTTAGTGTCAGCCTTTTTATGCTTACATTTATTATTAAATGGACACAAACACTTGTGGTTCAGTGGCTCTAGAAGCCTTTTTTCTCTAGTTCAGGTTCACACTGTCTCAGACACATAACACTGCTGCCATGATGAAATCCATCCAAGTGTTTTCCAGGCACTTAGGTCTCCTTCCATAGAGTGACTCTGAAGGAACGGGGGATCCTCTCCCAAGTCCTTAACCACATTTGAAAGTATCTTTACATAACTGAATGTAATTCATTCAAATTTCATTCAAAACCTGAAAAGGAAGCTCAGATTGTTCCTGGGCTTCCTGTAGGCACAAGTTCAACCTTTTCATCTCTATATTTAACTTAAATATTTATGCGGCAAAAATAAATCTTTACTGGTTTTACACTGTTTTCTGAAAACTTGAAATATGAGGTTTACATTTTCCTTGATTTTCTTTTCTTTTTCGTATGACTTGAGGTGGCTAGGACTAATAGGCTCCTTGGTTGGAAACCACCGGTTGATGGCCAACCACAAGTGGTGTTCCCCAAGTCTCAGTATCTGGGCTTTCTGTAGAACATTTGTCAATATTCTAAACAAGGGGACCTGCTTGACAGTAGGAAGGCTCTGCAGAGGGACTATTCAGACTGGATGTATGGGATGAGGTTCAACAAGGCTAGATGCTGGGCTCTGCACTTGGGCCACAAAGCCCCTTGCAATGCTACAGACTCGGGGAAGTGTGGCTGGAAAGCTGCCTGGTAGAGAAGAACCTGGGGATGTTAGTTAAAAGACAGCTGAATATGAGCCAGTGTGTGCCCAGGTGTCTGTCTTGTATCAAAAATAGTGTGGCCAGCAGCACTAGGGAAGTGACCATTCCCCTTTATTTGGCACTGGTGAGGGCACACCTCAAACATTGTGTTCAGTTTTGGGCCCTTCGCTTCAAGAAAGACATTGAGGTATTGAAGTGCATCCAAAGAAGAATAACAAAGCTGGTGAAGGGTCTGGAGTGCAAGTCCTACAAGGAACAGCTGAGGGAACTGGGATTGTTTAGCCTGGAGAAAAGGAGGCTCAGTGGACACCTTATTGCTCTCTACAGCTACCTGAAAGAAGGTTCTAGCAAGGCAAATGTTGGTCTTTTCTCCCAGGTAATCAGCAATAGAACAAGAGGAAATAACCTCAGGTTGCTTCATGGGACATTTATATTGGCTATTAGGAAAGATTTCTTCACTGAAAGGGCTGTCAAGCATTGAAACAGGCTGCCCAGGGAACAGGTTGAGTTCCCATCCCAGGAGGTATTTAAAAGGTGTGTAGATATGGCAGAGATGTGGTTTAGAGGTGGACTTGGCAGCACTAGGTTGAGGGTTGGATTCAATAATCTTAAAGGTCTTTTCCAACCCAAATGATTCTATGGTTCTAAAATATTTTCATGAAAATGTGAAAAACTTTTTTTTTTACAAGATTCATACAAAAAGATTGTTTTTTTAACATTAGTTGCAAATAGTTTTAATTTTACTGAAAGGAAGTCTTCAGTGTAGTTTCCAAATATTTTAAAAAGAATGTATTCCACAAAATTGCTCTCCTTTTTCATTCTATCCTAGAATGAACAAATTTGAAAACTGTAAGATTATGTAGACAACTGAAAATACAATTTTGACTCAGATCGGGAAGAGAGGAAGAGCAAGAAGATTAATCACATGCAGTTTTTAATATTTTTCTAAAGCTGTTTTATTTTCATTGATTAATGATCCAATATAAATAAGTAAAACTTCTGTATAACCCCCCAGATTATCTGTTATTTTCTACATAGGAAAATCAAGGAATCAAAAATGAGATACAGTATTTGCATAAAAGAGCTCACCAGTGCTTGATGTTTCATATTTGGGAAGCTCTGTATTCTCTTAAGATCTGTAGTTCTGAGGCCTTTTCAAAAGGCTGATCTGAATTACTAACTTCAATTTTAACAGCAAGGGAGAAATTGTGGGTCTTTAGAAGTTAATAGCAAAACTCTCAAGGTTTTCAAGGGAGCTACTTTTTCATCACAAATCTATCTAATGTAATAAAATCTAGATCGTCTAACCCCTAGTCCTGGAAATTAAGCAGTGGACTTCCTTTTTACATTTACCACTGAATAGTTCAAAATTGTAAAGAGAATATTTTTTTTTCCCTATTGATGCAACATCTCAGGGATTGGCAAATCTAGGTGGTCCTACCACCCTTAAGAGAACTGAACATTTTTAATGGAAATTAAAGCATAGATGAATGAGCTAACAGCAGGGTTCAATTTTAATGATAGCAACAAGGAATTCTATAATTAAGCACATTAAGGCTGAACAACCTCTCTGAATTTCAGAACATCTCTAGTTCATGCTCTAACATCTGTTTTTCTTACACTGCTTTAATCTGCATCCTCCCTTCAGGCATCTCTACACTAAGGGCTCGACAGACTCCTAGCTGACAGTAGCTGGCATTTTTTTAATTGATGAGGGAGACCACTGTTAAAAGAGATTGGGAAGAGCATTCTCTCTTCCCTGAGGGTCTAAATGCTCTGCTTTTGCAGAGCTCCTGCAGAACCTGCTAGCTACAAACTCAACCTGAAAATACCATGTTTGCAGAATCCAAGGAAGGAAGAGCTCACCTGAGATTTTCACATGCACTAGCCTCTTTTACTTTGGATTTCTGCCCAGTGTCCCACAGGAAAGAATGTATTTCTTTGTCAGTGTATTACACTTTTGGTGATCTATTCTCATAACCACTATTCATGCTTATGTGCCACAGCTACATTCATATACATGGCTTTCATGACTGAACTTCAACTCATCAGGACTATTGCAATGATGGTGGAATGATTATGATTAAAACTAAGCTCATGTTTCCAATTCTGAAGCCAGTGCTCATGGTTTTATTATTTTAGTTTTCCAAAGAATGAAAATGGATTGTCCAGAAGATTTTTTTTTTTCCATTTTCTCTTTCTCCTTTTTCTTTTTCCTTTTTAAACAATGCTCTAGATCCATCAATCTAGTCTTTCTTCACTTCTAAAACAAACCATCTCCTCTAGATAAAATTCTAGACAAAGTAATGTGGTTAAAAAAGCAAACTGGCAAAGACATATGACATATATTGAGCCTTGTTATTAACCAAGTTTTGAAAACAGAAGCCTTGCTGAGATCTTCAAAAGCTGTTAATGGCACAGTATTTCTCACTGTTGGTTCAACTTTATATCCTGTTTGCTAGTCATTTTAAATTCAAATATTTCCCTCAATCCAGTGTGGTTTTGAGCTCATTACAGGTTAAAAATGTATACTAGAGAAACTTCTGAAACAGCTGTAATTATTATTAGGTACAATCATAGCTCTGTTTTACTTCTCCACTGTGCCTGTTGATTTTGGTTGCTGAAAATAAAAAAGCAGACCATACATTCAAAAAATTGCATTTTTCGTTCAAAAGGTATGCTCTCAGGTACCATATTTTATTAGGAAGTGGAAGCCCTAGTCTTAATACTATAGAAAAATACACACAGTGTAGTGACAAAAACTAAATAAATGTTACAAATCATTTTCAAGAAGAGATGCATCTACACAGGAAGAACCTGCTCAAAGGGAAGCGGCTGTAGTGGCTAACCTGGACACTACAGGGTCCAGTATATGCCTGACACACTGTCCCCCAGCAGAGGACTCCCCAGCACCAATGCACGGTCTGTGCTGCATCTCCCCACCCTCTTGCCCCCCAACACCCACCCCCCACCCCCCCCCCCGACAATATTTGTTTCATCAACCTACAGGGAGCTGAATACACAGATAAACCATGCTACTTTGCACACCTGTGTTTGGAAGAGCTGTCCAGGATAAGTAATGTTGGCCGGTCCTATGAGAGTCTCTAATTATTTTTTTTGCTCAAAAAACACATGCAAACTAGTTGGCCCTTGCTGTCTCTTGTCATCTGATGTTACAAAGCAATCTACACTGTCTGTGAGCTTCAGAATACATACTGACAAAAGAAGTAGTTTCCCTGGTAACAAGGACCATATGAAAGCTCTCTGAACATATCCTCCCCAGGAGTTAATTTGTTTCAGATGGGAAAGGTGATTACTTATAAGAAAAAAGGGAAAACAGCTGAGCTATTTAAGGATGAAATAGTAAAGATTAAGGAGTGTTATTTGTTCCACTTCCACTGTTTTCATTTATATGCATGATATATGTATTTATATATAAAATATATAAATTTTTGTATGAACTATTGTTGTGTAAGTGCTAATAAAAGCATGTAATGGACTTGGCAGGAAAGAACTTCTCTGAAGGCTTCATTACATCACCAAAAGATGAAAAATCATTTCTCAAATGAAAAGCTTGACTGTTTCACAAAGATTCCAATGATACAAAAAGATGAAAACACTACAGGATGCATGAATACAGGCCTAGCCAAAAGATTAGGAAATACAGTATGATTGGATGGCCAAAAGTAAAGAAATAAAAAGCAGAATAAATAGTGGAAAAAGTCACAATAACATTTAAAAATAAAGCTACGTAAGCAAGTATAATGTTCACATGCAGATTGCTCTTTTAGGAAAAGTTAACTGGTTTTCCTCTGGAATAATTGGAATTCTTATGATGTGATTGATCTAAATAGTCTTCTACATGTAGAATGTGGGCTACTAACTTTATGGCTCACTAGATTTTTCAGGCAAATGCTGTGTGACTGTGATGGAAAGGGAAAGCTGTCTGTGGGTTCATGAGCTGGAGAGCAAATGGTGTCCACAACCAGGGATGGCAGAGGCAAGGAATGTTGCACGAGTCATGTTGTTAAATGTAATCAGTGCAATGAATATTTGGAGTGATCACTGGTTCAAGAATGGGTATTTCTTGAACTGTTTAATCATTATATACAGAGAGATCCTTTGTCATGATATTTCAGTGAATAAGGATCCCCGTGTGCTTTAACAAGACCCATCTCTTTGAAAATAAATAAATTGAAAGCCCAAGACATCACTGGGACGAGGAACAGCAATTGAGTCAAATACCTTTAACATAAGAATTTTAACTACTTAGATGTGATTACTGAAACCCAAATTTTTCTTTTTTGGAACTTCAGAGTGTTTCATCAGCATGGGGTTTTTTTGTGGGGTTTGTTGGCTTGTTGGTTAGTTGATTTTTTTTTTTTTTTTTTTTTTTGATTGGTTTGTATAGACCTGTGGGGAAAATCATAGCAAAAATTACAAATCTGCCATGGTCTTCACAGAACACTAAAACTATCAAAGTTGATGTAAGAGAAAATAGAAAGGTCTTGGTTTCTATATGCTTGTCATAACTGTGATTATTTATCTGATTTTTTTTTCCAAGAGACTATGGCAGTTGCAATTCCTTCATGAAATTAAATATCTTACTTTTTTTGTTTTGTTCTTTACAGCAGTAATTCATTCAGGTTTTTAAAGACAGTGCATTTTTTTTTGTTTGTTTGTTTTCAGCTGAAGGAGGTATGAAAATTAATTGCTTGAGAAAGTTACAAATAAGCAGTTAATGTTAACGGATGAAATCATTTTACTGGGGAGGGGGAAGACATGACAATGTCCCTTTATCGGTTTTGTTCCCAAAAGAGAAGACGAGTTAACTGTTCGTACAATTCAGTCATATATTTAAAATGTATGAAGGAGTTACTATAAATCTTATTTTTTGCAGTCTGCCACACCTCAAGTTATTTGGAAACCTGAGCCAAGCTCTGGCAGGAATCTGTGGTTTTCTTGCTGAAGAGTTCTGCTTTCGGGGAGTATGTGTATTCCAGAATTTCCTCTTGCTCTCAAAGTGTGTCTGGTTACAAATCAAGATATTCCTTTAGTTTTTAAAGGACATGACTGACTTGGAGCAAAACTTTGAAGAATGTCTGAATGCCTTCTAGGTTAAGTCTCAGTTTTAAATGTGATTTAGACACACTACCTAGGGACCAATAGGTTCACAAAAAGATTTCCAATGTGTCTAAGAAGCTAAATGCTCTCTATGGGATGGTCTCTTTCTTACTGCATGGAACTGTTCTAAGGATCAGCTGTTCTATCATCTAACTCATATAGTTCAAAGTGAGTAGATGTCTCAAACTTTCCCACTAACTTTTCTTTCCAACTCTTTTTATCTGCTCACACACTTATGATTTCTCACCCACCTGTGACTGGGTTTGCTTTTATACTAAGCACTGGAAATCATTTTAAAGTTTAAAATATTTCTTTATTTATCTTTTTTATTTTTTCTTTTCTTTAGATAATATAAGTATAGAAAGTGTATTTGCTAAAGTACACAAAAAGAGAGACCTGATTTTGGTCTCCTCAGTCTTTCCTACTATAAAAAGTCTTTGGATTGTGCCAGGTTTTTCTAGGGAAAATAAAATCTTCCACATGTTTATCTTCCCACTTTAAAGCCTTTGCCATTGATAAAAGTTTGTGGTCTGAGAAGCCCAGTCTTCTTCAAGGAAGATGATAGGTATAATCACTCACACTCTCATTTTACTGCTATGCTTTCGTTTTCTGAAGGTCTTCACACCTCACAGAGATGACCTCTCTCCTCTAAAATAATTCATGACATCTTTTTCACTTTTGTTTTTTGGCTGATAATTTGTATTCTGCAGCCTTCTTTCCCCCATTACTTTTGGATAAAGAGTTGTTAAAAGTCAATGACCAAATTCGTAACAATCTCACTGCCCGGCCATTTATCACTGATGATCTCCTTCCTTCATTCTATTTTCTTCTATTTTTCTACAAAGTGGGGGTTCTAAAATATAGATGACACCGCCATAAATGAAGACGGCAAATAAAATTTAAAATTAAGTACTGACCTCTAATATTAGTATTTCACACTAAATACTAATTATTATTGTTGATTTTGAGGATTTGTTCTGTCCTACCCATGTATCTTTGGGGTTTGTCATAGGGTTTGTCATATAGTCAAAACAGAACCAAGACACACTATTGAATTAAAAAGTTAATTCATACTCTGATATGAAGTAATGAAATCTCATCATGAAGAAAATCCTTTATGGTAATACTTAAGCATAGCATTTATTTTTTTCCAAAATTGGTCCAAGATGCATATTATTCAATTTCTCTGAGGGGCAGAACAAGGATATATTCCAGTAGAATAGCTGCTGACACCATAAAGCCATGAAATAAAAGACATAATTTCAATCTGAACACTGGAATCCTGTCACAAACTAAACACTCCATCTGGTGCCATTTAACTGAAATAACTTCTTCAAGGCACCACTCCCATGAAACATACAAACTTCAAACAACATTATTTTACTACAAATGTGGACTATAAAACTTGATAGAAAAAAAGGAAACCATAAAGTCCTCAAGTTCCCTCTGAGCCTGAGCTAGAATCCAGATCTTCCTGAATTAAGTCACTTTCAACATGTTGCAACAGATCTTCAGATGACTGAGGGTCCCAGTAGATGTAAGTTTTATTTTCATAATTCATCCTTAGCTTGGCTGGGAACAAAGTAGCCACCTCCACATTTTTGGCAAGAAAACTTTCTTTACTGGAATAAAGGTCTGCCTCTTCAACAGGGTGTTTGGCAAGAGATCAGGAAAAAACAATATCTGATTTCCTTTACACTTGACTTCTTTTTTTCTTTCAAGCTTTAATAAGAACTCTCTCTACATCCTTCAAATCCTCCAGCCAAACTATAATTGCTTTGGTTTTTGATCCACTCACATATCCAACCTTTTATATCTGCTTTACAAATATTGTATTTTTAATGAGACTGAAATCTGTGAGCTTTGGAAATATTTCTTTTCCTTGACTTCACAGTATACTAGAATATGATATATTTTTACTCTCTGGAAGATTATTATGCGAATATCATAAAGCTGTACTTTATTTTCCAGTGTAACAATGAGTTGTCTTGTCCTTTACAATGCTTTAAACATCCATCAAGTGCTTCTGCTCAGTATATAACTCTTGTCCCTACAATGTCTTTTCCTTGGGTATTTTTCCACTCTAATTGTACACTAATCCATGCTGTGGACCTTCTCTTCCTGCTAACCAAATTTAACCTCATCAGAGTCAGCATGATATTCTTTCCATAGTAGGCTCCCACATATTTATTAGTATTATAAAGAAATGTGAGGGGATTACCACAATAATTCAGCCTCATAAGCTAAACCTGAGTGATGTTCCTGCACTGAACTGAAAGAAAGCACTAGAGATTTTTTGCTGCTAGTTCATAAGTGTAAAAATTATTCTGTGTAAATTTGTTCTTACACTAAACTGAGCAAAAATGAGAAATCTTAACTAATTGCATAGTAAAGCCCACAGCTCAAGAGCATGGGATCTTTGTAGTTCTGGGTACAGAAGACCATAAACATACTGCTATCTACCACAAATTTCCCCTGACACAGATCATCTGCCTCATTTCCCTCTGAAATAGAAACTGCACAAAAACCTGACAGAAATTCTCTGGCTTAGGAGACTAAACTAGGGAGTTGATGGCCTGTTTGGAGCTTGAAAGAAGCCATGTTTTACTTGAAAGTCATGAAAGACAATTGACTTGAAGAGAGCAATTTACATACAGCACTGGAAAACTTCATGCTTTGGAGCTGAATGAGACAAAGTAGCTGTTATGCAGCAAAAATGCATCTATTACATATGATACAGACCAAGGTGAAAATTTAAGCAAAACTAACAAATAAAAAGAAGAAAAATAAAAGAAAAAAGCTTTTGAGAAAGTTGCAACCAACTGAACAGAGAATTTTACATCACATTACTGTTCCCAACTTTATCCCATATAAACTATACCAGAGAAGAGTAAATTTGTTATTAGGCAACTCTATGGTGCTACAGGGGAATTACATATAATAAAAAACTAATAGAAATTTTAATAGTGGTGATGTACCAAGGCCAATTTTAAAATGCTTATAACTGTATCTTAAATTCCATAGTACTTCCAGGGATACATCTAAGGTTTTAACAGAATGAGATGCTGGGGGAAGCTCTCAAGAGATCCTGGAAGCAACTTGTTAAAATTCTGTCACCAATTTGAAGAGAAACTGAGATTAATTTAAAAGCTTGTAATGCAATTCCTACTTTCTCTGGGTAGAAAAAACATTCCCACTAGAAAATATGGATCCCTGGTAATCACGAAAACAACTAGCAAAGAGTAATTTAGTTTTCTTTTGGAATACACATGACTGGTCCCAATTACATTATCAAAAATGTCTTGGGGATAATATAACCCAGGCACCTACAAGGTCTTCATGTACACCCCCTTCTCAATTAAATGAGCTGAAGATTGTGTCACTAGACAGCATATGTTTTTGCTTCATTGTCGAAGGAAGGCTTGTGGGGTTTGTTTGTTTTTAATGGCTAACATATAACTAGATTTTCTGGTCTCTTCTTGAAGTGTGAGGATGGTGAGTAACTTTAACGCAAACTGTAGGAGAAAATGTATGTTGGTGCCTAATGGCAATAGAGTGAAGAGAATTAATGGTTATAGTATTGTCCCCTTGATGCACCTGAATATGCAGTGCCTTGCATATGATCTTAAAGACTTTGTGATTGACGTTGAAACAACTTCGTGTTTTCATTCCATTTTACAATGAATTCTACTATGCCTTTTAACAATATGTAAGCTTTTGTGTGAAAATTTAGGTTCCAGCCTTGTAAACACAAAGGCACATAAGCCTTTTTTTTTTTTTCAAAATTTCATTTTTACGTTGAGTACGAGCTTGAAAGATTTTAATTCCACAAGCAAATGATAGAAAATAATAGAATATTCTTACTGGGTTTATCCCTTTGTCACACCACAATTAGAGACTAAGCATGTTTAATTGATCATATTGTGTTACTAGCACTGCCTGATACATATATAATATACCAGCAATGTAAAATGATTACTTTTTTTTTCAGGTAAATGGAATAATTGTTTGTAAAACAGGAGTTTCCAATGTCTGGGTCTAAGTTTGTGCCCATTAAAATCAACAAGACACCTGTAAGAGTTAACTACAACACATTATGCACTTCTGACTATCCCACCTTTAATTCTGCAAATATTTTTAGTTGCACAACTAGAGCATTGTATTTCAATCAATCTGCATTTCTTTTAAACAAACCAATCATGTTCCAAAGCATTGGCATCATTGTCTCCAAATAATGTAATGTGTAGAATCAAATGAAATTATAATAACATTTGTTCAGTTACAGTTTCAAGTGATAACACTGTGTCATACATCACCACAGTACCTCTCTCTTTTTCCTGGTTCAAAGAAGGCTAAACTATGTAAAGACAAAGTTTAGATGTTCACCACATGCAAAAAAACTTTCTAAGTAAATGATGTAAGGGCAGTGGTCAGTCCTAAAGAGAACACAATCTGTAAACATCAGCTGGACAGACCAAGTTTTAATTTTACTGGTTAAAGTAGCTATGACAATAGAAACAGAAGATAATATTTTTTGTGCAAGTTCTCAAGTAGAACACTATAATCTTGAAGCCATGCTTCCGAGAAACATTCAGAGGCATCCTTGGCCTTAACTGACAAAATGCAAGTCATAAATATAACTGACCCATGTGATCTTTTCTTCTGTAAGTTAAAATTCCTCCTTTTACCAACATCTTTGTATATCTTTAAATTTTCTCCACAACAGGCAACAAACTTAATACTCCTCTTAAGGAAATTTCACATACATGGACATGGACAGTCAAATGCCAGCTAGAATTGAAGGACCAATACAGATGGGTTTACTAGAAGTTAATAAATATTATTATATATTTTTGTACAATCTACAGCTAAGTGCAGCTTTTTAACTAGTATCCATGATCAGTGACATCAGGAAATGTGGTTTATGGCAACAAAGGTGTATGATATAAGCATCCTGTCTCCAGAAAGAGGAGTAAACTATTGGCGAAATGGTTCTTCAGAGCTAACAATGGAGAATTATCCACCCTAAATCTTAACAACTGTATAGAAAAATGAAAATCAACTAATCAAAGGAACATACTAGAACTATCCTGGCATCCTGTAGCTCAAAACTCTTTGAAAGAATATGGACATTTCAAATACGTGCATGCATGCTTTTATACATATATGCAGACTATGCAAACCCAGGCTATGATGTTCATACAATACAGCTAACCTGGTATAACTCTTTTGTTGTTGCTCAGCCCAGAAAACATTCCTGTTTCATCCTAATATAACTGAGATAATTTCCTTAGTCTGAGAATTTAAGGCTGTCCTGCAGCTGAAATTGTCCAAGAACTAGAAAGTAACCCCTAAAATTGGGGTTGCAAATCTTGTGTATGGGTGGGCATGTAGAATTCTAGCATTAATGTCACTCTCTATTACATTTAAAATTTATGTCTTCATCCAACTGAGATGGATTCTAAGAATCAGTCCTTTGACAAATCACAGCCCTGAAAAAAGAATTGAGAGAATGAAGGTGAGCTGCTTTGGATTTTAGATTTTCCAAAATGCTCTTAAGATCACCCTTAGGAACGCGTGTGGTGGTGTTACTCCATATGGCCCCAAGCAACTGCTGAGAGATTTGTTATTTCATTTTAGGCTATCCTTTTTTTTTTTTTTTTTTTCCTGGAGATTGAATTTTAAAGATGAAAACATTATAGTTAAAGGACAAAGGTTCAACCTGAACATCCAGTTTCCCTGTGGGTTTCAGTGAAATTGTTTTTGTGATCTTGTGCCTAAAAGTGAATTGAATGTAACACAGCAGGCATTGGGTAACACAATACTAACATACAAAAACAATTAAAGTGGCCCCAACTTTATTAATAACCAGGGAATATTCTGTTTTCTAAAACAGATGCTTTAGTTATACCACAGAAATTTAATATATGTCAGTTGTTACAGAATCAAGCCATATAGTTTAAAACAGTGAGAGTTACAGATCATTGTCTTAATTGGCTGTATTTGGCCATTCACCCATACTGTTTCAAAGGCTAGATTAATTATCTAAGCCTGAGATATCTGATAACAGCTAATTACTTATTAGTATAAGACAGCAGAACATATTTTTTAATTGGAAGAATAGCTTTCATCCCATGTACCAAAGTGAGAAATAAATTTAAACTAGGTTGAGCTACAACACTTCAAGGCATTTGGGGATAAAAGACCAGCAAAGCTTTAGGAAACGGAAGGCCATAAGAAAATAAGCTAAACAAGAAAAAATTTCTTCTGTTTTTTTTTAATACTGTTTAAGCAAGATTGTGGTTGGAAGTTGGAATTCCTGGTATGTTTCCCCAGAAACATTCTGCAAATATATTCTTACTTTGTTGAAAGCACATTTCACCTACCAACATATCTACAACTACATCCTGTTCTTTTGTCATGCTTCCTTAGATAAGTTGGTATTTTCAAGAGACAATCAAAGCATATTGGAAGTTTTGCTATAAATTAATTGAACAGTCCGTATCTCAGTCTACCCAAATCTTTATTTGCACAAGATCCATATCATTCTCGTTTCTGATTCTCTTCCTTGGTTTTTTGATCTTTCATATCAAGCCTAAACTTCTGTCCTTGGCCTTCAACTTGTCCTTCTTTGCCATCCTATTATAGCCTGTTTCAGCCTCTGGGTTACTTTTGCATAGCTTCTATGTACCTGTTTGTCCTGGAAAATATCTCCATGAGATATTTATGGTAATTAAAAGAACTTTTTTTACTTAATTTATTCTGCCCACAGATTAATTTCAACAAAGACACTGTTATCTACTCAAATGAAAACACAGCAACATGCTTTCGTAGGTCTCTCCCATAGATTTTTCTATGCATTTTGAGATAGATTTGATCTGCCTATTTAGAGTGCAAAATCCTCAAGGCAGGAGTCATGTCTCCTCCTCTTCCTGATTCTGTGAAGCAGCACAATTCTGGCACTTAGCAAATAATTTATAAAAATAATAAGCTGTGTTGTGCCAGGCATGATCTAATATTGTCCTTTCTAAGGTTATGTGGCAAGCATCAGACAAACAAGGTACTTTTTTTCTTGAATGAGGATGGTTTCTCAGAAATATTCACATTTTAAAGAGTAAAAATGTAATCTTTTCTTTTTCAGACTGAAGCTGTTTAAACAAAACCTCTGACCTGATTCTCACCTAAGATAACTGGCAAAAAAGGTACTTTCAAATCTGGGAATTCAAAGTGTCCCAGAAAAATCTCACATGGATTGCTGCTCATTTGAAAGTAAATTAGACCATTAAAATGGACACAATCTCTAAAGACAAGGAATTCTGAGCTTAAAGTTAAAATAATTACAATTATATCATAATAATAGTAAAATTCTTCCTCCTGGATTCTCAGGCTTTACACCCTTTGCACCTTTGCACCCTTGCCTGGGATTGTTCAAAGTAATAAAGTTAAGTACATCCATACGAATTTGGAAAACTTAAGTCTAATTTTATGTTGCGTTTTACAGCACATGATGGGGTTTTTTTCAGTGTTGAAAAAACACCTTTTTCCTCCCCAGAACCCAAACTCTCTATGTGTACACAAATGTTAAGAAGTATTATTTTCTCTTATTCAGTATTAATATAATCCAAACTTTTAAAAGTTTGCCCTGAAAAATATTCCACATATCAATGCTGGAGACACATAATACCTCAGGAAAAGGCTGCTGGTCAAGCATTCTTGCCTTCCCTTTGAAAGTGAGACTTTGCTGGTTCTGTCAGCCAGAAATCTGACACACAGCAAAACCCACCCTTCCCTGCCAGCCAGAGAATCCATGCCATGAGGTATGTTCTGGGAGACTTTACACGTCTATGATAACATTTACTAGAAGAGGTTACATGGCTGATAGCATAAGCAGGGGAAAACACAGATGACGCTTTGTTTGACCAAGGATTTTGTCAACATTCATATCAGTTGCAACAGCTTTTGTACTGTTTGTAGGTAGCTAATGACAGCTCCCACTGGTATGTTCATTTGTACATAGCCCCTGAACATAAATGAGTACCAGGTAAATACTTTAAGAATAAAGACATAGGGACTGTCTAGACAAACGACAGGCTTACTCTTGTTTTTTAAAAATTGCTGGGTCAGTGAAAGAACATGTTAAAAATCCCTTTCTAAACATTTTAGCTTATTGCTTCAGAAGATAGTAATAATCATAGAAAGCCTAGACCTACCAACCACCATTATCATCTCATCATTTCAGCTAGTTTCATAACAAATGATTTAATAAAACTAAGTTTATCAGAAGTATTTTTAAGGAAGACATTGGCCAGACATATGTTTTCAGGTAACGCTTCCCATCCACATACAGACTTTTCCTTCATCATGAAAGGAATTTTTATACAGCTAGCCATTTGTATATATTTTAGTTTTCATACATATGTATGTATGTGTATAGATATTATAGATTTTACACATAGCCTGAGAAATATTTCTGCAGATGGAAGAAGGCACATATTTTATACCAGAAGCTGCGAGGTACTAAATAAAACACTCTAACAGGTGAGCCTTGGCTCACTCACAAATATGTGAAGGATGAGCCTGATACTGGAACTTACATGAAGCTTACTGAAGGCAATGAAAAATCTTCCATTCATTTTTCAGTGGGCTTATCACAAGACTTTTAACAATTCAAACATTTTGTCCTTAGACCCGTAATGAAATAATTATGGTGCTAAGCATACTTTTGGGTTTGCTCTGATTTTATCGATTGAGATGTGAAGAAGTCAGGAGAGGAAAATTATTCAGAATGGCTTATTAAACACCATTAAGGTGTGATCATTTTTTTCTATTTACATCCAGAATTCTATTCCTCTACATATAAACACTCACAATAAATTCCAATTTCAGGATCCGATTATGAATATTAAGTTAATGCAATGGATTTTGGATTGGGCCCAAAGTCTAAATCAATAGTTGGCTATTGACATGTCATATCATGTGTCATGGATATGACACCGACATACACATGCAGCAGATATTTTTTTTTTTTAGTTAGGAATTTTATCTGTTTCAGAGATAATGGGTTTTCAGATAAGCTAACTACCAACCACCTTCTGACTGAATTTTTCTAGGGCAGGTGGAGCAAAAAGAGCCTGTGAAGTGTTACAACCGGAAAGGACAGCAATTGTCCATGACTGGTTTATGTAATGAAAACATCTAAAACTGTAGAGTGCTGCTTGCCGCTGCTCCTGGCCCTGGTCACTTGGGCTCCTCCTGCAGTCCCTGCAGATCCCTTCTTTGCAGGACATAGAGACAAATTATACAGAAATTCTGGTGAGGAGGGTGTCCTTTGTGAAGTTTGTGTTGAGCAGTTTCCCTGCTTCACCAAGCCACTGATTACCCAAAGACTTCTAACATCTAACTCAAGAACCCAAAACAGGGGTGAAGGGTAAAATTATTTGGGCTATCATGCACAGATTGGACCAGTCAGCCCGATCTGTTTTTTCTCAAACTACACAGATGTCTTTAAAACTGAACCTGTACTGTCTTGTGCCTGAAGACTTTGAAGAGCAGGCAGGGTTTATATGGAGAAGAAGAAAGAGCTTCCAGATAGAAATATTTTATTTTTTGCAAGCATTATTAATTTCAGTGAGAATCTTATAAAGGTGGAGTTCCTTCAGGCATTGAATTAGACAGGTGAAATAATGAGAAATTGCAGAAGAAAACGAATAGAGACAACAGAAAGAAAAGACTGCAGAACACAAAAGTAAAGAAAGCTACATTAGGAAAAGCATTATTTGCAAAGTACTAATATTTTTTTTAAATAATATTCAATAAGAACCAGTTAAAAATGGACAAAGGACAGCTGAACAGGACCTTTGAGAAGAGATCTGATATTGTAGGAACATGAATGACTCCAAAATGAAAAAATGGACTCTGATTAGTACGAGGCAGCACAAGCCAAGATAAAAATAAGAGGGCTAAAGGGTAGACAACAGAACACAAATAATAAAAAAGGTGAGTAACATAAAGGGGGGATGAAAGGGTGGTTGTGATGGCTTAAACTCTGTGTATGAGGACTGGGAGCAACTAGGCTACCTCCTGAGTGAAGAAGGTGGACATCCAATGCAGCTAAAATATTTTATAGGAAAGTAGTTTGCATAAAAGGAAGAGACAAGAACACAGATGAAGATAAAAAGGAAATATAAGGAAGAGATTATTTAGAAATTTAATGGATCACAACATACCTCAAAATTTTGCATTTTTTTTCTCAGATATTTAGTGAGAAGGACAGTTCTACATAAATTAAGTGCATCACAAAATTAGCTCCTATCACAATATTTCTCTCAAGGTTGCTTAAGTAAAGACTTTTTTTCATGCTTGACAATATAAAAATAAAAATGAATGTTGTCCAAGCAAGATGAATTTCAGAAATGCCATAATATCTCCAAGAACAAAAGCTATTATCAAGACAGTGTTTACAAAATAATAAATTCAGAAAACAGCCACTTTCTGTAACTTTAGAAAAAAAAAAAAAAAAAAGCAAAAAAACCTAACTCCATCTACAGTGAATTCTTTTCTTTTTCTAAAAAAGTTGTCCTTTAAAAAAAAAAATCAAAGAAAAAAGTCTCTTCTTTATGTCTTTATAAATGTAAGGGAAATATCAGATCCTCATATTGCTAGCTTTAGGAATATTACATGACCTAATGACTCACATTATTAATTTGAAAAGGCTTTTGTTATTCAGGAAAGCCAAGTCTTTGTCTACAGCTTTAAAAATGGGAATTTATTTCATCATGATTGGAAGGATGCACTAAATTGAAAAGCTTTCACTGTCATGGCCTTCTGTCATACTTTCCCTTTCTGTAAAATAGGACTAGATTATTTTGGCCTCCTTTGTCTATCTTTGCTACTCAAACTGCAAGTTCCTTGATGAAGTGACAAGCAGAGTGAGAATTTAGCCTCACCTGGAGCTCCTAAAATAAATAAAAATTATTGAAAAGAAAACCATGAAGTTGATGTTCAAAGTTCTTCAAAAGAGCTATGAATGGCAAATATTTACTCAGTGTATTCCAGATAAAGCAGAATAAACCCATTGTGCTATGTAACATTAGGATCAAGAAAACCTTCTGCTTCTGGGTCCACAGTAGGATCCATTATTTTTCTTCACTGTTATAGCCTGGAATCATTCTTAATCCCAAATCATAAATTTTTATTATTGGCATATTTTTAGATGTTAGCCACCTCAGCATGTTTTCAACATAACAATGAGTTGTGAGATCGGTATTTTAACATACAGTATCTGTATAATCGTAATCTATACCTCAGAGCTCACTTTTCAACTCCTAAATCGAACACAAACCTCTGCAGCATTGTTTATGGAAAATTCCATATGTTTTCAGGACTTTTAACCTAGTTTCCCTAATGTTTTCTTACAAGAATTTACCAGACTTTATCAAGAGACTTCTTAGGAAAAAAAAAAATAGGAAATGAAAACACATTTCACTGTTTTGTTTTCTGAAGTTAAAGTTCTCATAATACAGAGGGAAAGAAATTTCTACCAAAGCATTGTCATTGTAAAGAACAGCAATTTGTAAGGTGATAGATGCGAGTATCTTGTTATAAAAGTAACACATCAACTCAAATAAACAGCACTTGCAGCTGAATGAAATGAGGAAGGTACTGAAAAATGAATTGAGTTTTATGAATAATTTTATATAGTGATGGCAGTGAAGATGTGCAGTCACAAGGAAGACCTAATAGTTTATGGAATTTCTTTTCTTTATTTTGCTGAAATCCTCAAAAAAAATTTTCTGTGAAGGACAAACACAGAGTAAAACCAATGGCATAGTATGAGAAATGTATATTAATTTATAATGTATTAACAGTTTCAGTCAATGGTAATAGCAGGGCTCAGAGCCTTGTGAATTATTATCAAAAAGGGTTGTATTTTTCTGCTGAACATGTACATGAATATGCAGTGGTACAAAGCTGAAGAAAAGTCTGGAAGTCTCTGATTTCAGGTTACTACAGTTCTTTTCTTTAAAGACTTACTTGACCTTACGGTGGCATATCAGCAAATTAGATTTAGGTAATGCTGTTCCCAAGAGCTCTAATTATGGCTCACATGTATATTCTGCAATTCATTAAAAAAACATGCATTTTAACAGCCTACTGTATACTCATTAGCATGCACATCAAAATAGGATCTGAACAACCAGAATTTACAGAATGGCTTTAATTTTTCTGAAGCATTTAGACGTTTCATAAATGCTCGTAACTATTATTCATTGTTGACATGCATTTCTTGAACTGTCTGAGCAAGGATAATTTACATTTGGTTTAGGAAGTGGCTGGCACAGATAAGTGGTCTGCTAAAGAACATCAAGTAATATGAAATATAATTCTTTAAATAAAATAACTGTACATCCTTCATGTATGGAGGACAATGAGAATATAGTAATGAGAATGGCTTATGCTTGCTATTGCTCATTCAAACTGGAAACTTGTCATAAAAATGGATTAATTGCAGTTCTGTGTTGTCTCCAATTCTTGTCTTGTTGGGGTAACAAGACATCAGAAGTTTCATGTTTAACATACCCTGTGAAATACAATAGCATATACACATAGGTGGATGTAAAAATATTTTCTACCCCAACCTTTTCCCTTTTATTGTGTATATACCAGGTTGAGAGATCACCATCACTTGTTATCCAAGGTTCTGTCCAACCTGGCCTTGAACACCGCCAGGGATGGAGCACTCACAGCCTCCCTGGGCAACCCATTCCAGTGCCTCACCACCCTTACAGTAAAGAATTTCTTCCTTATACTCAATCTAAACTTCCCCCGTTTAAGTTTGAACCTGTTACCCCTTGTCCTATCACTACAGTCCCTAATGAAGAGTCCCTCCCCAGTATCCTTTTTAGGCTCCCTTCAGATACTGGAAGGCTGCTATGAGGTCTTCAAGCAGCCTTCTCTTCTCCAGGCTGAACAGCCCCAACTTTCTCATAAATACTACATCACCAAGCTATTTAAATCTCCCCACTTCCTACATATCATTTTTAGGCTAGTCTAAGTAGCAATCTGTATATGGTTCTATACCTATGCAAAGTCCCCTTTATACATAACATGAGAGAAGGTTAACCCTTTGTTCAGATGCTGAGAAACCTCCTTAAACCACAGCTGAGGAGCTGGTGGTTTCTGCTCTCCATTGTTAAAAAGTTCTTGGTGTCTGTGGTTGGCTAACAGAAAGCTAAGCTAGGCTCTCCTGATGTGAATATTCTGATTAAACTGCATCACGATGATGCTGCCTACTGCTCTCTAATTTCTGGGAATAATATTACATGCTTGCAAGGATCACAGATGTTTTCCTCAACACATGAAAAAAGCCCCACAGAAAGTGTTTAACAATCCCCAGACCTGGGGTTACCTACCTGATGTTGCTGATATGTTGTACTACTGGCCTAGCTGTACTTCACATTTATTAACTGAAAAGAAAAATCTGCAAGCTGAGTCTCTCATGATGTGACATCAGCTACTGGCTGCCAGTGACAACAAGTAGACCCTCAGCATCTTGTCAAGACAGATTTGTATTTGGCTAATTTTGTAAGGGAGTTTGTTATTCAGAACTGTACCAAATCAAACCAAGGAATTTGAGAATATGAACTAAAAACATTCAAGAGAGATGTTGCACCATTACATCTTAATTCACATGGAATTTGACTTAACTTGCCATACCTTAATAGGTACTTCAAAGCTAATGGAAAGATCAACATCCTCTCCCCCCCACCCCCCCGTACCGACCAAGGTTTGCAAGTTAGGATGCTATGGCTTCTCTCACTTTTAGTGTATTGCCTGTGGGTTCTTTAATAGAGACTGTTTACAGACTCACACTGCATTTACTTGAAAGAGTGCTGAATTAATGTTAGCAAGAGTGGTACTGAGCCCATAACTATCAACATTTACATTTTCTGTGTCTTCAAAAAGCCTTATAGTTGCTAAGTTTTCTGAGAATCTCAGTTCAAATGTAACTTGCCTAAATAACCTCAAACATTTTTTTTTTTCAAAAAAAGAAAGAAAAAAAGACATGAGTAAGGCCAAAAAAGTCAGAACAAAAGAAGCTTTTCTGTGGCAGTTAAACAAAAGCAGTGCAAGTTTATGTTAACAATAGAAACAGTGCCACATTATTTTATAGAACTATTGCCCTAACGTAGGAGCATGTGTAATCCTTCTAAAAATATCATTAGAAGAGAATTTGTCCTTCCAAACTGAAGTTACATTTACAGTAGAATATTTGTACCACCTGGTTGCTGAAATACGGCTGTTTTGATTCCTCAGTAAAGAGAGGAAAGGCAAGAAGCTCTAACCTGTATTTACCATGGCGCAGACTCAAGATAAGCCTTAAAATTACTTTTTGGTGTCCAAACAGTGTGGTTTCCCCATCAAAAGGTTATTTGTTATAAAAGAGCTTTATTTGGCAAAACATTGGGAACATTCAGTTTTTAATTAGAGCAGCAAACTTCTGAGCAGTCTGAGGCCAGAATTATGCCATTTTATAATGCTTCTTTTCCTGATTATAAAAGAAACAACAAGTGCAGCAGAATCTATTTCATCCCCTGGGAATTCTCTATAGGTCAGTTACACTAGGAAAAAATAAACCAGCAACTGTAACACTGAGTATACTTTCTTAATGTCTTGAGAACTTGTCTAAAATGTGTGGAGCTTAGCTCCTGGTGGTTTTATCTTGTTTACCCACATAGTGCTAGAAATTCTAAAGACCTTTCATTAATTTCCTTTTCCTATATACACATATTCTTATTTTTCACTCCATTTTTATTTGGAGTGGTTTTGCATTTAATATTATTAGTTAAGTGCAAGTGGATCAAATGTCAGTTAAAATGTCTTTTTTGCTCTGTCCTTGAAAAATTGGAGTTTAATAATTTTTGCTGCTCTCACAATATCCCTGGATATTGTGCTGAGTGATTGCAAGTCACTATACGAATTAAGTAAAATGAATTCATATCTAGTTGATTGACTGTGAAAATTATATCCAAACTTCCCCAAAATAATATAGGATTGAATGAAATCATTTACATTTTTGGAAAAAAAGAAACAAACCAGAAAAAACAAACAAACAAAACCCAAACCCCTAAATTAATCTAGATTTACTCTTTCTAAAAAAAAAACAAAAACCAAAAAACAAGTGAAACTACCTTCAGTTTTTAGATATAACAAATTACATTCTGCTTGTCATTTCATATGATAAGACCCAGTAAGCCCATTAATTAAAACAGCCACAGAGCATCTGTAGCAGTTTTGAATGATTGCAAGGTCACAATTGTCTGTCTTTTTGGATAAATATTTTTGTGATTAGGTTGGGGGGCTTGTTACCTGCCCTGGAGTCCTCTGCTTGGGAGTTTGCTGTCTTGCAGGGGGATTAGATGAGATGGTGTTTGTCCAAACTGTGTTTATTTTTAGATATTGAGGTTAATAAAAGTTCTGCTTTAAACATTCCATACCTGAGAGTGTAACATTCTGAAAACCATGTAGGGGAGGTTCAATTGTAATGCTTCAGCTTTTGAGAGGTGCATCTATCTAAAAACTACCAATAGATCACTGTAGGCTGAGCTTTTAGGCAAGATTTGTTTGCCTAGAAGCAGTATGGCTAAGAGTTAGAGGGCCTTCACAGTGTGGCTGAAGAACCTTTATCTTAGCTTTAGTTTTTATCAGCTTTCTAAGAGATATCTGTAGATCTGGGCGTTTCTGGAATAAAATACTGTAAAATTACCAAACATCTGATTTGTTTTGCAGTATGAGGAAAATGTTGAAGTTTCTTGAAATTAATCTCAGGTAGCATGGAAGAAATTAAAAGACAAAATTCTGTGAAAAACCTGACACACCAATTTCCTAGAATAACTTAGACAGAAATAAATTTAAACAAGGTTTTGAAAATAATAGGATAGATTGACCAATTCCCATGGAATCATCCATCATGCCTAAGCAGTTTCGCTTATCAAACTGAAAGCAAGTTTTGGAAGAGGCACAAAACTTGGCAGAAATAATAGAATTCATCAAAGCAGTTTGCAAAGGAACAAACCTGAAACACTACTGGAAGGGAAAAATAAATCTTAGCATTCTTCAGCTGATGAGAGTTCTAAGGTTCTCTTATCAAGAAAGAGTGTAACTGAGTTCTTCATCAACCCTTAAAAACAGAAATATAACAAAGAATATTCTTATACCATTGTTTAGGTCTGCATTGGACTAACATTGAATAGCATGTCCCACTGTGAACAGATTCCAGCAGAATTAGAAAAAATTGAAAGAAAAGATAATCAGTACTGTCAGCCAGATGAACAGAAATTATGTAAACTAGGACTTTTCAGCAAGGAAAAGACAGTTGGGGAAGGCTGTGGTAGAGGTCCATAAAAATGAATGATGACTAAAACTACAGGCAAAGAGGAAGCATCATGCAAAGAATTTATTTTAAAAACAAAAGGAAATTCTTGCATAAAGAAGAGACTTAAACCGTGGAACTCAATACCACTCGATGTTGTGGAGGCCAAAATTGTAAACACCTTCAAAAAAGGAACCAACCATTTTCATGAAGGGTAGCTCCATTCATAACTATTAAGTCTGATGGTCTGTGCCCACTCTCACACAAGATTTCTTTAAAATACTGACTGCCAGAAGCTCAGAAACAGTAGAAAGGGACCATTTTAGAACGACTGAAGAGGCAATGCATGGAAAAACAGGTCAGCTAAGGTCATAAATACAAAATCAGGATACTGTATGGCAATATCAAAGGCTCAGGCAGTGCCCACTGACATACAAAGGCAGTTAAGATTATACGATGACCCAAGCTAACAGAAATACAGTCATATGCTGCTACTCTTAGAATCATAGAATGGTTTTGGTTGGAAGGTACCTTAAAGATCACCTGCCATGGGCAGGGACATCTTCCACTAGACCAGGTTGCTCAAAGCCTCAGTCATCATGGAAGCATTCCTGCAAAGTGTGATAGCTACAGATATGAGGGACTGCAAAGCAAATCTACCGTAAAAAATGCAAAGATCATCCTCTGCAGCATAAGAACTTTTTCACTCCTTTTCTCCAAACCTGTTTTTATGAAGATTATGACATTTTCAGAAATGCTTAAGGCATCTATGCCTTTCTGTAAAAGTCTCCTCCACAAGAGGACTCTCAGTCTCCCTCTGCCTCTAATCCATAGGTGTTTAGACCTTTCCCTTCTGCTAAACTGAAACAGCGGCATATTCTTACTCAGTTCTTCAGTCTTGCCCAGTATCAAATGTTTCGCTTGCCCCCTGACAGAATTTTTTTGCCATGTATTTTGCTTTGCAAAAACATATAGCATAGTTAGAGGATGGTAATCATGCCTTAGGAGAAGGGATTCTTCAGGTGAATCTAATAGCATTCTTACCCCATGTACAAAGAGATCAAACAGGAAGATGGAGCTATACCCTTTTCAGCATTGCATGACTGGAGCATGACAGATAATGAGCACAAGCTGAAACAGAAAAGTCACAGACTGGCCATAAGTGAAAAAAAAAAAAAATCACTGTTTGGACAAACAAGCTATGAAGCAGGTTGCTCAGCAATGCTGTGCAGGTTTTCAAGACCAAAATGGTTAAAGCCCTTTTCTGATCTCGCAACTGACCTTATTTTGTGCTAGAGACTCGACTAGAGGCCTCCTGAGGTTCCTTCCAGCCTGAACTTTCCCAGCTCCTATGTTTGGCACTCTGATGAATTTGATCCACATTCATAATCCATAATAATTAATTTAATAAAGACAGGAAACACACAAGATACAAAACCAACATGCAGAGAGACAGTATATTGTTTGTTGGGAATACTTCAAAATGAGTAGGTGGCTCATGGATATTTTCAATTTTAGATGGTTTCAAGATGTAAAGGATGGAAAGACAAATAATTGAGAAGGAAACAGCAAAACTAATAAGGCAAGAGATACAGTGTGATGCTACTGTAGTCCTTTCCCTCCAGTGCTCCTCCTACTCTGAAGGTAGGTTTGATTGTGGCTCATTTATGACTGTCTTAGTCTCTGGATGACAAATGAGAAAATTCTGCAACTCTGGAGATCCCAAAGGAAGAATGTCTGAATCTGAAGGTATAGAAAAAGCATAGGTAGATTTTTTTCTGGCAGAAATAGTCTTCAATTTGGCATAAATAATAATTTAAAAGTTTAAATCAAATATAAATAATGAATGCAGTTTCCCTTTACTGCTGACAGTTGTACCAGAAAAGGACCAAGGAGAGGACCATTCAAGAAGAAAATGTTTATGAAAAACTTACTTCCTAGAGAACATCACCGTAGGACACAGTGGGTAAGACAGGTATATGATGCAGTGTTGCTTTGTTCCTTATTTTGTGTCTATATGCTTCCTACTAGAAATGACTACGTATGAACTTACATCGATGTATGATTACAGTCTTTTGGGCCTTAGTTTGCCACAGCTAAAAAAGCTGCTATTTTTCCACAGGAGAAGATGGAGTTTCTAGTTTTTACATGACTATAACTGACAAAAATCATGACCTCTAAAAAATAGCAAGGTCAACTAGATTATTTTTAAGGTGAATACTACAATCAGCAATAGATCATAAAATTAACTGACTAATTTTAATGTTAAACATTGAATGGGGAAATGTAATCTGGTTGTAGAGACTTTCCATACTGATATAATGAACATGACTCAGCCTTTTAAGTAGAATCTTATAATTTAAAGAATTTTTTTAAAAAATTTTTTATGGTATATTATAATCTTTGGATGTAAAAAAGATGACAACATATTGTGATGCAATGCTTGTAGTAACTAGCTGGTAACATGCAATTAAAACCAAGTAGTAGTCTGCCAGCCCTGCCCACAGAGTTCTTCTCTGGGACACTAGTGCATACCATGGTGCATATCTTCAGATGACTCTTGGACAGTGCAGCAGGAAAATTTAATTTATTTCTGAGATTTAAGGAACACAGGTAATAATCAATAAAATAAAGCAGACAGTCTATAATAAATTCTCAGAACTAGTTTGAGAGTTAATTTGATAAAGATTATTTAACTGAGAAAGTCAAGTCAAATCATACCTCAAACATTTCAGAATATCAAGAACTACATTACTTTATATAAGAGTTTGGACACACATTAAACAAAAAGAAGTTTCCCAGCCTCTTTAGTGATATAACAGTTATGGCTGCATCCTCTCATGTTTTATAATCACAAGAATACGGGTTTGCCACACTGGCTCATTCAAACCTGTCACCATCAGTTCAGGCAACCACTGAGGCAGATGATTTTTCTTACTTAAGTAAAACTATTTCCTCAGGATATTTTACCATTTAAAATATTTTTTTGCAGCAAAAGTGAAATCCCACACACAAGCACAAAAGGCAGTGAGAAAGTATATATGCAGTACTATATCAGCTTAGACTAGAGGAATATATAAAACTGGGATGGATTTCATAAGCAAGAGATTTATTTTCCTGTCTTGACAGGAAATTTTTTTCATGTCCACAGCAGTGTGGAATTCTTACCTTCCTAATTTTGTATGGAAGATGATAATTGTTTTCTATCTTAATTTCTAACCTATCAACTTAAAATTTTTATCTGGCATCATCACTACTGAGGTGGTATAATACTTATTAGAAATATCCAGAAGATGTTTTGTGTGCTCAATGATTTCAAACTATGTGGTTATAGACAACTGATAACAGTGGAACATTCTGAGAGTCCCTCAACTAGGACAGGATAATAAATCTGTCACAATATATCCTGAAGTGGAATATAGACCATATGGTGAGATACTGAAAAAAGTGGGGGGAAAAAATACAAATGTGAGGTGTCAGTGATCACAAAAACATTGATTTCCTGATGTTTCAGAAAACTCAGCTAAGGTTGTGACTTCAGGATGAACATATACATTCTAATACCACCTCCCTTTAACTACAGAATAGCGAAACAATTGCAATCTCAGGAAACCTGCCCAAGTAATCCATTTTATGGAATTAAAAATTATTGTCTTATAACCTGTGACCTCCATGTGGGGAGCAGCTGTAAGACATTTCATGTGGAATCAATGGCTAAAACACTGTGAGTTTTTCAAACCACCTACTGCAATGTCAGTGATTCAAAAAGCCACCGTTGTACACAAAACATGGAAATATCACCCGTGATGAAATAAGTATGTTTAAGGACTTTTTCAGAAAAACAATACCTTTTTATTTTGATGCTAACCAAGAACATTTTAGGTTAGCACCTGGAAAATGTTCTATAATTTTACTTTATGTTGTGTGTTGCTCTATGCATGATCTGTTTTCTACTCTCCCTTGTCCAACTACCAGACCCAGGGGACTAGAATGACTTCTGTTCTACACCCAGCCCAACTGTTCGTAGAAGAGCTCTATGCATCAATTTACTACAAAGCCAGTGCCCAAAGTTAGCATTTCTGCCAGTTTACACATTCTGATTGCTAAGTAAGTGGCAAATGTAGATTAAGAACATTCTAAGGATATAACCAAAAAACTGACTCCTGTTTCTTCTGAAGACTTGTGTTAGGCCTCATTTCGTTCCTGTAGGTTAGCAAAAAGAGGAGTCTAATCCAAATAGGAACTTGACCATGACAAAACCTGCTGATAAACATGGTAGGAAAACATTGCAAAGGTCACCAATTCTGCAATGTCAGCATAACCTACCACCTTTTGATTCTGCAAATCAAGAAACTCACAAGCTGCTGCAAGTAAATCCCATTCCTATAAATATCAGGAACCTGAAGGTTCCAGTAAATAATTCCACTCAAAATCATGTTATAACAACTTATTAAAACATGTCAAACTGTCAGACAACCTTTATATCTTCAGTACTCTTTCTGGTATATGAGAGAAAACAAGGGCTTCTTGAAGGCTACAGAAGGCTGCTGGACATGCTGGTGCCTTCCCAAAGGTCCTTAAGAACTTTGAACCAAAATGAAGAATCTTCTTTACAAATTCTCATCTGTCTGGCGAGCTACCCAATGAATATAAAGTTGGAAAAGTTATGATCTTGTAAGCAAGCAAGCAAGCAGTCAGTTCTACCATCTAGCAGTCAATGGATTTGAATGTATAGTGCTTGTTAGAGGACTTCCTCCTCAAGCAACATAAAGCAGCCTTGGAAACGCCTGTCCTAATAGAGCAAGCAGACATCAGGTTTGATAACAATATCTTTAGTAAGGTTCTAGCATAGTCAACCTTTATTGAAGTGTCCTGGGTTCATGACATGAAGTCATCTACTGTAAGAAATTTAAGAAACAGTTACATGTATTATGTTCAATCCCCAGTCTTTCCAGTGAGAAATATTTCTATGTTATTGAATGCCCTTAACTTCCACACAACTCTTATACCATTGAACAAAGTACCCAGCAGTAGAAAATCTGCATATTTAATCAAATTTCTAAATGAACAGTTCCCACAAGACTCACTACTTCTCAATCAATGACACTTAGCTTACAATCTCCTACAAATTTATGTCTGCAAATGACTTTGCACAGCAACCCAGCCACAGTCCAGGAGGTTCCTCCAGTGTATGGATGATAACTTCCTCATGCAAATGGTGGATCAGCCAACCAGGAGAGGAGCGCTGCTGGATTTCATCCTCACTAACAAGGAGGGTCTGGTCGAAGCAGTAAAGGTTGAGGGCTGCCTTGGTTGCAGCGACCACGAGATGGTGGAATTCAGGATCTTGTGTGGTAGGACCAGTACAATAGCAAGTAGAATTGCAACCCTGGACTTTAGCAGGGCAAACTTTGGCCTTTTCAAGCAATTGCTAGGGAAATCCCATGGGCAAGGCTGCTTGAAGGTAAAGGGGCCCAAGATAGTTGGTTGACATTCAAGAATTGCTTATTCCAAGCTCAAGAGCTGAGCATCCCGACACGTAGGAAGTCAAGGAAGAGGGCCAGGAGACCTGCGTGGCTGAATAAGGAACTGCTGGGTATGCTCAAGTGGAAGAGGTCATGGAAGGAGGGGCTGGCCACTCGGGAGGAATATAAGGCTGCTGCTAGAGGATGTAGGAAGGCAGCTAGGATGGCTAAGGCCTCCTTAGAATTAAATCTGGCCAGAGGGGTCAAGGACAACAGAAAGAGCTTTTTCAAATACATAGCTGATAAAACTAACACCAGAGGCCAGGTTGGCCCACTGGTGAATGGGATGGGTGCCCTGGTGACAGAAGATACTGAGATGGCAGAGTTATTGAATGCCTTCTTTGTCTCAGTCTACTCTGCCGGAGGCAGTCCTGAAGAGCCCTGTACCCCTGAGACCTCAGATGAAGTCAGGTCACTGGAGCGGTTTGCCTTAGTCCATGAGGAATGGGTTAGGGACCAGTTGAGCAATCTGGACATCCATAAATCCATGGGTCCAGATGGGATGCACCCGTGGGTGCTGAGGGAACTGGCGGAAGTCATTGCTAGACCACTCTCCATCATCTTTACCAAGTCTTGGGAAACGGGAGAGGTGCCTGAGGACTGGAGGAAAGCAAATGTCACTCCAGTCTTCAAAAAGGGCAAGAAGGAGGACCCGGGTAACTATAGACCAGTCAGCCTCACCTCCATCCCTGGGAAAGTGATGGAACACCTTATCCTTGATGCCATCTTAAGGCATGTCAAGGATAAGAGGGTTATGAGGGCAGTCAACATGGCTTTACCAAGGGGAAGTCATGCTTGACCAACCTCCTAGCCTTTTATGAGGAAATAACATTGTGGATGGATGATGGCAGAGCGGTGGATGTGGTCTACCTTGACTTCAGCAAAGCATTTGACACAGTCTCCCACAGCATCCTCATAGCTAAATTGAGGAAGTGTGGCCTGGATGATCAGGTAGTGAGATGGATTGCGAACTGGCTGAAGGACAGAAGCCAGAGAGTTGTAGTCTGTGGGGCGGAGTCCAGTTGGAGGCCTGTATCTAGTGGAGTGCCTCAAGGGTCAGTATTGGGACCAGTATTATTTAATATATTCATCAATGATTTAGATGAGGGAATTGAGTGTACTGTCAGCAAGTTTGCTGATGACACTAAGCTGGGAGGAGTGGCTGACACGCCAGAAGGCTGTGCTGCCATCCAGCGAGACCTGGACAGGCTGGAGAGTTGGGCAGGGAGAAACTTGATGAAATATAACAAGAGAAAGTGTAGAGTCCTGCATCTGGGCAGGAACAACCCCAGGTTCCAGTATAGGTTGGGGAACGACCTGTTAGAGAGTAGTGTAGGGGAGAGGGACCTGGGGGTCCTAGTGGACGGCAGGATGACCATGAGCCAACACTGTGCCCTTGTGGCCAAGAAGGCCAATGGCATCCTGGGGTGTATTAGAAGGGGGGTGGTCAGTAGGTCAAGAGAGGTTCTCCTTCCTCTCTACTCTGCCCTGGTGAGACCACATCTGGAATATTGTGTCCAGTTCTGGGCCCCTCAGTTCAAGAAGGACAGGGACCTGCTGGAGAGAGTCCAGCACAGGGCGACAAAGATGATTAAGGGAGTGGAGCATCTCCCTTATGAGGAAAGGCTGAGGGAGCTGGGTCTCTATAGTTTGGAGAAGAGGAGACTGCGGGGGGACCTTATTAGTGTATATAAATATATAAAGGGGGAGTGTCATGAGGATGGAGCCAGGCTCTTCTCAATGGCAAACAATGATAAGACAAGGGGTAATGGGTATAAACTGGAACACAAGAGGTTCCACTTAAACTTGAGAAGAAACTTCTTCTCAGTGAGGGTGACAGAACACTGGAACAGGCTGCCCAGGGAGGTTGTGGAGTCTCCTTCTCTGGAGACATTCAAAACCCGCCTGGACACATTCCTGTGTAACCTTATCTAGGTGTTCCTGCTCTGGCAGGGGGATTGGACTAGATGATCTTTTGAGGTACCTTCCAATCTCTAACATACTGTGATACTGTGATACTGTGCAGTCAAGTCTGGTGCCTGCTCTGAGGTCAGCAGACATTTCACTATGATCCTCAAAACATGAAAATTTATCTATCCTAACAGTAAATTAAACTGGGGAAGGTCAGCCCCGAAGAGAACTCACATTGTCCAGTTCACATTTCTATGGAAAATCCTCTTCCCCTCCAGGAACAGGATGGTTACATCCCCAATACCTTTTGGGAACGGCCATCTGTGCAAGAATATCCAGGCATTTGCTTTCTAGCTGGAAAGCAAAGCCCTAGTTGGGAGGGGCTAAGCTGTGCCAATGAGTTTACTAAAAATTAAATAGCCAGGGCAGTTGAGATTAACTCCTCAACTCCATGCTCCAAACCTGGTTTATTCCATAGGATAAGTGTAAGCTTAGATACCAACTTCTGCTTTCTCCCAAGAAAGGCAGAAAATCATAAACAGCTTTATAAAGTAGGAACTGGTAGGAAGTAATAAAAAGCCTCAAAATGTTTCTCAGGAACACAAATTAAATTCTGAAATCAGAGAATAATTCAGGTTGGAAGGGACTTCATGAGGCCATCTAGGCCAGCCTCCTGCTGTAAGCAGGGTCAGCACTGAACAAGGAGCAGGTTAGGTTTGCCTGCTGAAGTGCATTGGAATCTGACTGAAAGTAGCTTACAGCTGCCAAATGCGTTTTGAGAACAGGCAAAACCCTAGAGCCCAGACTACCTATTAGAAGATAATGGCATCTACCTGGGGTAGCACTGCATGTGCCCTGAAGATTTTAAAACAAGGATTTCTCCTATCTACAGCAGAGATCTGCTCATCTGTTTGATATAACAACCTTCATACATAGTTGATCCCCCTGAAATAAATAGCTCTTTGAGAGTAATAAGCAGTGCATTAAATTCAAATCTAATTCCTTGGCTTTCAATACAATTGAGCACTCTGCCATCCAAATATTAAACATGGAGCAGCTGCACTACAAAAGTGCCAGAAATTTATGATCAATAAAGATCTACGACTCGAGGCTAACATAAATGAAGAACAAGCCATCTGCCTAAAATGAAAAAACCTGCTTTAAATATGCATCTCAAATCTTTGGGCAGAACATAAAGATCTTACATCTTAATGGCATTTAGCACAGGTATCCAGTAGTATCCTAAGAAAGAAATGAATCTTTCATCCCAGAAAGTAATGCCAGGATTGACCTTACTTTGGCAATAAAGGTCTATCTAATTTGCAGCCAGAAAAGTCATGGATGGTGTACACATCTTCTCCATAAGCAAGGATAACTTTTTGAAGAGAATTTCATAAAACTGAATAATTCACGTTATTAAACAACTATGGAATGCGCAGTTATGAAGGGAACATCAAAAAAAATTTGTCAGGCCTTCCCAGAGTCTATAGTACGTTTCTGTGAATAAGTAGTCTGTTGTTGATTTTTTGAATGCCTACGTAAGAAAGAAAGAAATTGTCCACAAATAATTCCTGTATAACTTATTTTATGACTTATCAGGTATTTCCAATTTATATATAAGACTTTTTTTATCATTTCTGCATTTAAAAGCCAGGAGTTCTCTGGGCAACATATCTACCATTCTCATAAAGTTTCTCTCTTAACTCTAAAATGAACCAAAAACAGATGACGGAAAATTTCTATCAGAGATAATGAAAGCATGGGATGAAAAAAGAATCTGCAAGAATGGTATTCAACCTGTGGAAGTCAAAGGCCCTGTTAAAAAGCTAAAAACAGAAGGACTTAACAGAAGAAGAGAAGTTCTATTTTGTTACTAGGAATTTTGGAACAATATTGCCTTTTCAGTGAAAGAATACTTTAACACTTCTACAGAAATATGAGTAGGATAATAATTTCCATCAAATGCTCCTTAATGATTCAAGTTTTACAAATAAATCTCAAGAAGTTACAGTTGCACAAAAACAGGTAAGTATTACAGAAAGGATAAAGTGAACTTCATCCTACAGTAATGTGTGAGGATGCTGAACTCTTTTGTTTACTATAACTTTTCTTCTCAAAGATGCCTATGCTTTTGGAATGTAAATTGTCATATATTCTTGCAGACTGGTAACTATAGGTCTTAATTTAGGGGTTAGCAATATATAGATATGTGAATGTTCACCCATACCAAGCAATTTTCCTTCGTGAAAATAAGCTATGTTAAAATATAGCAAGTTACAAACATGTATCTTGAAAAGTCACTTCAGAACTTTTCTTCATAAAAAGATTTTTTTAAGTTGTTTTTTTACTGAATCTCAGAGAAAACAATATGTACTTATCAGGTACAGTATACAATTGTGTAGTTCTGACCTTGATGCAATCAGTCTAACACGGGCTAAATTTTCTAGAGAAATTTCCTAATGTGATATTATTTATAGTCATCAAGAACACCACAGGGGCTTTGTCGTAATTAACACGGCAAGAAGAAAAAGGCCACATGGCCATCTAGTGTTTAGTTTGAGAATGCAAGTGATCAAAACCATTTGCAAATGACTTCGCAAACTCCTTGAACAGCGAAAATGTTTTCAGGGTGCACGCTATTTCTGCAAAGCTGAAACCTGAAATTTTGGATGTAACACTGGAAACCGCACTAAACAGGTTAATTTCGCAGTTTCACTTGCTCCTGTTAACAGTATCCTTGTGTCTAGACTTTCGTACCTCTCTCATCTGCATAGAGCATAGATACCAGGGCACACAGCTAGGATTTTCAAAGTGTCTCTCAGGAGCTGAGAAAAATACATTGAACTTTGGTAGCAGTCAAGTTCCTAAGACCATAAATAATACCAGCTGATATGCTGATACCCAAAAAGCCAGATAAATTTCCTGCCTTTTCGCACTCACAGGCTCTCTGAAACCCAGGACTACATACAGTCTGCTCTGAAAGAAGGTTATGTCGAGAAGTCTGGCAGCTCTCCATCATGCAAACACACCAGTCACACCCTGGCATGTGGGGTCCAAGAACGTGCTGCAGGTCTCAGGTCTGGTCTTGCTCTGAGAACAGATTCAAACCCATAGCAAGAAAGATAAAGACAAATGTAATAGGATTCTTTGTCTGCGATATGACCTGGTGCTGAACCAGAGCAAGTATTTACAGAAGATCCGTAAGTTGAAGCATATGTATGGCTGTCAGTATGTGTCAGGGTGGAGTTATGGTAAACAATTGTTGCAATTGTATGGTCATGTTTACCTGTACATTCTATAATGAATTCAGTATAAAAAAAAAAAAAAAATCATGTTCCAACACAAAAGCAAATTTGTTTCCATTGAAGGCAAAAGGAATTTTACCTTCGACTTCATCATTATTAAATTTCTTATGAAATTAACTAATTTGTGGCTATTGTATTAGTCGTCCTTCACAGAAATGCAGAAATGATCATAAAGTCATAGAGTACATGGGATTGGAAGAGACCTTCAGCAGCCATCTCTTCTGACCTCCATGATCAGATGGAAAGAAGGGAGAAGCTATTCTCATGTTTTCAGAGTACTTCCCGACAACATTACTCAGAAACTCAGGCTGAACAGTTTTTGCAAAATTATGATATTTTTAATAGACACATTATACTTTGGCATTCTCTTCCTGTCACTGTATGTCGTTCCACATAGAAAGCAATGGTGCATACCAAAATTCTTCAGGAAAATTCACAACCCTTTCCAGGAAAAGAAATCTCTAATGCTACTTTTAATGTATCTGAAGATCCAAGAGACACAGCTAACCATCAGTACTTGCTCATTAGGAATGGCCCTTTTGTGCATAATGAGTTTTAATTAACACTACCTTTGTCCCTGCAGGGGGTACTGCCAATGACAGCTGAGTTCACTAGCTTGCTGACACTGGGTAAACACTGCAATGTCTACCATTGATGTGGGTCTCTTCTGTGCTCATAAATGTGGGTTCTTGTCCTACCTTTGCCTCTTTTGTTAATTATGGCCACAGAGAATTATGCCATCAAGCTTTATTTGAAGGTACTTCCAACATAAAGATGGAAGAAATTAAATTAGCTTATAGCTAATGTGGGACCACCTGAGCCCTATAGCAATTTCTACATGCATATGGGATGTGGTGGGCCATTGAAGATGTAGAAGAAATATTTGAGGTGATTTAATTCATTAAATAATTCCCTAGGTTCTCACTAAGTACTACACGTACACAGGTCATAGTGTTCTCCTTCTCTTTTTTCCAGTGTACAATTAATGAGATGGCATACTGAGCAGTGGTTGGATTTAAATCTAAGAAGAGATGCCACATAGGCAAACGTCCTGAAGGAAGCCCAGACAGGCTTTTCACAGGAAAAACATCAGTGTAACCTGGCACAACAGCATCCTGCAGCCTAGTTAACTAGATTTACCCCAGATAAGCCAAAATGAAATGTTTTAAAAGCCATCTCAAGGGTTGGAAATATGTCCTCCAATATATTTTGTGAAAGATATGACTAAGTCCCTGCAACATGTTAAAAAATCCCATCATCAAAATATCCTCAAAATATTTACTCCTGTCACATTTCAAAAGACCAGATTTGGTCCTTAAGAGAGCTGCAAAGAATGGTTCACTGTAAAGAAAACAGTAGGGCTTGAGTATCATAGAAAGCACTTCTGGCTATGAGAAGTATGTTCAATATATCCTCTAGCTCTTGTTGCTTCAGTGTCTAGATAAGGGATGGTGTAGAAAGCATAGATATCACCATAGGTCGTTTCCAGCCTAATCTCTTGGGTTTGATTCCCATAAAACCATAGAAAAAAAAAAGACTTTTGACTCATGTCATACCCAGATCCCTTAGTATGTAGTTCAAGGCCCTAAACTTGTTCATGCTAAAAAATGCATTGGTTGTACCTTTTTTCAGAGATGATTGAAATGGGAGACAAAATCCTTACTTTCCACATAAAAGTAGATGTGCTGGTTTTGGCTGGGATAGAGTTAATTTTCTTCATAGTAGTTGGTATGGGGCTATGTTTTGGATTTGTGCTGAATACAGTGTTGATAACACAGGGATGTTTTAGTTATGGCTGAGCAGTGCTTACACAGAGCCATGGCCTTTTGTGCTCCTCACACCTCTCCACCAGTGAGCACACTGGGGATGCACAAGGAGTTGGGAGGGGACACAGCTGTGACAGCTGACCCCAAATGACCAAAGGGGTAGTCCATACCTTATGATGTCATGGTCAGCATATAAAGATGGTGAAAGAAGAAGGAAGGGGGGACATCTGGAGTTATCATATTTATCTTCTCAAGTTAACATTACATGTGATGGAGCCTTGCTTTCCTGGAGATGGCTGAACTCATGCCTGCTGATGGGAAATAGTGAATTCATTCCTTGTTTCGCTTTGCTTGCACGTGTGGCTTTTGCTTTACTTATTAAACTGTTTTTATCTCAACCCATAAGTTTTCTCACTTTTGCTCTTCCAATTCTCTCACCCATCCTGATGCAAGGGAGCAACTGTGTGGTGCTTAGTTGCTGGCTGGGGTTAAACCACAGCAGCAGAAGACAATGTTCATGGCAAAAGTCTTTGGGGCAGAAAGCAGAGGACAAGCCCTTTGCTGGCTGCAACTACATCACTGACTAATGGAGGACAAAAGGGCCGTTTGTTTTGTGCAGTCTGCTATGGTTCTAGGACCACATGGCCATATTGCATGAGCACTGGCAGTCAAGACCATGCCAGTTGCCAGTCCTACGTGTGTCTATACATCTAAACTTCAAAGACAATGCAGTGAAGATCTCTGTACCAACACCCCAAACTGCTTTGCTGCTGCTGTCAAAATTCCCTGTACATGTCAAGTGCAAACTCCTGGGGTTCCTCATGTCCACACTGCCACTGGGGCATAGGGGATGGTGTCCTGGCAAGACACTGAGAAGAAAACTGCTTTGCGTTTGTCCTCACTGCACTAGAGTGTGTACATGTGAACCCAAGTACAGAGAAGTCAAGTTCTCATCCAAAGAACAACCCCACCAACACACCAGATCACTACCATAGATGCAGCTCCGGTTCTCCTCCTCTGCACTTTGATGAGAATAGCTCCATGTTCACACAGAAATGCAGAAGTACACCTATAAAGAGATCAGTCAGAGACAGGTGCCATTTTAATTGTTCTTCAAATGTTTCCCTGCAAATGCATTTAAGGAAAGAAAGACCCTTCAGCCATTAAAGAGTGAATCCTAGCATGGTCTTACCTCAGCTTCATATCTGACTCCCTTATTGCCAACTATATCAGAACAATTCATAACCTCTCTATATTTGTCTGTACTCTATACTACCCTGAGATAGGAAAGTATTTGCATATTTTCCTTGTAGACAGGAGAGAGAGGCACAGAGACATTCCTCTGGTTGGTTGAGACCCATAGCAGAGAGGACAACTGAGTAAAAATCTTTGCAGTAGCAAGGCCCAGAGTGCCATTACCTTTCAGACTTCTGGTAAATACACACAGACTTGATTAGTACTATACTATAGTATAAAATTCATACATGAAAATATACTTGTGAGAGTAATTCAATTATCTTTCACTTGCCTGTTTGCTAAATTTTCTCAATTTTCCCCAGTAAGCATAAAAGCTTTCAAAATTTTATTATCAGCTTAACAGCTTATTCCATTGCATTTAACTTCCTTAGCTGTTTCAAGGATTTCCTGATGCCTTTTGAACTGCTATTTGATGCCATTTTGCAAATAAAACAGCTTAGGGGTTTGGTAACAGGATACAGGGCCTACACTTGTGGGTCTGTGGTGGTCATCTACCTTCTGTCAATACCGATTACAGTAATGTGTGGTTGCTTGTTGAAAATAGATTGGAATTCCAACTCTGTTGGCTAATTGACAGCAACTGCATCAGAAACTACCCAGACAACTGACTTCTAACTTGTCATGCCTCAATGAAATGGGTAAAAGAAGAAGTACTATACTCCATTTTTATTCTTCTGGGACAGGGTTGGATCACTAGATAATTTGTGGAATTACATACTACCCATAGTCAATGACCAAATAAGGAACTTCACTTTACAGGATTGTCAATCTATCACCCTTCAGGAGCATTAAGTTCACTTAAAAAAATTAACTTTAGAAGAAAAGGATGTTATTGCTTTTACTGAGGTCACTGAAAGGGTAAGACCATTCGCAGTGATGCTAATGTGAAGGTACAGGGGTGACATGAGTTAATTGCAGTTACCACTCTATTATTGATTTATACTCTCCTGACATTTACAGAGAAATAAAATAGTTTACATTTTATACACTCTCACAAAATATAAGCCACAGAAACTACTGCAGAGAGTTGGAAAATTTGAAATTTTCAAATTGTTGAAATTTTTACATGCTGTCACGGTTTAACTCCAGCCAGTGACTAAGCACCTCACAGCCACTCACTCAATCCCCACCCCCCCCGGTGAATCTAAAAAAAGTAAAACCCATGGCTTGAGATAAGAAACTCAACCTGGTTCAGTTTTAATTGTTCAGAAAAAAATTAACAATTAAAATAGTAAAATTAATAGTAATAAATAATATATAATGAATAATAACTAATGAACAGTAAATAGTAAATAATAATAATAATAATAAAAATAAAAAGACAGAGAGGAATAAAAACCAAGAAAGACAAGTGAGGCACAATACAATCACCTACCACTTGTTGACCGATGCTCAGGCGATCCCCAAGCAGCAACCAGTGGCTCCTGACCAACTCCCCGCAGCTTATATACTGGGCATGACATAATGTGGTATGGAACACCCCTTTGTTTAGTTCAGGTCAAGTATCCTGAGAGCAAGATTTCTCAAGAAGCTTCATCCGAAATTTTCTGCAGTCATAGGGCTCATTTGAGATTCATGTTTCTGAATACCCTTCCCTGTTTCATGCAGTATAGTATGATGAAGGGTATCAGGAAGCAATGCTCCAGAAGAGAAGCAAATCTGAAATTCACCTCATAGTACAAATCTCCCACCCTGAGGCTCAAATGCAGTAACAAAATATGGATCTGGTGCCCACCAATAGCTCAGTTGCAACACAGATCCTGGAAAAGTAGGTTCCTGTGCACATGGTTTCTATCAAGTACCTGAAAAATGTATCTTGGGTCTATTTACACACGTGTGTTAGACCCATGTGGAGCATGCAGCTTCATCTTTAGTGAGTCTGGGTCCTCCTTTGTTTATTGTGTGAGCATGTTCTTCTCCCCAGAACTTCTATTTGTCCCAATGCGAGGAACATCTCATTATACCAGATACATGAATCAGGAACTAGAACACAAAAAGCCTAAAAACTTGGCAAAATATCACACAGTAAGTCTATTGATAAAGCAGAGGAAGTAGTGCATCTATACAAATGTATAAACATATATAGAGATCATCCCTCAAAGACAAATCAGCTGTTCCATGATAATGGTAGCATAGACAACAAAGAAGCAGCTGTTCCCCAAGGACATAATTTTCAGAGAATCCACTGTATTCCACACTAGGGAGTGAATTTCCTTTCAATGTATCCATTTTGATGTTCCCAGCATGCCTCTGTTGGTTTACATCTTTTTTATTACAGAGGCAAACCAATAACTCTTAAACCAGCTATTTTGTGATAAGTTTGATGCATTCAATTTCTTCTAACCAATACATCATTCCAATTTAAACGGTCTTTTTGTTTCCTTCTCCCAGGGAAAGGTAGACACTTGCAAATTCACTCATGTTAGCATGCTATCAAACTGCACATAGGAACTATCTAGGAAAAAACAATCTGAGCACTTCACTAAAACATCCTGCTGTCAAGCTGGCAAAAATGTGCATCTATCTCTCCCATTCCTTGAGAGAAAATGCTTGTTTGTATGAATCAGTATGAGAAAATACACTGAAAGTTAGGAATTATTAATTTACATAGTGTGATGTGATTTATGTGGTGTGGGGATTTTTTTATGGTGACCTCAACATATTTCCTGGGCTTAGTGACTGAAGTTTACAAATTATTTTACAGGTAAATATATTGTCTCTCAGCAATGATAAGTGATGTTTGCTTTTACACTTTCTTTATTAAGCTTTTAGTTTTACCAAAAAAAAATTAAATAAATCACAACTTTAGGTTCATCATCTAGAATATAAGAATGCCCATACTGTAATTAGGTTTTAGGTTAGACATAAGGGAGACTGCATTGTATTACACAGTTCTTACTGAAAATGTAAATGTGGAGTTCTGGATCTATAGCTATGCTAAATAGCAGTATTAAGAAAAACTTACTAAAATGACATTCTTTTTTTATTACTATAGAAATAAAAATTTACTTATTAATATAAATATTAACATAGTAGGGTTTGATCTGAATGTGGCTGTGCTGTGTACAGAATATGGGAAACATATAAGAATCACAGCTGTAGCTGCATTCGTACTAACTTTGGTAATTATATGAGTACATAGAAGGCTGAAGTACATGTAAAACAGTCTACTCCTGAATCTGGTCACTTCAGAACTTGAAGATGGACAGCAGTTCTCCGTCTCACAGGTGATTTACAGAAATTCTTTACTCTAGTGAGGGTGGTGAGGCACTGGAACAGGTTGCCCAAAGAAGTTGTGGGTGCCTCAAAAACGGGCAAGGCTAAGTTGGATGCTGCTTTGAGCAACCTGGTCTAGCGGAAGGTGTTCCTGACCATGGCATGGGGTTGCAACTAGATGATCATGACTAGAAGGTCCCTTTCAACCTAAACCATTCTATGATTCTATGATGAATTTATGATTAAAGTTATACCTTCAGGAACTCCAATACTGTAATTAACTGTTGTAGTTTAAGCACAGCCAGTAACTCATAACCCAGGATATTAACCCAGAACACAACTTCTCACCTTCTTCTGCAAGCTTCCAGTCCTCTTTTGATCTGTATTTTGAAGACAATATCCCCTCTTAGATCTCCTATCGTAACTGCATACCTAGCTAGTACTATTAGAATCATATGAATAAAAAGCAAACAAGTCAACATAAAGTTAAGCTGGATCATTGTGATGTGGTTGGTGGCAGCTTTCAGCTAGAGGGTGGACAACCTAGGAAGAAGTCCTCAGAGCAAAGGTAGAACTGGCATGGCTCTTCAGCACTCACCTGTCTCAGGCCCTTTGGCCTCATCTGCTGTGGCCAACACTCAGGCCTTCTTATGCACTAGACATCCGAGCCATGAGCTGACTGTGTTGGAGCAATTAAAATGCACCCAGTTACACTGAAACTAGCCAGGAGGAGTTGGCTTGCATTTTCCAAAAGCAGCACTACCCAGCTGCTGATCTGTGAATTGCCGTGGTATGGATGGATGAAGAATGTAACTAAGTAAATAAAACCACAAACATTGACATGAGTCTGTACCTCCATTGAAAAGGTGGTGATCTAAAACTGGAATAAGTTAAAACCCATTCTTTTAAACAATTTAACACCCGAAACGTGCTCCAAAGCTGTTCTGTAGTTCTCTAAATTCAGTGCCAAGCACAAGGCATTCTGGGGAGCTATAAAAATAGCTGATAAACTTTAACACTTAAGCGGAGTTGAACTGTCTCATCTTTGCTTCTATGCGAGCATAAAAATAGCCCAGACAGACCACTTATTTTAAACCATCATTATTAACTCAGACAAATGGAATTTGTTAAATCGTTCATTAGACTTCTAGGGTTCTTGCTATCCGCAGATCCCAGCTGAAAATATTGAGGAAGTTTTCATCAGCTGATGTCATGGAGATTGGATTATTCCCAACTCTAAGCAAAAGATGATTTTCATATGCCATGTTTACACTGTCAGTATCAACGTATACACTCTGTTTATCAGTATGCACAGTGTGAATTATACCCACTTATCGATAAAAGATCATCTTCTTTTGTCCTGCCTACATTTTGAATTCAATCATCCCCAACTGAATCTACTCTGTGCATCAGATGCATGAGCTGTTAATCCCTGTTCCAATCTGTTGCAGTTTTGCTGTGTACTCATATTGTTCAAATCTCTTCCAGCAGCAGTGTTCTCTGTTTACCTACGCTACAGTTCCCAAGGTATCTCCCAAGACCCGGGATGCAGTCTAAGGCCACTAGTGCGTGCCCAAATATAAAGGGAGATGTCTCCACTTGAGTAAGGATCATTTCAGGAGAGCCCATACTGAACAGAGCATGCAGACTACCAGATTTGTATCCACGGAAATTGCCATGCATAGAAACTTTCTGATCACTTTTATAGATAAGCATGAGGCATATTTTAAATCACGTTAATGACATCAAATAATGACAGAACTATACACTTCCCAAGCATAGACCAAGCAACAAATCCTTACAATGCTGATCTGCTATGACCAGTGCTTTTAGATTATGATATGTTGAAGTTCTCACAATAACTACAAAGTATTTTTCATTTAATCTTTTGTTCATGCATGCATCTTGACTGCATTTTTGGAGAAAAATAGATTAATAGCAATTTGCATAAAGCATATCATGAGCTTGCCTGCATTAAACAAGATCAAAATAGTGTCTCCGAATACGCATTTACTGTTTTCATCTGGGGAATCATTTTCATTATATTCTCATTACATCAATAACTGCATTTGTGCTTCTGAGCCCTTATTCCAGCTTTAGCCTGGCAGGATTTTTAATCAGAAAAACAAACACGGGGAAGCATGATTTGCACCTCCACATGCTCACTACCGTTATGTTAATGACAATGTCCTTGATGATGACGTGTCCCCACCCATAATTTGCATGATCAGAAGACGTGCTTTCTCTGGGGAAGAAGTTAATAGGATCACTGGCATGGGTTAGGTGGAACAAACAGGATGGAGACCAGGTTCTTATACTTTATTTAGCAGTCTGTCTACATGATGAACATTTGTGGGGTAAAAGGGTCAAGATGGGTGTGTGTGCATGAGGGAAGTACTCGGGCAGCGTGAAGCTTTTCGGCTGCCGATCATTTCCTTTTACCCTGCGATACATGGGAGGCCTCGAGTGGAACACTTCGACAGGCGGCACGATTTTGCTGTTTCTGGCTTACAGGCAGCCGTTCCCGGCTAGGGCTGCAGCTCTGCTTCGCTCCAGCTGCGGGCACGCTGCAGTTCTGCTGCGCCCGTCCGCGGTGGCGGAGGCGGCAGGGTCCGAGGGGCCGCGGGCAGCAGCAGGGGGCAGGCAGCCGCGGGGGTCTGCGGGCAGCAGCGCGGCGGCGGTGGGTAGGGCGGTCCGGCGCCGCTAGGTGGCACGGCTGGGTCTCGCACGACGCCCGCGCCCCTCCACCGCCGCCGCCGCTGAGCTGCCCGTCCCGGCGCACTCGCCGCCTCCTCACAGGCGCAGCCCCCCACACACTGTCAGACACAGAGGGGCAGCGGGAGCCCCCCCTCGCCTCCCTCCTCACTCCGCTGCTAATGAGGGGAACGGCCGCAGGGAGAGCGCCGCAAATCATCTTAAAAGAGAGGCGGAAAATTACCATGGGGGACCGCCACGAGGCTGGTTTTGTTTCTCCGCTTTCGCAGTAAACTCTTGTAATCTGCGGTCATTAGCATAATCTTCAAAGATCTTTAGGGGGATAATCTTTAAAATGCCTGGGGTGCTCGCTTGTGAGGCTTCTAAATAGAGTATCATTGGAGGAGCGTCAATACCCTCTGAGGTGTCTTTCTTCCGATTCGAGGGGTACCTCTCCGCCTTCTGCTGTGGCGAACAATAATGTAATCTCCGCCTTGACGGGGGTCAGGAGAGCACTGCAGCTCTGAATACTCAAATCTGCTCTCTCGCGGGCTTTTAATTTATGAGGGGGAGAGGCATATATTTCCCTCGAAGTTTACTTTCGTCAAGGGTAATTGTCTCACTTGCATTTGAACTCTTCTGGGGACTAGAGTTAGTTTCTAAGCACTTGATTCCCCTGCCTGAAATCTATAGCTCTTTTGTGTGAACCTTCAGAGCTCTGGAAATGAACAACCCAACCCGCGGTTTGCAGAAATGTTCATTGCAGTGAAGGGCGTGTTCGGAGAACACAAACAGCACCCACAGATAGTTGCCAAGGGCACCTAATACATCTTTGCATTACACCTTGAACCAGTCTGCCCATATCAGCGAGTTTTTATTGCATGGATCATAAATGATTGTAAAGTCTGCAAATCTTTCATGAAATCCTGGCAATTAATAGTTCAGCCAGGGAACCTGTAAAGAAAGCATAGTCTCTAATGTTCCAGCTCTTGAAATCGGTTCCTAGCCGAGTGGTGCTGGTGTAATCTCAGGATTCGGAGTTTTAAGGGGTTTACAGTTTCTGATTTTCTTTTGAAAAACGCACTTTCTCTCTTACCCTGTTTTTCGAGGCAAGGAAACACAGAGACATTATTTAGTACCAGAATGCCAGGTGCTGTCTGATCAGGGGGAGGCGGAAAGGGCTCTGCAGAAGCCAGCTCGAACGCTCCATAACAGAACCTGTAAAATCAGACCGCGTTTCCCATGTACGGTTTCAGGTAACCACATGAAACTAGCTGTTTCTTTAAACCGGTTTGGTCCTGATCGTTTCCTGTATTGCGCTTTTAAAGTCAGGAGCAGCCCGTGACCCTAAGTGACTATGGTTCGCGGCGGCCGTTTAGATGCTTTTTGAAGGCATTTTCGGGGTCCTTTATCAGTCGTGTTAACAAAGAAAAGGCGCTTGCCTGAAGATGGGAAAGTTTTTCAAGAGAAGCTCCTGCTAGGAGACAAGTGTCTGGTTCCCCATAAATGATTTACAAGAGACGGATCAGTAACAGGAAAAAAGCAACCCAGGGGAGGAAAAGCGAGAAAGGGAGGGAGGGCACACAAACAGTTGCTTCATCCGCGGGTTAATGATACCGGAATGAAACGAGCGGAGTCCGGGCGGATTGCCGCGATGGGCGGTTGCCCGCCACGGCCCCGCCGCCGGCAGGGTCAGCCCCGGCAGCTCCCCTTCTCTCCCCGAATAATCTGTCGGGCGAGGGTGGACAAACGCTGCTTGGAGCAGGTCGGTGAAGGGCAGACCCGGGCAGAAGTGGCAAAGAGTTGCCCTGAGGGAGCGTACCAGAGTGGGCGCCCGCGGGGAAGCAGGGGCTGCGGCCACAGCCAGAGATAGTCAGGTGCTTAAAGGGGCTTCTCCAAATTGGCACAGAAACTGTACTGTCTGGGACTTCCCCCTTGAGGTCAACGCCTGGAAATATTCGTTACCTCCGCTGCAAAAGGCAACGTAGTTTTCTGCCCCTAACCTCAGTCCTGTTTCCCAGCCCTGCCTCCCGGAATGTAGTTAGAGATGGGCTAAGCAAAAAGGGCATCTGCTGTCCCTGATGGCCCAGCCAGTTCTTTCAGGAATCCTGGGCAGAGGGTCTCCGCCGCTGCCCCAGTGCTTTGGTGCTCCATCCTCAGCGGATGAAGGGGGGGAGCAGGACTGGAGGGGGCGGGAGCCCCCACCCCTGGGGGAAGAAGGAAGGATTCCCGAGCACGGGCGCCGGGGCAATTCACAGCTACTGCGGCTCTTCGGGCTGTCGCATGATTTCATCGTGGAGGTGACACGTGAAAATTCTGCTTCAGAGGTAGCTCTGTCAGCGAGGTGATCGTCAAGGGACTCTATGCTGCCCCCCACTCTTCCTCAAAAACGTTGTTGATAACTAAAAGAGGCAACCACTTCATAAAAACCATTTAAGGAAACGCCGAAGTCGAAATGAAAACCACTAGTTACATTAAGGTTAAATCAAACCTGGCCTTATGTGATGAGAAATACGCTCAAATATTCCCCGCACATGAAAGAAATTCCATTTACTATTCTGCAAGCTATTTGCTTTTGGCACGAAGCAGTACCTTTCCCACAGAAATAATAATAATAACGTTTCTATACGCTGAGGTGGTTGGAATCAAAACGTCGGCAGGCCCCCCTCCATCAAATCTGCCCGTGTCCAGACGCAAGTGTAGAAATACAGTGGCTGCAGACGACCACATGGCTTTAGCATGCTAACTTTATTCTAATTAAGACAGCAAATAAACTCCTACCAGTTCTCTGTAGACACCTGAAAAAACTGGTTATTAGCTCACGGCATATGGCCGAGATGCTCAGAAGAGGGGTAAAAACCAGCCCCCGTGTAAGTGACAAGTCACTTTTTACAGCGGGTATTTGCGCCTGCGGATTGCTCCGAGGCGCGCTGTAGCCAGCAGCAGTAACGTTTATTTCACTGTCAGCGTTGTCCTTGCCAGCAGTATTTTATCTGCGGCAGGATATGGGCAAGAACTCCTCAGGAAGAAGTATTCCTCGGCGACTTTTATTGGTCTTTTAAAAACCACCTTTGAAATAACACCGGAGGACTTTGGTTATATTTACACCTTCCTTGCGGCTATCTGGGCAGTTATTTCCAGTGGTTATTAATAGTTCGTAATGGGGGTGAATTGTTAAGCAAATTTCCCTTTGTTTCTTCCAAAGGGCAATCGAAAGCCCCTAGGAATTGGATCCAGAGTTTCCACTGCCAAACTCTGGCAATGAGGAATTGGCCAGCTTAACGAGATACTGCAGCATGGCAAGGTACCACCGATACGAAAGTAGAGGAAACTCGCTGATCTCCTCACTGGGGAAACCAATCAGTCACCGGCCGCGTTCAGAGACTGGAGGAAGGGAACATTTTTCATATTCTTTTTCTTTCAATTTCCTTCCTGTGTAGAGCTCTCCTGCGAGAGTGTCGTTAAATCACTGCCACGGGCGTGCCATGGAGCCAGGCATGTTCACGCACCCACGCGAGGCAGTCCCTTTTCACGGGGACTTTCTTTAGTCATTCTTGCATGGAAACTTCTTCCAAATAGCCTGCTCTCACGCAGCCGAGAAGGCCCCCCCGGATGATATTTGGAGTGACAAGACAACACCTTCAGTGTCTGGAATTAGTTCCTTTCTTCCTGATGCCTCCGTGGGTGTGAGCTGGTGATACCATAGGCGAGGCGTTAATTATTGTTTCGAGCCTGTGAATGTTCAATATGGGAGGACAGTGACAATTATTATTTTATGAATACTTCCTTGTGTCACGACCTTCCCTAAGAGGCCGACGAAGTGCCTTTAGTGCAAGGAGCCCAGAGTTTGCAGCGATCCCCGTATTTGGTCCTGTTTCTCCATACCACCGGGCGCCTAACTAAAATAGAGGGGCTCCCCAGCCCCCCAACAGCTTCAGTGCAGCAAAGGGAGCGACATCCTTGAAGTCTGGGTGTAAATCTGTTGCTACCGAACAGCGCGGAGAGCTGAGGACAGCGGGGGCAGCCCCACGGCCGGGGGTCGCGATTAGCTGGGGCCCCTGCTGGTTTCGCCCCCCGGGGGCAGCGCAGGGCTGCCCTGAGGGTGTTTCCCCCCGGGGAAACAGCGGGGCAGGGACAGCCCGGCGCGGGGGGCCCAGGAACCGGCGGCTCCGCGTCCCGGCAGCCGGGGGCGCTGCTGCGGAGTCGGGGAACCGGGCCTGGGGGGCAAAGCCCCTCGGCGACACCGTGGGTTCGGCCAGCCGCAGGCCAGAGGGGCTAGGCTGAGCCGGGCCGGGCCGGGAGCGCCTGTCGCGCCTGCCGGCGGGGCGCGAGCTGCGTGCAGGGCCGGTCGATGTCGGCAGGAGCGGCTTTCAGTTTTCATTGAGGCTGCTGGTTACTGTTTAACATCCCCACCCACGTTTCAGTTTGTTTAGTAAATCGATCTGATGCTCGGGCTGAGGCTGCTGCCCTGTCGCCATTGAGCAAAGTTAATTCCCCCCTCCCCGCTCTCCACATACACACGCTCTCTCCTCCTCCTTCCCTCTACAGCATATGGTAAAGACGGTGCCAGCCGCACCAAACAAGTCACGCAGCCCAGCGCCGGGACGCCCGAGGGGAGCCGGGGGGTGCGGGGAGGCAGGAAGCCTGGGGGATGCCGCCTCCCTGAGCCGCGACCGCGCCGCCGGAGGCCGAGGGACGGGGCGGCCCCGCCGGTAAGTTCCCGGGGGCTGGAGGCGCCGGCAGCCGCCAAGTGACACCGCCCCGCGCCCCCTGCGCAGCCCGCCGCTCCGGAAGGGGCAAGCGTGCAAGGTGGGAAAGTCGACCGTGCTCCTGGGAAAGCGTTCAGGAGCCGCTCTGGGGGGAATTTCGTGTCATACATATTTTATTTTTTAATGTATATATAATAGTATTTTTTTTCCTCCCCAATACGCCTGGTCACGTGCCCCTGTTGTCAGAGCCCGCGGCTCTCCAGAAGAAACGCACCACTTTGGGCGCAGCCGCGGGCCCCGGGGCGGGGGTCACGGGTGCGTGTCCCGGACGCGGCCGCCCAGCGCAGCGCAGTCCCGCGGCGCACTGATCTGGTGCGCGATACTGCGCCTCGCGTGCCGCCACCGCCCCGGCCCCTGGCCTGGCGACCGGTCGCGCTGCAGCCTGGGGCTGTGCTCTGGCATTTGTGAGTCCTTGGAGGCCGAAGTCACGGCTTTGCACCGGGTTCAGGAGGATTTTCTAAAGTCTTTTTAGTTTTGCCTCCCTTATTTATTTCTCTGCCCTCAGGATCACCTGTGCAGATTTGTTATTGTAGGGCCGTTTGTAGTAATAGCGCTTGGCCAGTGCTGGATGCCTTGATAGAGAATCCTGAAATACTTATTATATACATATTATATAATTATCAAAGAGAAAAAGCCTAGCATGAAAGGGGGAAAGCAAGCAAAGGATGAGTTTTGCAGGTGGACCCAGCAGTATTTCCAGTGGTTTTTTGCATTGTTGCAGATGCACTGTTTACAGGGAACCTTTGATGAAAGCCAACTTTCAGATGTCACTCGCACCTGTGAGTTGAACATCTGTTCCTGTACACTGAAACAGGAAGTACAGTCAAGCATTTTGGGAAGTGGACAGGAGGTTGCAACGATAACACTATTCAAAGCCAGTTTTCACATTTGCAACAATAAATACTATTCCATAGTAAACTATGGCTGTGTTAAATTGGACCTTCCTTTATGCAGGCCTTTTCTTGTACAGTCCTGCGCATGCATTTATTTACTGTGATATTTTATCCAGGACAGTACTTTGTAGTACCATCTTTGTTAGCTTGTGCTGAGTGCATTAAAACTGAGTTAGTGGACAAGACTGACTATGCTACACAGCTGTCAAAGTCCCTGGGTCGCTTAAGTGCTAAAGAAAACTATAAAGTGCTGTGTAATTCCCCTTATTCCTTATGAACAGAAGTTCTTACAACTTAGATAGGAGGCTTATAAAACATTTATATACATGCAGGTGATTTTCAAATGTTATGAACAATATTTTGGTAATTTCATTCTTTTCCTCTTTTTATAGTCATATGATAAGGGAAAAGGATAAAATGCTCAGTAGTCACACAGTTCCCACTTCTCATTATCTTCCAGTCTTTGAAACATTGACAGGAAAAAAGAATTTTAAAAGTGCTATTTCTGTTGTCCAGAACTCATCTCCCTGAACTTCATATTGAAGTGCACCAGGCTGCCTAAGGCTCACTTCATACATTTATTTCAAATAAATAAATAAATAAATAAATAAATAAATAAATCAGATGTACGACAAGATCGGGATGCTGTTACCCTTTTTCATGGTGTTACTGTTTAATTTTAGCAGCTTACACATTTAGACTTATTTCCAATAAACACAAATTTTGTGTTTCCTTAATACAAATCATAACTTTCTTGGCAGCTTCTCTCATATAACTAGGGGAATATCTCTATTTCAAAATTTTATCCTTAGTACTAGTAGTGTGGAACTAGAGCATTTCAGAGGTCCAGTCTGAGTTTCCAAGACAGCTATTTTAAGTACCCTTAGGCAGTGTATTGGGGAAAGCTTCAGGTGGCTTGGAGTTACCGCAGCCCTCTGTCCTGCCTCGCACAAGGGAGGAACACAGGAGGTACAACTAGGAAAATGGAATTCCTGTGGTCTGGATATAATAGCCAGTTCCTTGGATGGCCAGTTGAAGTTTATTGCTAATTTGCGCATTAAATCGTCTCCAGGCTAGCTTCCTAACAAAAGTATTCTACTATAAACAGATCTTTGCTACACCCATTCCCTGACACATGGCCTAGTGTTGCTTGGTCTAATTTGAGTCTCTGAATAAAGTCCTGTTTGATTCCACAGACTTTACCAAACAGCTACAGTATTGCAAGAACAGAACTTGGTCCATGTGGTTGACACAACTTCTGCTTCAAACTTTGTGGCAGAATTTACATTGTGCATATGGATTTAATACTACAAGAGACTGATCATATTGTCTCTTCAAGCTCTTTTCGTTTGGGGTGGGAAAATGGTGTGCAGCACGTCATCAGTGTTATGTACAAATCTGCATCACGCACTTCAATTTCCACTGGCTACTAGAAACAAGACATTACTTTAGAAAATATTGATTCTTCTTAACAGATCACTAATTGAAAGAGACTTTCTGGAAAAAGTAGAAATCAACTAGTAATGTGGTAACCCATGTGATGTTAAAAACCAACTTTTTGTCTGGTTGCTTTTATTTATTTGGGAATTGAGCATTACAACAACAACAATAATAATCACAACTGATTTAATACTGTATCATTGGTATAATGGGGTTCTGAGCTGAGCAGATTGTGCTTTTATATCTGTTAAGTAGCAGGGGCAATGTACTTGATATATATTAATTGATAAATGGACTCTTTCAGTGCGGGGATCTCTGTCTTACTCCTCAGTGATTTCAGGGTTTGTCTCTTGCTCGTGATCTTTGACATTTTCTCTGATTTTTTTCTTCTTATTTTTTATTGAATGAAGTAGGTCAGCTGTTCTAAAGTCTTTCATTTTTGTCTTTAAAAGTGAATGTAAAGCTTGAAAATCAGTTTGGTTTGCCTACGTTGAGTCATGTTGGTACAGAGTATGTAATATTAAATAATTCTGGTAATGTAGGCTAGTAACGTAGACTGCTTTAGAATGTAAAGAAAGGTCTGTGGTAGATAGTTACTTGTTGTACATGGTAATATGTTCTGTGGTAAAATTTAATTTGTCACTGAAAGTATCACTGCAACACAAAATAATACAGTGTTGCGGAAATGCATGACTCTTAGATTCTAATGTATCTTAATGAATGATGCATTATATAATGTATCATGATGAAAAACCATGGAAAATGCATTTCTAATGATTAAGGCATTTCAATGTCTTGCAACAGCTTCGACTGAATCAAATATTTTTCATTTCAAATTCTCAATTTTAAAACAGCACCTCCTGAAAATCAGGTGAGAATGCTGTGTGTAATGTCAGAGCTGAAATCTATCAAACTGGAGCGCTCCAACAACATTTTCAAACCTTTCTCCATTGTCAATTTAAGTTAATTGAAAATGAAAGGTCTCGCTTTCAGGATTGGGCCATTTAAATAGAAGCCTGCTGCTTTCATTTTGTGGAAGGGCAATCTCCTCCGCATACGTGTTTTTAAAAGGTTCATTCATAATTCTCCCTTCACACTTCTATTGGAAATGACAGAATTCATTATTTTGAGTTCTTGAACTATTTTTCTGCAACTTGGGTGATGAATTGTATGAGATCTAGTTCATAACATGGCATGGAAACCTACAAGATTTAAAATTCTCAAGGCTTGATCTGTCTCTCTGGCACTCAGCTGGCACAGCCGCAGGAAGCCTCTATGTGCATCTTCTGCCTGTTATGGAGTAGGAGGTTGGGATTTTTTTATTTAATACTTACCACGAAAAAGACTCGCACCCTTGCTCGGTAATTCACTAGAGGTATCCAGGCAACAAGGACATACATTACAGTCAGCAGTATACAAGATGTTGAATGGATTTTCCTTGCCTTCTGTTTAGCTGGGAATCCAACTGCAACAGACATATACAAATAACACTGTTTCCACTATCTATTCCTAGCATGGTAAAGTTTGCCCCTAGACTTTTATTTTTATTTTATTTGTATTTAGTTCTCTGATGGAAGAGGATTTCTTGATGTGTATGTATGACAGTACCTGCCCAAACACAGGGATTTAGCTCAGGCGGGAGAGGAGAGATCGAGCTTCCGTGAAATGACGAATACAACTCAGCTTGCAATTGATAGTGCATCTGTGGCAATGTTGCAATGAGAATCCACTTTCCGAGAATAATTTTTGCATGAGGTTGCTAGGCTACACTAGCCTGGTTTGTACTTGTCTGAGGCAGCAATGTCCATCAGTAACCAGCTACTTGCTAACCAAAATAGGCCTCATTGGCAGAAAGTTATGCAGATTGAATTTCTCTTTTGATTTGTTAAAAAAGGTTATTTTTTTTTTCCCATTTACTTCTGAGACGTAGAGTATCAATGCTAGGCACGAGTGGGACCAGTTCATACTCTTAGAGCTGGTCCAGGTGCTTTGAGATTGCTCAATGAGACCACTGTTGTGTCATGTACCTCAGGCACTTTTTGTGCCTTCTGCAGCCACACAGTTTCTTTTTCTTCTGCCTTTTTTTTTTCCCCCCTTTTTCTTTTTTGTTGCAAATTGACGACTATGATAAGAACAATGGTTCTTACTGATACCACCTATTTCAGAACCACACCCCAAAATATACTGGCAGACAGTATATTTTGCTATGCTCTTCAGGATAATGATACTTACTCCTTTTGCAAGGAAATGTCAGACTGACATTAGATTAGCAGACAAAATTCTCCCTTTAGAGGTCTAGACACTACTCAGGGAAGTGAGATAGTTACCACACTGTGGTTGCACATTAATACACACTAATTGTCTTCTCTCTGAACCTCATATGTGTAGTCAGTTGTTGTCTTGCACCTGCTATTGTATTTCCAAGGGAGAAATTATGATTTTAAAAATGGGCAGGATTTTGTTCGCCAAATTGCTGATTTCACCTGTTTATTAGTCCCCTGCTCCCAACTGCTAGACAAGTTGAAAGCAGTCTTTTCTGCTGGACCATTTGGTAGCCACGCAGTGACCCTTTTAGGTGGGATAGAGATCCTTCCTGTATGTTGTTCGCTGTGTGTGTAGTTTCATATCATTTCTGGGCAGTTACGCTTTGATCCCTATTTCTTCCTTAGTCCTCACAAAAATGGAAGTAGGCTTTTTATATGCGAACAGTGAAAACAATGCATAGCTTTTATTGCTAGTTCTGATTTTGGTTGTAGACACTATATACATAATAGGTATGTATTAGTCTTATTAAATATCCTTCTTGACTTTTGGGAGAACAGTGATATCCCTGACTTTAATGTCCAAATCCAAAACATTTCAAAAAGATTTAAATTTTTAAAGAGGCTTTAATGTCTTCTGAGCCTCTTGTCTCAGTTCATGGTTTACAGTGTCTTACCCTATATTACTGCTTTTAACTTTTTTTCTTTTTATCTGACTTTCTGAGCTCAGTGACTTTTTATATTAATATTAAACATGTAATTTTAACAAATGGTTTAGGGAGACTGAGAGACAGTGCTTTTTAATTTACTTAAATTTTGAAGTGCCAGAACTTGGTCTGACATAAGTTTAAGACAGAATTTTTGATTTGATCATAGTAATATGAATAACTTCAGCTGTGATAGCAAGAGGGGAAAAAAAATGCAAAGGAAGGCACTCAGTTTTAAATTAGATTTTTCTTGCTGTGTTTGACTTTTAGAATCTTCTAGATAAATTACAGGGATACAAGCAAGTCTCTTTAAGAGTTTGGTGTTGACATCTAAGCTTTCATGGAGAACCAGATAATTTTTTCAAAGACAAAACAATTTCTGCAAAAATAGAAAATAAAAGGAAGTGTCCACTGGAATTTCCCCAAAGAACAAAAAGTAGCCTCAGGATTAGGGGGAAGAAGCTTAGTTGTAAAAATGTAAAATGCATTAAGCTAATTGCAGGTGTATTAGGCTAACTTTGAGGGTGATTTTTGTTTGTTTGTTGATTATGGCTTTTTTTTGGTTTAAAGTGAATCAAGATGAAAAGAACTTATCTCACATAACAAGTACTTTAAAGGGTCTGTATCTCCTTAAGTACTGTTATTCAGCACTGGGAATAAAACATAGGTGGGAAGACCCAGATCCCCAGCTCCCAGGAATTTACAATCCGTACTACATTTAAGAATCTAGCTGCATTCTGTACTTCACAGGAACACAAGTCTGGTTTGAGCTTTTGGTTAATTTGGGGTCCATCTTCTTAGATTTTTCAGGATTCATTCAGATGCTCTTGTTTGCAGATAAGTAAGAGCGGAGAAGGAGCAGTACAAGTTCCCTGCCACAGGCTGATGCATTTCACGTCCATTTTCAGGCTCAGCTGAGATGCAGCAGCTCAAGGCATTAGCACTGCTGGCGTGTCCACTTAATCTCCCACCTTTCCTGAAGGTCATTGTCCCCATAACAAAAGTGCCAGGATTGATACATATCCTTGTCTGCGGTTGAGATAGGTGCTTAAATTGCCAGATATGGGGACGCTTGCATTGATCTAGTGGATGTTGAACTTCCGTGGCTGAGGTAGGGCTGTGTGGCTATCTCTGCTGTTCCCTTTGAAAGGAATGGTCAGTTCTGAGGAGAACTGAAGCTGAAGTTTTAGAATATTGAAGCCAGACCTCAGCAAATTGTTCGGTCATCAAAATATCTTTTTTATTTTTTTTTTACAAAAAGAGTAAGCTGACCGGGACATAAAAATAGGGGTATTTGCCTGCTCAAAAAACTGACTGAGGTTAACTAATTTTTAACTATTGATTAGTGGTTAATAGGAGAACAAGTAACTCCACTATAGTAATGCTTCCAATAGCAAGCCTATAAAGGCCTTTTAAATAATGGAGCAAAAGTGGGAATCTTTCAATTAATAGGTTTATATTTCAAGGGCAAGGAAATGTTAAGTAGTTTGCCAGCTCTGGCTGAGAAAGGGATTGAAATTTCAACAGAAAATTTACCGTGAATTTTGTTAGTACAGAATTTAGCAGTGCGCTTTTTACTTACTTTAATCCAATAGGTCAAGTAATTTATTTCCCAAGATGTATTTGAAGCTGAAAAACATAGAAATTGAAAAGCACTCCCAATGATCATTCCCAAGATTCTATGGTACCAGAGAGCATAAATGAGCATTCTGAAATTAAGATACATGTATGAATTGCAAAAGCCTTGGCAGGTAGAAAATGAGCACAGCTTTGAACAGCCTGAAGAACGTGTCTATAAGATTGCAGCAAACTTTTTAACTCTATGTTCTCCTTTTGCATTTGGTAGCCTTGAATTTCTAAGGCGGAGCTGTTGCTGTCCATAAGAAGATGAAAAGCAGCATTGTACAGCACATCAAGCCAACAGAGTGCTTGTTAAACCTCAGCTGTATAAGGAAGGTCATGAAGGAAAACCCCTCCTGGTACAGAATTATTTCATTAGTTGGACAAAGTAATGTAGTTAAATAGTTGTGGGGAAGCTGCTCTAGGAAGTAACTATGAAAACAGCTTCTCTGTCTTCCTTGTCTTGTAATTTTAGGTAGTCAAAGTAATAGATTTCTGTTTTTCAGTTTAAGAGCTCTGTTCTACCTCAGGCCAGTACAGCTCAAAACAGAAACTTTAGGGAGCTCTGTCATGAACCCTCTAATGCTTTAAAAATCTTGAAACGGATTGTGTGATGCACCTCTCTGGAAAGGTTATGTCTACCCACCACAAGTGCAGGTTGTGATCCTGGAAAATTAAAGATGCTCCATTTCTCCTAGCTAGATAAAGAATTTTGTGTTTTCTCTAACGCTTGGTAAGTCAAGATGTACTTTTTTGGATACAAGAAAAATCTGTGGCTTGTCAGTGGCTGCTGTTTGCAGGAATCTCTTTCAGCTGAGATGCTTTCATTAGGCAGTTTGGATTTGGTGTGCCAAAGAACACAAGAATCCTCATCTTTGCCTCTTTATCTGTGTCTTGATCCTAATACCACTGAATTCAAAATTCAGACACATTTTTGGTCAGACATAATGTGGCTATTTGAGATGACCTTGAACTTAGAGTCTGTGTATTTATATCAGAACTGTAAGAGGAGCTTGTGTATGTACAAGGGTATCTCCTTGCTGAGATCACTGGGAACTACTTACAGTGTATCTTAAGCTTTAGATACAGCGTTTGGATGTATATGTATTTTCTATATTTGTGAATCATACAAGTCAGCAAGTTGCTTGCGTTCTTGCCCTGATACAAAACATTTAGTGCTATTATTACTATGTGACATAGTTAGATTCCTGTTGAAAATCAATAACCTTCCTATAAAGCAAGTCTTACATCCTTTCTTAAATTAATTTAAAATCATTTTGTATGCCTCATTAGCTTTGTAATTCAAGAAAGAATAAAAGAAAAAGAAAACAAACCAGCCACCTAATATTAAACAGTGTATGTAATTTAATTTTTCTAACCAAAGGGGATGTTTATGACACTAAACATATCTGTTAGTCTATAAATACCTGCATTTGTGGTTGAACAGAACAGTGTTTCTCAAACTGTGATTTGTCAGACACTTAGTGATGATACACAGTATGGTGTAGGTAGTATGAGGCCACTGCCGCCTTCTTTCTTTCATGTGCTATATTTCTTTCATGGAAACTAAATGTACTAGATTAAATGCATTCCTAAAGATTCTGTGCAATCACCCATTAGAAAGTGGATGGTCAATGTGAATAAATATAGAAATTGTTTAAAAAACAGGCCCTATACTTAGGTACAGTTGCCATTTAAAGCAGAGCGGTTTAAGTTCCTAAAAGGCACCATATAACATAGAAAAAATATTGTTGACTTTTATATAAAACTTCCAGTGAGTGTTTGGCAGTTCTTTGAGCGGACTATAGTGTGACAAAGGGTCACTTTTACGCATAGTTGGCAACCTTTAATGATACTGAATCTTCGAAATTCTTTGCAGTAACCCTGTGGGAATTACTCCAAACGAAGTAAGTGGGATGGGGTTGATGATGACCTGCAGAAAAACTTGAAGATAAGCATTATTTGAGTTAGAAAAATATTGAATGTCATATGTAATGAATGTGTGAAGAAATAAGATTTGCCATGCTTATAAGTACAGTGACACCTACTTTTTCATGTAGTAAAATGTGCAGCAATACCAAAACAGATGCAGCTATACTAGACATAGTTGTAAGAAAAAAAAAAATTAAAAACTGCTTCATTAAACAATTTTTTGCCTTTTATAAAGTATATATATTTTATATATATTTATATTTTCATATTTATTTATATTTATTTCCAACATGCAGCTAGTGTTTAGGAATTTTAAATTAAGCAAACTGTTTATTTAAATTAATTTTTTAAAAATAACCTCTATCAAAATAAAGGCCACTGCAATAAATATTTCAATGTCTGTTTGTTGTTTTGTTTTTTTTTTTTTTTTAATAGATTCTCAAAATAATATTTAAAATCAAGATATAAAATTCAAAATAAAATTAGAATAATTGATTGGCTAGTCGAGGTCTTGGGCAACATGCTTTTCAATTTCTAGGAACTTCACTTAGGACACCTTGGAATGATGTCCCACATGTAAGAACCTTATTTACATAAATAATTAAGGTTTGGCAAGCTATGTTGAGAAACAGAGTTGGTTGAAGTGAAGGAAAGAATCCCACATATTTTTAATTCCCCAAGCAATTTCTTGATGGCTGTTTATTGAGCCTTAATGCCTATTTTGTCTGTGTTGACAACTGTATCCAAACAAAGCATTTGAAACTTTCCATGTGTCTCTAAAAAACAGTTATGCATATTTTTATTTAAGCAAAATTGTGAAATTTTTAACCTATATGAAGATAAAACTTGATTTTTCCCACTATATACATTTTCTTCCATGTTTATTTTAGCTGTCCAAGTCCATCTGGATTGCCTTGCCCTAGATGAATCAAGATAAGTATGTGCAAGTTACAGACATAGTATTAATAAGTAAGAAAAGTGTTCAAAGGTGGTTTTTTTTTTGATGCACAAAGGCTGATCATAATATGCCTGGGTTTTGTGTGTGTGTGTGTGTGGCGGGAGCATCATTCTGTGTGTTAGAGGATGGATTACAGTCTGTACATCTGTAGGACTAGAGAGCTTGGGTTTAAGGCAGAAAGAGATGTAGCAGAATTGAAAACAGATGGAAGTCAAGATTATGTATTTGGTGAAGATGTGTGTGGGGCATATTTCCAAAGGCTCTGCTTTTCCACTTTACATTTGGAAGGGATGAAATGAAGTGGCTAGCTTCTAGCACCTAAGTTGCTTTGGCCAGGACTATCAGTTCAGACATCAGTCATAGCAACTACTGAACAGAGTCGGACTTCTGCGTGGAGGTATCTTTGAAAAGGAACAAAGTCTGCAAAACTTTCCATTGCTAGGTTTGCGTCTGAGTAAGCTGTTCCCCTCACAGTTTTTGGGGGAAAAAAAACCAACTGAAAAACCAACCCATACTCTGGGTATCTGCCAAGGAAATTTTAATATATAGAACATGTTTCAGGAATCAGCTGGCAGTTTCCAAACAGATGAGATGCACAAGCAGAAGAACAAGACTGGTGCTGAAATTACGAAATGTGGAAGCAGTTGAGGAAAAGTAGAGAGAAGGGGTAAATAATGAAAGAGGTGCTTTGTTTGGGCACATCTCAGGCTTTGGTATTGTAAGCCAAGAGGAAGATGAGAACTTACTTAATAGCAGGGACAAAGGAGAAGGAGATATACTAATGTGTTAAAGTTAAGCATCACTGAAGCTGGTGTGGTCGTTAAGATTATAGATGACTGATGACCTCAGGTTCAGTTCTTAGGAAGCAGTAAGGTGATGACCTGGGAGAGAAGAGAAACAGAGTGTTCAGAACTGGGCTTTGCAGGAGTCCACAAAGGAAGGATTCTCTACTTAGACAAAACCAAAATGTTGAGGCTTGAAAAACGAGTGTTTTCCAGGTATAGTAGCAACAGATTTATGTTACAATATTGCAATGGGAAAGTTGAAGGAGTTAGAGAAATATGAATGTCTTGCAAGGTGTGTATACATATACACGTCAGAGGCTTACTTTTAACATAGTGTAGCTTGTCAAGTTCATTAATGTCTCATTGTGTACCATATGCACACTTATGAAATCACATCAGGGTAAACCTGATAAGAAAGGTACCAACCTGAAAAGTCGTGGAGGAATTTTTCACTGCAACCTAACTTTCTAAAATCTCAGCTGAAGAATTAAAAACCAGCTTTATTAATAAGAATTTCTCTTTGCAGCTGAATTAAGAATTTTAAGTACACCTTTTCAGTGATATGAAACTGTTTCAATAGTCCCAAAGACTATAGGAACATCAGCAACAATATGCTATTATAAGTATGTCACTGTTATCATGTGGCATGTGGGAATATTTGCACCAATTCTGCACACTCTGTTGTTAATTTCTTTGCTGACTGAAATTCAATTCATTGAGTTACACCAATTTAAAAATCATTGTAAAATCAATTCCATTATTTTCATTAAAACACACTTTCACTGTGTGAAACTGATTTTTTAATTCTGTGCTAGCTGCCTTTGCATGTAGTACCACTGAAGCAATTGCATGGGCTTGCCTAGGTTGTATCTCAACAATAGCACTGTATGGACGCAGACAGTTGCTTGTTCTTGATTACAAGAATTACTTAAGGCCACCATTATACGACAGAGAATTTTCTAACCGTAAAGAACCTTAGCTGATTATTTACTTAGTCCTTTTAAGTCACAATTTCACATATAGGGGCTCAATTCCAGCATTTATAAATGTTTGCTATATAAATGTTTCACGGTTTTTTTGGTTTTGTTTTTTGTTTTGGTTTGGTTTTTTTTTTCCAGATTTTTGTTTTAAGCAAAAGCTTCATAATATGAGTTACAGCTATCACAGCTTTCTTGGGGAGGCTTTAGCAGGTAGGGCTCCATACAAGGCTATTAAAGTCTTTGTATGAACAGAAAAAAGCACATGCAGAGATTTAAAGTCAGAATTTATGAAGCTTTTAACAGGTAGTATGAGAAAGTGCAATAAATGTCCTAAATTTTGAAACAAAAATAAGATTATCCCTAGCTAAAAGTTCTTTCAACTGTGAGAGCCTCTGCAGCTAAGTGCTTTATGCAGAAGTATAGATGACATAAAGGTTTTTGTTGCCTTCCTCGTTACTTGGGCTGTTACATGTCTGAGAGAAAGCTCAGATGAGCACAAAGAACTTCTAGGTGTTACCATTACAGTAAATAATTACTATTTATAGTTATCATAGTTTAGCAACAGTAATTCCACCAGATGTGTGACAGTCTGGGTCCTCATTTATTTAAACAATAAAATATCAGCTGTTTATATTTCATCTGGTAATCACTTTTAAGATCAAGAAGTGTATTTCAGCCAAATCAGTGGTTAACATTGACACTCTAATATCCCTGTAAGAAGGTCTTGTTTTTATTAACACTTTCTCATTCAGCAATGAGAGAGGTGATAATACCTTCCCCTAGTTCAGGTTTACTTGATGAAGCAAAATAACTTGCAGACCTTGTGAGAATGGGACCGGTAGGATTGGTTGTGGTCCACTTTCTCATTTGTGATTTTCACTTTTTCATTTTGTTTGAGATTGAATTTGAGAGAGAGCTTTGTTCCGGGCAGTAGTTTATGGCAGTGGGCTGAAGAGATGAGATTTTATTGAATCATAGAACAAATACACAGAGAGAAAATATGTGAAAATTGAAATGACAGAGTAGCTTAGTTGTTGAGGTAGATAAAATAACTAGGTTCTCAGGGAAATGAGGTGGGAACTTTTTTTTTTCTTGAACTAGATTTAGTTTGAACAAGAACAGTTGAGATGGAAAACGTAGACAATATGGAAACTTGATAAAACAAACAAAAATACTTCATCCTGCTTTTTCTCATAACTTTGTGTTGAAGGATAGTAATGGTGTGATCCCACAGCCCAAAGAAAAGAAACTGTCTTTTTTCCGTGTAACACAGCTAAAGAAAGAATAAATAGATTAAAGTGGATTTCTTTTTACTTTATTTACTATGCAAAATTGCTTTCAGAGCACATTGAGGTATTGGAATGCACAGGAAAATCGGCAGCACTCAAAGAAATCTGTGTGTTCTGCCAGTCAGTGTGCATTATTATTATTTTTTTTTAATCTAAGTTGGGTTTTTTGGTTTTTATTGGTTTTTTTATTTTCCTTTAGATTCACTGGGGCAAGTTGTGACTGATCTAAGACATGTGAAGTACCCCTTTGTGAACAGAAGAATAAAACCGGCTTGATGCAGTCATGCCATGCAGCACTGAGAGATGCACTGTTTGAGCTAAAAAAACCCAGGAGTGCCAGGGCTCTCCACTTTCCAAATAACTGTCCCCTCCTCTCTGTGGCTGTAAAAGGAAGAATTATTTTGTCTTTGATTAATAAAGAGTTAATTTCAGTAAAGCTGCCTTTAACTCTTTTACAAAGGCTCAGAAGTAGCCTTGGTGGCACACAAGGAGCGCGCTGCACCTTAGGGAATGTGGAGCTTTGTAGAAAGTGGAAGAAGCCTGGGCTGAACCCCCAAGCAGGACAGTGTTTCTGACTTTATTCTGTTCTTGTTTTTATTACCTGAAACAAATGTCCATTACACTCAAATCTCTTTGAACATACAAGAACTGTAACAAATTTGTCAGGTTTTGTCAGTTTGCTAAGGTTTTCTGCAGAAATGTGTTTTTTCATATCTGTTTGTTTGCTTTTAAATTTCTGTGTTACTTGCCCTAGATTCCCATGCAGCATGGCTTACTATGACCCTGAATAATGTTTTTTTTTCACTCTACCAAAATTATCAGTCTGACACCTGGTAACCACATTCTCATCCTAGTACTTTCAGCTACCAATTACTTCACCAGTGACGAATGCTTAACATTGTGTGACTACCAAGCTCTTAGTTCTCTTTCGTAAGCAAATGGTGACATCTTAAACTATAGTTTCATTCTTCCATTTCGCTGCTGGATAAAGTCTCATGTTGACAGCTGTCTGAATTCAGAAGTATCTGTTGAGCTATACAGAAGTATATGATGGGAAGGTTTAAAAGCCAGTAATTTAATTTGCTGACTTCTAACTTATCCTACATCTGAGCCTTCAGAGCAGACCCCAAACTGATCTGAACCATTACTATGTTTTTCATATATTACAGTGATTCTTGTTGGCCTCATGAGACTGAGTGCCATTTGCTGCCATAATAAAAAGGTAGCCTTTGCTCTAGGATCTTTAGTGCTTGCTAAAGTGTTATCAGGAAAGTTAATATTTCTACTGGAGATCTGACTTGTCCAGCCTCTTTCCTTCTTTATTTGCCAAAATAAATCAAATTGTTTTTATTTTCTACATGTAAAATTTTCTGGCAAAACTGGGTTAGGTTTTGAAAAAGAGGTTACTCAATCTATTTGTTTGTCAGCATGACAATTTGCAAAGGAGGGAGAACTTTCAACTTTTTTTGAAACTGTTTTAATTAGTTGTTTTTTACAACATACTATGCTATTTTTTTTGTGTAAAATAAATTAGCTTGTCCTCCTTTGAAAGTACTATTGCCTCTGTTTTGAGAAAGCTGATAGATGGATATTTAGAGGTGTTAAGTAAATGGAGGAGACTAAAGAGGAGACTAAATCATTAATTCTCATATGCTATAATCAAGATGGACAGTGTCTAATGTAGCCATCACAGTCTCTGTGATAAATTGACCAAACATTACAAAATAATGTAAAATTCAGATTTTTTTATTTGCTGATGACATTGTACTGATCCTATCTCCCACTCCTTGCTGCCATCTGCTGAGGTAGGGTTTTTTTTATGTTTATACCTGGCTCAGAAGAACTTGGCTGGAAGTGACTCCTTTGAGTCCTCTGGGGACAGCTGGTTATTTGTTAAACAACCAACTGGGACTGCCAAGTTCCTTCCTTACAAACTGTGAAGTTAATTAGTCACCACAGAGAAAGATGGTGAAGAGGCATATTTAATATGCGTGAGAAGAGTGGTTGTTGTAAGATATAGAGAGGTTGACTAGCATAATATTTCCATTAAGTTCACTTTCTAATTCGTATACAGTACGAACATCATAGATACAGACAGCTCTGGTAATTTCCCCGGGTCTTCCTGCCTTTACGAGAGCACTGCTACAGTTCAAGTTGCACTACAGAGGCTAGAAGTAACTGCCAAGGTACTTTCAGACACAGAGCAGATGTGATCACTGGGAGGTACTGACTAAGGAGCATCACATTTCCAATAAAGATACTCTTGCTTTCACCCCAGATAGCAGGTAATGAACTAGACCAGAACAGTATTTTCAGACGTCAGATACCACCACAACTTCATATCTACTTTTCTTTTTTTTTTAAATGACATACTTTCTGTTGTGTTTGACAATTAAACCTTTTGAAAGTAGAATTTTACTCCTTAGTTCAGTAACAAGTATCTCTAATATTTTAACTTGATTTTATATGTACATACATATATAAATTTATATAGAAGTGTATTTTATGAGTGTGTGTGTATATAATTACATATTTCAGGAGGATTTACACATTTCAGTGGAATTGAAAATTCAGTGGTCATTGACCAATAATGAAGACACAGCCCTTGCCCACAAAACATTTGATGAATGTTTTCAACTGACTTAAGAAATGAAGTTGTTTTCTACAGTTAGTTTGCCTATATTCTTATCAAAACTGTGGGACTTTCCAATGTCAGGACACTTGGTGGGTGGATACTTCTCAGAAGAATAGAGGACTTATCAGTGTTTGCTTAGGATCTATTACATTCTGTACCATAAAAGTAGTTATGCGGCCTATAGCACTCATAAATCTTCACCTAGTCAAGGCTACTGTCTCTTTCTTCATGCAAGTTTATGTTTAAAAAAATGAGCATATAAGTAATTAGAATCTCAAAACATCTAACTACTTCAGTACTGGTTTTGAAAAGTTATACCTTAATTCAGTATGCAAAATTATCCAAATTATTTATCCGCCACAAAAATCTCTCTTTACCCTTATAATGAAAACATCTTGCTTGGGCACATACTCACCAGAGGGCACTGGTACACATACTCTTACAGATAATTTACTTTTGGTGAAAATAATGTTTTGTCTTGGAAGAAATAGTGTGTTGGTGTTAGATTTTGATGCATACTTACTGGGCCTGTTGCTAATAAGGTAATTTGAATTGTTTTAGTCTTGTTATCTAGATAAAGTACATTTTTCCTATTGAGGAGTGGTCATTGCTACCAAAGATGACATGTTTATAGAGGGTCCATCTTTATGCATGTGAATTAACTACATAATATCAAACTCCATGTAATTTACAAAAGGTGAGTCTAAAAAGCCCTGAATCTTCAAATTTCCATTGAAACAGGAGCAGAAAAGCAAAGACATTCATCTTGTTCCTGTGTACTTTTGTGGAAGAGAATGGACAGGTAATACCATGTAAAACCAGTAATTCAGCTTTAGATAATTATTATGTTAGCAGTTTATTAATTAAAAGCATATACTTAGGCAGTAAGATTACACTAGATATCTCTGTATCTACACAGTTACACAGATTTGCATTGCTGTTAGGTGAACAAAATAGCTGAGAAAACTAAATAATGGAAAATTTGTGCTTCAGGCTATGTTTTATTGTGGAATTAGGCTAGTTTCACCAGATCTCTTAAGACAGATCTTATTCTAATGTCTTTTATGCCTCATTATATTTTCCTAAATTTTTATTTATATTTTTCATACCAAAAGGTTTTTCAAGTTCTCTACTATCTGTTTAGGTTTTTGCATGTGTATTTTTACTTCAGGTTGGTTCAGTGTTTCCCAAACCACCTCAAACCACACAAATTAAATAATATGCACTATATAAAAAAATGGATTTTCCACCACAAATGAATGCAGACATGCTGTGTTTCTGTTGACTGTGCTCCAGCATCTGTTATTTGTGACCTGTGTTTTTTCGATCACAGAGTGATTTTTTTGGTTTTAGGTGAGTCTATTACCACCGGTCTGTTTGGCGGCAGCTGCAGAGGGAGAGCTGCCGTCTAGAGCCCAAGGTGTATGGGGTGATCAGCAGTGAGGTTGTTTCCTATGGTGGTGTGAAAGCCATCTGCAGGACAGCAGAAGGTTGGAAACCAGGACTCTTCTTGCTCTACCTTAAATGTTTTCTGTCTCACCTGTTCAGCTTTTCTACATTAGATTCTTGCACATAATACTGGTAAATCAGGAGTTTCATGCTGATCCCAAGTAGGAAGGTATCTGAAGATACTGTTATTTCAACTATCATGTTACAGAATTATTCATATTTATTAATATATCTTGCTAGGCTTTTGTTGTTATGTCATCCTGCGCCTCTGTATCATAGGCCCAGAATGTCATGGAAAATGGTAAATGCCATGTAATTTTTTATCTTTTTTTATTTATTTAAAACGGTCTGCATCTGTGGAAATACAGGGTGAGCTTGATGAAAAATAAACTGAACAATTTTAAATTGGTAATAGAAAGCATTTTTTGCTGTGAATGCACACGACAATAAGCTTGGAGTTTTTTCAAGGAGTCACTAGGTATAGGCAAAGGATATGTTATTGACATGGGTGTGCCTCAGTGGACATCCTGGTGTTGTGTGCTCCCCTTGTCCTGGTCTGCGATTGTCCTGTCTTGAAAGAGCAAGCATACGCCGAAGTTCTTCTCCTGCCAGGAAAGCTAGTGAGAGGGAAGCAAGGGGTGCTCTTCCAGACCTCATCCCAATACAATATGCAGCAAAGATGTATGGCAGGCTCAGGAGATTTGAAATGCTTTCTGCTTTTGATTTTAGACTAACATCTAAATTAACAAGATATCAAAGTATCATTAATTTTCCAAAAAGACTTTGGCAAATTTCCTCGAAAATGCTTTTAAAGAAGCAAAGCTATCAAGGGTTAAGATGGAGGGATTTTTTCCTGGATTAATGATTGTTTAATAGAAAACAAAGGGTAGGGCTAGGATTAGGTTTAAAGTTAGCTTTCGTAATGAAAGGAAATTGCTAACGAAGTCACACATAGACTCATCCAGATAAACAGATATTTCTCAGACTTCTGTTGTTCCATGTCTTCATCAGAGCTTCTTGAAAAAGGTTGATTCAAGAGGCTGCGAAATTTGTTGTTGCTGTAGACCTGCTGCCACAGGGTACCTCTAGTGTGCATCTGCATCTTAGGTACCTAAGGATGCATCTGAGATGTGGATGTGGACCTGGTAACCCACTTAAAAAGTTGAAAGAGACATTCCATCAATGCGTTTTACACATCATTTTAATGTCACTCAAGATGGCAGACATTGCAGGGATACTGGAAATGTTCTTGTAGCATTTTCAATAGCTTTGGGTAAGGAGCAAGGTGATAACAAGCACTAACACTTTAGTTCTTTTCTCCACAAACTCTACAGCATAAATCTTAATAAAACAGATGTGTTAAAATAGTTGAACAATGAGTTCATCAGACTTCTAAGCATGTCACTTTCTTTTTTATTAAGTGTTTTGTAATTTCTGCTGATTTTTCTGCAAGCCCATTTGATTATGCTTAGTGTGGGCTCGATGCAGTGTGCTTGAATTGCTGTATCAGTGAGATTTGCTAAAATAAGTCACACATGAGTTGTAAGCCATTATCTATCATTAACTCATCTAGAATTTCATGACGATCTAAGTGCTATGTATAATGTGTTTTCTCAATTGCTACTAGCTGTGTTGTCTTAGTATAGTAGAATGTGCCTGATAGTACAGTCACATGCAGTTCAGATACATGGAAACCAATTTTGGTGGAAAATAGGTTTTGTTAATAATTGTAAATATTTAAAATAATTTCAGTTATTTCAATTAATTTAAAGGTGTTTAAATTAAAATTTGTGTATTTATTTTACTTGTTAGCTGCATAGAGTGCCCATGAAATTCATATTCATGCAGAAAAAAAAAAGAAACTTGGGCTCTTTTTTTATGACATGACTGCTACAAAAAAAAAAAAAAAAAACAAACAAAAAAATTAAGGTAATTCAGTTGATGTTTGTACTTTCCAAAACTTTCTGTGGTAAAACAGATTTCATTTTCACCTGGAACTGAGCAATAAGAATTGCCTGCTATCATTTATGATTGCCTGAATAATTTAGTTTATTAATGGCAAACCGATGAACTCAAAACAAAAAAAAAAAAAAAAAAAAAAGTCTAGCCAATGCAGTATTATCATTATACTTATGTAGGGAATACTTAGGGCTGAGGTCAGATTCTCCAAGGGGTTCATGCGTCAAAAGATGCAAGTAGATGTTTAGTGAAATACAGCCTACCTTATCCCACGGGGTGTCCATAAGCTCATTATCCTCTCTGCCAGGAAAAACAAACAGGTGATCAAAACCAACGTAAATAGTTTTGATTGCTGGTTCTCTTTCCTCTTGAGAAGGGTGGTATAGTGAATATTGTGGCTGCATGCATGTGTGTGTACATTTGACAAATCTGTGCAACCTCTTTTTATGGGGATACTTGATCTTCTGTTGGTTTATGGTTTCTGTGTGCTTCTCATTTCAGATTGTCCACAGATACTTTGTTGAGAACATGAGTTGTTGAGTTCTGCCCAGGTCTAAGATCTCTTTGCTCACCACCTTCAGTGTTTGGAACTGGTGTAGACAGAGTATTCTCTGTTAAAGAACATTGTTAGACTAGTGTTTCTCACTGTTTCTCCTTGGTTTTATTTGTCTCCTCTCATCTAATCTCCTCTCATCTCATAATTTTAGTCAGTTCCCTGAAGACTAGCTACTGCTTTTCACGGTATTTTCTGTGCCATGTCTTCCACTAATTAATGGACTGTTTCAACTAAAATCAATAGCAGCCCACAAACATATTAATAAATACTTTTGTGGCATAAGCAATTGTAAGATTTCCCTTTATGGCATAAAACAGCTGCACAATTTCTTTTATTGTTCTTACTAAAACTTAGCTATCTTTTGTTGGACTTGCCATCAAGCTTTCATGTGAAGATCATGCTCAGACTCATATGAGCTTCTATTTCTAGATTTACTTCTGTTTCTAGAAATTTGCTTTTTTGCAATTTCTTGCAAAAAAAAATTTGCTTTTCTCTTTCCACATTTTACTAAGAGTTTTAAACAGCCTTCTCCACAGCTTGTTTGAACCAAATATCCCAAATGATACAAGTTTTTTTAAGACTGAAAGGGATTTTGTACTTTGTCCCTTAGTACTGTCTATGAGATACTGCATGTTGCTATTGTTTCAAATGTAGTGCTGCTTTGTAATAATTTGCGTATTTTGTGTGGATTTGGTTACTGAGTGGTATACTTTATGACTACATTCAGTTAAATATTGGAAGTTTATTGTGTGATCATATTTGTTTAGCTAAATTCAGATATGTCGGAAAATCAAGAACAGTGGCTTGATAAAGCACCCATCTACTAACACTTCTGGTAGAAGTAATGCCATTTATTTTTACATACCTCTTACAATCAGTGGTTTTACTGATGAACTTGTCAAAGTGAGTGTAAAAGTCTGTATTCATTAACATAAGAAAACAAAAGCCAAATAAGACTGAAAAGGGTAAGAAGCACAAGGACTAACATGAAAGGGTTACAGAATGAAAAATTTCAGGGACTTGAGTGACTTGTAAGGTGAAACATGATCAGTCTCATCCAGGGGTTGTAAAAAAGCTGGTTGATCATTCTGCTGCTTGGTAGTCACAAGTTCCCAAAGAGAAAATAAGATTAATCTTGTTAGCTGGGCTGGTGGACTGCACTGTGCTGCAACTCTGGACCTAATATGTTATTTTGTAGAGAAGAGGTCAAAAATTGGCAGAAATGGATGTAAATATGAATCTGGGTTCAGTGTTGCATCTAACTATTGTTAAAGCTAGTTAGAAAAAAACAATTTGCAAAAGTTTTAAAGAACTTTTTTTCAACTTTGCTTAATAATTTTTCATAATTGGATTAATGAAAATTTTCTTGATTTGAAAACTAGCTTGCTCCCTCCTTTTTTTTTCATTTTTCACAGCCATTATTTTCTGAATGCTTCTTCAGAAAATTTGTACATATTAACCAAATTTTTGACTTAGCCTAGTAGTTATCATTATTGTCAGGTCTTTCTGATGGTGTTATTCTAATGACCAAAGAATTACTATGGGGAATGTTTACACAATTCTGAAAGTTTTCTTCCTTGAAAATCCAGATTTAAATCTGTTCTCTCTATATAGAACAGATTTTTATAAATTTTTCAAATTTTTAACTTAGAAGCGCATTTCCTGAAAGATAATAGTTATTGCATTTAAGCATGCAGTAGGGTCCCTTCCGACACTAACTATTCTATGATTCTATGACTCTATCATAAATTTGTCCCTAAGCCAAACTGCATAATCTTCTCTTTCTGCCTCTCTGTAGGAACAAAAAACATATATATGTGATGAAAATAAAATTCTAATATAAATCTGTTGATATTCATTTTCTGTGTATATTTTGTTGGCATTGATTTTCATTATGGAAACTGAATTTGTAACTATTAATGCAAATATATTTGCTTACCCAAGACTTCAGTGCCAGCTTTTGCGATTAAGATTACATAAAGTACATGTCGGCCACATTTTAACTGTGAGTTTTTACAGTAGTTTAAACATGTAAGTAAACAAGCCACAGTATATATAGGCAGTGTAATTTTTTTTTTTTTTTAAAGGTCATCTGTATAAGTCAGCTACTAATCACTTCTTTTTTTTCATTGCCAGTCAAGTATCATTGCCACTATTTATTTTATGAAAGTTCTATGTAAATATATTAAACATGTTTTCATGGGGTTTATTGCTGGATAATTCAGACCCCATTATTGACACTGTTTCCTGATTTATTTTTAGGTTTTTTATTCAGAAAAGGCTTCTAAATTTAGAGAGACATAAATTTGACAAAAAGCTGCATATGTTTTTCCTACCCTCTTCCAATTGCCTGACAGTTTGTCAAGAGTGTAAAATTATGTAGCAGAGCGTAAAATATGGATTAAACAAAATTCAATCATCTTGAAAGGAGCACGGGTTTGTTTTGTTTTTCTCCCATTATTTTCTTCTTTTTTTTTTCTTTCTCTCTCTGTCCATGTTTTGTTCTCCCCTGCTTTTAAGCAAAATGATGTGATTTATCACAGTGCTTTACTTTGGTTCCTAGCTCAATGAAATAATTCAACACATAGCTCTTTTTTATTGTGTTTTTATTTCAGCAAGCCATTTTTTTGCACAATAGCACACTGTTTGGGCACTTGAAAATTCAAATGAAAAGGGGAATTTTACCCCTTTTTTGACCAACTTTTCCACTCAGAGCGTGCTATTTGAAGAATGTTGCCAAGCATATGCTTTTTCTGTATATTGTGTGCATTTCTTTGCTTGTGCAAACACAACCTATTGTATGTTTTGCTTACAATATTAATGAAATATATCACGTTGTTTTGGTCACGTAATTTGTTTATTCTGAGCAGTTGGTAGTTTATGTCTGGGCTTTCCCATTTGTGCAGCTCATCCGAAGTCAAAAGAGAACAGGTTCCCAGAGCAAAAAGAAGAGGAACAAACCATTGCTGAAATCTGTAGTAAAAAAAAATATCTCTGACAAATGTCTAACCATAGTATAACTGGAAAAGTCTAGAGAAGATGGAGGGAGCAAAAGAAGAACAAGTAATGCAACAGGAGTATCATACAGCAGGGGAAATGTAGTTTACCTCCTCCCCCCCTAAAAAAAAAAACAAATCAAACCAAAGACCCCAGGAAAGAAGAAAAAATAGAAAAAATATCCAGATCTTTTTTTTAGATTAAAAAGTAAGAGATTCCAAGACCAGTCACATTCAAATTGTCACGGGAAATGTGTAACTGTACTCATGGGCATTTTATGAGCATCTGTTATGAAGGTTTCAAAGAAGAAAAAGTAAAATCTGCTGACATTTTAGTGAATGTAATAAGAAATCCAACAATGTCCTCTTCCAGGTTCAGATGCATTTTTTTTATACTGAAAAATGTTTCCATTAAAGAATTTCTCTAATTTCAGTAGTAGTCTAGTGGCTTCATGATATGTATATATATATTAATTTTTTTAAAGTTATTTTTGTACGTAGGTAATTAATTAAACTAAAAAAAATCAAGGAGAGAAAAGATTAGCTGAAAAGGAGTAAGTGGGACAGGGAAAGGAGAGAAAAATGTTGGGGAAGAAAAACTGGAACATAGGTAGCACATGGGTGAGGTGGAAGTAAAGTTACTCTGCAGGCAATTTTAATGACATAAAGAGGCAACCCTAAAAAAAGTAAAATGGGTTATTCTTCACAAACAGGAAAAAAACCCAAACAATCAACCAGGAATGGTCAAAGGGCGTAAGTACAAATATCTGAACTGGAAGTAACTTAATATATTTACACAATAGCATACTGTTTGACACTTGAAAATTCAAATGAAAAGAGGAAATTTTCACTCATAGTAGTTTTTGACCAACTTTTCTACTTAGACCATATTATTTGAAGAATGTTTCCAATACCTGAAGGGGGTCTACAAGGATGCTGGAGAGGGACTCTTCATCAGGGATTGTAGTGTTAAAACAAGGTGCAATGAGTTTAAATTTAAACAGTGGAAGTTCAGACTAGATATAAGGAAGAAGTCCTTTACTGTGAGGGTGGTGAGGCACTGGAACAGGTTGCCCAGAGAAGTGGTAAATGCTCCATCCCTGACAGTGTTCAAGGCTAGGTTGGACAAGGCCTTGGGCAACATTGTCTAGTGTAAGGCATCCTTGCCCATAGCAGGTGGGGTGGAACTAGATAAACTTAAGGTTCTTTCCAACCCTAACTATTCTATGATTCTGTGATTTTGGCTGTGATTGTAACTGTAACCAAACACTAGGCTGTGATTGGTCCCTAGATTTTATTTTTTTTTATATATTGTTATTGGCCATTTTTAAAATCAAAATGGATTCTTACAAAGGACAACCACATATTTTCGATCTCCGTTAGGAATCATTGGATCAAATTGCACCTTTCTGTGTTATTCAGAAGTCGGTGTAGATAATCAGTGTCCTCTCATGGGAACTATGCTTCTTAAAGCTTCTTAGAAAGTAATATAAATGGTAAAGACAGAGGAAACTCTACTTAAATACTAAATAAATAGCTATAGCTCTATAAATTGAAGAGATCTGTTTTAAAGGAACAGATCAATGTAGTCATTGTTGTAAAAATTATTACAATATGATATACTTCATACAGCTTAAATTTGACTGCTTGTCAGGAGGAGATGAAAGTCTGATTTGCCGACAGATTCAAAAGTTCATACTTAGATTCTAAATACTTTTCTTACTACTAAGCATATTTCTACAGTCTAATAATAGCCACCAAACTTGATGTTTCAGCCATCTAATGCACCTGATGGCCACTTCCACCATTCTGCCTCCCTTATTCAACTCTTCCAGTGTTGCTGTAAAAGAAAATGGATTTTGGCTGAATTTATAAAGCTAATCTTTCTTTCTGTGAGGTTTTTTTTTTTACTTCACAGTTTGTGTGAAGCAGGCTTTAAAATACTGGCCAGAAGTCTGAGAGCAATGACAACCAGGGATTTGAGACAGAAGAATTAGTAGCAGCTCCAGGTATCAGTGGGTACGAAGGTCTCTGTCATTAAGGACCACGACTAAATAAACATGCTAGGATATGATTGCTTTATTGCTGTTTGCTCATTTTATGTCATTTTATTGCCTTACTAATGGCTATAGGTGTGTAAGGGAGTTCTGAAAATGTAGAGCTAAAAGGTATATAAGAAAGTGTGTACTTTCCATAGAGATTCCAACTTTTTCTCATCATAGATGATGGAGAGACTAATTTACCTTGAATATATAAGCACGGGTAGGGAGAGAGACACAGAGGGACCTAAAGAACAGATCCATTTCAAGGCTTCATCCTTACTTTAGCACACCTGATGATTTCTGTGTGTCTTTATAGTGGCCCCAGTGGGAGAGGCTGTGTCATTACAAGTAGTGCTTTTTCCTTCACAGTTAATCAAACTGTATGTTTCTTAACCAGGGTCTACATGCAAAAATATGCAGATAAGAATTAAGTATATGTGTATTTAAGTATTAAATAAAACACTCTAATTTCTGATATTGCCAGCATCAATCTGGTATATTGGTGTAACCATCACTTCTGAGGACAGAAAGTAGTGATGGGCTAATAATTTTACTGCTTTCTATTTTGCATGCACTGCAGTTTACAGGATTGATAAAGAATGTAGTGGCTCAGCAGACCTACAATTTAGACTGTAAGAATCTCAGTTCTTGACTAAAGTCCTGTTGTATCTAAATAAGGAGAGTTAGTTTCATCCCTGGTGTCCAGAAATCATTTTCTGTGTTCTCAGTTTCTTCCAAGGGAAAGAACGATGTATGACCCAAAAAGTTTCTAGTGAAATAAAAAGCAAAGCAAGGAATTTTATCTTAGTTGAAGCTAGTGGATGTATATTTTTTTAATAGGAAAACCTGCAAATTACATGCTCTTTTTTGGATCTTAATAGCATGAAGTTACATTTGGGATGCAGAAAAAAAATATTTCAGAACTTTATGAGTGGCCAGTATATATTTTGTTTGTATTTAATAATTACTTATAAATGTACAGAGTACACATACACAAGAATTGTTGTGGCTTAAACCCAGCTGTCAACCACGTATCAAGCAGCCTCTCACCTAGGAAGAAAATTAACTCTATCCAGACAAAACTAGGACAGTATCTGTAGAATTAATAGGTAGCACTGACATAAATATGCATAAAGTAAAAAAAGAAATATAGTTACTGCTCAGCTAAAGCTTAGCATTTAAAAGTGCAGTTTACCCAAGAAAAGTCAATGAGGCTGCAAGAGTTGTAAAGTAGTTCTCAAGGTTACTACAAAATGTCCCTTTGTTTCCTTCACACCTTCATCCTTCATGAAACCCTCTCCACATAATCAAATTAAACTTCTCTTTCTTTCAGGCTTTTCTACTGCAAATCCTGTTTTACTATGCAGTTTACCCAGTACCTAAACATTAGAGTCATCCAAAGAGCAGGGAACCTTTTATTCATATGCTTCTATATCAACACTTCCACACTCTTAAAAACCTTTTGTCTCTTATTCCCTATATGTAATCCTTCCAGATAGTATTTTAAGACATTGTATAAATTCTATGCTTTTTTATTCTACAAGTGGAAGAAAATCTGGCATCAGCATTGTCTGATAACTTAAGCGTTTTCTTGAGTTCCATTAATCTTCAGAATTGCCTTTGTACCTTGAGTGAAAGCACTGTGTTCTCAACTGGTATAATCCAAATAAGAATTTTCTTTAGGAACATAGTTGTTTTGCATTCCATTTATGTTACTCTTATTGGCTGCAGGTGTTACCTAGAGGATGGAAACACAGCCTAGGAAATCAGCCTTCCCTCATTTGTATATGCAGAACTGAAGATTCTGTACAGTGTTGTGCTCTTTTTTGAATGTAAGTAAAGTTTTGCTGCATGCTTCATCAACCTCCTTGCTTGCTAGCTGTCCTATTTCAACATGCCACTCTCAGAAAAAGATGACCTGTTGGAGACACAACTGATGGAAAGGTCATGAGCTCCTGAAAACCACATAAATACCTCAGAAATTGGAGAAGTACATGCTAGGTTTCTGGAAGGTGTGCACACGCCAAAGATTTTTGTTAAATGGCCATAATTATGTTATTCACCCAAGTCTGTGTGTGCTCCTAATGAGACAATTGCTCCCTCACCATATCTTATGACTTTCTCCAGTTATCCAGATTTTCCAGTATCCTTCTGGGAAAGGTGAACAGAAGACCTGTGAACCACTAATTTTTGTTTTTTGTTTTGGTTTTTTTTTCCTTTTTCTTTTTTTTTTAGATGGTTTAAAGAAATAATTGAGGATTTGCAGCTCCAACATATATTGACCTTGAAGACACAGTCCTTGAATGGGGATGATTTTTTCTACTGATTTCATTAGAATTTCAGTGACTAGGTATTCTTCAGTTCTGGGCCTTAAATATACAGCACTTCAAAAAATATTTTTCCCTTTTCCACTTTCTTAAGTAAATTCTATTGTGAATATTTCCTTCTGTGCCCCAATGAACTCCATGATTCTTGTTCCTTCCCACTCAGCAGCAACTTGTGCGTTTTGAATTCAGTCCTGCTTGATTCATCAGGATGATTTTTGCACATTTTCCCTTTTTAATTATATAACACCACTTTTGCTCAATTTGTGCAAACATCCTTTGGAATTGTTACAATTTGATTTTCTGTCAAGGATAGTTCCAAAGAAGAGAAAATGATTGGCAGAGGAAATAATGCTGATGTATATCTTATTTGCAATTCTAATAACAGCTTTGTGAATCTGAACACATTAGTAAAGAGCACTTCACTCAAGTGCATATTACTGCAGAACTTGCTAAACATGCCTAAGAATAATGCTACTCCAATCTGGGCAAATTAGATGGATAACATCGTTTGCAACAGTTCTTAATTATGTATCAGCTGCATTCACAGCATAATTCTGTTAATTGCTTATCACACTAAGGTTAACTTCCTGTCATTTATATTTGTTTAATTCATAATTAGAAAAACACATTTGATATAGTTCACTGACCACTTTTAAAACAAATATTCATGATGTAAATATTCAGCAACGTAAGACTAGAAGAGATCTCCTGAGTCATCAATTTGACTGATGTCACCAACCCTTTCATAAATTCCTCTCCGTGTCTTAAAACCAGTTAGGTTCCTCATCAGTACTACCTAAATAGAAGTTTCTTACAGTGTCATAACTCTGCCATGTTTAGAAGCTTTCTACTTGCCAGTTTCAAATTTATGCCTTCGTTCTTATGGCAGCATTGTTTTATCATCTAAATAATTCCTGCCCCTCTGTGATGTTGACCATGCATGGTTTATTTGTGTAATAAACTCCCTCTCAAATTTTACATCCCTCAGATGGGCAAACCAGCTCCTTTTAGTCTTCTTCCATAAGATCTAAATGCTCATGCTCTGAACATGGCTGGCAAGCCATTAGTACTCCTTAATTCCAGTCATAATGGCAGCTTTTAAATCCCCCCCTCGTGCAGATGGAAGAAGAAATGCCATTCACTGTCGGATGAATGACAGCAAGAGGTGTCAATGAGTTCTGCTGGCTCTATGAAATGTGTCCAGAAGTACTGGTGGAACACTGTCTGACTTCTTATTTTGGCTAAGTGAACATACATGGCAGTATTTTAATTAAAACTCTTTGAGACAGCTAAGTGAGTCTTTTCAAACTAAGTCACTTATAGTAATTTAATTTATGCATATATCTAAAAAAAAAATAAGGAATGCCATAGTTATTTAGCCACAATAGAAAGGTATTGTGTTTCTGAAAGAATAAAAATTCAGTTAAGTGAAAAACTGGGGGACAGTTGTGGAACAATCCTGTACTGGGGGAAGAAGTAGGGAGCTGGATGGAGAGAAGCTCTGTGGAGAAGAGCCAAGGGATCTTGGTAGACAGAGTGCAGAGCATGAGCCAGCAGTGTGTCCTGAGACCAGAGGACCAACAGCATCCTGGGCTGTGTTAGCAGGATCGAAGGAAGTGATTACTCCATTTTACTCAGCAGTTGTTAGATGTCATCTAAAATGGTGAATCCAGTTTTGCCCCTTCCCTTCTCCTGTGCCCTCTTCTTTCTTCAAAGACAGGCATGGATAAAATGGAGGAAGTCTGATGGAGGGCCATCAAGATGGTCAGGGCCTTGAACACCTGCCCAATTTCACCCTGGAGGTTAGATGCCTTTGGTGAGGAGGCCTCACAACAGCCTCTACTACCTAAAGGTGGTTTGTGAAAAGATGGAGCCAGGCTTTTCACTGTGGTGCAGGTGGAAGGACAAGAGACTATGGAGGTACTTTGTCACAGGAGAATTTCAAACTGTGGGTAAGGAGAAAAATGTCCCCTCTGAGAAGCAAAGAATACCATGTCCAGGAGAGAATAGGGTGCCCAGAGAGTTTGGGCTGTCTTCATCCTTCAAAGTAGTTCCAGATATGGCTAGATAAAGCCCTTAGCAAGCCAGTCTGACCTGCACTGAGGAGAAAGTTGAACTGAATGATCTTCTAAGGTCTTTGAAATTAAGGATTAAGAATGTATTCAGGATTCTTCATGTTCATAGTGGTATTTCATATAGTTCCTTCTTTTTGGAGTTATAAAACTGATTATTGGGTGACATACAAATGCCCAGGCTTTAACTTCACTTCTGTATTTTTTGTTTCTTGACTGAATTTTATATTCAGATCCCCTTTGGGAAATAACATCAAGGCAATAATATTTTTTTGCATTATTATTTTCCTCCTTCTCCTTTTTCTTGGGTACACATTCACAAACCAGAACTGCAGGCAACACCATGAAGTACAGCTGTTCCACATTTAGACATGGTAACTTAACATTTTCTTTGTTGTTCTCTGTTATGAGAAATGATCTTCACCTAGCTTGGTTTTGGATTATACTACATGTATCTCTTTTTTTTTTTTCAAACACAGAAATACCTGGGCCTGATTTTGTTAATCCTCACTTGGGATAGTGTTCATCATCTTATGATTGTACACATGGCTATTGCTAATTTGGCTGACTCCCTTCCTGAAGCTCAGGCCCTCTGAAACATATTTTAGGTTGGAACAAACATTCATTATGTGAGCTAGGAGTATAACAATATTTTGAATATGTTTTAAAATATGATAAAGGATGTGTTTTTTCTGGCATTCAGAATCTGTAGCAGGTGGGCTATATGATATATTTTCAATTTTGAGAAAGTGCAGGAGGTGAGTCTCTACCTTCAGCTCTCTTCTCAGATTTTGGGAGTCATTTGTGTAGGTTCACTCCACCTAACTAGGTGGTTGTGCATTTGTGTGAGCACTTTGGTTAGTCAACCAGTGGGAAGAAGTGAATGCTTTGAGAGGTGATTCAATTCAACCACTGTTAAAGATAGGTATGATAAAAATGTTTAGATGTACCTGTTTCTGATCATAATATACAAAGGCAGTTAGACATCTAATTTGCATGCAGATGACTATATTGTGGACATATGGACTCAAGTGTCATAAACACTATCTTTATTTGTCCTTTGCCTCAGTTCTCTGTTCATAAAAAGGGGAATATAGTTTGTCCCTCTGTCACAGATATGGAGATAATGTTACTGAATGCAAAGTTTTCTGATAAAATGATGGAGTCTACCTACATGAACAAATTAAAACCAAGAAATACACATGGTTCATACAACCCACTCAGAAACAGCTGTTATGTATGATATTTAAGGTAGAAATGATTATTTAACCTACATTACTGCAGCTACATATAACTTTTCAGATTGTATCTTGATAATTTTTATTGTGGTTGTGGTCGACGGCTCAATGTCCAGTTGGAAAACAGTAATGAGTGGTGTCCCTCAGGGGCTGGTGTTGGGACTGGTCTTGTCCAACATCTTTGTCGGTGACATGGACAGTGGGATTGAGTACACCCTCAGCAAGTTTGCCGATGACACCAAGCTGTGTGGTTCAGTTGATATGCTGGAGGGAAGGGATGCCATCCAGAGGGACCTCGACACACTGGTGAGGTGGGCTGATGCCAACCTCATGAAATTTAAGCATGCCAAGTGTAAGGTCCTACACCTGGATTGGAGCAATCCCAGGAACAGATACGAGATGGGCAGAGAAGAGATTCCGAGTAGCCCTGAGGAGAAAGACTTGGGGGTGTTGCTTCATGAGAAACTTAACATGAGCCAGCAGTGTGTGCTCACAGCCCAGAAAGCCAACCGTATCCTGGGCTGCATCAAAAGGAGAGTGACCAGCAGGTCGAAGGAGGTGATCCTGCCCCTCTACTCTGCTCTCGTGAGACCTCACTTGGAGTACTGTGCACAGTTCTGGTATCCTCAACATTAAAAGGACATGGAACTGTTGGAACAAGTCCAGAGGAGGGCCACGAGGATGATCAGGGGACTGGAGCACCTCCCGTAGGAAGACAGGCTGAGAAAGTTGGGGCTGTTCAACCTGTAGAAGAGAAGGCTGCGTGGAGACCTCATAGCAGCCTTCTGGTATCTGAAGACAGCTTACAAGGATGCTGGGGTTGGACTCTTCATTAGGGACTGTAGTGACAGGACAAGGGGTAACGGGTTCAAATTTAAACAGGAGAAGTTTAGATTGGATATAAGGAGGAAGTTCTTTCCTGAGAGGGTGGTGCGGCACTGGAATGGGTTTCCCAAGGAAGTTCTGAACGCTCCATTCCTGGTGGTGTTCAAGGCCTGGTTGGACAGAGCCTTGGGTGACATGGTTCAGTGTGAGGTGTCCCTGCCCATGGCAGAGGGGCTGGAATTTGATGATCTTAAGGTCCTTTCCAACCCTAACTATTCTATGATTCTATAACTGCACCTATGTTCATTTCTCAAAGTTTCCTCTTACCTGCTTTTAAGATTGATACTAAGCATAACTTCACAGGACCTCTTCTTTCATAGTTTCCATGCCAATGCATTTTTTCCTGCTCAGCTTGATCAGTGCTCTGGCTTTATTAACCAGAGAGATGCAGCCCACCTTATTTTTCTGATATTTATCATCAGCTTTTGAAAGAGACTTTTACTGATCTTGAGCCTATTGAAATCACTGTTAAATATGTTTGGAGCAGATATGTCTGTATTTCTTGGAAGTCACAGCTAATGTTTTATTCCTACCTGGGAACATACCTGATGTGTTAAAATAAAAAAAGGAACACTGTCCAGCTGCAGAGTGGATCTGTATGTCCACAAGAAAGAATAGACTTAAGCTCGTCCAGAAGATTCTGGTTTATGTGCTCTGGGATCTGAATTTATAAGACTTACAATGCAGATGCCTCTTTCCATAAAGGTATCAAGTGTCCAGGTCCTCCACTATTCTCAGGACAGCCCTGTTTGTATTTTCCAAGGAGATACTAGTTGTTATTTCATATTTGCTGAAACCAAGAATGGTGTTGTTCTCTTAAGAAAAATATAATTTTAATATGAAATTTCTTGGTTTAGGATGTAGTTTAATGGTTTCTTTGGCCCAATTTAAGATATTTTAGAAGTTTTGGATTGTTGGTTTTGATATACTTTACAAGCTATTTTTTCAGCAATACTCAATCCTGTAATATGTTATTGTTCTCAAAACGGAAAGCATCCCTTTCAAATTCAGGGTATTTAAAATGCATGCCTCCCCAGAAGGTGATTTGTTCTAAAAAAATCTTCATATTTATTCAATACATAAAATTGAATAATTTTGATACTTTAAAGAGCTGTTCCAAAATATCATTGAAACAGAATGTTTCAGTGTTTTTGTGTTGTTCCTTTGTGAGGGTAATATTTTGAATTTTCTGTCCTTTTGTCATAATTTCAATTTAAACTCATAGACTTTAACATGCTCTGAACTTCCCATTAACTGATTTTCATAAAAATAAAATTGAGAGAATTTGTCAAGCTAAGCATAACCATGCTAGTGCCTTGGAAGAGTTAAGTCAAGTGTGTTGACACAACATTCTTTCTGCAGGAATGTGATGAGTCAGTTTAGATTCTAGTTAAAAATTTTAGTTTTAAACAGAGTAACTGAAAATAGTGGGAATTCTCTGCCTAGTTATTTAATTAGCCTTTTTCATAGGACCATGAGTTATATAGTCACTAGCACAGGCAGAAATGTACTGAGTTTGTTTTGAAACAGTATGTAGAATATATAACTAATTCAGAAGAGGATAGAATATAGAAATTTGAAGACTTGCTGCAATTAATTCTTCACACAGAAAAGGAAGATTCCAGGCAAACTGAAAAAGAAAAAAAGCACCAAACAAACCTTACCTTTATACTGGTTAACCTTTTTTTGAACTCTTTTATTGTATATGACAAAGGCAATGGTGTTTACCTGTGAAAAAAAAAAATCATTATACAATATTTCTCAAGATAAATGTGGGTAATTTGTAAATAAAATTTATCTAACTGGTTATATAAAACATTGTTTATGAGCAAGTTTGTATAAAAACCTGCCAAGAAGGCTTATTAAGAAATTACTAATCACCTGGGGATGAGTGAGCAAGAGTGTTTAGTTTTGCTTATCAATATCATGATGGTTTGGCTTTATCTTACACCTGAACTCTTTCCTCTTTTCTTCTCATTTCATTCTGTTCTGCAGGACAAGTCTCTGATTAATTTCCTGTGTATATCAGAAAATAATGAGTTACCTGATTTAAGCAAATAATTAACAAGTGACTCCAGTCATTTAACTGTAACTCAGCAAAACTCACCACAAAACTATGCTACAAAAATCCCTTAAGCCATCAAAACTGGCTACACTTCATGGCTATTGTGAGTTTTCAAGAATAAAATGAACTGAAGAATATTAAGCTAAAATAGAAATATTGAACAGTAAAGTCTACCTAATAGCAAGTCACATACTTAACAGTATGGCTTATCTGTCGCTATGTAAAAAGCAGAAGTATCCTATTTTTTATCCTTCCTCTCCATGAAAATGCACGATTTTCTAATACTGCCTGCTAACCCCAGATAGGGTTAGCAAATTTACTGTTAATCTGGACACAAAGCAAGCACAGGGGTGGATTGTAGTGGAAAAATACAGATTTGCGACTATCTCATGGAGGGAATCTGCACATGTACAATACAATGTCAAGAATTACTAGAATTACACCAGCAGGCTTAGGGCATTGACCACCTCCCTGGGAAGCCTGTTCTAGTGTTTGACCACTCTCTCAGTGAAGAAGTGTTTCCTATTGACCAGTCTAAATCTCCCCTGGCACAGCTTTGAACCATTCACATGCATCCTATCAGTGATCCCAGGGAGAAGAGATCAGCATCTCCCTATCTCTCAACTTCCCCTCCTCAGGAAGCCGTAGAGAGCAATGAGATGACCCCTTAACTTCCTTTTTGACTCACTGTCATCAGGCTTCCACTTCACCATTAGCTATCCCTCTAAATCTTCTCTAAATGTGTTTCTTCAGCAGGCACCATCACAACCTTGACTCTTCCATCACCCAGACACACTGCTCTCTATCAGTGGAGCTGCACAGCTACTAGTTGATGTTTTGTGGTGACCTATATACAGTGGTCTATGTATGACCTCTTGACGATGAGATGGCTTTTCCTGGACTATTTCGTATTCTTCAGCAGTGGTATTAATTGGTGAAAGGCTGGCCTATGCTAAGTTGTAGGCTGAGAAATCTCAGAAGAAAGTTTTAAAGTTATTAGATGCTGACATACAGTTATTATAGGAGTAATCCATCTCTCCTTAGTTGAAGAAATTCAGTGCAACATAATAATAATAATAATAACAATAATAATAATAGTAATAATAATAATGTGAAATCAAAATAGCAAAAATCTTCCTGAATCTGGTAGGTAATCAAGGGCTGGAGAGTGCAGCTGCAGGACCACCACACAAAGATACACCACTCATTTCAGTAAACCATGACAGCCTGCACAGGTCATCTGGAAAATGCAGAAGATATTATCTTAATAATTTTGATCTGTGCATACAGTGGATGAATGCAATATGAGAATCATCCTCAAAACACACCTTTTAGTTAAAGAGAGAATGCAACTAAGAATTTGCAACCTGGAATGTGTCTTGTACCTTGTGAGGTGCTACTCAAGGTACTCACTGATGTATGTGTGCATGTATAAGTGATAAATAAAATCGGATAAACCAAACAGATTTGTTTACCTTGAGCTCAAGTACTGGATGTAACATCTTCCTTTTGCATATGACACCATTATATTACTGTTGCTATGCTGGTAGCATATCGCCTCAGTGACAATGTGGTATATAAAGTGAATAAATCATATATCATAGAATCATAGAATCATAGAATAGTTAAGGTTGGAAAGGACCTTAAAATCATCTAGTTCCAGGCCCCCTGCCATGGGCAGGGACACCTCACACTAAACCATGCCACCCAAGGCCTCATCCAACTTGGCCTTGAACACCGCCAAGGATGGAGCGTTCACAACCTCCCTGGGAAACCCATTCCAGTGCCTCACCACCCTCTCAGTAAAGAATTTCCTCCTTATATCCAATCTAAACTTCCCCTGTTTAAGTTTGAACCTGTTACCCCTTGTCCTGTCACTGCAGTCCCTAATGAATAGTCCATTCCCAGCATCCTTGTAGGCCACCTCCAGATACTGGAAGGCTGCTAGGAGGTCTCCCCGCAGCCTTCTCTTCTCCAGGCTGAACAGACCCAACTTTCTCAGCCTATCTTCATACGGGAGGTGCTCCAGTCCCCTGATCATCCTCGTGGCTCTCTTCTGGACTTGTTCCAACAGTTCCGTGTCCTTTTTATGTTGAGGACACCAGAACTGCACACAATACTCCAAGTGAGGTCTCACAAGAGCAGAGTAGAGGGGCAGGATCACCTCCTTCGACCTGCTGGTCAGGCTCCTTTTGATGCAGCCCAGGATACAGTTGGCTTTATCCTTTTAGAATAAGCTGCTGGAGGATCTGAAAGTGGGCTATATCCTTAGCCAGTGTAAATTATCTTCAGAATTTTCCTGCAGCAACTATTCTTCAGGCTCAAAGTATTTTAGAGCTTTCATAATCCTTAGATATTTCCCCTCAAGTACAGACAGGACAAAGACCCTAATGGATGCAGGATTAAAATGGTAAATTGCATTTCATAGAATTTGGAGTATGAAATCTCTTACTCACTTTTGAAACTCTGATGTAGGTTACTCATTGACATCTTCATAACTATTTTGGGATTATTTCCAGCTTGAAAAATATGCTGAATAGGGTGGCTCTGTAGTGTTTGACAAGTCAGAAGCCAGGCATGTTCTTTGTTTTCTGCATTTATTCATATTCATGGTAGTTGAAGTTGTAGCTGAGTGTTCTTAGAGATGGATACTTTACGAAGCCCAAAGCATAAATATAAAGACAATTCAGACCTTGCAATAATGTTCTGTTCCCTGTTACACCAAAATGAAAAAATAAAAAAACCAGCCCAACCCTCATCATAACTTATTAAAGAAAGCTATGTGTATTTCCTGTGTGATACAGTGGAGCTCAACATAGTGAATCACCAATTCAAATGAAAAAAGGGGCTGATTCCATATGTGTAAGAATCTCATTTTTATAAGATGCCTGAGGTGGTCTAAGTGTCTAGAAATGTGTGTAATGGAAACAGGCTTAGCCTAGACTTTCCACAAAGTTTTGTACTTAGGTTTCATGTGGCATGATTTGTTGCAGCATATTTTACCACCTTACCTAGTAAATGTTCCATGAAAACCTGTCATTCTGTTCCAGTACTGGCTTTACTGGTTTTATTTAACCACAGTTTTTTTAGGACAAAGTCAAAAGGAAGATGCAAAATGAAAAGGCATAGAAGCCTCTAAGTGCCGTAAATTTACTCAGTAAAGCTGATAGCTGATGCTGGGTTTGAGAAGTGTATAGAAGATGGTGCCTTTGATCATCTTACTGGAAGCAGTTGTGTTGTACATTTACTGTCATGATTCACAAATTGTTCTGAAAAATCTTTTAACATTAACCAGTTCAAAGGCAATTTTGTCCTTGTTTGGCTCTGAATCTATTTTTTGAGGGGGGGGGTCTGGTGAGTGGGCATGGAATGGCTGCATTAAGACACTTGCTGTAATATTTTAATGTTGTAAGGGATCGTAGCCATGTTTCCATTGTGGTGTTTAGGTCTTAAGCACAAATGACTATTTATTTTCCAAGATTTCTAAGAAGTTTGGTGGTTGACATTTAGATTTTATCATTAACTTTTAGATCTGATCCAACTTTAACATTTTTATTTAAAAAATAAGAAGCTAGCCATCTCTGTCAAGTAAAGTAACACTACAGTGTTACAAATCCTTTAATGTCAAACATGTCATAGTTTTATATGGTTTAGAATACAAGAAAACGTTTCCCAGTCATTGCTCATGGACCATTTATGAAATACTTGGGTGTGGGTGGCAGCAGAGCTGATGTGATGGTGACTGTCAGTGCTCTCCCTGGCGCTGAGGGTATCTTGCTAGGTAGTATGGCGCTGAGGGTATCTTACTAATCTTACTAGACTGAGGAACCCTCAGCCTAGTGTTTAATGGGTGTGTGTCTCTGTAAGCCAAAGATGAGATTCCCTGCTGGTGTGTGGAAATCTGCACACTGCTTTTGGCCAATGAACTCTCTAATATGAAGATCTTTGTCTGCTTTTACTGTAATAAGGAGATGTTCTGGCTCAGCTCATACAGTTTCATTAGGTTTTGTTAGTACAGTCTTTCTTCATACCCTGTCTCAGGTGTGTGCCAGAAAATGGGATGGGACGCACATGAAAATGTGTGTGTTATCAACATACTGGGCAAATGTGCTAGTTTACTGGCAAAAATAGGGTGCCTTCTGAATATGTCCACCTTAATTCGCTGTACTTGCAAAGCAAGAAATACTGTGAAGATGTGCTAATCACTCAGAAAACATGGAAACAAGAAAAAATACCTTTACATTAAGGGTTTCTTCTGGGGATCTACATTTCTTCATTTCTTACTGAGCTGGAATGATAAAAGGACATATTGGTACTTATTAAAAAAAAAAAAAAAAGAAAGAAAAAAGAAAACCAAAACTGTTTTTCAGTAATGATAGTAGTTTGAGGTTTGTTTTTATTTACAGGAACACTTTTATGGAAATAACCTGTATTTTATTGGCTTATGTTCTGTTTTATAGCACAGTCAGAAAGAATGATTACATTTATTATGGAGAGCTGAGCAATTAACAGAGTTAATAGTCTTAAGATAAAATAGGAATGCTTTCTGCATGTGATTGTAGAGTCATCAGATTTAAAGAAAAAGTACGACAAACCACATGAACAAAAGCATTACTGTGTAGCTTTGTCTTTCTTCACAATTACTGAAAAATTTATTTTGAAAAATCATTTCTTACTCAAGTTTATAGTACTGCTTATCTCAAAGGAGTGTTTCTCAGTTTGACTAATTATACAATTTTAGAACTTCTGCTTATCTAAGTCTAATATTTCTTGGCTGTCATTAATAGATGAATTGACTTAGAATTTGAACAAATATCTCATACTCCAAGCTGTGAGGTCATTCATAATTTAAAAAAACAGTGCAGGTATCCAATATGAAGAGAAATATGCTGTGTGGGGTCTGAAGACTAGTGAACATTATAGAGCTTGGATTTACATAGGACCAAAAGCCGCTCATCATTACCTTCTTTCCTCAACTGCTCTAATTCCAGGACTGCATTCTGATCCACCTACTGCAGAAATACTAATTATACATATTAAACATATTAATACTTTACAGTAGTCATTAGTATACGTTTATTGTTCATGATGTACATCATTGTGCCAAAAATCACCCAGAAAGCAGATTTTTATGAATGTAAAATTTCACTGTAAGTTTCCTTAGCAAAACATGAAAAAGTATAAAGAACGTCTTTCTTATAGTGCACATTTTTCCATATTAAAAAATCAATTGAAATGAGTTTTTATATGACAGAAGTATTAAGGGTCAATTCATTCCCTCTCTTTAGTAGTCACTGAGGGGCATGTTTTGGCAGCACTGAAAAAATTCTGCTAAGAGCAGAGGGAATAACAGGATTTGATCATGTCATAGATGGTATCTTTCATCTTACATTCATTGCCTTATTTTAAATTTACTCATATGCCAGAATGTTGTCAGGACTGGAGTTTTGAAATAAAAGCCAGGTAGTTTTAGATTAGTTTTTATTTGTGCTGCATAAAATTTTGGTATGAAAAAGCCAGAGATTATTTACAGAAAACCTTATGAATATGTATGCTCTAAGGACACAAAAGACAATTCTAACATATAAACCTTTGTATTTTATTTTAAATAGCATGTTTAATGCAATGAATAGTTTGTCATGTAACTAGTAACTCATTTTGTAGCAAATACTATACAAATTCAAAAATGTTGTTGTAGCAAATACAAGTTCTGCTGCTGAAGAAACTTTTCAAACTGAGTCATTAAGTAGTGTAAAATTATTCCTTCTTGTGATGATGAAGCTATTGTGATTTCCTAAACAAATATGAGCTGTCAGCAAATAACTTTGTATCAGTTTTGTTTAATATGCTGCTTTAAGAAAAATAAAAAAGTATTAGCTATGGTTGAGGACAGGGCAACTTTACATACTTCTGGTACTGTGAAGTGATACTCCCTGAGTAGAATATTTTCCATGATTGTAGGCATGAAATATTCTAACATTTCAATTATAAACTTAAGTATATTATAAAATTCTAATATGTTGTCTTCTGTAGTGTATAGGAAGTATTTGTAGTTACATTGGTTTATAAAAGTGCCATTCATAAGGAGGCAGAACTTTATAGGTTTGTCTTTTTTAAAAGTTTTTCTGTTTTTTGACATCTTACTGAATATAATAATGGATGAATGGTTTAAAGGAAAAGGAATAACAGTAGGTGAAAAGAACAGCAGTGCCTATGGAAAGCCTCCAAAATCTGGAGAATTTCTGCGAGCAATACCATGATAATAAATGCTCTTTGGTTTGGAGATACCTCTGTGATTTAGACAAGAATCCTGTTGTCATAATTAAGTCACTGGAATCCACTGGAGTCAGGAGGAGAACTGGCCTAAGACTGCATCTGTGTGTCCACAGGGAGACAGGATTATTTGTGACTCTCAGGTTACTCTGGGGACTTGGAAATTAGAAGGATGTATTTCAGAGGGCTTTTTTCTAGGTCTTTTCCTGTAAATTTTCCTTCTTCATTGGTAGCTTGTCTGTCATCAATCTCTTAATCAGAAAGTTGTTTCATTGTGCCATTTTGCAGCTACTTATGCTGAACAGTAACTGCAGGCATTCTTTCCATTAAAATGAATTTCAATGATGTATAAACTGTTACTAGCCTTGTTAATTAAACATAAACTGGGCAGTTTTCCTATATATGTAAACTTTAATGTAACTTGTTCAACAATGTCAAGGGTAGTTTTCTGTAGAGATTTTATTGAGAAGTAATAACACTTCAAGTTCTGCTATCCAACATTTAGAAGCGCCTGATTAGCAAGTGGAATTCAGCTATCTTTTGCACAGATTGAAGCAGTTTTACAGGAGTGTTTTTAAATGGGTTTGTACAGGGCACGTGTACCAGATGATGAACAATGATGACCTACCCAGATATTCTTCTTTTCAGAGAAAGTGAATGATACTTTTTTTGACCTGTGTGTCTGAATGGTGCTTGAAAACAACATGCTGCTATGACATCTTGTATGAAGAAGGGTTAGAGCAGGAAGCCACCTTCTGAGAGTGTGCAAGGTCCACTGCCTAGAGCCATTGCAGCAACACAGTGTGTGATGGGGATATATACACTGGCCTTGCTTTAGAGCTTGTGTTGCTCGAGGCCTTGGTTCATCCTGCCTACACAGCCAACTCATTGCCACTGTTAAAGAATGCTAACAGTTGTAAAAATGACAGAGCTTGCATCTGTCTTTTAAAATATGATGATGGATGCATTGTGTATGAGCATAGTCCATAATCCTATCACCCTTCCTTATTGTTCTGAACAGAGAGAGCAAAATGGCATCTGAACCTAAAGTCTCTTTGCATAGAAGAACCAGAGTTTTTTGTTTAGGACTGATTATACCACGTGAACAGCAAAATGCGTAGCAGGGCATAGGAGATAGGAAGCTTCCTGCTTGTCCTTGAGTTCACTCAAGAGCTGGAACCAGTGCAACTTCTGATAAGGTTATTCCATAAAGCATTCCAAGATTATCAGAAAGGTTGCACTGTATCATAAAAAAACCCAACACTCCACAGCTAGAGTATAGCATGCAGAAGCAGTTTTCCAGCTCCTCCCATCACAGCGTGTAAGTGACACAGTTATAGTTAACTTTGGATTATCTATCACTGTGAAACAGAATGGGAGTGCTTGTTATACATTTGAGCAGCTTTTTCACTGGTTTTGCATTCAATGATGAGGCTCTCGGAACCAATACTAGACATGGAAATGGCTAACTACAGTGAAGTTTTAGATCCGACATGTACAGCACTGGAGTTTGAAACTATGCAGATCCTGTATAACAGCAGTGGTGAGTTTTGCTCTGTGATGCAAAATCAAGCCAATTAGCATAAAAAGTGAAGTTCAGTAATGCTATATGGTGTTAGCTAAATGTTTTATTAATGAACCATTTGGGGGTTGTTTTCAAACTACAGACCTGCTCTTTTAGACTTCATTACTAATTTTAAGTTAATAACATTATAATTCTTTAACATTAAGGAAAATAAAAGAGAGGGCTTTTGTAATAAAGTAACTGTAGTGTCACCAGTCAGTTAATCAAAGGAAGAAGATGTATTCAGAAGTTGTTCTATTTACTGTAAGACAAATGAATAACTAGTATTGATAGCTTGGACATGAAAGCATATTTCATATATAACATTTGGAAGGATTCACAAAATTATCCAGAGACTTGTGAAAAAAAGTAGCCACTGTTTCTTGATCTCTAGTTTTTAATTATCGGACTAATGTTTTATCTATTTAAATGTTAATCTAGTCTTTCTAAATATGTGTATATATGAACTAGTGTTTTTTTTTTTTTTTTTTTCTTTAAAAAAGAAAAAGCCCCACACTGGCTTTCTAAAGGCTAATGTTTAGCTGAGAAAATCTATATGCATTTGGCTAATGTAACAATTTAACTTTAGGTGGAATCTGTAATGCAATACATTTTTGAGAAATTGTATCAATACGTTAGGCTTAAAATAGGAAGCACACCATTTCATTCTGCCATTGAGTATTAACCAACAACGAAAAAGAAAATATCAGTCTACTAAAGTGAAGAAAAATATCATGAAAATTAAGCTACTCTAAAATGGCTTTCCAAATCTTCTAACATACTTAAAAATTGTTTTATTGTATCATAAAGTGTAACTCATAGATCTATTGTAATAGGTATTTTTAAAAGGCAGAGCAAATATTTATTGATTTTCAGGAAAAATATTTAGCTTCTTCACTTCCACATATTACTGCCTAACTTAGAACCTAAGTAAGTTCTAAGTTGTTTTTATTGTTGGGCTTGAAGTTTTCTCTGAATTTCTGATGTTACTTTAGAGCAAGCTTAGTAAACAGAAAGATAGGTTTGATTATTGATTTAGGAAGAGAAAACAGACCTTTATGCCTGAAATGATTCCAAAGTTATCAACAATGATTATGCAACTTTTAGATGATTTCTTTGCTTTTGATTCTAATATGGATGAATTCAATGGTCATTTGTTTGCTTTTTCTGCTGACTAGCATCTTTTCAGATCTGTTAATGGTGCATAAAATGTGAAAGCAGATTAGGGAGGTTATGCTGGTTTACATTAGATGTTGGTGATTATTCACTGTAAGTGATTACTTTAATATTTATTAGTTATTAGGTGTAGCCTTTTCCTGTTTAGAGTTTCCTTTGAGTTTACCCTAAGTATTTTCTTGTAGAATTTATACAAATATTGTCTTGCAGCTACAGTGCTAATCTGGAACTGAAAGCTGTCTCTTACGAACTTTCCTTTGTGTCTTTTTTAGCTGCTTAAATTAATTACTAACATTCAGAGAAGTTTAAAATGCCACATTCAGACAGATTATGCAGTGCTGTTGAAATCAAAGAATTTTGAAAAATCAGGTGAATTTCCCAAATGTTTTGTTTTGAATAATGCCAAAAAAAAGAAATATATCCTTACATATACACCCAACTTACATTGTTATGAAATATTTCACCATTAAATGTATATATTGTATTTTTTATTATTCTGCTGAATCATTATGAATCACAATTTCAAAACTCCCAAAGAAAAGGTTTATATTGTTCTAGCTAAAGTAATTCTCTAACTCATTTTTAAAATTAATTTTCTAGCCATGACAAAATATCAGTTTAAAATAATATATTTGCAGAACTGAATTCTTACCTTTAAGTTTTCATTTGTATTTAGTCGATTTTTAATATAATTCCTACCAATTATGTCTTTGTAAAATAGAAAAAAAAAGTGTTTTCTTCTCTCTTCGTCTAAAGAATTCTGTTTAAATAATAAGGTTTTTGGGACACAACGAACATTTTATAATATATTTGCATAATAATATATTTCAGTTGGATGTAGTACTTTTTGAATAATAGTATGTATCAGTGTGAACAGTTTTATTTTCGACCTGTCCACTGTTCCTGAACTCATGTACTTGACTTTTGAATGCATGTTTGAGTAACTAATTAATGTGGCACTCTTTCCTCTCCCTGACAGAAAATTGCAAATGTTTAGGGCATAATACAAACAGCTTCTCTTTTGTAAAACCAGAAGCATAACAGTAAAAGCTATTTTGTAATTATTTCCTTGAACACATCAGTTAAGCACTGTGACTCAAAGAAGAATAAATATGTCTGTTTTGATTTCAGGTGAATTTCTTCAGTACTGTTTACCATATTCAGTGACTAACTGTTAATCGCATAGCTAATATTCTTTTGTGCAAGTAAAGTCTGCACCAATGCTCCTTTGGAAAATTTGTTCAAGGAAATAACACTTAGACAGTCTTCTTAATGTGCAATCTTTGTTCATCAAGTATTGTGCAAAAAAAAGGCTTGTCTTTTTTTTTTTGTTTGTTTGTTTGCTGTCATGGCTGTCCCTGCCCATGGCAGCAAGGTTGGAACTAGATGATCTTAAGATTCATTCCAACCCTACCTATTCTATGATTCTGTGTACTTTTATATGATAGTTGCCAGTTATTGCCAGCTACTATAAGAACTGATGTAAGAGATCTTTGCCAGCTAACTAGCTAACGCTGCTTTGTGCTGAAGTTCCTCTTCATGTTAGCAAGAATGTATATGTAATTTTACATGCAGAGTTACACTTTAATTTTTAGCCCTTTTCATTTGGAAAGAGTTTAGAAGAAAATTACTTGCTATTTTGAACTTCATAAACTCTGTTAACATCTCTGTAACTCTGAAAGTGTTGATCTGGATAGGAATCAGATGTAATTGTATATAATGTGTTATATAAATAATAAGTAGCAATTAAAAAAGAAAAGGCCAAACAAAAAAAGCCTCCATTTAAGTACAAATTTTCATGGGGTGGTTGTTGAAAGTCATGTCCATAACTACATATGTTGCTCTTACCTCCCTCAGACAGTTCGGGAGACACTGTCACCATGAATGCCACTGACAATGGGGTCAGTAGTCTCTGCGCAATATGTGGAGACCGAGCCACTGGAAAACATTACGGTGCTTCAAGCTGTGATGGATGCAAGGGATTCTTTAGACGCAGTATACGGAAAAATCATGTCTATACATGCAGGTAATTCAAAAGTTCATCTAGAGATACTAAATTAATGAAATTAAGCAATTACTTTCAGACTTCTCAGAACTATGTCAGGGTATTTTCATTAATTCCTTATTGAATTCTAACCAGCGTTTTTGACGAACATGTGTTTTATGCTATATTCTTATGATCTTGTAATGGGAAAAAAATGTCTTTTATTCAAGACTACTTAATATGACACATTCCAGATGTCTGTTGAGATGTCCACCCTGTCAGTCTGAATGGCTATCTGCTAATTTCTGGATCTCTGGCTGCTCAAATTATCACAGTACGGGTCTGTGCACTATGTCTGACAATTTGCTCTCTTCATGCATAAGTCCATAAAATATCAGTTTTAAGCTGTGCACAAAATATATAGACACCTCTGTGAGTTCAGACAAATCACTATAGGAGAAAACTTTTTGTAAGAATGACTTGTAACTAGAAATGTTGTTTGCCACACTTTTCTTTCATTATTTAATATTAGCATTAGTTTAATACTTCCTGTTTAGGTTGTCATTTGTAATACTATAGCACGTAGCTTGTTCGTTGATATCTCCTAGAAAGGGTAGGCTTCTTCAGCTAGGGTTCTTCCATGCCAGTCACGCTTGGCATCTTCTTTGATGATCCTTTCTTTTTTCTATTTGTAGCTTTTCCTCCCTTTTTCCCCCACCACCGTTCGATGCAGCCAGTTACTGACACATCTCACAAATAAACTGAAGTGTAAATGATGCACATCCGTAACTCCAAAATCTTCCATGCTTGCCCATTCCAATGCATATGTGTCTATACATACACATATATTCCTTCAAACTAAGCAGATATGAAATATTTTTCAAAAATAATTAATAAAAAAGTAAAAACAACTGAAGAAGAAAGTTGTGGTTATAGACATTATTCTGATAGGCGAGAATAGTTAGTTTTTCTTCTTCATAATCAGGGTGCTGCTTTATTAATGCTTTATATGTTTACCTGTTCTTGTTTCTAATAGATTTAACCGGCAATGTATTGTTGACAAGGACAAAAGGAATCAATGCAGATATTGTCGTTTAAAAAAGTGTTTTCGAGCAGGAATGAAAAAAGAAGGTAATGGAGTAATTTATTATTTGATATGAAAAGAGAAATAACCTGAATTAGTTTTAAAATTAAATAAAAATTTTAAAAAACTCCAGCAAAAAAATTCAGTGGAAAGTCTGCTATAATGCCTTCATGATGAAAAAATGCTTTTGTATTGAGGTGAAATATGCATCATCTAATTTTCAGGTGGGTAAGCAGTTCCAACACTGAGCATTAGCAAATATATGGGTTTAAAATGAATTTGCAGCTGTTTAACCCGTGAATCCTGGCACCAAGTTTCATTGATTTCTAAGTGGTGAGCCATCTGCTGGAAAAGTTCAAAGTGTGAGATTTTAATTTTAATTTTTACCAGGTTTGAGTCATAAAATCTGTGTCTGGGATTTTGCTTCTACCGAGTTGAAGAAATGATAGTGTAAATTTACTGGTTATTCCCTTAAATTTAAATGTTTGAAGCAATTAAAGCCGGGGAAGCAAAAAAGTGGTGGTGAGAACAGTAGTGGCAGCTGACAGTGAATTGTCCACATTAATTAAAAATTTTTATAATCTCATTAGGACTTAATATGGGAAGATTGTTACTTGCCAGTGTCACAGTAATACTTCTGTCAAGGTGGAAGAACCAGATGACCACAGGAGCAGAGCAATAAGTAAAGAAAGGCAGTAGGATTATCAGAGGATTTTTGTATCAGGTTGTCGGGGCTGTTGCTTCAGTGGCAATTGCGATATAGAGTCAAAAGGCGTCCTGATCTGGTTCAAATAAGCATTCAAAAATGGTTCATCCTGAACTTTGCTACCTGTTTTGTTTGGTGCATGGTATATCTGCCTGAAGGGCAGTCTGCGATGTGGGTGTGCAGTTCTCCTGTACTGTAACTAGTCTATAATATTTTTAGTCTATACATAGCTTCCCTAAGTAAAAGGAAGCTGTTTCTTTATGTTCTTTTATATTAATACTATAGTACTGCTTTGCTAGTGATCAAGTTTTGATATGAGGTAAAATGTATTTTCTCCTTGCAGCTGGATGAGGATAGTTTAAACAGTGTTACGCTGCCTATGCATGAAATGCATTTGCTAATTCTTGTGAATCTTTTTAATGCAGTTTAGCCTTTTGGAATTTGAGCCATTAAAAACATAGTGTATATATATTATCAATCTGAAATGAAGAAAAAGGGAAACCTGTGTGTCCACAGCAGCTTTAAAAGTTTTGCAAAATGCAAAGCATCAGAGACTTTCAAGCCCCAGGATTAAAGAATAGTTTAGCTCAGAAGGGACATCCAGAAGTAATCTACTGTAGCCCCCATTTAAGGCTAACTTCTAGGTTCAGTCAGGTAGCTTGGGACCCTGTCCATTGAGATTTATGCCATCGTTTGAGAAGAGACATTCCACAACCTCTCCCAGCAACTTTTTCCAGTGCTTCACCACCCTTTTTTTCCTTATAATTAGAATGTGTCTTACTGCAATTAAGGTAGTGCCCGTTGCCTCTGGTTCTTTCACTGTGCATCTGAGAAGAACCTGGCCCCATTTCCTGTAAACTAGAGAAATTAAGACTCCCTGCCTCTTGTCTTGGTCCTCTTTTTTCTATATAAGCAAAGATGCTTCTGTCTCGTGCAGCTTCTGAGTTACCTCTCCATAGCCCACAGCTGGACACTGCCCACTTTCCCCATGTCCTGGGGAGCCCAAAACCAGAGAAATAATCACTGATATTAACTGACTTGCCATAAGGTATGTTACTGACTCTTGTTTATGAAGTGAAGATGTATCCTGCACAAAACTTTTAACGTAATTTACTCCACACGGCCTCCTCTGATCTCACTACCTATATAAATTTAATTTTTCATTCCATCCAAGCCATGTTTATTTAAGGCTTCCCAGTACTAAAATAATTCAAAACACCGAACTGTAAATTTCACTGCTTATGTGTTGTTATATACCTCTCTACACCATCAGTGGATGTCTCATAGTGTAAGTGTAGCAGAGTCTGTATGATAGTTTCTCAGCTTGTTTCTAGCAAATGGCTTTCTTCAGGACAAAGGTGAGAAAGGCTTTAGCTATGTAAGCTCCTTTTGAGTAAATATCCCCTCTTCTTCATGGGGTCTCTATTTAAGGCAATTTTAGCCTGAACTGACAAAAAGGCTTTAACAAGACAGACAATCCAGTCTAATAATCCAAAATTATACATATGCAGGAGAAAACAAGCATTTTCCTATGACTCTTAAAGTGCTCCAGCAATAACTTTTACCAGTGATAGTCAGAGGAGCTGACTATTTTTTCTAATAATAATCAGGCCTGACCTTATTTTAATTACCTATGTAGCACTTAAGCTGCTGAGACTCAGTGAATAAGGCTTTCTTCCATTCTTTTGAAAAAGGTTATATTTTTTTGTTTTCTGTCTACATGAACATTTAGTGCTTTGTGTTTATCACTGCACAGCATTTCTTACTGTGACCTCAATAAAAGGCCCATCAGTGAGTGTCCTTGGCAAAAAGTTAGTACACCTCTGGAATAAACTATGTGCATTGTTCGTATAAACCCTGAAAACTATTAAGTGAATAGAATTTTTTTTTTTTTATTGAAGCTTTTGGTACTGATCCTAAATTCTGTAATGCAGATTGTTTCCTACGAAATAGCAAACATCTTTGGAAATAAAGCTGATGCTCTTAAAAGATGATGAGATTCCTTGTGCAATAAAAAGATTTGATCATCACAATTCTTTTTTTTTTTTTTCTTTTCTCCTTGGCCTAACCTTGGACATGATCTGGATTTTCAAAAAAATCTGATTGATATTTTTCTTTTTTAATTCTTCCTTCAGTTCAGAAGTTAGCCTTGTTGCTTCATAAGCCTTGTGTGTGCTGATAAAGGATTCCTTATCCAAAGCCCTTTCAACTGCCTTTTTTTTGGACCTCACGAGATAAAACTTATTGGCCTGAAACTTTTTTGGTGCCTTTTTTTTATTTATTTATTTTTATTATTTAGTTAATGTTCTGTAAACTGGTTAAGAATGTAGTGTCACTGAGGAGGAACATGAGATTTATATTTCAAACTTACCTTACTAGTGGCTTAGTTTCATGATTCATTCCTGTTTCAGGGTTTCTCACAGGAGAGCAAGAGTAGGGCTTTCAGACTTCATAGATACATAGAATAGAATCATAGAATAGTTAGGGTTGGAAAGGATCTTAAGATCATCAACTTCCAACCCCCCTGCCATGGGCAGGGACACCTCGCATTAAATCACGTCACTCAAGGCTCTGTCCAGCCCGGCCTTGAACACCACCAGGAATGGAGCATTCACAACTTCCTTGGGAAACCCATTCCAGTGCCTCACCACCCTCTCAGTAAAGAACTTCCTCCTTATGTCCAATCTAAACTTCCCCTGTTTAAGTTTTAACCCATTACCCCTTGTCCTTGCACTTGGTAAGGGTAAACTTCATGAGGTTGGCATCAGCCCACCTCACAAGCGTGTCAGGGTCCCTCTGGATGGCATCCCTTCCCTCTGGCCTATCAACTGAACCACACAGCTTAGTGTCATCAGCAAACTTGCTGATGGCACACTCAATCCCACTGTCCATGTCACCGACAAAGATGTTGAACAAGACCAGTCCCAACACCAATCCCTGAGGAACACCACTCATTACTGGTGTCCAGCTGGACATCGAGCCCTTGATCACAACTCTTTGCGTGCGGCCATCCAGCCAGTTCTTTATCCACCGAGTGGTCCACCCATCAAATTGATGTCTCTCCAATTTAGAGACAAGGATGTTGTGCAGGACAGTGTTGAATGCTTTGCACAAGTCCAGGTAGATGGCATTAACTGCTCTGCCCCTGTCCATCAGTTCTGTAGCCCCATCATAGAAGGCCACCAAATTGGTCAGGCAGGATTTCCCCTCAGTGAAGCCATGCTGGCTGTCACCAATCACCTTGTTGTTTTTCATGTGCCTTAGCATGCCTTCCAGGAGAATCTGCTCCAAGCTTTTGCCAGGCACAGAGGTGAGACTGACTGGTCGGTAGTTCCCTGGGTCATCCCTTTTCCTTTTCTTGAAGATGGGGGCTATATTTCCCTTTTTCCAGTCATTGGGAACTTCACCTGACTGCCATGATTTTTCAAGTATAATGGACATACCTCAGTCCAATCCTCTGACTGAGACATTTTGTCAGTGGTGGTGGTGTAAAACTTGACCTGTTGAGCAGGTCAGATTGGTTAAAATTAAAAAAATTGTTTAAAATAACAAAACTGACAACATATATTCAATTTCAAAGGAAGAAAGAGGTTTTTCTGTAATATACCTGGTCATGAAAGTTCTGATAATTCAATATCTATCTACAATTAGTTATACATAGGTTTTATAGGCAAACTAGCTAGACAAAGACCATAAACTTGTATTGTCACCCTTCTTCATTACTTAGAGCTAAACGAAGGATTTTTTTGAATGACACACCTTTCAATTCTTATGGTTATTCAGTAAAATTATGAAATTATATTGTGTGTCAATGTCTGCAAGTCAATAAATGAGATGATTATTCTTTTCCAGCTGTACAAAATGAACGGGACAGGATAAGTACAAGAAGAAACACTTTTGATGGCTGCAACATCCCCTCTATTAGCACACTGTCACAAGCTGAGACACTCTCCCGTCAGGTACTGAGATCAAATTGTTTAATGACTTTAAGACCATTTTTTGGAAAGTTAAATACTTTTCACTTTCTTACTGTCTTAAATGTAACTATTAAATCTACTTATTTTCTTTTTCCAAAATGTATCCAGCTTTCTCTTCCCAATGAAAGAATCAGTAATAGAATACATTCTTAAAGTAAAGTCAATAAGAAAAAAGTTCTACTTTGTCAAGGACAATATGTCCTAGGCGCCTTTCTTAATAAAGCTTTATGGTTCTTACTTCTTTTAAATCACTTGCTGTCTCAGGCAGCTGGTAGCATCTATCTATCATTGAGGCTGGCTTTCCCATGAAACATTAGGGAAAAAGTTGTCCAAATGCATTACATTCAGAGGGGTGTGGACACACACTTCCTTAGATTCTTTTGAAAATCCCATTTTTAATATCTTTAGACATTATAAACATGACAAACAGAAGTGTTCCAACTGCAAAGTCTATTCACATCTCACTTTTAGATTTTGTCTCATCTGAACTTAATTGCTTTAATTTCCTTTCCTTTCCTTTCCTTTCCTTTCCTTTCCTTTCCTTTCCTTTCCTTTCCTTTCCTTTCCTTTCCTCTCCTCTCCTTTCCTTTCTTTTCCTTTCCTTTCCTTTCCTTTCCTTTCCTTTCCTTTCCTCTCCTCTCCTTTCCTTTCTTTTCCTCTCCTCTCCTTTCTTTTCTTTTCTTTTCTTTTCTTTTCTTTTCTTTTCTTTTCTTTTCTTTTCTTTTCTTTTCTTTTCTTTTCTTTTCTTTTCTTTTCTTTTCTCTTCTCTTCTCTTTTCTTCTCTTCTCTTCTCTTTTCTTTTCTTTCTTTTCTTTTCTCTTTTCTTTTCTTTTCTTTTCTCTTTTCTTTTCTTTTCTTTTCTTTTCTTTTCTTTTCTTTTCTTTTTTTTCTTTTCTTTTCTTTTTTTTTTCTTTTCTTTTTTCTTTTTTTTTCTTCTTTTTTTTCCCTGTCCAATCAGTTGTTGAATGGAGCAGTCTCCAGTCCTTTTCTGCACCTCAGATAAATCATGTTCATTGCTTCTACATTCTTGCACCTCTTACTTACTTACGTAGAACTTAACTGCCACCTTTATGATTTCATGCCGACTGATTTATACATCCCCAGATGTTATATGATCTCATCCTTTATCAGCATCTTTCTTAGGGTGGTACTGTCTGTAAAGAATTGATGCAGGAATTACTGGGTGATAGTCTTTGGCACATATTTCATGTCTGGGCAGACTAGGTGAACATAATAGACCTTCCTACCTTCATACCTATACAGTATGAAAAATGTACCTATTTTTGCCTCAGTAGTTCTTTGAACTTGCTTATTGTGCTTGTTCAAGTTAGTCCTTAATCATGTCCAACTGGTATATCCAATTCAGGAATAAAAGCTATCTTAAACAGAATCACATCCTCAGCTCTTGCTGCCACCAAGTTCTTTTCAGATGGTAGATTCCTGCCATTAAAACATCACTTTGTGTATACACACAAGATTATTCTACTTATGGTTTGGTATGTTGTAGTGGGAGAGAATAGTCCCTACTATGCCAAGCATATACAAAGATACGCTCTTTGTATATGGCCTTAAAGACCAAGAGGTTACATTAACATGATGGAAAAGTAAAGACTTTAAAGTCCTCATTTTACCCCTGATGGAATCGGTCTGTACGATGAGTTTGGTCCTGAGGAGAGACTTAGAGAGTGTAGTAGTGTCAGAAATCATTGGCCATGTCCTTCATCTGTGAAATGAGGAAGAAGGTGGCATTCATCCCTTTTAAAAATATCATATTGAAATTAGGAAAATGAATCATTTTGTCTCTGAAGATCCCTTCTAGGGGGAACACATCCAACTACAAATTTTCTCGTTCAGACCCAGGAGCTTCTAGGATTATGTGAATATGACAGAGACATGCTAGACGCTTGTAGGAGTAAAAGCATGTGTGTCTTATGGTTCTCAGGACAATAGGGATATAGTGTTACATCGTCATGTTCATCAGGTCATTAATGGGTACAAGTTGCACCAGAAGACATTTCATCTTGATGTAAGAAATTTTCTACAGTGAGAACGATCAATCACTAGCACAACCTTCTCAGGGACTTGGTGAAGTCTCCATTACTGGAGATTTTCAAGACATGATTGGACAGGGTGCTAGGTAATCTCATATAGGCTTCTTTTACAATGAAAGGTTGGATGAGGTGATATTTTGAGGTTCCTTCCAACCTGGGCTAGTCCATGATTCTATGAAGTCAGAGACTCCAGTGTTGCACCCCTGAAATGACAAGGAGGTTAAAGCAATAGAGAAATAGAAATTTATAGCTTCATATTCTTGTAAGGAGATGCACCCTAAGAGTTCATAATGAACTCCATGGGAGTCATCACATGAATCCCTAGCAGCTCACTAAGTAATTTCAGCACAGAGTCTATAGTTTGTTCTATAACATGTAATTTATAAAGATGCATAGCTTTGGTTAAAAGATATTAAATGAAGGACAATGTATTAAGTTCATGAGTTTACTAAGTCTAACAGTTAAGCAATCTGCCTGTTCTTTTCCTTCTTGAATGAATTTCTAGTTGGTGCATGGTGGTATCTTTTTCTGGTAGATCAGAATGCCTCTTGCTATCAGAACTCTCTTCTTTGTGTAAGTACTCTTACTCTTCTGGAAAAAAATTAAATATGTTGAATTTCTTTACTGTCTTTCTGTACTGATGGTTTTCTAGACTGAATCATTCTGGTAGCTCTCACCTGAATGATACTTAGTATTTTCAACTGCCGTTTCTGGCAATCTGTGGAACATGTGAGAAATGGGCTCATGATTACAGCAGGGATTTCACAAATGTGCTGTCTACAAAAAGACAATACCTCTCACCTTTTCCCTACATGACAGCCTTTGAATTATGTGTCTGAGGATTTTTTCACCAGCCTAGCTGCTGTATTTCTCTGAGAACTAGTGTTCAGCTGGTTAACTGCCATTGATATCTAAGCTGTTTTCAGTGTTTTAGACTACTGAATTATGTAGGAAGCGCTGAGCTTTAGTTCAAGAAGTGCAACTCCCTTTGAACACCCAAGGATAATGGTGTTTCACCACAAATCCCACTGGGAGATTCAATATGGATCTGTGAATGAAGGAGATTTGGTAGGAGTCAACCTAAATAGCACCTGCCATCCTGAAATTTTCTTTTTCTTTTTTTTCTTTTTCTTTTTCTCTTTTTCTTTTTCTCTTTTTCTTTTTCTTTTTCTTTTTCTTTTTCTTCTTTTTCTTTTTCTTTTTTTCTTTTCCTTTTCCTTTTTCTTTTTCTTTTTCTCTTTCTTTTTCTTTTCCTTTTCCTTTTCCTTTTTCTTTTTTTCTTTTTCTTTTTTTCTTTTTCTTTTTCTTTTTCTTTTTCTTTTTCTTTTTCTTTTTCTTTTTCTTTTTCTTTTTCTTTTTCTTTTTCTTTTTCTTTTTCTTTTTCTTCTTTTTCTTTTTCTTTTTCTTTTTCTTTTTCTTTTTCTTTTTCTTCTTCTGGTGTCTTTTTCTTTTTTTATCCGTGTATGATAGCAGCTATAAACTTACCTTTATTCTCAGACTCGGTTTTATCTTAAGTTGTCTTTCCTGCCTGACTGAAGAACAAGCTTGGCTTTGTTCATTTCCTTGAAAAGACATTAAGAATTTCAGGATTTGGCTGAGTGATTATGTCAAAGTGCCCAAGCTTCATGCCCAGAAAGATACTGCTCTCTTCTTATTTCACAGAACACTGTTCACTGCAGGTGGTCTAATGCACACTCATATACTTTACATTTAGTCTGAAAAGTTCTCAGGCCTCTGCCTATACTACTGCTTTATCATTACAAACCATTCTCCTCTAGGCACTAAAATCCCCCTGTTTTACCTTCTAAACTTAATGATACTTACCTTTTCACTAGAAGAACATGATACCCCTTTAACTCTTTCTTTGCCCTTAATGTTGCTGCATGCCCCTCTGAGCTCTTTCTTTTTTCTTTCTGAAGTGAAGCAAATATCAACCATTTCAAAGGAATAAAAAACCCCCACCTTCCCCTTACAAATAGTAAGGACTTTGGCATATTTTAAAATAGTATTTTGGAATGAGAAGATATTATATCATGATATGAATAGTGTAATTTTTAATATACTGTAAGACACACTGGTAATAATGAGAAATGAAATTTTATAATTTACATGCAGACTAATGGTCTATATGGTCAAGGAGCTTCTCAAGGGTATGCATGATTACTGATGATTTTTTTTTCTTAAATATGCTCTTAACCAGTGAAAATGCAATTATATGAAATTTAACATTGTTAATTTTTTTCCTCTCACTATGGCTAGATCTCAATCTCCAGTCCTGGTGCTAGCACTGACATAAATGTTAAGAAAATTGCTGGTATTAGTGATGTCTGTGAATCTATGAAGCAACAACTTTTGGTTCTGGTGGAATGGGCTAAATATATTCCAGGCTTCTGCGAATTACCACTGGATGACCAGGTATAAGAAGAGACCAAAGAGAGAACTTCAATTGTTGTTCTGTTATTTCTGTGATATTTAAACGTTATGATTACACACTTATTTTTTTGTCTGATCAAATACAGGTGCATGCTAAACCCACCATCTTAATATTTTCTAGAAAAAAAAATTAAATTTTTAATTTTTTAAAAGTTTTAAAATAGCAACACCACAAAAAAAAAAAAAAAAGATGAAATTGATGTGGGTCCATCGCGTTAACAAAAGAAGCAGAAAAGCAGTATGTCTTTCAGTGTTTTGCATTTTTTGTATTCTTTTGGAGGCACAGATAGCAACATGCGTGCAAAAATAAAAAAAAAACCCAAACTTGTAAAAGAAAACATGCTTTACATGCCTTGCAAAGTGTTTATTTTATGTCCACCTTTCATTTTAATATGGTTTAAGACAGCATGTAATTTAATTTGAAGTAGATCTTCTCTATTTGCAAAATATAAAAGTTGTTAGAACCTCAAACAAATGCCAAACATACCGATATCAATCTATAGAAAATAATATTTCATATATGTTGTATATAACGAGTACAGAAGAAAAAAGCATCAAACCTTGAAAATTCTTAAGAGTTTTCATGACAGGTCTCATCTATCATCTCATCTGTAACGTATCCTAATATAACACAGGGCTTCAGAGTAAGTTGTGCTGGCATACTCAGAACCAGTGTCTTCACATTGTGATTCTCTCACCAGATGCCTGGGCAAGAGGTTAATTCATGGTTCAGGAACTCTTTATTCTAGTTCACCAAAATCTGATTCAGCTTGAAAACAACTCTTTGAAGTGAAATTGTCTCATTTCTCCTTTTGCCCCTTCAGTCTTTTGAACAAAATCCTGAAAAGAGGTTTAGGTTATCCTTGGGTTTGAGACTCAAACTGAGTCATTCCTCATATACTTTTCCTCAGGAATATGAAGGTGTTTCAGGCCACAGGAGACCCACCAAAATATGAGCTTAGTGTTCTCAAGGTCAACAAACGCAAGCAAAACTATTACTGGTTTTATTGTTAAGATGGCATGAAGGAAAAGAGAAGGGATCAGACCTCATTAAAAAGTTCCTGTCTGTATTTAAATTAAAAACAAATAAACAAACAAGCAAACAAACAAGCAACAGCTTTGAAAGAGGCTGAAAACACCCATGCAGTTCTTGGAGAGCACTGAGAAATACTGCAGAACCTTACGTACTTTGAAAGTGTAGTCACAAAGGTATTGGGAGTTAAATTACACTTCTGCATTTGTGATAGCCTCTTTCTAAGGGTCATTGTGCATTTAGTTATAACAAAAAACATCTGGTTTTGAAAAAAATATTCCTGATCTGGGAATCAGCCTGATTTACAAACCGTAGAGCAGGCCAGCTCAGATATGTTAATTCTACTGAGAGCCTGAAAAGTCTTTAACACATTAAGTATTCCTAGATGCTGTGTGCCTTTACATCACTCATAAAGTATTGGCTTGGATTCGTAAGAAAAAATTACTTGCCAAGAGAGGAGCTCCTTGAGGAAACAGAGGCCAGTGCTGAAGTTTCACAGAGGCATTAAAAACAGAGGAAAGTAAATAGGTGACAAAGAATAAACTAATGACAACATTTTTAAGTGCCTTCCTTGTGTGAAGCGGGTTTCTTCTTTGTTGACAGTAGTGGATGTTTTAGCATATCTGTCTTTGCTGGAGAAAAAGCTCTTTTAAGTGCTGCATAATTTTTTTATTCAAGGTGAGAAAAATGAAACATATAGTTTCATTACTATATATATCTATATATCTCTATATAGATACATATATCTATATATATATATAGATATACACATATATATACACACATATATAGATATTGCCAAATTTACTGTAACGGTTCATTCCAGCCCACCAGGGTCTTTAGTGTCAACTTAAAATTCCAGAGAAAATTTTGTTCAGGAAATAGTCATTAGGAAATTCACTAGGAAATAAATACAAGCATTGTGTTTATTGAGAAGTATTTTGCAGAGCTGTAGGTTCAAAATCTAGACCAAATGCTGCAGGTGACAGAGGCTGACAATTTAATTACAGTGTGCAACAGTACACAGAGTCACAGAACAGTTTGGGTCAAAAAGGACCTTAAAGATCATCTTGTTCCAACCCTTCTGCCATGGTCAGGAACAGCTTCCATTAGACCAGGTTTCTTAGATCTCAGTGTTAGGGTTTTTATGTTCACTTACAATTTACATCAGAATCTTAACAGTCTTAAACATATACCTGCAGCTGAATACACTTACGGTAATAGGCATCCTTATTTCTTTTGCCCTTGTTGGAACTTACTGCTTTATCATCTAATGAGTCTGCTGTTCTTTCCTCCAGGTTGCCTTGCTAAGAGCACATGCTGGGGAACACCTGTTGCTTGGGGCAGCAAAGCGGTCCATGGCATATAAGGACATTTTACTTTTAGGTAAATATTGGGGTTTTTTTAATTAATAATGATTATGTTATAGTACATTAGCAACCATGTAATCACTTAAGTGGAACAGCTGTTCTGGCACAATCAAAGCAATGCATTCTGTGAATGCTAAGTAGCTATTAATGACATAATGTCACATGCCTCATTCCAGTTAAAGCAGGTGGATAGTTTCCTGTGAGTTACTAAGGCTAAAGGTTTATTGGATTCCAGATACCATAATTTAAGGGAGTGCATGCCAAATTGTCTCCTTACATTATCATCTTTTCTTCATCTTTGTCCCATAAAACACCCCACAGAACAAATCAAACCAAACAACCAACCAAACAACATAAAACCCCTTTGCTTAAGAGAGGAGCAACCAACCTGTGGTGATGTATTAATTTCAGTCTTCATAAAAGCCCTTTATCTGGAGCATTCTCAAGAGCCCTTCAGACATAGTCAGAGAAACCCTACAAGCTACAAAAATTGGATAGCCTGTTCCCTGCAACTCATTTTTCCAAGAGCCCTCTCACTGCTGCCTTGACAATTGCCACACGGCCATCATGCAAACAGCATGCCTGTTGTCCCCTGCCATGTGGGAGATGGGTGCATTGATGACATAGTGAGGAGTCATGCCTGCATAAGCATATTCTTGGTCACTTGAAATGGCTCGATCACTGGATTATTTAAAGAGACTATGGCTATTAGGAAAGCAGACATCATCACATGGTGGAAACATGTCTTCCCTTTGTTCACACAACTGAGAGGCACAGTAATAGGAAGACACGTGCTTGTGTGCGCAGTGACATGATGAGGCATTTGTTAGCAGTTAGACACAGCACTCCACCATGCTGAAGCACAACCTCCCAAAAATGGCATCATGAAATGTGTGCAGCACCTGGGATGTTTTGTGAGAAAATGTGTAGGTCTTCTTGGACAGGTTTTTTTATGTGAGGCAAGACTATGTGGAATATAGACTCAAACTACTTTCTTCATTGATAAAAAGAAGTTTTCCACTATTTTTAATCCTTCCTCTTTGGGCCTGCCTTCTTATAGCTCTAAATCAGCTTTACCTTATGCATATCATAACATTAAAAGGACAAGCAGGACAATATCTGGAGATATTACTCTCATCGGCAATCCTTTCAAGTTAAAAACTACAAATTACTTTCTTAACCTAGTTCTTTCTCTAGATGCGCCTTTACTAACCATAAATACAGGAATTAAAAGTAAATATTTGTAGTTTTATTGGGATTAGTAGGTAATAAGGAAAATAATGATAAAATAATAACTAGAAAATTATAGTCAGTGTCACCAGCATCAGCATTTATACCAAAAGAAGAAACAAATTGGGGCACCAAGTCTAAGTTCTAATACTTAGAGGCAGATATCTGTAAAGCTTACGAGTCACTTTGGCATAGATTTCTTGTGATACAAGCATCAGTTTTTCTTTCAAAAATTGCTTGATTGCTGTGGCTTTCACAGTGTTTTCACCTCTTATGTTAGACGATTTCTGGACAGAAGGTGAGTTAAGATGCCATGATTGAGACTTCATTTAATTTAATTAAAATTTAATTTAAAAGTACAAGAGCAGGGCAAATTCATTCTTTACTGAAAATTTTAAGATGCTTTTAAATTTGATTAGGAATTACAGAAGCATCTGTTGGGAAAAGAAGCATTTCTGATGCTTCCTCTGGAAGACAACTTCTTTGTCCACTGACAAATCCTGATCATTCAACTTGTAATATATTATTTTAATGGAGAAAGGAGAAATTTTAAGATCGATTTACCATTATATTTATCTATTATGAAAAGATAAAGGCTGACTTGCTCCATACTTGTGCACTCAAATAGGGACATCAGAGCTGTGGACTAATCAGAATCTTTATGAGTTGGTATATTTACATGCACAGATTATTTCTGGGTGACAGCTATATTTTGCGCTCATACTCTGTTTACAAAGAACAGTTTTGTATGATACATTCTAAAAGAAAAAAATTGATTAAGCAAATTAAATGTATTTTGAAAATGGGCTTCATCTACTACATTACATTAAAGTATTTATTTCAATCCATGTGTTGGTATTCTTTCTGTTTAAGGCAACAATTACATAATCCATCGCAACAGTACTGAAGTAGAGATCAGCCGAGTGGCAAATCGGATTCTAGATGAATTAGTCCGACCCTTCCAGGAAATTCAAATAGATGACAATGAGTATGCTTGCTTGAAAGCGATCGTGTTTTTTGATCCAGGTACCTTTTTGAAAATATGTCTCAGAATTATTTTGTATGTGATTATATTGAAAGTAATTTTTGTTGATGTAGCATCTGCTCATGTTACCTATGGCTGAAAAAGAATAAAATGAAAAATAGTAAGGTGCTCCTCTCAAATAATAATCTGCCTTGACTTTAAGATTTTGTCATTTTTTTTAAGATGCAAAAGGCCTGAGTAATCCAATGAAGATTAAGAACATGCGGTTCCAAGTCCAAATCAGTTTAGAGGATTATATTAATGACCGTCAGTATGACTCCCGAGGAAGATTTGGAGAACTTCTGCTTCTACTGCCTACACTCCAGAGCATCACTTGGCAAATGATTGAGCAAATACAACTGGTTAAACTCTTTGGAATTGTTAAAATAGACAGTTTGCTTCAGGAAATGTTACTGGGAGGTAAGCAAACAACTTGTTAAATTTACCATATTGTACATGTCATATTATATTGAATTTAGCCTACTGGGATGTTGAGGGAATCGTGATGTAAGCAAGCACTTTGACCACTGCCTTGCTGGCTGAGCTTTGGGTCATATAATTGTTAGCTGAAGCCTTCTTGACTTGGCTGCTCATCTTGTTAACTCAGTCCTCCAGCCTCAGATTACACTGTGCACTTCTCAATCATTGCTGGGTATCTAGACATTCAATTCTGTAGGTAGAAGGAAGAATCCTTACAAATATTTCAGGAAATCCACTGTTAATGCCGTCAAAACAGTGAAAATAAACACAGTGCTTAATATGGTTGAAGTCTGGTTGAATTGTTTAATGAATACCCAGAGGCAATTATTCAAATTACCAATCAAAATATTTAATCTGCAGAAATGTAATTACTGAAGTATAAGTCTCTGCAATGAGATGCTCTTTTGAATTGTTATATGCTCATGTTATTTTTGTAGGTACTTCTAATGATTCCAGTCATCTACATCATCCAATACATCCTCACTTAGCCCAAGATCCATTGACGGGCCAAACTATCCTTATAAGTTCCATGTCTGCTCCTGTACATACGGAACAGATTTGTAAGTAATTGCAAGTTAACCTTCTGTCATAACATTTCACTTCTACATTTAAAAGTATTAATTAGAATGGTGGTCTGTCAGTGCTCATAGAGTTATTTCATCAACATTCCTAAATTAAAACAATTTCGTATTAAAAATGTACGTATATAAACAGTGTTAAGTAAGACACTTTGACCTGAATCTAATCTACTTTTAAAAAATCAGCACTATCCTGATATATCATTGTTTTCACGTGCACAATTTTTAATAAACAAAGAATTAGGATAATTAAAGTATCCTATTTCCACAGAATGCCAAATGTAACAGAACTTCATTTCAATGCAGTAGTATGTATATGTGTATCCCGAGTGGGCCAGAATATAAAACTGTAATTCTTTCTGTATTCTTTTTCAGCAACTCCAGAAACTCCATTACCTTCCCCTCCTCAAGGGTCTGGGCAAGAATATAAAATGTCTGCAAATCAGGCTTCAGTCATTGCACCGCAGTCAATTTTGAAACAAAAACCATTGTGATAATGTTTCTGTCTCTGCCTTACTTGTCCTTCCTCCCTCCCTCCCTCCCTCCCTCCCTTCCTTCCTTCCTTCCTTCCTTCCTTCCTTCCTTCCTTCCTTCCTTCCTTTCCTATGCACTAGATAAATTGGTAGGACACTTGCACATTTAAAAACTCAGGATTATAAGGGAAATGATTCCTCAGCAGCCACTACTGTGGGTGTTTTTTAAAACACCTCATGATTTGGAAAGTAATACTCACTGTTCTGACTGCTGCATACAACTGTAACTATGGACACTGCAGTCTGACAAATATGTATAGAGGTTGATATTATTTTTAGAACTTGTAACTGCATAGATTAGTTTTTTATTTCTTGTTTTAGTTGTTGTCTTAATGTTATTGGTTTAGATATGTATATAATATTTTCATTGTGACAGAATTGGTTAGTGCTTGTTTAGCTGTGAATTGTAGACATTAAAAAGCGGGTTAATCAGGCAAAAATCCAAAATTCCAATAATAGTAAAACAGTAGGCTACCAACCAAAGGACATGCCTCAAATAAAATGGAGAAAATACTTAATGGACAGAAATACCGAACTCATTAACAAAAAAGTTTTGATTTGCTTTCAAGTAAAATTTTAAAAGAAGAGTTGAATCCTCTCTGCTTACACGTTTGTATGAATCAGAGGGCATACCATGGGCAAATATATTTGAGGACTTCTTAAAATTTGTATCTACGGTAATGTCTATATCAGTCAATTGGACAGTGCCGAGGCATGGGTGCTAGCATATGTATTGCTAAATATACATGAGAACAAGGACTGGTATGCTTTTTGGTCAGGACTAACTAGTATTCTCCATAGCAATTTCTGGGCACATGTTGGGAACAGGTCCAGTCGAGGAACTTTTCACCATGTGCTTTGGATCTGGCCACCTCTCATGTGGGGCACAGAAAGTATAACTAGGAATATGGCCAGACCATGTCACTTGACCTCAGGGCTGGAGTATAGACTTTGTACTATTTAATTTACCTAGTGTCAATGTAGTCATTGTGTTTATTTGTCTCACTAGCTGGTGAATGAATGTTTCAGCAATCACTCCAGACTTCAGCTACAGAAAAGTTGTAGTTATGTGGTAGCTCTGTGTCTGGAGAGTTTGCTAACTCAAGTGGCAAATGTGCCCAAGTTCAGCTCCAGATGTTCCTGGCTTGAGCCGTGGTATTTCAAGTTAGAAGACAGCCAGCGCACCAAATACTCATCCTCTGGATTTTGAAGAGTTTTCAGAAGCTTGAGATGAATTGATTTACTATGACAAGCTCCCTTCTCCTCCTCTTTCTCCATTTCCAGTCTAGGGGAATCCAACATTAACTAAGTTTTGTGTCTGGAGTCTATAATGACCCATCTAGATTTGGACCCTCTGTGGATCTGCACAAAGGGAACTTTGTGACACATGCTTACTTGGGCATGTAACAACTTATTTACAATTTGTGAAAATAATCTATTATGATATATGAAGTGACCTGTTATTTTTACAATACTGATGCCATAAGAAAATCACCACTTTGCACATTTTATTTATTCCAGACAGCAATGATTTTCCTTTAATGATTTTAAAGTAGACTTTCTTCCCAGAAGTTATGTAAGAGAAATACAGAAAAACAGAGTAAAATGTTGCAGTTTGCTGAACTATTGCAAAGAGAAAACATAGAGTCAGAAATTCTGCAAGGTGAGATGTTGATCATCTTGAACCAGACACCTGCATAAGTCAAAGCATCCAAAGATGGTGTAGTTAAACCTCTGGCTTTTAAAATTTGCTCAAACTGATATGATTCTTCAGATATGTTTTTGCAGGCAGGGAATGCAACGCAGTAAATGCTGAGCTGACCTTAACGTTCAAAAACTTCAATGAGAATATACCTACCACCAGGTAGATGCTGTGTTTCTTTGTTATTTTAAAGTAGTTGTTTTTGTAAAGTCTGCAGATAGTAGCTCTTAATGTTTACCTTTTGCTTTTTAGAGTGTTTTTCTTTTTGCTGTTTACTGCTTATTTTTTATCAATGCATTTCTCTTTTTACAAGTACCTTTTAGTATGAGTTTTTCTGACAGAATGGAGTACCAAAATTTTGCCATTAACTTTAGGGGAATATGTACTGTGCTATTTTTGCAAGTTAGCCACCAAAACTTTGTGGGGAAACACAAAGGTAAAACATGCATGAGAGATGCTAAACAGCCCAAAAGTTGACTTGTCATAGAAAGAGTGTTGGACTCAAGATGGATCTGCAGGACTTTACCAGGTCAGATTAATTAAGTCAGTTGCATAAACATGGCAGTATTGGTCTGACCAAAAACATTTAACTGGAAGTAAAAAGTAGTCCCCAGGTTGGCCATTCTTGCTTAATATAAGCACTGTGAATAAATAGCTTAATAGGTTTGTTTTAACACTGTACTTTAGATATAAAGTGTACAATAAAATGTTTTCACACACTGCCAAAATGTACTGGATGAAAATACGCTTTAGTATTTCATCTGACAAAAAGTTATCTATTTTGTACGATATATTACATTTTTGAATAAGAACACCACTGTAATTTATTGGGAAAAGCTGATTTATTTTATAAATGTAACATTATTTTTGTAAACTTAATTATGAAAAATCAGAAGTGATTAGCTTTGTTAAATATTAAATTATAATGAGATGTAACTTTATATGTTTGAGCTCTGATACCAAGTTTTTGTGTTGAACATTTGGAATTGAAATGGTTGTTGGAAATATTTCAAATAGACTGTTTTCCATCAAAGCTGAATAAAGAAATATGAATGATCCAAATGACACATTTTTCTTTTGGTATTTTTTTTCAACTATTTACATAAACAATGACAATTCTTCATATTTATGCTATGAATAAATACAAAACTGTAACATGCTTTCATCTCTACAGTATTCACAGCATCACAGAACGGCTGAGGTTGGGAGGGACCTCTGGAGGTCGTCTTATCCAAGCCCCCTGCTCAAGCAGGATATTGAATTCATATGAAAAAATGTGATGGCAACATTTTAGTTGATTCTACTGTAACATGGCAAATTATTACATAGCTACGGTTTTCAATTTTTAGTTCTGACTCAGAAAAGAACTGAAGCACATGCTTAATTCCATCTGTGTTTAAAATGAAGCATATGTTTCATAGGCTTTTTTTTTTTTTTTTTTTTTTCCAGAGAGGGATACCTTAACAAATCACTCCCTTTCATTGTTCTAGTGCATTGTTGTAGAGGATAATTTAGTTGCATCTAAACAGTTATTTATTTTGTAGATAAAGACTTTGAAAACTTTAGAATGACTCTTCTCAGATACATTTTTTTGAAGATAACCAGTATCTCCTCAGGATTATGATCAGTTTTATGTCTCCTTTGAGTAGATTTCAAATAGGGGAGAGTTGGGGGTTTTTGATCAGGTGGTGGTAATAATACAGTGACTTGGGCTGTTTGCTTTTGATCACATGCTCATATATACTCTACTCTGGAGTGCAGAGTTGCAGGGCAAAGTTGTCCTGGGAGGAAGAAGAAGCTCTACTTTTGAATGCTGGAGATCTTTAGGTTCCTTTGAGGAACTTGTGTCTGTGGCTGATTACTTTAGATAAAGGATTTCTTTGCCCTTTACTTGTAAATGGTGATTTCGGTGAAGGAAATTTATGATTTTAAGGAACAGAAGAGATTTGGTGGTTTTTTCAGCCTACAATGGACAAAACATGGAATTCCCCCTGCATCTTCAATGGTATGAAGTGCTGACAGGCTTCTTTTAAAGGATTTCCATAAATCATCTTTACAAACAGCTCCAGAAGGTGAATCACGAGTGTATATTTTAAAGAGCAAGATGGATGTATTAACTTTGAGTTCTAATTGCCATACAAAATTCCTCCCAAGTAAGGAATTTTGAATGTGAGTGAAGGTATTTAATGAGCTCCAGGAACCTTCTGTGAGAAAAAATTTAATGTTCTCAGAATATAAGAAGATCTGTTACAGCTCTTGGTTAATGTTTGCATACCTGGCAGTTTTATTTTTACCTCAAGGATATATGTCAGTCTGTGACTGACTAAAATCTTTAACATCATTACAACAGACCATTTCTAGTTGGTCAGCTCAGATATTTGTGCTACTTATGCTAAAGTATATAGTAAGAGAATATTTAGCTCCAGATTTTACAGTAAGGCTTTCAAAAATCTTCCGTATTGATTTGCAGATGTCTAAATTTTTCATATTGTCCCTGGTGTAGAGCTATTAGCTTTCTTCTTTCCCTTTATTCTCCTTTGGAAAAAAAAACCAAAAAGAAATGAAAAAATTAGTTTACCCTCAAATTTAAAGCAATTGCATTAACAATGCAATTGTGTTTCCCTCTCTTCTGTTATTTTTGTAATATAAAAAGAAAACATAGTTGTCGTCAAGACTCAAATCAGTCATCTCTGCTTACTTCTGTTTCCTTATTGTCTTGTGGCATAACCAAATATTATCATTATTTGAAAAGTCTATGTGTAAATGAAGCACCCTCTGAAGTAAAAATCTAAATTTTATTACAGAAAAGAGTAAAAGTAAATTCCTGCTGAATTGCAGGAAATATATTTTCAAAAATATCTTCCATAAAAATAAAAATGCATGCCTAATTTCTAATCAAAATTATAAGCATTACTATTAAAGGCTAAGAAACTTAAAGAGAGAAATGAAATATCAAGACTTACACAGTGAAAGGGAACCTCAATTTTCTTTCACAAAATGAAAGAGGCAAATCATTGTCTTTGAACAGCAGAATATGTTAATTGCCTCTACACAGGATGGGCATAAATCTTGCTAGTATGGGGGAGCAAGCATGTTATGCCTAAAATTTGTTCTTATGACAATGATCTCTGTTCCTTAATTTGTGGTGGAGATATGATTACTACTGACATTATCTGGTAGTTCATCTGAACCAAGTGCAGATGTCACATCAAGACTAGATTTACTGGTGGGGCTGAGCAGGTTGTTTCTTCCTTACTAACAGTGCCTGATGTGGCAGCTGCTCCAGGTCACATTGTAGTGGCACAGCCTTGCACCAGCACAGAGCTCTTAATTACAGAATCACAGAACATTAGGAATTGGAAGGGACCTCAAAAGATCATCTAGTCCAATCCCCCTGCCGTAGCAGGAACACCTAGACGAGGTTACACAGGAAGGCATCCAGGCGAGTTTTGAATGTCTCCAGAGAAGGAGACTCCACAACCCCCTTGGGCAGCCTGTTCCAGTGTTCCATCACCCTCACTGAGAAGAAGTTTCTTCTCAAATTTAAGTGGAACCTCTTGTGTTCCAGTTTATACCCATTACCCCTCGTCTTACCATTGGTTGTCACCGAGAAGAGCCTGGCTCCATCCTCGTGACACTCACCCTTTATATATTTATAAACATTAATGAGGTCACCCTTCAGTCTCCTCTTTTCCAAACTAAAGAGACCCAGCTCCCTCAGCCTTTCCTCATAAGGGAGATGCTCCACTCCCTTAATCATCTTAGTTGCCCTGCGTTGGACTCTCTCCAGCAGGTCCCTGTCCTTCTTGAACTGAGGGGCCCAGAACTGGACACAATATTCCAGATGTGGTCTCACCAGGGCAGAGTAGAGAGGAAGGAGGACCTCTCTCGACCTACTGACCACCCCCCTTCTAATACACCCCAGGATGCCATTGGCCTTCCTGGCCACAAGGGCACAGTGCTGGCTCATGGTCATCCTCCTATCAACCAGGACCCCCAGGTCCCTTTCCCCTTCACTGCTCTCTAATAGGTTATTCCCCAACCTGTACTGGAACCTGGGGTTGTTCCTACCCAGATGTAACACTCTACACTTCCCCTTGTTATATTTCATCCCGTTTTTCACAGCTTAACTCTCCAGCCAGTCCAGGTCCCGCTGGATGGCAGCACAGCCTTCTGGCATGTCAACCACTCCTCCCAGCTTAGTGTCATCAGCAAACTTGCTGATGGTACACTCAGTTCCCTCATCCAGGTCATTGATGAAGATATTGAGTAATACTGGCCCCAGCACTGACCCCTGGGGCACCCCACTAGATATCAGCCTCCAACTAGACTCCGCCCCATTGACCACAACTCTCTGGCTTCTGTCCTTCAGCCAGTTCACAGTCCACCTCACCACCCAACCATCCAGTCCACACTTCCTCAGTTTAGCTGTGAGGATGCTGTGGGAGACTGTGTCAAATGCTTTACTGAAGTCACGGTAGACCACATCCACTGCTCTGCCATAATCCAACCACCTTGTTGGGTCTTCATAAAAGGCTATGAGGTTGGTCAAGCACGACTTCCCCTTGGTGAAGCCATGTTGACTGCCCCTAATGACCCTCTTATCCTTGATATGCCTTGAGATGGCACCAAGGATAAGGTGTTCCATCAGTTTTCCAGGGATTACTCAATGATCTGGGGCCTGACATCACTTTTTCATTTTGCAGGGGTGAATGTCAGTGATGCTTAACATGATGAGGTGTGCTATATCAGGTAAACGGCAGCAAACGTTGAAGATTTTCCTTTACCCAGTCTGATTAAGTGTAGTTTCATCTAAAGCTTAGACACTGCTCCAAGATTAGAGGAGGGCTAGAAATCACACTTAAAATTTCTTTGACTTGGATCTGAATAACATTGGCTGGTCTCTTTTAGTCTAACAGTTTTGAACCTCAGGTGTCTGATTAGGCTCAGTGGTTTTGTGGGGTTTGGACTCCCACATAACTGCCTCTGCCAGTTTGTTATTAGGTTGACCAAAGAGAAAGCAGTTGATGTTTTAGAATCTTGAATGTCTTCAAGGAAGCATAGTGACAAAGATTGCACAGGGAGATGTGTCTCTGGGAGTGAAATTATCTCAAGAAGTTAAGAAGACAGTAATTGGTTAGATAAAAATATTTTAATAGAGTATAGAATAAGATGTTCTACAGTCTTTGAAGGGGATTTAGCAAAAGAAGGAAGGAAAGAAGACCTGCAAAAATCTGATAACACTGTCAATTTCATGAAAAGATTCTAAGAACTGCTGCAATGGAGGTGTAAGATTAAACAGCTTTGCTCAAAATAGTTTGGTTTGTGTCCAGTATATCACCTGTACACTGTAAACAGCAGATGAAGTTGGAGAAGTTGATTAATTTTTGTTTTTTCTTCAGCAGTTCACAAAACATAATGCCATGGAGTGAAATAGGACCTTTCGTGTAGCTCATGGCAGTGCTTACTGTCACCAATCCCTTTTTTATCATCATGTCTTGTTGTATGTGGCACAGCTGAACCTGCCAGTTGCATCGCTCGCACTAGATGTGCACATGTCCTGACCACTTTTCCTGGAGCAGCTCTGGAAGTTCCCTCATTCTGGGAATACTGCAGGACAGCAAGTACTCGGTGAATGCTATGATGTCTGCAGTCAGTCACCTTACAAAGTGGTAGTACCAGCTGATACATTATGCTTACTTATGCTTTATTTCACACTTCTTACAGGCTAACTGAGAAGAAATAAAAATTTGATCAAGTTTATAGTTGGGTACAGAGGCAACATTTCAGTTTGATGCAACTTTGGAGGAAAAAAAAAGCGTTGGGAGCTGGGATGTTCTTGTCTATCACCTTCTCATCAGCCACTAGATCTGCAGAATCATTTGAGTCACTTTCTAGATGGCCCCTATTTAATGTCTTTTTTAAAATAAAGCAACTAGGTTACAACTGCTAGCTCGCTAAAAGTATGGCAAATTCATAGGAACACAGTTTTGAGATCATATAAAACTTTCAGTTTTAGTCTATGCATTTTGCTGCCTAAATGAAATGGTGCAGCTTATGTTACATTTTGATCAGCAAGCAGTTTTTTCCCCACTGTTTTTTTGACCTCCTCACAATTGAATGAATTTTCATGAATATGACTGACCAACAAAGCATCCCATTTTTCAGATGCCTGCCTTTTGTAATTTAAATAATGTAAGCATATGAACATGGGGATTTTGAATTAAGAGGCAAAGGCAATCTCACCAAAAGAGTTTATTCAATATATTTCTAACATCATCTATACTAAGATATAATTAAGATTATCATGGCCCAAGACTAATTTGCTGTGGTTTCCGAAAAGTGGAGCAGATAGCAATTGTAATAGAGGACAAGAATTTTCCATATAAAATTTTTCATTGTCATACTAGAGTTTTTTAATGAGTATTAGACTTGATCAGAAATGTAATAAAACAGAACAATATTCTAAAATATGCAGACAGAGGTATTATAAAATAACAAACTTTATATATTTAATTTATGTACTGTGAAGTACGCTTTTCTTTTGCAACATGAACATTAATATCCAATTTTTATCTCAACAGCAAAATCACAATTTAACTGTAGCATGATCTGCCCTCTATTTTAATGCAGGCTTTTTTGCAGGTTGATTAAAATTGCATTGTGTGATTAAATACATAGAGGCAGATATTCCATCCCTGTGACATTGTGCCTCTTTCAGAGATTGACAGCCTGAGGTACTGTTCATTAAGCAACAAATAATTTGAAAATGAAAATAGGGATGGAGTCCTTCTAGAGGACAGGAAAAGAATACATATCTCCCTGACCATGAGGAAGGTAATGCTGGAGCTTTCAGCTAAGCAAACATGCTTAAGGAGAAATTTTCACTTTGAAGATAGAGATAATAGTGGTAAAAAAAATCTCTTAAAAAATAAAGTGTCATTAAACTTGAGTGTACCCTATTAGAGAGGATAAATTCAAGAAGGCTTGATGAGCACAGCAGTCAGCCAAGGAACTAGCACAGCACTATTGCCTTTTGCAGTGTCTCAGCTTCTGGAGCTGTATGAGTATGTGAATAGGAATCTTTGTTTTATCATGGTTAGAGCAAGCTTCAAGGCATCATGGTTAACAGACAACCTCATCAAACACTGAAACTTACATGCAGAAAAATCAGAAGACATATTATTTTGATTTGGAAATAATTCAGCTTATTGATTTTTTATACAAGTTAATCTTGCTGGTATTCTGAGTGCTCTTTTCAAATTTTAAATGCTTGGGATTGACCATGCTATGTCAGATGTCATCTTCATGCTCTTTCTGGTCGGGGGAAGTGAGGGTGGTGAATGAAGACGTTAAAAGGCAAAAAAAACCCCAAAACAGTAGGAACTATCAGACCCAAAGAATACACCTCTATCAGCACACTAGATAGACTCATGGGACCTACTTAACTAATGCATGTGAATTGAACTATTTGCTCAAATTACTGTCTTCAATCCTAATAATATAATTTGCTGGTGATTAAAGTTGTTTAGTGTAATAACTATTAATTGTATTGCTCTGTCCCTTCTCTCACCTGAATCTTATCTCTCCCAGAGTAAGAGTGCTTATTTATTTACAGCTTAATTCATATTGAATCCTCTGACTAAGAATCCTTGAACTCATCAAGTGTACAGCACTTGTGCTGTCACACTGCTAGCCCCATTTCATGTGAGCTCAGGCTGAGTTTCTTGGGGCAAAAAAAGGTACATACTAGAATAACTAGAAAGAGCAAGAGGAAATAGCAGCAGAATTAGGAGGATGCAGAATATCCTGTCATTTCTGTTACTTGCTGCTGCTGTACTCACTACTGGCCATTTATAACCTCTGAACATGTTAGCAACTGCATGGTACTTCATCATATCACAGGGAGATATATGGTGACACAAAGGTCCATATGACTCCACTCATTTTCTCTATGCAACCTACTTCTGGATTGTTATGGGCAGTGTTTGGAAGGATGCAAACAGCACAGTCATTTCATCCCATTCTTTTTTTTTAAAAAAAAAAACACAAGTGCATGAGTGCACAAAGTGCTTTGCCTCTTTGTGCTTTATTTCATTCATAATACTGATCCTGAAGTATTAGTAAAAATGTAACATTTGGACCAGATCTTAGCTGATGCACTTTCTCTACCACTCACCTTACTAAAATCATCTTTCAGCAGTGTTTATCTTCTATTACCATTCAATTTTACTACAAGGTAGTTTAAGATTTTAATCTAAGTTCGTCATGTGATGGAAGGACAGTCATGTACACCAGTATTTCTGTAAATGAGCTATCATTGCAGTCAGAGTGTCTGCTACAATGCTTTAAAGCTGCTCTTCTGTGAAGTTCTGTAATTTGGGTGCAATGTGTATTACAGGTTAATCCCCACTACACACAAGCCAATTCACCAATTTAAACCTCATTATTTCCTGTCACTTTGTTTTAACCTGCAACCAGCAGAGGAAACAAAGCTGTGCCCATTGTCCACTACCATTTGCTTTATATATGGAGACACTGAGAGTTATTTGTTGACCTTTGAAGTAGAGTGTCAAGCTCCTTTAATATTCTTTCGTTTCAGATGATGAGGAATACAACTGAGAGTGCTTGGTCAGTCCCACGTGACTCATGTCCTCCTTGGTAATGAGGCTAAGTGGTGCAGATGACCCCGAATGTAAGAAGAGAGCAGCAGAGTGCCTGCTCCAGCATGTCTGTAGGGCTACATCACCCTGTTACTTGAAGGGAGTTAACTTCAGCTGCTTCTTCTGTGGAATAAAGACAACTCAGACTCCACTAACACTGTTGCTCCATTGGAATGATTCTTATTCATTCACTGGGCATTTTGCTTTTTTTATATTACAAATATTACAAAGCAAAACAGTGCAGTATGTCATAGTTTAAATGATGATGGAAGAAAAATTTTGTGAAAGAGAATAGCTTGTTTTTTCAAACTATGATGCATAAATAAGGGATTCTATTATCTCTGTCCATATATAAAGTAGGAGTATCTGAGTATCACTCGCTAGTGTAACCTAGTGTGTAAGAGTAAGCAGCTTCAGAGCATGAGGTAGATGTCCTCAGGCTGCTAAGACATTTGAGATATAATCTGAAAAAATGTTTAGCACTGATCCAATCCAACAGAGCACTTAAGCAGTGCTTAACTTCAGAGTCATGGCTGACTTCATTGGAGCTTAAGCTTAAATGTGAGTGCACTCTGGCATGCTGTGCTGTTTAAGGATTGTCGTGGTTTAAGCCCCGGCTGTAAATTAGAACCACGCAGTCTACTTCCCCCCCCCCCACACTCCCCAGAGGGATGGGGAGGAGAATCGAAAGAATGTAACTCCCACGGGTTGAGATAAGAACAGTCCAGTAACTCAGGTATAACACAAATCACTACTGCTGCCACCAATAATAATAATGATAAGAGAAATAACAAGGGAAGAAAATATGATACCGCTCGCCGGAAAAGAGCCCGACCGAAAAGAGAACGTGCCCTTCCGGGTAGCTCCCAGTTACATCCCCGGGCATGACGTGCTGTGGTATGGAATACCTCTTTGGCTAGTTTGGGTCAGGCGTCCTGTTCCTGCTTCCTCCCGGCCCCTCCTCCTCCCTGGCAGAGCATGAGACTCACAAAGTCCTTGGTCAATCTAAACATCAGTGTTATCAGCTCTGTTTCGAGGCTAAAAGTCAAAAACACAGCACTGCACCAGCTACTAAGAAGGAGAAAAACTGACTGCTACTGCTGAACCCAGGACAGTATCCACCCCTTATTCCATACCATTCACGTCATGCTCAGATCCCACATTTTCCATATACCCTCCCTCTCATTTCAGTCCACTGTTATCTTAGTGCACGGACCAATTCCTATAAAGCTACTGAGTCCGTTCGGTTCATGATGTTGGGCTCCATCTCTTGTAACAGTCTTTCAGAGCAGGAGAAGCTGTGTGCAGTGTTGGATCGTTGTCTGCTGATGCTGATCATTCCTTTACTGTAGAACTCATCCGGTTCTATCAAAGTTCATTCTCTGTTGGGATGATGGTCGGAGGGAAGTCAGGGCCAGTCGCTGGTGCCCTGCAGACTTCTAGTTGATGGCTATAGCAGGCAACAGCGTACAATTGAGTTCATTGTCTGTTTTCCCCTAAAATCAAATCCCCTTGAGGTACGCATCGGACTTCCCCATCTTCCTGCATTACCCACCAAGTATATCCAGGTCCCTGAGCAAAAGCAATCCCACGAGTGGGTTTGCCTTTACCTGAAGCAGGAATAACCCAGACTGTCTTCCCCAGCAAATTCTTCATGTGCACCACAGGAACTTTGTCCCCCTCTACAATATGTAAAAGTTCTGACTGGGCTGGGCCAGCCCTGTTGGCAGATCCTCTGGGGTTGACCAACCAGGTGGCCTTTGGTAAGTGTGTATCCCAATGCTTGAAAGTTCCCCCACCCATTGCTCTCAGTGTAGTTTTTAACAGCCCATTGTACCGTTCGATTTTCCCAGAGGCTGGTGCATGGTAGGGGATGTGATATACCCACTCAATGCCATGCTCTTTGGCCCAAGTGTCTATAAGGTTATTCCGGAAATGAGTCCCATTATCTGATTCAATTCTTTCTGGGGTGCCATGTCGCCACAAAATCTGGTTCTCAAGGCCCAGGATAGTGTTCCTGGCAGTGGCATGGGGCACAGCGTATGTTTCCAGCCATCCGGTGGTTGCTTCCACCATGGTAAGCACATGGCGCTTGCCGTGGCGGGTTGGTGGGAGTGTGATATAATCAATCTGCCAGGCCTCCCCATATTTGTACTTCAGCCATCGTCCTCCATACCAAAGAGGCTTTAACCGTTTGGCTTGTTTAATTGCAGCACATGTTTCACACTCATGAATAACCTGGGCAATAGTGTCCATTGTTAAGTCCACCCCTCGATCATGGGCCCATCTATATGTTGCATCTCTGCCCTGATGGCCTGAAGTGTCATGGGCCCACCGAGCCAAAAATAATTCACCTTTATGTTGCCAATCTAAGTCCATCTGAGCCACTTCAATCTTAGCAGCTTTATCCACCTGTTGGTTGTTCTGGTGTTCCTCAGTGGCCCGACTCTTGGGTACATGGGCGTCTACATGGCGTACCTTCACCAACAGCAGCTACACCACCCCCAGCGACAAGTACAGCCACTACTCAAACTTCGACTGCAACAGACAGTGCAGCTACCCCAGCTCCAAACACAGCAGCTACACCACCCCCAGCGACAAGTACAGCCGCTACTCAAACTTCAACTGCAACAGACAGCGAAGCTACCCCAGCTCCAACCACAGCAGCTACACCACCCCCAGCGACAAGTACTGTTGCTACTCAAACCACAGTGATGACTGCAGCTAAACCAGGGGACCAATTCGTACCAATATCGATTGCCCCTCTACGCAAGAGAAAAAGCAAAAAAGAGGCAAGAAGGGTGAAGCAAGATGAAGAAACAATGTATTCACCACTCAGGACAGCATCTGTTATCGTGTTATTTGTGGGAATTCAGTGGCGGTGAGGGAGAGAGACAGGCCCTGCGGGGACCCTGGAGGGTCCTGCTGCTGGGAACAGTGTGTTCTTCATGCTGAATGTAATAGCTCATCTCTGCTGCTCCCCCAATTTTGTGGGGGTGGTGTAGCTGCTGTGCTCGGAGCTGGAGTAGCTGCGCTGTCTGTTGCTTCGCCCTCAGATCCAGGGACATTTTTTCTCTTTTGAAGGTGCTGGATAGCGTTGAACAAGGCCCGGTAAGCATAGGCCAAGCCCCAGCACGTTGACATGATTTGTCCTTCTCTGGTATGACCAGGATGACAGCACACCTCATTTAAGTGTTTTACTAATTCTTCTGGATTTTGCAGTTGTTCGGTGGTGAAATTCCAAAACACTGGAGGGGCCCACTGACCTAGGTACTTGCCCATACTATCCCACACACCCTGCCACTCATGGCTGTCCAGCCTCGGGGAAAATCTCTCGGTCCCCCTATTTTGTCGTCTAACCCCAGACAAGACCCAAACCCGACTCTGCTTAACTCTTGAGATCAGACGTAATGGTTGTGAACAAAACACACTCTGTATGCGTGTCAACATGGTGACCCCCATCACAATCAGCAAACAGGTCTCAACAATATTAAAAGGCCACTCAAAAATTTCAAAACTCTCAAACGATGCTGTAAACGGTCTGGAAGGGGCACTGGGAGGGTAAAAGAATGTCTCCTTCATAGGTTGACCACCCAGGAAGGAGAAAAAAGATGTATAGTTGCTAAGCATTTGTATTATATACCTCCCAAAGTATAAAAGTGGTGACCACACTGGGAACACAAGCCAGATCAGTTTCATGATCAATCCTTCTATTGTATTACAAGTCATTGCCACAAAATACAACGAGACAACAACCTTAGCCCAAGCCCCACACTTGAAAAACACCAACACAGCAAATACCGGCTCTAAGTAACCTACGGCATATTGAGACTGTGAGATCAAAAACAACAACTTTGAGAGCCAATAAATCAGCATTGTGACGAGTGACTATTAATCTAAAACACTGAATGCTTATCACAAATACGATTAGACACACTCCGGTCAGATCTGTCGTTATCTCAACCCTTCGTGCCCCACGTTGGGCGCCAAAAAAGAACTGTCGTGGTTTAAGCCCCGGCTGTAAATTAGAACCACGCAGTCTACTTCCCCCCCCCCCCCCCCTCCCCAGAGGGATGGGGAGGAGAATCGAAAGAATGTAACTCCCACGGGTTGAGATAAGAACAGTCCAGTAACTCAGGTATAACACAAATCACTACTGCTGCCACCAATAATAATAATGATAAGAGAAATAACAAGGGAAGAAAATATGATACCGCTCGCCGGAAAAGAGCCCGACCGAAAAAAGGATGTGCCCTTCCGGGTAGCTCCCAGTTACATCCCCGGGCATGACGTGCTGTGGTATGGAATACCTCTTTGGCTAGTTTGGGTCAGGCGTCCTGTTCCTGCTTCCTCCCGGCCCCTCCTCCTCCCTGGCAGAGCATGAGACTCACAAAGTCCTTGGTCAATCTAAACATCAGTGTTATCAGCTCTGTTTCGAGGCTAAAAGTCAAAAACACAGCACTGCACCAGCTACTAAGAAGGAGAAAAACTGACTGCTACTGCTGAACCCAGGACAGGATAAGGCAGCATGCTGCTGCATGCCATCCTGGAGAATGGAAAATACTGCAGTGCTGCAGCCCATCACAAAAATTGTTGTTGCTTCAATCACAGTATTTTAAAAGACACAACCACTATCAGCAGAATAAATGCTCTCTCTCCTGTATACAGGAAACAATCATAGAAGAGTTAGGGTTGGAAAAGACGTTAAGATCATCTAGTTCCAACCACCCTGCCATGGGCAGGGACACCCCACACTAAACCATGTCACCCAAGGCCTCATCCAACCTGGCCTTGAACACCTTCAAGCATGGAGCATTCACACCCTCCCTGGGCAACACATTCCAGTGCCTCACCACCCTCCCAGTAAAGAATTCCTTCCTTATATCCAATCTAAACTTCCCCTGTTTAAGTTTGAACCCATTACCCCTTGTCCTGTCACTGCAGTCCCTAATGAATAGTCCATCCCCAGCATCCTTGTAGGCCCCCTTCAGATACTGGAAGGCTGCTATGAGGTCTCCATGCAGCCTTCTCTTCTCCAGGCTGAAAAGCCCCAACTTTCTCAGCCTGTCTTCATACAGGAGGTGCTCCAGTCCCTTGATCATCCTCGTGGCCCTCCTCTGGACTTGTTCCAACAGTTCCATGTCCTTTTCATGTTGAGGACACCAGAACTGCACACAATACTCCAAGTGAGGTCTCACAAGAGCAGAGTAAAGGGGCAGGATCACCTCCTTCGACCTGCTGGTCACTCTCCTTTTGATGCAGCCCAGGATACAGTTGTCTTTCTGGGCTGCGAGGGCACACTGAAGCCGGCTCATGCTCATTTTCTCATCAACCAACACCCCCAAGTCCTCCTCTGCAGGGCTGCTCTGAATCTCTTCTTTGCCCAACCTGTAGCTGTGCCTGGGGTTGCTCCGACCCAGGTGTAGGACCTTGCACTTGTTATGGTTAAACATCATAAGGTTGGCATCAGCCCACCTCACAAGCGTGTTGAGGTCTCTCTGGATGGCATCCCTTCCCTCTGGCGTATCAACCGACAAAATGCAGATCAAGCTAAATGTCCTCTATAAATAGCAAATATTCCCCTACCTTTTCATCATTTTGAATACAAATTAATCACAGATGGAAAATTCTGATTTTTATACCTGGATATTGGTTTTGAAGGAAGGAAGTAACTCTGTCCACCTTCATACGAAGTGCTGATGGAACTGACTGCTCAGCCACCAGCTATGTAGAAACTTTTGTCCTATTGCAAAGCTATGCTCACAAGTGGAGTTATACTCACATACTTGAAATAAGATTGGTGACAGAATGGACTATGAGAGACTGTGATATGTTCTAACACCTTTAGCCACAGTACCTCTCAAAATGGTTCTAGCAATGAGAACTTTACGCTGTAGCTAATACATGAATCAGCACCAATTTTCCAAGGTATTTTTGCACCTAACTACTACTGAAAGCAATAGAAATTGAGTACCTAAATAGTAATTAAGTGCCCATGTATCTTTGAGGATCTGTGCTTTTGATCTAAAAATCTGTCAGTCCAGCTCATTACAAGTTCTATATTTACTTAAAAAAATATATGAGGTATGAATTAAGGGTAAAATTAATTAATAGTGGCATTAACTGTAGCAAAGCAAAGAGACAGACTGCACTGACAGAGAAAGTAGAAAGGATAATGGATTTAATGGCTTGTGTTCTAATGGAAAAAAATAGCCTACTGCATAAGACTGTCATATCTGAAAAAAATGTGGCTACCATTTACAGTTCATAGAGGGACAAAAAGGTTTATACACTAGCAGTATATAAATAACTGAAAAGAGTAAGCTGAGATCTTTATAGTAGCAGTGAATATATATTCCTTTGGAAAAGCCTCAGCCCAATTTTGCATCTACAGAATCTCTCCTTGCTCAAGGGACTGACTTATCTCAAGCACCCAGCCCTGAGAATGGATCCATAGAATCATAGAATCATAGAATCATAGAATCATAGAATAGTTAGGGTTGGAAAGGACCTTAAAATCATCTAGTTCCAGGCCCCCTGCCATGGGCAGGGACACCTCACACTAAACCATGCCACCCAAGGCCTCATCCAACCAGGCCTTGAACACCGCCAAGGATGGAGCATTCACAACCTCCTTGGGAAACCCATTCCAGTGCCTCACCACCCTCTCAGTAAAGAATTTCTTCCTTATATCCAATCTAACCAAATTGGTCAGGCAGGATTTCCCCTCAGTGAAGCCATGCTGTCTGTTACCAAGCACCTTGTTGTTTTTCATGTGCCTTAGCATGCCTTCCAGGAGAATCTGCTCCAAGATTTTGCCAGGCACAGAGGTGAGACTGACTGATCTGTAATTCCCTGGGTCATCCATTTTCCCCTTCTTGAAAATGGGGTTATATTTCCCTTTTTCCAGTGGTCAGGAGCTTCACCTGACTGCCATGATTTTTCAAATATGATGGCCAGTGGCTTAGCAACTTCATTCGCCAGCTCCTTCAGGATCTGTGGATGAATTTCATCAGGTCCCATGTACCTGTGTATATTTAGGTTTATAAGATGGTCTCGAACCAGATCCTTTCCTACAGTGGGGCAAGGGGTATACCAGGGGTGTACTGGAGATATCCAGTCTCTCTAAGAAAACACCTATTGAGGAACAAGCATGAAACCTGTTGTCTTCATTTCCTACTGGATAACACAGGGAACTCATTGTTTAGCTTACTAACTGCCATGGTTATCATTTAAAGTATGTCTCCAAGCAGGGTAAGGACAGAGTCCCTAAATCAAGACTGAGAATTTGAGCAGTTGGCGGTAAGCCAGAAAGTTAAACATTCCTAGTCCAGATATCCACAATGTGAGTATTCACAGGTGTGCTAACCACTAAACTAGCAACTAAATGGCAGAATAGGACGTTGCCTCCTTCTTCACCCGTTTTCTTGACTCCATGAGGACACTTGATCTAGTTCAAAGCTATTGAGGTTAAGATGTTCTGGCTGTGTATGTAAGTAAAAATGTAAGAGCTTTATTATGGTACCTTGGTGTTAGGTGGAGAAGAATTTTGAGGATGGCAGCTGGGATCTCAGCTCCTCTTTGTTTCTCTCTATATTCAATGATGCAGGATGTTATTTGTGGCCTCTGAGCCACCTCTGAACTCTCACTGGCATGCCAGCTATCTTACTGGAAGCACAAGCTTAAGCTTGAAGGTATAATGCACTGATATGGCCAAACTGCCTTCAGATCTGCTAGCATTTCTGTGTAAGTGCTAACTAGGTATTCTTCACCTATGCTGCAGGACAGGCATATATTGGATCTGCATGGCAAGATTTGGAGAGTGGGGGAACTACAGCTTCTGTGAGAAGCTGTGAGAAGCTTGCTTCACGTCTGATAGAGCCAGTGCCATCCAGCTACAACATGACCCACCACTGGCCAAGGCTGACCCAATCAGTGATAATGGTAGTGCCACAGGGATAACACATTTAAAAAGAGGGAAAAAGACTGTGCTGGAGAAGTTGCAGCTGGAGAGAGGAGTGAGAATATGAGAGGAACAGCCCTGCAGACACCAAGGTCAGGGCAGGAGGAGAGGAGGTGCTCCAGGTGCCAGAGCAGAGGTTCCCCTGCAGCCCATGGTGCAGCCCATGCTGAGGCAGGCTGTGCCCCTGCAGCCCATGGAGGTCCATGGTAGAGCAAATTCCACCTGCAGCCCATGGAGGACCCCACCCTGGAGCAGAGGGATACCTGAAGGAGGTTGCGACCCTGTGGGAAACCTGCACTGGAGCAGGCTCCTGGCAGGACCTGTCACTCTGTGGAGAAAGGAGCCCACACTGAAGCAGGTTTGCTGCAGGACTTGTGACCCCACAGGGGACCCGTGCTGGAGCAGTCTGCTCCTGAAGGACTGAATGCGTAGAAGGGACCCATGCTGGAGCAGTGATGGCTGCAATCGGCCCCAGCTTGGTGATAACATCCCAGTTGCACTTCTTCTGCCAGTTCAAAAGTTATGGGGGAAATAAGAGAGAAAATAATAAAAAGAATGACTTTGCAACGATATTAAAATAAATAGTTTCAGTTTCATGTTCTCATGGCATTTGACTTAAGCTGCTTGATAGTAAAGAAGTGGCTAAGGAATAAATTACAGATGCATGGTCCAGATCTCTAGGTATGATGGCTAAATGCACAGTCTAATTTGCAGAGGAAGAACTCTAACCTCTCCTCATCCTGGGGATGCTGTGTGCAGGGCCAGCCCTCAGGCACAGGTTAGAGCAGCCCTGAGATTACCTTCTAAGTAGATAGGTCCCTCAGCAAGCACAAGATTACTCCCAAAAGAATGTTATCGACCTGGTGTTCAATTTGGTTTAAAATGATTCATGTACTAATTGAACTTCTACTACTTACCAGCTGAAATATCATTTGACCTCCCTGTTAGGGAATGTAGTTTTGTTCCCGTGTCCTGGCAATTGTCATTGTGAAATTGACTACCACTGCCAAAATATAAGCAAGTAGCTGCAGAATGAATTCTACTGATTGAATGTCCTGTGTGAGTGTGATCAGGTAAATATAGTGCTGCAGCTGATTTTTTTCAAAGAAAAAACCTAGAAAATGCTTTAGGGTACCAATTCAAATAGGCAGAAACCAGAACTTAGCACAAACCAGGAACAATACTGCCCAGTGAATTAATTGTTCAAATGCCCTGGCTCATGCTAGTAATAGAAAAAGTACCAGACAATAGTGTACAATCTTCTTCATAATTATTTATTAAATCCCAGAATACTTGAAAGATGAGATAAAAAAGGAACAAGAAAGTGATTTAAAACATCCCTGCCAGAATCACTCCAACAAATATTCAGTTGACTAAAGGGCTTGTATTTCCAGTAAATATGTAATGACTGAAAGAATCCCTTCTTTCCTTATTTTTTTTTTTTTTGGTAGTAGTTAATACTTCTTAAAACACTTCTTCATCAGGGAATGTAGTGATAGGAGAAGGGATAATGGCTTCTAAACTTAAACAGGGGAAGTTCAGGTTGGCTATAAGGAAGAAGTTCTTTACTGTGTGGGTTGTGAGGCATTGGAATGGGTTGCCCAAAGAAGTGGGAATTACTCCACCCCTGGCAGTGTTCAGGGTCAGGCTGGACAGAGATTTGGGTGACATGGTCTAATGTAAGGCAACTCTGACTATGGCGGTGGGATTGGAACTAGATGATCTTAAGGTCCTTCCCAAACCTAACCATTCTGCGATTCTATGATTCTTTATATTTGGGCACTCCATCTTTAGATGTATTCATCTGTGCCACAAAAGGTTTGACACACATCTTTTTCTTTCCACTTATTTATCTTTTCCCAGAGCATAGGTTTGTATTGGTGCCCCAAATGGTGATAAAGTGTAGTTCCACTAAACTAGTCTTTTATAAATCTCAGATTTCAGGGAGACTGCTGCAGTGTCACCTAGTGATTGTTCAGAACTAAGTGGACACTTGTTGAAGCAACTAGACAGAAAGCCTCCAGGAACTAAGTAGTAATGCATTTCCATTATGCCCTGGCATCCTTCCTCTACTCTTTCTTCATAAAGGAAGCTCACTTTTTAGCCTTGAAGAAAGAGCTGATTGGGTATGTAGAACCCTACTCAGGGTCTGAATTGAAGCTTCACAAAAGCTGAACAGTTCTGGATTTGGCTTTGAGTTGGATGAGGGTTTTGGGGTTTTTATGTGTTTGGGTTTGTTTTTTTATTTCTATTAATTTAACTCTTTTAGCTACTATTTAGAGAGGAGTTGGGACAGCTAATATGACATATATGAAACCAAATTGTCCATGAAAAAATTGAAAGGGCAAGCGTTCAGTGGAAGCAGAGCATCATTATGATTCTGTCTCTTGTGGCAATACAAAGACATCAGGAGAGGGAGTTATCAGGAGCCGGTGTGTCTCCAGGGCTGGTACACTGACAAACCAATAACACCTCAGTGCCAATAATTTACTCATCTCCTAAACCTTACAGGCTTGTCCATTTTCTCCGTGCCTAGAAAATATTTTTATTTCCAGTCAGACCTTCAAGGGACAGTGAATTAGAGCTAGATATGTGTAATAACGTATTTGGTCTCATGCGTTCTGCCAGCATCACTGTGAACTTCAGTGTGAGCCTGTGGGTTTCAGTGTGAGACTGTGCTCCAGACCTTAGCCCCTCTCCTTCCCAGTGGAAAAGTCCAACTGAGCCTCCAGAGTTCACGGGAGTGTACATGCCATGGGAAACAGCACAGGCCACAGATTGCTCATTTCTCCTCTAAAGGATGGAGATCATGGAGCTATCAATGCCAAAAGACTTCACAACCCTAGTCTGTATGTGTTACTCGCAGAGGTGATCAAAGCAAAATAAGGATCACAGTAATGGAAAGATAGACACATTGAGGTCAATCAGCTTAAGGTACTGACATGCAGATACTTGAACTATAACCAAGAAAATCTGTTGTTCTTTATATTAGGTCTTATGCAACTGACAGAGAGACAATATATGTCTTTCTTCTGAATAAACTGTATAAAATGATATTGACATTTACAGGTATATTGATCTTCTCAAGCACAGAGAATAAAAAAAAAAAAAAAGCCAACACAGAAGTTGAAGCAGTTTGATGGTCCCTTCATTTTATTATAACTCACATCACTTTCATAAAAGAAAATTACATCTTGAATAACACCTACCTAATTGTGTGTTTCAGAAAGATTTAAACTTGGGATTAAGTGATCTGACGAATCAGAGCTTTATGTATAGAGATCTCCTGAGCATATTAACAAAATACTAAAAAAAGAAAGTTTTGTATTTGGTCTTCCAAAAAAACCTTTTAGTCTGTTATGTAATACAAAAGTTATAAGGTTGAAGGTAGTAAACAGGCTTTCTCTCTGTAAGAGACAAAAGAGAGAAATAGGAACGAACAAGTGAATTTCAGCACAGTTAAAAGTACAAGTAAGAAAACACTGCTCATGTTTCTTGGTGATGCAAAAATGGGAGCAGAGGAGAAGAAGAAAGATGTAACTATTATCTTTGGAACCTACGATAATAACGCAAAAAAAAAAAGTTTTCCTTGAGGGAAAAGAGGAACTGCCCATTAAAGCAGGATATTTTTACTGTAAACGTGTTTGTCACCCTTTTCACTTCCATGTGATGTTCACTTTTCATCTCTAGGTCTTAGCATAATTCTTAGTGTCCTGTCTTGCTGGCCAGCAGCGATTAGGGTCCAACAGCCTGAGGGGGCTGTAGCAGTACAGTAGCCATGGAGTGTCAGATGATGCTGGAGACAAGCACCCGAGTGAGCCCTAATGTAAGGCACAGTCTTCCCTACTTCAAATTTTGTTAAATATATTTTTTAAAATTGCATGCAATTGCAAATAATTAGGCAAGTCCACATAGCCCCTGCCTGCAGTTATACAGTATTTTGTCTATGACTTTGCTCATTAGTTCAGTGTCACCTTTGACAATCCCTATTTTCCATAGTAACTTTCTGACCAAAGACAAAATAGAGATTTTTTTAAATTTGATGCTTTTGATCTTTGGATTATTCATAAAAAGATGTCAGGTGGATATTAATAACCTAACTTTTTGGGTTTCAACCCAAATGTTTCATAAGAAAGCTATTTCTGGCCTAGTAATTTTGCAGTAAGAGACCTTCCACTTCTATAACACTGTTCATTGTAGACATAGGTATGAAACAATACTCTTGATATTCAGGAGGGTATATTAAAATGCAAAAAATTTCTTTATTGATTATTAGATCTTTCACACTATTAATACAGTATCTTCCTAAATACAGCATCTATAAAGATGTAAATGACCATATTACACCTGTGCATCTGAATAAAAAGTAGATGTAAAGGCTTTTAAAATAGTAGCCACAAAGCTCACTGAGAATTCCTTTATTGTGCCATTGAATTTCATGGCCAGTTTCCACAAGCTGGACTTTGGGGGAGAAATCTGAACATTGAAGGCACCAAAAAAAAGGGTGAGATTTGACATCTCAAGGAAGAAAAAGCTGATACAGGAACAGAATATGAATACAGCAAGACTCAAAAATAGCCTTCAGAAAAAGTGTCACAAAACAAAGCTGTAGATTATTAAAATACAAAATTTCCCTCAAAACATGTAGATTTCTGTCAGAACTGAATACCAATTGGTATTCTCAGGGTTATTTTGTTTGTTTGTTTGTTTCTTTCCTTATATTTGAGACACCTAGGTACTGGTACTTCTTGTACCAGTCCCGCTCACCCCAGTGAAAGCAGCAGGTGCTCAGAAGGTCTGAAAAAGAGAAAACATCTGGTTTTAAGAGGGAAACATACATATTTCTATGAAATACTGGACAAAGAATATGCCATGCCAGGGAATTGCCAATTTTATAATAAAATAAAATAGTAGTATAACTGTAACACACCACATTCAAACACAGGGATGAATGATGCTTGAACAATGAAGCTATAATTTTATACTTCAGAAAATCAGTATTGGTACTATGATAAGCCAGTATTTGTTATAATAGACATGGCAGAGGTTTACATAGTCAGACAATTACTGCTGATATCAAACTGGTCCAACATGTTTTACAGGATGTTCATTGTCTTGGCAGATATTGTAGACTCCATGATTCCCAGAATATGAATTCAGTACCACAATAGGAACCACCTATTATCCTCTTAAAGTACCAGAATATAGCCTCAACTAGGAAGGTTTTAATGCAGGGTTTCTTCTTCTAGTGTCGGAAATTTGTCCACGAGCTACCATCAAGTCATTCTTCTGTTTAAATTATTTGAAAAAGTAGTATTATTGTTCTGTGAAAGCAGGACATGTTCACAAGATCACAATGTCCTGGATATAACCTACACGGAATCTTTTTAGACTGTTTTGCCCTTTACTTCTCAAAACAAACATGTAATACTGCAAGAAGAATACATCAAGCAGACTTACAGCTCATCAGTAATACTTTCAGACTAATAGGAAAAGACAAGGTTTTATTTCAATGAGGCTCCAAGGACTGATCATGGGAGCCTCATGGCTGTGCACGAAACAGTGAGTCAATCTGTAACAAAAATTTCTCTGATTCTTACATGCTATTTTATATTCTGTTTTACTTTCCCCAGTCTCAACATTATGAGGGAAAAAAGGAATTTAGGAATGGGCATGGAACTTTTTTAAGTCTGAAATTTCCTCTGAAACTGGACTTCATTTTTTGTCATAAAACTTCATGACATCAGGCTGCTGCTTTTTATTTCAAATATATATTCATAATCTCAGTACAGTTCTTCTTCTAAAATTAGTATTTCTAACCCCTAAAATAAGCTACGAAACTCCTAAAACTCAGGACCTGCTTTTGGTAATCACATAGGAAAGCCACTGATATACAACTGGCCTTAACCAGAATACTTTGGGGTGGACTCAGTAAAAAATATAAGCAGCTAAAGAAATGTTTTCTGGAGAACTTTCATAATTTTTATAAATATACACATATTGAAGTGTAGCTAGCTTCTTTTTTTTTTTTTAAATTAAAACTTTATTTGGTTTCTTCCATCTGTAAAATGTGATTAATTATAAATTAAAGAATTACCCAAACAGCACTTGAGATTGTGCTAAACTGAAATGTTTTATAAAATATTTATATTGATTTTAACCAAATGCAAGATTTTTAGATAAAAAGACTCTTTGATCCATATTCAGTGCACCAAAAACTAACTTTCCTAACTTTGATCATAAAAAGACATCGAGAAGATCTTGTCAGAGATGAAATACAGAAGTGAAAAATGAATGAAGGGACATAACACTGATTGAGCTTTGTTGTCATTGCTGTACTATACTAAAACAAGCACTTCTTGTTAAACTGATGGAACAACTCAACAATTTTCAGTCACAAAGACTACTTGAGGGAAAATTCAATGAGTAAGTTAGAATACCAAACTGTAATCAGGCCTTGGGGAAGAAGCAGTATTGAAACACAACTTTTTTTGACAGTTTTGAGTGTAGCTCTGGTGGTCTGTTTCAAAAACTGTCAAAGCGATGATAAGTGGTCTTAGGAGTCTAGTCTGATTCTTAAACTGAATAATCTGGCTGCCTTCTTGGTATTAGTGCCTTTAGCCATTTAAAAGTCTGCTTTTTGAAGGAGAAGAGATGTTAAAATAGAAAAATGACTATGCTGAATGTAATTACTTTCCATGACATACTCATCAAAATCAATAGGATTGACTAATTAAGACATCTAAGCTGAAATCAATAGGATCTGACACCTAACACCTCCCTGTAGCAATAACCCAACATCAACAATTTTGCATCTGTACTGATTCGAAAATTAACCTATCCTATTTCTATTGCTATTCAGTAATTAATATTTTCCTTAACAACAAAACCATTCTGTACCTAGTATACTTCCCATATTCCGAAACAAAAGTTGATAAAGCTGATTCACATTCTGTTTTGTAGTGCACATTTGCAGTTTGTTACAAGAGGGCTTTGATAGGCTTGCTTTTTGGATTCTTTTTCCTAAGATGTCAGTGCACTCTAACAGGCAATTAAAATTCAAGTCATGGCCAAGGTCATTAAATCTAGAGCCAGCAACACAGAATGGGAAAAAAAAAACAACGCAACCACTCTTGACCACTAAAGGTCACAGGAAACAACAATTTGAAGATATGGTTAAAAGCTCACTGTGGACCTCATATATGTTTTCTCTTTCTTTCAGTTACAGGCATATTTATTTGGAGGTACAGTACAAATTTAAGCATCTCCTCATGGGGTTCTATGTTCCTTAATTCATGAATTTTCAAGGTGAAACTCAGAAATTTTTTAAAACCCAAAGTGACAGTATATCTTGTCCCAGCTGTAAAATAAAAACCAATCCAATGTTCATTAGAAGTCACAATCTCTCATAACAAATTTTTTCTTTTCAACTGCTGAGCTGTCGTGGTTTAAGCCCAGGCCGTAAATTAGAACCATGCAGTCTACTTCCCCCACCCCCCTTTCTTCCCCCCGCTCCTGGAGAGATGGGGAGGAGAATCAAAAGAATGCAGCTCCCACGGGTTGAGATAAGAACAATTTAGTAACTAAGGTATAACACAAATCACTACTGCTACCACCAATAATAATAATGATAAAGGAAATAACAAGGCAAGAGAATACAACACCTCACCACCTGCTGACTGATAACTCCCCCACCCAGCAGTGATCTAGCCTTTCCGGGAACTCTCAGTTCTACATCCTGGGCATGACGTGCTGTGGTATGGAATACCTCTTTGGCTAGTTTGGGTCAGGTGTCCTGTCCCTGCTTCCTCCCAGCTTCCCCTCCTCCCTGGAAGAGCATGAGACTCACAAAGTCCTTGGTCAGAGTAAACATTCTGACCAGCAACTGAAAACATCAGTTTTATCAGTATTATTCCCAGGCTGAAAGTCAAAACACAGCACTGCACCAGCTACTAAGAAGTAGAAAAAATGACTGCTACTGCTAAACCAGGACATGAGCCAATGTGCTTCCATAATTTCCTGTCCTCCACAGGATTTTGCAGATGCCCTGATATAACAAAAAAGAAGTTATATGATTCATGTTGGAGAAGATCTGAAGTCTAGATTCCCTAAGCAAGCAGTAGATTTTAATATTTGATATATTAAATATTTACTGTAGGTACAATTTTTCTTCCAAGAAATCTTTTCATATCTGCATGCAATATTTGATTTGAGAATAATTAAGCAGGAGTTTAAATTCGAGCTTGCATAGAATGATTTCTCCTGAACTGAGTTGACAAGAACTTCTTTGGCAATGTATTAAGTTAATATCTGTCCCAGCTTGTTCAAGTCAATGAGGTTTTTCCATTAGATCAGGTGCCAGAGAATTTAATCACCTCTGCTGATCTCACCCACAGCAACACGGCTTGGAAGAACAAGATGGCATTCAAGTTGGAAGTTCCGGCCCACTTAGGAAACCAGATTCAATGGCCTCTGAAATGTCCTTCTTTACAAGTGCTACCACTAACCCAACTTCATTATGTTGTTCAGTAAATCATAGCATTTACTTCAGACCTATGGCTATGAAGGAAACCAAATTACCTAGCAAATGTGAAAAGATGGTGAAATACCAGAATTTTGAAGTGGCAGGAAACGAACTGCATTGTGACCAATCACAGGAAATGCCATAACATGCTTTCTCATTTTTCATTTTAGCAATCAAAGGTCTCATACACAGGCTATGGACATAGGAGCAATGGATTCACTTTCTCCATTTTTGACCCTGTGTGTCTTTTGGCAAATGTCTTGGCCCCAGTAGTTCTCGGGTTTCTCAAAATAGGCTTTAAATAGCTATTAGGTACTATCCTCAGTATCACTGTCCAAGGACATGTAGGCAAATATAGACAGAGGTTCATGAGAGCTAACACTTGCCCCGAACAGACATGTTCCTTAGAATTAGAACTAATGAAGAACTTACCTGAAACGAACGTTTCTTGAACAATTTTTTTTGACTTATGCATCCAACACAAGAGTGAGTAAGTGAGAAGATCACTCCCTGGGATCAGATCTTCCCAGATCACTTCTTCAGATCACTCTCTGGGATCACTCCCTGAACTGGATTCAGATTCCTGTTCTGCTTTTCTCATGGCAGCTAACACAAGACCCTTACTTAGCCAAGTATTTTACAAATTAAGGTGCTCACATGGAAACTGACAGAGATATGCTGAATACCTTGGTCTAGCTCCAGCAGTGGCAGAACTTGAATGCAGATTTCCTACTTCGGTATGAGTGCTTTAGACTTTGATTTACTCTGCGCTTTCCAAAAGGGTAAATCGGTTTAGGTTCATGACTGTCACAGAGGGTTAATGACTGAGGATTCACTAGGTGATGGCTTACATTTTGTAATACTTCATGTCACTTTTAAGGGACAGACCCTTTATGTTTCTCTGTCTCTTTTTCCTTGTCCATAAAAATGGGATATTGGTGTTTTTCACATCCTACATGTGTAGTTTTAAAATTGCAGGAACAAGGTCAATAGGACCATGGAAATTCTGTGCATGGATATCTAATAACAAAGTAGAGTAGTAGATGAAGATAGTGAGCCAGTGATTCACAAAGGCTGAAATAAGAAATTAATTGAGAAGAAACACCTCTGGTTTATGGACTTCATTAGGCACTGCTTTCCTGTAGATTCCAGGTTTATAGTGTAAGATGAGCTCTGACAGTGGTATTACAGAAAAGTAATTTCTGTGTATGGAGGGGGAAAAGATTTCTGTAGCAATGAAACCCATAACATGTTGGTTTTGTGATGATAATGCCTTTGTTAATCTTTTCTTCCATCTTTGTGGTATCAAGGAAGGAGCTTCATACTTTAAATATAATATAAATACTATAAATAAGGTAAAAAAAATATTTTTACATCAACATTCCCATAAGCTATTTCCATCAATTCAGTCAAATAAGAGTCTATAAGCAAAGCATTACATAGATTGAATAACAAGGTGCAGGTGCCCTGGTTTAACCCTCAGAGCTTTGTGATACTTCTCAGGAGAATACCTTCCACTTCAAGTGTATTACATTCATTATTCCTTTCCTCCCCTCATTTCTTCTTACAGTTAAATTCATTTTGCAGCTTCCTTTTCATCATATGGTCTTTTATTTTCAAAATAAGCCATTTGTGCAGTACCTTTTCAAATGACTTTGGAAAATTTAAATATATAATGCAGCTACATTCTCTTTATCTGTCATGCTAGCAATATCTTCAAAAAGTGTAGTGTATTTGTAAAGCAAAAGCAGCTCTCCTAGCATTCTTACTGCATCTTGTTAACTAATCCCCTTGTCACCACCTCACTTTCACTTTCTTCTGTCACAAATTAATCCATCAACAATCTTGTAATTCGAATGATCTGGTTTCCTTCTTTTTCCGCAAAGTGACATTAACTCATATTTGAGCTGTAAGAAGGCTGCATAGTTCTCACTGAACAAAATATAATCAAATCTTGCTTCTTTTAAATGCTACTCAAGGGTTTTGCTAGTTACCATGCAATGCTGTCAAGAATATTTAAGAACCTAGACAGAGGTAAAATGCAGATTGGTTAAGAAGTGAGATCCAGACCTTGCTGGAGCCGGTGTTAAGCTTTCCGTTGACTTTACTGTCATGGCACTAACACATCCTCCTTTGCTGGAGCAAACAACTTGATTTTACCATATTTTGAGGAGGTGAAAGTAAAGCTTCTTGAATCTCCTGTTAAACTGAGGGCAGAGGCAAGGCTGATACTATCCCATAAAAATACCAACAGAAATAAATCCCAGGCACAGCTACAGGTTGGTTAGAGAAGAGATTCAGAGCAGCCCTGCGGAGAAGGACTTGGGGGTGTTGATCAATGAGAAAATGAACATGAGCCGGCTTCAGTGTGTGCTCACAGCCCAGAAAGACAACTGTATCCTGGACTGCATCAAAAGGAGAGTGACCAGCAGGTTTAAGGAGGTGATCCTGCCCCTTTACTCTGCTCTTGTGAGACCTCACTTGGAGTATTGTGTGCAGTTCTGGTGTCCTCAACATAAAAAGGACATGGAACTGTTGGAACAATCCAGAGGAGGGCCACGAGGATGATCAGGGGACTGGAGCACCTCCTGTATGAAGATAGGCTGAGAAAGTTGGGGCTGTTCAGCCTGGAGAAGAGAAGGCTGCGTGGAGACCTCCTAGCAGCCTTCCAGTATCTGAAGGGGGACTACAAGGATGCAGAGGAGGGACTCTTCATCAGGGACTGTAGTGGCAGGACAAGGGGTAACGGATTAAAACTTAAACAGGGGAAGTTTAGATTGGATATAAGGAAGGAATTCTTTCCTGAGAGGGTGGTGAGGCACTGGAATGTGTTGCCCAAGGGAAGCTGTGAATACTCCATTCCTGGTGGTATTCAAGGCCAGGTTGGACACTTGGAAATCATTGTAAAACTTCTACAGGCTAAAAAAATTCATTTTAGGAAGAACCTACACTCAGGTAAATTCGGGCCACAAAATAAGTGTGTCAGAAATTTATGAATTTGTTATGATTTGTTGTGATTGATGCTGTACTGTAATGGAATCTATACCAGCAATCTCTTATGGTGAGAAGGAAGACTAGCACTTTATACGTCTGTTTCATAAGATGGCAGGAAAGACACACTCTTGAAGACAAAGAGGTGTTATAGTCATGGAGTTGAGTGTGTGCGATGCATAGGAATTTCTCTGAAAGAAAAGAACACTGTCTGGAGCTAGGAGTTAAAAAATACAAAGCTAAGTCCCGGTTCTAGCTAGAACTCTCACATTTTCACTGCTTTTGCTGAAAAGACCATGCTACATGAAAGCCTATATTGAATGACACAGCTAATGGTGGGAAATGGCAGGGAATGGCGAGGACATTCAGCCCTAAATAGAGATAGAGATTATGTAAAGCCTTACAGCTTGCCAGGGCAGTCCTTCACCCATCAGAACTAAGGGCAGAAAACCTTCCTTCACATCTGGTGACAGGGACTTGGCTGGCCGCTAGAGAGAGCGCTTGAATATAGCTCGATGGAAGCTCCCACAGCAGCTTTTTCTCCCTGACACTGATTCCCATAGAACCATGGGAATTTACTGTAGGTTTCAGTTTCCCGATTTGCAAACAGAGGACAACTAATCCATGCCATTTGCACAGCCCTTGAAGATCCCTGAATGCAAGCAATAGTTGAATGCAGATGGGTACTAAATATTAGCACTGTTAGAAGCACGTTATAAAAACTGTGTGGGCCAGCTCCAGAAATATGTTTGAGCACAGAAAAAGATTTGCAGAGGCAGAGAACAGGCACAGAGGCAGCAGTCACACACAGTGGGACCCAATTGTTCATTATTATTTTTCATGTTATTTTTCTGCTTTTATAGCTTTGTTTTTTATTTTGAGCACTAGCCATTGGAGGCAAAGGCAATTATTGCCCCTGCATGAAAGTTGTACTTTTTCATTTCCATCTCTTTTATTATGGCAATTGAAATCTCATCACTGACCCATATTCCTCCTTATCTCTAAAGTATATAAACTTTTTCAGCTTCTTCTCTCCATTGCTCTACTGTATTGACCAAGCAATTTGCAACCTGTCCTTCCTTTAATGTCATTTCCAAACTTCCATCTATGTAGCCTCCTACAGGTAAATATTTGGTGGATGCAATCTTCTCCAATATAGCATGGCATTATGTCTGTATTTAAATGCCACATTATATACTTTAATGGATGCATGGCATGCAGAAATTCATGAAGAATCTCCCTGCAGGTGTCAAGCAAACCCTACTGTTATTATAAAGGCCAGTGAGATAGAAAGACAGCTAAAAATAAACAAATAAACAAATAAAAATTATAAACAGAGAGATTTATAGAGGACAGTTCTAATAATTGTCTCCTTCAGCAATCAGAACAACAACAGAAAAACCCAAGGAAAAAAATAATCTACCCCTCTGTAGAAGGACACATATTTGTTCCATTTCTCCTGAAAAAGTTTGAATGGTCAAATTTGGACCAGTTTTGTATTGATGTAAAGCAGACAGTTTCAGAAGAAGGATTTTCAGCCTGTGCCAGTGATATAAAACCAGATCCTTAAAGCAACACAGGTACTTACACTTTCATTTTAACAAAACCATTCTCTAATAATTTTTTTCCATCAAATACAAGCTGGACCCTAAAATCTAAGCCTTCTGATAAGGGTCTGCTCTCACAGAGTGATAAATTTTATGTCTTAGGAAGACAATTTTCAATTTTTTTCAAATAAAAGAGTTTTAGTTTGCAATGTAGGGTGTATCAGACTCTCAAAGAAAAATGGCTACTTAGTCCTTTAAAAAGGAAATCAGATTTTGAGAAGACCTTCCTAGCGAAAGGAAACAAATGAAGGTTTGAAAGAACTGTTCCAATTTTCTGTTGAATAGAATATGTATGTGTAAGTACTTATATATAAAAATAAATTATGGGTGTATTTTTAAGGGGTGGGTATTTGTTTTGGTTTTGTTTTCATGCAGACCTTCTGCTTTAGAAACCAAATCAATGTATGAACTTTTCTTGCTGTGCTATTCATCTTTGTATAGGTCTCTGCATTCCTGAAGCTGGGATGGACTGCAAAGAGCAGCTAACAGAGGCTTAACTGCAGGGTTAGGACCTTAATGTATGTAGTACCTGCAAGCTCTTGCATGAGAGCTTCACTCCACAGAGGTCTGAAAACCTCTGGTGTGTTTCCTAGCACTGAATTTAAAGATCCTGCATGAAGTGTTGAAATAAAATCTCTTCCTATCCTTTGATAACAAGCCTTTTCACACAAATGTGCGCTTAGTATCTCCCTAAGTTTGCATAGGAGGCAGAGTCCTGAAAACAGATGAAGAGCGGTTCTGTGCTCCCATCTGATGTTGGTTCAGATCACTGGAAGGATGTTCCTATAAACAAAGAGCTGTAGGCCATGTTAGAGCCTCTTTCCTCCTCCTAATTCACAGCTCAGTTAAGAAATAACACATTTTTCTTCATACAAGACTCCTTTTATCTTTCCTTTTTCCCATGTGTCTGTGAGGTGGTTTTTTTTCTCCTCTTTGCTATCGCATTGCTGCTGAATGTTGATGAGAGACTACTTAGGCCAATCCTAGAGTGGTTTGTAGTTATTTGGGTTATTTTGGGTTTGGTGTTTTTGTTGTTTTTTTTTTTTTTTTTTTTTGTGTGGTTTTTTTTTTTTTTGTGTGTGTGTGTTTTTTTTTTTGTTTTTGTTTTTGTTTTGTTTTTTTTATTTTTTTTCACCTTCAGGTCTGGCAATACCTGATCCTGCATTTAAGAATACCGGATGGCTTAGATTGCCTGAATACTGGATATTGTCCTACAATGCCACCTTTCTTCTTCTCTCCTGAGTAAAAGAGATGCATTAGAAGACAAGGCAGAAATGTTTCTCTCAGTGAATCTTACAAAAGACCAAAACTACTCTGTCTTCTGCGCCTTGTGAACGAAAGTCACAGGATGGAGTTGTACAGGAAAGGAGAGAAAACAGAGGTTCAGTGCTGGTGTTCTGGGTCAGTAGGTTCCAAATGTACACTTGCTTTTACATCTGTTGCACTGATTTATATACAAGGTGGAGGTTAACTGTTTTCTGTTTTCCTTTTGCTACAACTTCCTCTGAGCTCAGAGCATATGTTTTTTTGATACTATTTAAAAAGAACCCTTTTTGGAGGGGTTATGTGACTACATCTGGTGAAAAGTCTCACTTTAAAATTCTACTCCCTATGCTCATTAAAAATGTACAGCAATCATTTCCACTTAGTTCTGTTTTCTAGGATCTAACTGTATTTTTAGCAACAGTAGTTTATGGAAAAATACATGCCCTATACTCTTCCCATTCCAGCTGTGACTGCTGGGGGTACCTGATGATTGATGGGTTTCTGTGTCAGTTTGTGCTGGAGAAGTGAAAATATTAAAGCCAGCTCTGTAGAATGAAGAGCAAATGAGATATAGCTTGATAAAAAAACTGCCAAGACAAAATTTGCCTAAACCAAGGAAACTACAGGGAGTGTCCTACAAGGTAGGGTGAGATTTGGCTAAGATGGATGCTTATAGGAGATCCTGCTTCTGTTTTACACTGATGCACTTCTGCCAAATGTAGGGAAGGCATAGGAAAAATAGTTGCCTTTCCTTTTAGAAGCTGAACAGTCTTGATAGGCTTACACCAAAGGGAAACCTTTCCATAATTCTGTCAAAGAAAATGGTACGTAGGAGTGAGACTTTCACAAAGCTGCGAGGAACTGTATTGATATCAGTCAGTGGGACAAAATGTTTTCCCAAGGCTTTTGTAGTATGTCATATACCCTGATGTATTATTAGTAGTAGAACAAAAAGTCTATTGTAGACTTCTTATGTGTACCCTTAATGGAAAGTATGCAAATCCATTGGCCTTAATGGCACTATTCATGTATGTAAAGTTGGGCATATGCTTTAGGTTTCTGATATTTTCACCCAAGCCTTTCTGTTGTTCAACAAAAAGCAAGGCAGTTCCTCCAACCTTCACCTTGGTAACACTTGTGAAAGTACTGGTAAGAAAATCCTGCAATGAAAAAATGTTGTTGAACATTTATAATGAAAAGGGTTCAAAAATCATGCCTTGTTTGAGTAATGATGGCTTGGACAATACGGTTCACACAGAGTAAAATATTGGAACCATATGTACTACAAAGCAGGCAGCAACAAATGTTTCTTAGCAGAATTGTGTAAAAATACAGAGATCTGTTTTGCAATGGAAATCTCTATATGAGGTAATTCTACCATCTTGCAATTACGTGCCTAAAGACATTAAGACCATAAAGCATATTTTAAAAGCAAGTGGTACCTATTAATTTCTTCTTACATCTCCATGTATCTGTCATTTACCATGAAATACTTAAATGTTTTTTGCATTGTTTCAAAAAAACTGTCCATACTTAAAAACCTCCTATCACTACCTATGCTACATATTTCATTTTATCTATATGAGAAATGTGAAACTAGGGAATTAATAATTATTTCACTTGGAAAGGTATGAAGCAAATTCCATTGCCTTTGTCTGATTAGAATCTTCCCTGCTGGTTTAATTAAAAATTGCCATGTGACAAGCAAAGAAAGCATCCCTCCTTTGGATTGGAGGGGGGAGGAGGGAATGGTATTGTATTTTCCAGTAAACAGTGAATCCTGAAGCTCCAGAGTTGTAAAATTTAAATGCTTAACGCAAATGAAAAATGCAGACTCAGGTCAGCTACAGACAAATGTCACTAGAATGGATGCAAAATGCACTGCAGGCAGAAAAGATGACATTTATCAGTCATCCATACATCAGTAACTAAAACAATTTAAGGGTTGTCTAGACAGGCATCTATTATTCCTTAAATTTAAAAGCTTTAGTAGAAAGACAACAGCAAATGCTCTATTTATATTTAGGGCTTGCTTTTTTGGTTTTTTGGATTGTTGGGTTTTTTTTTTTGTTGTGGGATTTTTTGTTGAGTTTTTTTTTTTTTTTCCCCAGAACAGACAAGATAGGGAAATAAAAAATGATAGGTTCCAAAACGAAAAGTACAAATTTGCTTTTCTTTCTCTCTGACTTTTTTTTTTTTTTCCCCCCCCAGTCTTTTTTTGCGGTCTGGGTAAAGGAGATTTTCTTAGCATGTTCTGAAGGCAATTTAAGTGAATTATCAATATATATATATTGATATATATATACCAGCAATGATGGCTGTAATTATTACAGTACAGCCCTGTAATATTGAGCTTAATTACTGTGTACAGTGTTTGGCCTTTATGTTTTCTGCTTAATTTACCCTGTATAATTAACATTAATTTAGTGAAATCCTTCTGCACCTTTCAGGTTTCTTCTTTGGGAAAAAAGTATTTACATTCTCAGGAGAAACAAACTAGAATAGGTACAAATATTGAAGTAAATCATTCTGGTGGATAGATCACCTTCCTTCTGTTGCTTTTGTGGAGCCACAGTTCTGCAAATATATATTGGTATACTGATTTAAGGTCCTTGAACTGTCCCATTAGCTGCAACAGGAATATTTGCAAGTCTGAATTTCAACGTCTGAAATATTTTTGCTATTTAAACCATATGCAGTAAGGTTTTTTTCTTTTCATTTTACCCTATACAGTACCAATCATTTTTGTAAGAACATGCACAAAATTGCAATTATTCTCTTTACTGTGCAGAATGCATACTACATATTTGGGAATGAATGAAATTATTTGTATGATGAAATTATTTATACTACTGCTTTAAATTAATCTATGGATATGCTATACTTAGAGCAGAAGGAGTATAGCCCTACTCTTTCGCAGTCAGATGTTCATTAATATCTCTTCTTTTTGCAGGTCTCTCTTTTATATCGCCTCCTCTAGTAGGAGGAAACAGCTCAGTGTCAGATTGCCTTTCTGGCAGCAGGGCTGGAGCATTGTCTATTCAAGCCCTGGTCTTTAGTATGAGCAGCTTAGAGCCCTGTGAAATGTAAGGTCAGTTCTGGCTGTCACATGTGGAGCAGAGAAACTGGGTAGGGAAGCAACTTGGTCAAAATAAAGAAGCAAAACGTTGCTTACACAGTAGGCCATAACCGAGTGCTCTGACTTTTTAGATGAATGCTTTCAATGGGCCCCATTGAAACTCAGACTGCTTGTGAAAGAAACAGTTAGAAAATGTTTGAAAAGTAAATAATAAAAATAAAGTAAATCAAGGGTTTCAGCTGAAAACATTCATTGTGTTCATTGTCTTTCAAAAAAACCCCAAAAACTGATATGGAGCATAACACCTATATGGATTGAAAGGGTTTGGGGGTTTGGTTTGGTTCTGTTTTTTCTTGCCTACAGTCCTAGAGTTCCTAAAGTCGGTCCTGCAATGGTGAGGTGATGCATTTGTATGACATAATGATGCTCATATTTTATCAGTTTGGGAACGTCAGGCAGAGGTAAAAAAACCTGAGACACAGTAACCGTCCCCTGGATTCACTCATGTCTAGCTACTTATACAATAGTGACACATTAATATTTGGAAAGAATTTTGCAGCAATCAAATGTCTTAAAGAAGCACAAATGAATGCTGTGATAAAAGGTATACACAGTAAATATCCTTACCTTTAATCTGGCACAAGTCAGAGGAAAATTATGAACTTATATAAAAATTCAGGCTGCTTTGGGTTAAAAATATATCTAGTTTTTCGCAGCTTGATCTTTTCTTTTAATAGATGATTCTGTCAGTATTAAAGGGTGCTGTTTTCTGACAAAGCAGCATCACCTGATAAATAAATGAAAGCAAACTGCCTCTCATCCTTCGTCTCCACAGCAGATCATTTTGTGTGATTGAGACAGACCGGTCCTTGCCCAGACGAGGGTGCGAGCAGCCCGCGGTTCCAGAGCGCGGGGCTGGTACCGCAGCCCCCTCGGGAGCCCGCCCCGCTGCCCCCTTTGGCCCCAGGTCTCCCCTTCGCCGAGAGTCGGTCCCTTGCGGCCCCCCTGGCTGTGCTTGGCGCTGTATTCCCCCCTCTTTTCCACTAGGTGGAGCTGCAACAATATTTTTCCAGTCTTTATGCTAAGTAGGAAATAGTTATGAACCTATTTGAAAGGCAATGTTAGTCTTAACAATTCAAATGTATTCCTATTAATTTGTATTTGATAAAGGTTCAGAAGTCTTTTGTTGTATGTCTAGTTAGCCTGCATGTTACATTTAAAGCATTTGCAAATGCTCTGTTTGATTGTGAGCTGTGAATTCACTGTGAATTTTGATGTGGCTGTGTACCTGCACATATTTGTTTATATGTGTGAATGTGTATGTATTTCTGCATTCTTAGGTGTGTGTATATAAAAAGGGGGAAGAGAAGGCTACATCTTCACAGTTACTCTCATGAATGAATTGGTAAAGCACAGACTGATGCCTAGAATATACACAATGCCAGTACATTATTCAGAAAAAGGTGGAGATTAAGAATTTGACTGTCTTCTATGCAAAGCTCAGTGGGTTCAGTGTTCAGTACCACAACCTGAGACAGGACAGTGCTTAGCTTTCAGGAAACTCCTTTTGTATGTGTGTGCTCCTCTTGGGCAGCTTTTGAAGTGAGGGCTCAACACCCTCATACCAGTCTTTAGCATCTAGTTATCATGTCCTCTTTTTAAAGGGTCAAGACCCCCTGTGGGGGTCACTGAAAGGTAGAAAAAATGATGAAAAGTCAGGTGTGGCAGATGTACAAGTGCTCTTGCCCTTAGGGTTGGCTGCAGCAGATTCAGCTCTACCATTATTTGAACAGAAGCACCTGTGTCGTGTTACACAGATTCACAACTATGGGTGCCCTTTTAGATTTTAGCTGTTTGTGGGATACTTGAACTAGCCAAGTATGTCATTTTCCTTCCATCTCAGACTCAGGATTGGCAAAATCTTCTTTCAGGTGCAAGATCTTCTGACATTATCTAAATGTTTGCTACCTCTGGCTTGTTTGGCTGCAATGAGGCCCTTTAGGGGTCTCGGAGTTCAGTAAGTAGTAATGTACCTGGTTAGTGAAAGCAGCATCAACATTTGTTCCCCAGAGATTGCACTGGTTTCCCATTTGTTTCGTGATTAAATGTGAGATGTACTTCTCAAGTCCTCAGTAGTTTAGACCCTGTGTAAACCATACTATTCCTCTTTTGATGCTGGATTTTACATGAGGCTGGTAATTCTCAGAAAGAGACTGAGCAATTTTTGACATCTCATTGGAAAAAGTATTTAAATTCTGTGATACCCATCAGGTATAAGAGGCTCCTTCTTTGCACTTTAGCGTTGAGATCTGAAGGGCTGATGAACCAGCAGCACTTTTTAGGCAATAGCAATGATAGTGTGTGATGAGGTGGTATTGGTGGGTGTCTCCAGCCTGCAATACAGAACAGTCTTAGTCTAAGGTAGAAAAAGTCCAATTTTCATTGCACAAGCCAAGGTTTTGGTTATTTTAGACTTTGATATGTCTTATGAATGCAGAGACGTGTAGAGGGACTGGGAAAAATTATATTTGGCTGATGAAATGGCTGTCATATTTTTACACAGGTGTATTTAATAAATATACTTCTTAATCAGACATTGTCCTGCCTACTTGTAATTGGTAAAACCCATGAGATTATCTGGAAAAACCTGTCTAATGTATATCCATCTGATGGATGACCCAGATTGTGTGGGTGTTTATGTCCAAATTCCAGCATTGCTCTTCATTGCTAGAGCATGAAGGCATTCTTTGTAAATTCATGTCTAGGTGGCAAATCTTGAATATTTATTTCTTATTTAAGAGGTCAGAATATAAATATATCTGAGCACCTTTGGTCTAGAGACAGAGGGTTGTGTTTCTTATGCATTTCTCTTCTGAACTGTCACTGGAACTGCAGCTCTTTGTGTATGGCAGCAACAGCTAGAATTTAGCACCAAGTATTGTACTTATCAGAGCTATCCTTTCCAGTCTCCATGGTTCTTTCTAGACATTTTTTTTTAAAGTTCAGGCAAAGCTGATGAATTTCTGTAGGTCAGACTAAAGTAGGAAGCACAGAAGGACTTCTAAAATGACAGTTTTTCAACAGTAAAGTGCCTGTCTCTGTCCTTTTCTTCTTTTACTTTACACTATCCAGTAAGCTTAAGAAAAGGTAAGAGGTTTTAAAGCCTTTTTCCTGCAAGATAATGGCTGAAAGAACTGCAGAAAATGGGAGAAAAATTTTGGAAAAGCTACTTGAGTGCCCACAAAAATGACCAGTCATGAAGAAATCTGTGAAACTGAGACTGTCCTGGTGTGACTAAGTAAATTACTAAGAAGACTAGGGTAGGCTACGTGAGCAGTTTGAATGTGACTGTCACTGCTCTGTGCACTCATTCCCCAATTCATGTTGATTCTGAATATTAATTTTAGATAAATAAATTAATACCTTCTGTATACAAACATAATAAAGGATGAAAAGCTGTCCATGAGGTGTACCTCATGGTGAGGTGATGTAGTAGAAATGATAAGACTCCTTTTCCTCTTTCTTTTCCTCCCTTCCTTCCTTCCTTCCTTCCTTCCTTCCTTCCTTCCTTCCTTCCTTCCTTCCTTCCTTCCTTCCTTCCTTCCTTCCTTCCTTCTTTCCTTCCTTCCTTCCTTCCTTCCTTCCTTCCTTCCTTCCTTCCTTCCTTCCTTCCTTCCTTCCTTCCTTCCTTCCTTCCTTCCTTCCTTCCTTCCTTCCTTCCTTCCTTCCTTCCTTCCTTCCTTCCTTCCTTCCTTCCTCCCTCCCTCCCTCCCTCCCTCCCTCCCTCCCTCCCTTCCTTCCTTCCTTCCTTCCTTCCTTCCTTCCTTCCTTCCTTCCTTCCTTCCTTCCTTCCTTCCTTCCTTCCTTCCTTCCTTCCTTCCTTCCTTCCTTCCTTCCTTCCTTCCTTCCTTTCTTCCTTCCTTCATTCCTCCCTCCCTCCCTCCCTCCCTCCCTTTCCTCTTTTCCTTAAAATTGAACAACCTTTTAGGTTGCCTTTGAAATGAGTCTAAGAGTAGTAACCCCTCGTGAGGCTGGGAAGCTGTCATTCCACCAGGAATGTGTGCTGGTCAGCAGCAGGAGGCTCTGTGCAGCAGTCAGCCATCATTATAGCTGTGCATTATAGCTGTGCTTCTGGAATGAATTGGGGAAATCTCCTGCCAGGAAAAAGGTGTATCTGGGAAAGTGTAAGCTACATATTATTTTACTTTAGGTCCTGTGAAAGCTAACTCAGTACTCTTTGAAGACTAAGAACTTTATTTATGTAAGTAGTGTAATACAGGGAGATCTGTAGGCAATTAACCTACATTCATTGAATAATCAAAGCTTTTGGAAGTTTGTGAACTAGTAAAAACATTTGTAAGGAAAGCAGGTATCTAAACCTTTTAGAGCTCTTTAATCTAATTTTAACTGGATGTGGCAATCTAACTTGACAAATGGACACCACTGCTGCAGCAGTTATGGTTGTGAAGGCCACTGTAATAGAAAAAAAAAAGAAATTCTTTCTTTCACACAGATTTTTCAAGTTCAGTAATCAATCCAGGGGTTTTAAATTGGAATATCAGTTTGGAAAGTCACACCAAGTAATTTCTGACATTTCTGGTCAGAAGCACTGTAGTAGTATCTTTCAAATGTTTGGTCTTTCGGAGAATTCTTAGCATGTTAACTACTGTGAGTAAAATAGATCAGAGGGCAATACATTCTGATATCTCTGAGGCTATCACAATTTATGATAGCTGAGATAGAGAGCTCTTTCATAATTACCTGTACTTGCAGAAGAGTCTGTTCATGCAAGAAATACATTATGAGCCAAATATTCAGGACAATGCAAAGTTGAAACAATGGTATTCTCAAACATTGTTTCCCCAGCTATGAGCAGCCTTCTCTGTGCAAGGTGCTACTCTACCTATTGTGATTATTCATTGCATCTGTATGTGAGCAAATATGCACCCTTTGTTTTTGGTAACAGAAGAAACAGTAAGCTTCCTAATACATGTGAGTGTATGCAGCCATATTGCTTATGGAAAAATAGCCAAAAGATAACCTAGAAGGGAAATAAATATATTTTTTCTTTCTCTTCTGTTTGACAGAGTGTGAGGCTGTTAGGATAAATTAAGTTCCACCCATGTTATAAAACTGGTCCAGATAGGAAGAGGTTCAGGCCAAGTATGCTGGCAGTTTAACATGGTGTCAATCTAGAAGGGAAGCTGTTGATCCTCTGATCATTGCTAGAATATAGTGTAATGGTTCCTTTGACACCTTTGTCTTTTATTTCATCAGTATGTAGTACATGACATTTTGTACTTGTGAAAGGTGCTGAACTGACAGGCCTTGAGACTGAAGTCTTCTCTTTGTACACATATCAGACGGTACATAGACAAACACAGCATCCCCTCTCTGCCTTTTTCTCTGTCTTCCCTACACTTCAACTGCTTTCTCACTGCAGCTTTCTCATATGACCACCATTTGAAATGAAAAGATAGTCTGATCACTAATACAATTCAGCAGTTACTGTTTGCTGTTAATGTTACCAGGAAGGCTGCTTGTCCTCTGGGTTTTTTTTTGCAGGGATTTTTTTTGTGATACAGAAATGAATTTCCATGAATCTAAATAATTCCAGTTAATTTCATGTGGGTCACAAACTTGCCATTAGGCTATAATATCTTTAGGTTACCAGTGACTTGAACCACACTTGATCTAGTAACCTACAGTAGAGGTGAAATGCTCCATGTCCTATTTCCATTTCTGCTCATATATGAATTTGTTCAGTATAAGGTTAATCATGCATTCAAGAGATTTTTTTTTTTTTTCTCTGAAATGCACAATAGATATGTGTTTCTGTCCTTTCTATCTGTTTGGAGCAGACAAAGGGGGTTATGAATGGGTAAAGTAGAAATTCTAGTGTTAACAGTACCACTGAATGCATATTAAAAAAATTATATTTCATAATATTAGTGAAATTTGTCTCTTTATCACATAGCACAGAATTCCCATTGGGAATATTGGATCCACTATGCAGATCAGAGAGAACAATTTTACCTGTAATATGGAATTCTAACGGTTTTGCCATTCTTGCATTTGGAATGGAGAGAGGTGTAGGGGAAGGAGTTATTGTCTCCTCTCAGTTTGGAATAATGGGACTACTTAGAAAAAAAGAAAATATGAAACAATCCACATTCAGGATCAACAGCTTGCAAAACCTAACTTCAAAATGTATACCTAGTTGTATGGTTAACACCTTCCCAAAGTATTCAAGAGTTTTTTTATGTTTGTCTATCATCTACTTAAAAATAAGATACTTAAAAAAAAAGAAAAAGTTGCTGTCCTCAGAAAAAAATCCATAATAAATCTATATCTCTCAGGCTATTTGCATTGAACAGCAGAATAAGTTGGGGTGAGGCAGTGGTGGTGCAGGGACAAAGTTTGAAATTCCTGGAAAGTGAGTTTTCTGACCAAACTTTTGGTCAAGGGCTTACCTTTTATGCTATAATTAGTAAAACACAAACTCAATATACAATTGAATTTATAAACTTCAATAATACAGACCTTTGTATGGTGGCTTTTGTTGCCCCCACCCCCCCTTTTCTTTTTACAGTACTTTGAATCTTTTTGCTTTCTCAAGATGTTCCTTGGTGTGCAGAAATGATTTTATTTTCTTCTCTTCTCAAAAGATTTGCTATGTAATTAAAACTTTGGTTATCTTTCACTAGATGTTGCAAATTATTCAAAAAATATGTCAAGAAGATATCCCTGTTGTATAATTTGCTAATACTCTGATAGGAAAAAAATATAAACATTTTCTTGGAAGAGACAGAAGAGCAGTTGTTTGAGTTTTTTTTCATAATTTCTATCTCTGCAACAACATAGGATGCAGTTAGTATTGTTAATATTAGCAAAATATTTCTATTCCGCTTACTCATACAAGGTATCATGTGATCATAGACTTACATTTTGTTGGGACTGGATTTGCATTAAGGATCTGTTTGGTGATTAAAGGCAAAACTGTGCCCTATCATTTTTCACACTTGCATTTCTCATACATTCAGACTTCTCTCAACTAGATCAACTAAATTTTCCCTGAAAGATTGAGAACATATTTGGCCTCACTCAGTCACAGTCCAGAAGGAATTCAGTTATTTCAAGAAGTCTCATTACATAAGATTCTTCTATCGCCTCTTGTTATTTATCTTTCAGTACTATTAGCTTTTACTACCCTTTCTCTTCTTAATTCAAATTAATAAAGTCCTGCAGTGAATGATTCTACAGTTCCTTTGAAATTTCTTTTGAAAGAGTGAGAAGTCCTCAAAAATCACAATACTCATAAAATAGTTGAGGGGAAAAAAACCCTCTTTATTCTTTCCTCTAGACTTCAGTGGCACTATGAAGTTTCACATAATTTTCAGACTGTATCTCATAAAATACTAGCAAAATTTATTCAATTCAAATTAAATAGATGTAGCACAGAGTAATCTTTCTCTATTTAATCTTTCTCTATTAAATATGTCACTTTTTGCAATTGTTTCTTAATATCCCTCACAGCTTCCATCTAAGATTAGCACTTTCTTTGCTGCCACAGTTTCACTAACCTACTGAATTATTCACTGAAGCATAACCTTCAGATATCAGGTTAGAAAGACCTTGATTATGGCAGGAAGTGAACTGTATAAACCATTTTTTTTTTTAAAGAAAATTTCTTAGTATAAAAAAGTCTGAAATGAGATAAGTATTAGATATGTGTAAAAATTAAGTTCATAATTGATAGGAATTTAGTCAACTGTGACATTCCTGTATTTTGTGTATAATAATGTACAATAACATTCTAGATACCATTTAATAATGTAAAATGGTGAGCATTTTCATGGTCCTTATTTAAACTTAAAGTACAAGCCAGGATATCCATGTTGGTCTCAGACGTAAAGTACAACTGTGGAATCTCTAGCATTGGATTTAACATACTGGACAATGGATATTTACATCCAATTCCTTATTTTGTCCCATTTGCTGAAAATTACTTTTAAGGGGCTCTCAGATCTGGAAACCATGGTGACAGAGTGGAAGGCTGCCCTACAGCAAACCACTGTTATTGACCATTACTTTGTGCCAATCCACTTTTGAAAAGTCATTTGAACACCTACCAAGGAGACAACAGCTTCAGGAACGCTTTATTTCAAGTGTTAAAATACAAAATACAGTTCGCTTGTCTGCTCCTCATGACCTGTCCAGTGGCACCCAGGAACTGAAATATAATTGTGAAGTTTAACAGGCTTTTAGAGGTACTATGATAGAAAAATGCCAGGGCAAACAACATTCTACAAATTATTCTGCTAGTCAAGCGTAAAAATTTTCATAATGACTTGACCTAGAATAGGAACAAAATGTGTTTTCTTAACGTGGGTGATAACTGCATCATTATGCAACTGATTCTGCTAATATTATCAGCTTTATTTTACTTTCCCAGATGTCAAAAAAATGGCACACAAGGAGAAAACAGGTGGCAGGATTGTAGGATATTGCATAATAGTACAATTTGTAACAGAATGTTCTACATAGAGTTCTTGACCATACTTTGAAGAACTATAATATAAAACACACTGCACAAGGATTTAGTGTTTCATCTTTATCAGTGGCTTCAGCAAATATTCTGCTGTGAGATGAAATGTTCCTTTCCTAAGATGTATATAAACCTCTAGCTTCCTCATCTCTGTCTCTTTCTCCAAGTGATGTTTGTGGTTTGTAGGGCTTTACAAACATGTAAAGGTGTCACTTATGGGTGGCTAAATTTGAATTAAATCATGAGATGAATTAGCAAGTCAGATATCATTTTAAAAGTAATAAAACTATTGTAAAGGAAACTATTGGGTTTATGAATTTAAAAAAAAATTATATATATTGTTCTTCAAGAGCCCTTACACAACCAGAAGCATTTGAAAGCACTATGGGATGTTGTAAAAATTGGGTTCATGTTGTGGATGTATAGATGATATTTTCTTCATCTTTTATTATCTATTATGTGTACATATATCATATGGATACATGCAGTCATGTATCCTTGTATACATTTATTTGATAATTCAACTTTGTATTTATTCTGTGTTTATTAAAGAAATATGCCTTTGATAAAAAGGTCTGCAGCTGTGGCATTTGAATTGCTGGCCAAAAATACATGTGAAAGAATTAAACTTCCTATATGGGAAGGAGGCTAAAATGTGTACTTAGGGAAATTGATAATTTTGTACTTAGAAATACATGTGGAAGTCACGGTAGGCATGATTCGGTGTACACTATTCATTTCAGTTTATCTATATCCACTGAAACTGCCTTGGAATTGCATTAAGAGTGTTCACAATTTTTTAGCTCCTGCATTTTTTTTTTGCTAGAAATATTGTCAGGCTTAAAATAATTGGAAGTCAACTACAATATCAGTACCGAAAATGCAGGTTGTAAAAGACAGGAAAGATTGTGGTAGTGGTTTCTCCAGTAAAATAGACAAAATTAATGTCTCATTATTTGCCTGAATTCTGTATGACAATCTGAAACCCTGATTAAAAGGAATGCTATTAAATTGAATTTTTTTCCCCAATGAATTGATCCACCATCAGGCTAGAAGAAAAGTTGTGTAATCTGAAGCAAGATACCTTTGTTGGGTTTTTTACCTTTCTTATTTCATGGAATGTTTTGAAGAAGAAGCTGTTTGTTAATATGTAGAAAAATTGTCTTTAATGGAGTGATAGGAGAATCGAAAGTATAGCAAGTATTCTTGCTCAGTTGTTTCTGAAATGGCTTTTAAAATTTCAGATTCTGCATACATACTTTTACAGAATGTTTTAGAGTTAGAATCAGTGGAAAAAAACATCTGGTGAGAAATGTAAATGTATCAGATCAGAACTTGCTTTTCATGTTAGGACTTCGTGTAATTAATGGAAAAGCACGGTCTTTGAACGTTACACTTTCTTCAGATTTGTAGGCATTTGGGAGGTTAATAGCAGACATATGTTACAGTGGTTGCCAATAGCAACCCCTGTGATTTGGGTTGGGTTCAAACAGCCATTCAACCCCACTTGTCCCCACTCATTAATTCCAAAAGTTAGTCATGCAGATTTTTTGGGGGGATGACATTTTACATGTGTGTTTAGCAGTCTTTTCTGTATTTCTTTCTGTATTTATCTAAACATTCATATTTATTCCATCACCACTTTAAACAAGTGTGAATGAATCTTGGCTGACAGCATAGCTATGAGGAATGTATAGGAAGTATTATCTTCCCCTTTTAACAGAGAGAGAACTAAGACTTTAGCACTTACGGAAAGTTTCAAAGAAAATAGGTATCACTGCCGGATATAGCTGTTGAAATGTCTGAGCCTTTATCTGCTTTTCCCATTTTTTTCTTGCGTCTGTGCAGAAACATGCCTGAGTCTTCTGTGCCAGCAGCTCCCTTGGATTGCTACCAGGGGCTGTAGGTTGGATCTTGGAAATGGCTTTGCAATTACTAGCTTTATTTTACAGCTTTTTTGCATAGTGTAATTCAGATTTTTAGTCATATATGTGTGCCTGTATATGCATATTTGTTATTCATGCAATCATCAAATATTCATTGTCATGTGGTATGTATATACAAATGTTTTTGTGATAAATTGCATGTACTATTTGATGATAGTCAAGCTACTTGGTGATCTACTTGTAGTTACACTGTGGAAGTGGAAGCTGTTCCAACAAATGTCTGTTATTTTTTCTCCTTAAATGGCTAATAGATGCATCTTCCAGTCACAGTGGGATTGGGAAGGAGCTTGTGAAGTCATGCCCCCAAGGCAAGTGAACTGCACCTAGAGAAATCTAAACCATTATGCAAATAACATAAAATGGAAATGCTCTTTCAGGAACTGCTAAGTCACTTGCAGGAAAATAAAAACAAAAAAACCAAAAACAAGCTCTGAACCTTGCTTTGTGTCCACTCTTAGCAGTCCAATCTTGGACTTACTTAGTCTCTATAGCTTTCCCTCACACCCACATTGCTTCTTCAAAGCTTGACTTAAGGTCCTTTCCAACCCTAACTCTTCTATGATTCTATGATTCTATGACTGTGCTGACTCTGTGTTGTGTGGTAGAGGGGAAGAAACAAATGTGAGACTGCATGCAGATTGTTGATGTTAATTTTGAAATCTTCTATTATGTTTTATAAGGGACAACACAGTCATTGCTAGACTGGTTGGAATCCGTAGTGCCATTCTAATTGATGTATTTATCCAGCACACCTTCATACATTTCCTTTTGATGGGTCATACTTTCTGAGGCACACTCCTTAAAGTGCACAGTTAAGCCTGTTGAACAATCACATGAGAAAGTAATTCCTAGAAGTAATGAGAAGTATGGAAAATAGTTATAATTATAATTTGCTTTTATATGGCAAGATTGCCTCTCCTTAGTCCCTGAAGGTCTGCTCAGCATATGGAGGCTAATGCAGTGTGAAGTGAGCCCTCTGCTCTCAGGATGAGCAAGGACTAGTGTCCATCTCCTGCACCCTCTTATCCTGTACTATCATGAGTAATATACCTGCATTACAGTTAAGTGCTTCTGCTAGCAAGCTAAGAGGACCCAACTTTCAAATCAGAGAGCTGCTGTACATATATTTCATTGAATGGTGCTGACAGGAAAGAAAACTAGTGAAAGTCTGTCTCAGACACATGAAATGGAGATGATCATGAAAGAATTGGGGAAGAAAAAGGTCATAAAGAAGGCTGAGGACAGCTTAAAAAGAGAAGAAAGAAAAATGATTAGAATAAGAAAACAGGGAATGTATTTAAAGACTGCAAAAAAGGGAACATATGGAAGCAGATTCAATATTTACAAATGGGAGTGAAAATTTAATTTGGAAGGAAAACACACCAAGGGGCTATGAAGAGGAAACTAGTAGGAAAGAGGAAGGAGGGGGAGAGCAGCAAAAAAGACTGAGGGAAGAACAAAAGAAAGGACAAAGAAAAGAGCAAAACACAGCTCACTCTCCAGTTATTGTATTTTGGACATAAATATTTGCAGGTGGCTACAGTAGTAATTTCGCCACTTCTTCTCCCCTTTTCCCTTTTAGAACCAGCTCACATATCAGCTGAATCTCCAAAATGGATGAAACTCTTAAAAAGTGTGTTCTGTGTCTGAAACCACCGCAGCCTCTCCACAACATCACTGCAATGATATTTTCCTCTTTTTCAGAATGCTGTGAGGTTCATTGTATTACACTAAACCTGAAGCAGCGTCTGTCTCTAACAACCAACCAAGACAATATAACTTTTTCTTTGAGCTTCATAGACAGATCCTGGGCTTGTTGCTCTTTGTGTGTTAACATTTTCAGTTACAGTTGGCTTTTTCTTAGCATGTTTCATTTTTTACTATTTCTGTGCATAATCATAGTAATTTATAATTGTGAAATATTTCTGGAAACTTGCCCCATGTTTTTCACTGGTAAGGCTCTCTGTACCTGCAGGAGGGTCTAGCTTCTCTCCTTCCATGGCTTTTGGGGTTATTGTGAATGTGAATCTCTCTCTCTTTTGTTGTGCAGCTTCCACAGCAAATCAGAAAACGTTTGCAAGTGTGTCTCTCTCGTATTTCTATCATTTCTCTGATAATCTTTGCTCATGGTTGTGCTGTGCTCTCTGTGGGCGGCAGCGGCAGTTTCACCTGCCTACTTTTATGTGTCATTAGTTGCCACTGTGCTCCCATGTTTGGGTAGACATGTCTTCACTGGGAGCATCTTCAGTGTCTTGTCTGGGCCTTGTAAATCCTGGCAGCAGCACTATGCATGCAGCAAAGGCTTTGTGACAAAATAGAAGAATGACGATTAATGAAGGCCGAATTTGGGAGAGGGAGGAGGAATGTGCCTGGGTTGTGTGGAAAGATTCATTTGGAGGCCTTTGAGCACAATGCAACATTTTACAATTCAGGCTACAGTTTAAAAGCCTGATAAAGAAACCCCTTCTTCTGGCAGAGCTCAAAGACTGTGTTAGCATCTGCCATTTGCAGAGCCTCTCAACTTCAACGGGGGCTAGTTTTCTTCTGGTGGGAATGTCATTGGACGATTGAGGCATTATTGCTTTGAAAAGGACCTTAATCATGTGATCAGTCTATAAATTAGATTTTACTCTGTGCAAGCCGGGGTGGCAGGACTGGGCCCCTTGACTTCCGGGGGCACCTCTTGCTTCAGTGAGATTTTACATGGTCAGGACTTTAGATTTAAGAATGCTTTATTTTCTGCCAAATGCACAATAAAAGTTAATCTTGCCAAATTATTCTGCAAATGCTAAAAATATATGTTCATTTAATGTGCAGGATTTTTGTTTGCAACAGGCATTAAACAGAGGGAATGTCAGTGTAAGAAGAGGTGGACTTAATGGGTTAAAAACTGTGTAAATGTTACTCTAGTTAAATTACAGCTTGTTGTTCAGATGAATACTCTCCACTTCTCATATAGCTTTAAATTATGGACAAATGCTTGCAATTGTGAACTACCTACATTGTGGCTGCCTGTTCCCAGGCTTCATCAACCCTAGCTGTCCAATGGGATTACTGTAAGCTTTCACGGCAGTCTGCCAGCCACTGATCAGAAATTCATATCCCTGGATGTTAGATTGCTCTCTTTATTCCATCCTTGTGATGGCTGTGATTGCTGTCATGGTGTTAGGTTAGAAATTAGCATTTTGTGGCCCAAATTTTGCCATCCAGAACATAATCAGAAAAAAGGGGGGGGGGGGGAGGAATCAAAGAATAGTAATTTCATCTGTCAAAGAAGGGAAATGCAGTGTTACCATGATACAGATGTCTACGAAACTTAGGTCAGGAAATGTTGTAGTATTTATGGTCCTATTTGGTGAATGCTTAGGCAGGTGGTGCTTTCTTGTTACTGCAGACCTCAGCTCACAGACTAATGCCTTACCTCTGATGAAAAAAAAGGTAAATAAATAAGAAAACCATCGGTGGAACTATAGGTGGGCTTCAAAAACTCTTAAATTAAGAAAACAAGGATCTCTAGCAGCTACTTTCAAGGACATGCTGAATTAATCACAAGAGGCTAGTTAGCAGGAGGTCAGAGGGAGACTTCTTAGCATAATTTTGGGTCATATGTCTAGAGGCGATGGCAGTATGCATGTGCTGTATTGTAATATCCCCTTTCTAGTTTTCTTGTCTCAGTCAGAAAAGGATGGACACATATTGCATAGGGCTCTTGAAAAAAATGAAGGCAGTGGTAAAAATCAGTACTTTTGAGGTTTTTCCTGTTCTTTAAAACTGAGTCATATCTGACTGTCTAATAAAAATGTCATTGTTTTTCATCAGATTTGTACTGTATTCAGCAATCCTTGTATTCTTTGCCTTTTATTTTCTAAATGTGTTGCATTTGATACAAAGGTAGTGATTAAACAACACAGTAGTAGTCACGGATAGATTTAATGAACATCTATTATTGCTTTAAACAAGGATTTTTCTATTAATCTGTTTCAAAACAATTCATCAGAGCTTATTGCAGAAAATTATGGAAAACAACTGTTTAAAATTTAGAGATATGACTAGGTCCTCAAAGGTAGCTTGTTATTCTTTTTTTGGCAACTCACAGACATGCTAATTTTTCCTGTCATTAGCATTGAACAAGCTGGAAGGATTCTGACATGTGAGGTGCACAGATTCTGTTAGGAGTCTTGATTTTTATCCACCCAAGCTTATCCGTCATCTTTAATCATGCAAAAAGCAGGATTACTTAATCATTTCATTTTATTGAAAAGAAAAAGAAAGATTTACATTAAAATGATGACATGCAAGAAAAAAAATTGAAAATGATTATGAAGAAAATGTAATGTAGAGACTGAAGCTCCATTGGGTTTGTGATGCTCATTTAAAGCAATGATCTAGTAAAGCCAAGATATAAAAGTAATGATGATGCTGGCTATTGAAGTATAACCATATTTGCATTTTAACATACATTCTAACATGAGGTGTGTAGTCTATTATAGCAGATAACCAAGGAAGATACTGCTTTTCACCTATGCTATATGTATTTCTTGCATTAAGTTGTACCTTTGTCTGAACTCAGTATATTTTAGCACACAAATGTTAACAGACAAAGCACACTAGCATTTCAGAAGCATTTCAGTATGTGTGTGCCTATCTATTTATCTCCCTATATAGAATAGACCAAAACTGTACTGATTTTTAGACTATCTACAGAAAATATTGATTTAATGCAAGTATGAATTGTACTTTGGAGATACAAATTAACAAATCATTCACATGTTACTTCTGTATGTTTTGGATTTTAAACAGTGCATTGCATTCCCTCCCACTTCTAGGTTTCATACTCTTGATTTAATATATTCCTGTTTGTTCTCTTTGAATATTCTTTTAAGCTAAAACATTTTTTTTTTCCTATATAGCATTTGTGTCTTGGTATATCAGAATTTAGGTAGTAAAAGAGGCTGGGAAAACATACCTGCAAACTTTTGCTGTCACAAACTGTTTGTTTAGGAGACATATTATAGTTTCCAAAAGAAAGTTTGTTAAAGGAGAAAACAAGGAGATATTTTCTTATGTGAGTATATACAACAAGTGCTGTATTTCATCAAGGAAAATTTATTTAAAGTGCCAGACTTTTAGGTCTTCGTCTGATATTTACATAAAATGGTGCATTAAACAAGTAATTACATTACAAATCAATGTTTACCAATTAGGTCATTAATAATTCATTCTACGATACTAAGTTGAGTGAATTTAAGGTTGAATACTCTGGTGCCAAATTATTTTAGGCACATTAACATTTAATGAGATTTGAAAAAATCCAAATTTTTCCTTTAATACATAACATTTCCAGATGTTGAATATTCATATTTTTTTTAAAGAGATAAAAAAGAAAAAGTTCAGGGTTTTTTTTCAGCTTTACATCAGTGCAAGAATCTTGTATTGCTGTTGGAGTTGAGAGTGTAGAAATAAGAAATAAAACAGAAAAGATAAAAATAGGTGTGCAGCTATTTTTTTGAATTCAGTCGTTCATTTTCTGACATTAGCTCTGTACACTACTTGGCTGTGGTAACTGTTTTGAGAGGTAACATTCTAGAGGCAAGGAAATGGTTAAAAATGTCATAGGGTAAAACCACATGAGTGGGAAAAAAGATTGGGAATGCATGAACAGTTTTTGTTTATATGTTGTTTCTGAGCTCTGTTTCAGAAAATATGTGCTTATTTTCATAGAAAAAATATACCAAGTAATCAGAAATTTAGCCTTCTTATAGATTCCTAATGCTATTATAAAACCCCCCTAAAATTCTCTCTGCTACCTTGGATATTTTAAATACTTTGAGAATTAAAATACTGCATTTAGTTAAGAAAAACAAAATGAAACAAAAACATCACACTTTTTTTATTTTATATTTCTGGTTTTCCTCTTCTTGAATGCAACCTTTTTTCTTACAATTTCACAACTCTTAGAAATACAACTCGACTCACAATGAGATATTTTAGGATACAGTGAATGTCAGCATTCTGCATAGTGATTGTGAACATTTTTAGGTGCAAGCACAATGGATTTGTAGTTTTACTTCTAATTATATGAGAGAATATAAGGGATTTTATACAATATACAGGTATTTCCTTATAATGAATAAGTAAAGTCAACATATTTTATAGATACAGACTGAGTATGAGGATAAAAAATAAGCCTTTCAACAATAAATTTTCTTCTCAAATAAGTAATCTTTCTGTATCACTGTAAATGAGCCTAGGTAGTACTTATATAAGTTTATATAACTGGTGTTATTTTACATTAAAGCAGTTATCTTCCTGATTGATTCATGACTTTCTTTACTTAGTATAGTCAAATATCTGTTTCTCACTTTTTTTTTAAAGAAGTGAAACCATTTTTTTTTCCCCAGGCTTGCAAAGGTTATTCTGATGGTATGATTCTTGCTCCAATGTGGAATTAATGTCATTTGATGGTTGTCCTGAAAACAGAATCGTTACTGAAAAAATTTGGTTTGATCTTATACTGACTTATTTCTATGTTTTTATATCTTTGTTCCTAAAAGACCTGCAGATGTAGGTTTATAATTTGAGTATTTGCCTAGCCATTTGCAGAATGTTAGCAAAAATAATGTTATTTTGGATGACATGAAACACTTTTTGTCTAATCAGTAACTTAGATTTTACAATATTTCTGATTCTATAGCCTGAAAAATCTACTTTTGTTCCTCTTCTGGAAGGATTTTATATTTAAAATGATGATTTTTTTTTTTTTAGTATTTTTTTAGGGTTCACTTACATAGCTATTGAGATGTTCTTTTGTTAAGTTTCTATTAATTCCTGAAAAATTATAGCCATAGTACTGAAGACAGACATTTATTAGTTGTTAAGCATCCTTGAATATGAAAGTCTTTTTCAGTTATTAGCAATAATGAAAGCGTAGTAGTCAAAACAGCCGAGTGACAAAAAACTGCAACAGATTTTAGTAACTATCATGTTTAAGCAATAGGTGGCAGTGTTACCTAAATACTCTTTGCTTTGAATTGGGAAAGAATGGGAGTACTTAAGAGGAACAGGGCATTTGTTTTACTTGTACATAATTGTAGATTTGTACAAATATATTTTACATCTTTTAGGATATTTTCAAAAAGTTTTCCTTTTAGGAAAATTTGGTATCCATGATCACTTAAATTACCTACTTTTTTTTTTTTTTTTTAATGTGATTTATTAGTTAAAATATGATATTGTAATCTAAAATATTAAACTGGTACCTGAAAAGTAGCAACATTTTTTCCTATGACATACTGTATTTGAAAATGTCGTCCATTTTAACTTCATTACATATTTATAATAGCAAACACCAAGCATAATATTAGAAAATATGTTACAGTAATTGCTTTCCTGGTTTATTACAAATTTATAAATTTAAGAGTTAGTTAATAAAGCTTATAGCACATGTGCTTCGATAGAGATTAGAGGATAAACTTTACAAATTCTTTTAGTATGTACAGCACAGTAACACAGAATATACCTGCACTAATCTATAAATACTGTTTCTGTCTTGATGTACCAGTAGGCACTCCTTTCTACACCCTCTAAGAAGCATGCATTAATGAAAAAAGGATGGCATTGCATAGCAATGCTTTAACATACATTTGAAAACTGAGCATGCTAATATGCATCTTCACTTAAACATAAAACATTTCACAAAATGCAACACTGTACATTACAATCAAAAACAATTAGTTTAAGCCATTTTGGTCCTTTGAGTGTTACATATATTTCATAACATAATAATTAAAATGCCATACTGACCAATGCAGCAGCCATATTCCATACCATGTATTCTACTTCTAGGATACAGCTTTCATACAGTAGCACTTCCAAGAGATGTGTTCATCAGTGTGTGATAGAAACACTATACTGTACTTTTTTGCAGTTTGAAGGTGTGGGGGGGAAGACTTGCTGTAGTCTGCAGTGTTAGTTTGATAATTATACCTTAACTATTTACTATACTATCGATTTTTAATCTAAAATTAGGGTGTTGCTTATAAGAAGGAGAAAGGTAGATGATATGCTAGCGAAAGAAGGTAGTGATGGATAGAAGCAATGATGAAATGTGTCTGATAGGGCAGTTTTCTTCTGTACCACCATTTCGTTGCTGCTCTGGGATTACAGCAAAATGGTGGCTACTTATATTTTATGGAACATGTAAATTTTATGGTAAACTTCCTATAGACTCCAAATTGCTTCTCCCCTCCATGCCTATTATATTGCCCTGTTAGAATGAGCATGAAGTTTGCCTTCTGAATCTTATCGTACTGCAGAAAAGGTAAAAGCTTAGTTGCAAAATTCTGCATTGATAATAAAGACTTTACTTACATGTGAGAAAAAAAAAAAAACAAAGTATAATCAAATGGGAAAATTGTGTCTTATATCTACAGATAAGGTACTGAATAGCCATACACAAGTAAATAAGATTTGGAGTTCATTCTCGTTTTGCACAACACAGAGCTACTGTAGCTGAGTGCAAACATTTGTGACGCCTTTTATTTTCTTGGGTAAAACTTAGTCTTTGTTATCAAACAATTCTAATAAGTAGTAGATCTCAAGAAAGAGAAAAGAGATAAAGTCCTAACGCTTTGCTTTCTAGCCTTACTCTTTCGCTGCTCCCAGTAGCTGATGTGGCATGGAGGAACAGCACTGTCTTGTAAAAGATCCCCTTATCTACCTTCGTAGGTATGGGTTAGGTACTGAAACAGTACCTTACTGAGACAGCTTTTAGTTTTTGTTGAAGTGTAAAGAAGGACATCACTTGTGATAATATGATTTTTCCCAAGTACCTAAATTAGAAAATAAGAGAATTAGAAGACATGGCTTATATATCTGATTTTTATTAAGTACTTGTGATAAAAGAAAGAGAGTGCAGGAAATCAAAAAGCAAAAGGAAGTGAACAGAACCAAATTAAGAAAATGAACTGAAAGAGAGAAAGCTGGAGAAATATTACAATACTGGCTTTTTTGTAAATTCTGAAGGAAAGATTCTTTATGGAACACTTAATTTCTGCAATTACTTTATTATAGTTAAATTGTATTATTAAAATGAGGTATTTTAAAAATGCAAGTTTTAGCTCAAGATAGATAGATATTTAAAATTCAATGTGTATAATATTAGCTATTATTTCCTTGCCTAATTTTATGATGTGGTTGTCACAAGTTACCTCAGTTTTGAAGGTGTGATATTTCAGACTGTAGAAAAAAAATCAAATATAAAAAAGACCAGCTTCTAGAGTCACATTGCACTGTTTGTTTATTGGGTGAATATAAGTGAAGTGATAAAGTACTGAATTTAAAGCATGCCATAATGAAGTACACGCACTGATATTTTTTAGGAAGCAGGTTCTTCAAGGAGTTAATTCTTTCTTTGAATGTTTTTGTATCTTATTGAATTGGGCATTGTGGTGACTGTAATCGCACAATCAATATAAGAATACACTTTATCTCCACCCATGCTGGTTACCTATAGGCAGAAGTGGTGAATGAATATTGGAATTTATACAAAGGTGTACAAACACACTATTCTTGTTAGCATATCATGGCACCTAGACACAGAAGAGTGTCTATGTTTCAAGTGTACCTTTAACTTTGACTTCATTCTCCACAATTTTTACACAAGTGAATCTGTTGATATACTAAATGGAGAGTCAGAGCATTATGTAAAACCAATATTATTCTGAATCATTTCTGGTGAGTGCTTAAATTAAAGCTCAGTCAGTACTATTTTTTTGTGAAGTTATTTTTTCTGAACTGCTCAAACATATCTGAATTAGATTTTAAATGCAAAATGATAAGAGTTTAAATATTTCTATGAATCAATCATAAGCTTCTTGTTGCAATATGACCAGAGTTTTTTTAGTTACTCCAGTTTCTTTATAGCATGAAAGTTGGCAACATTGCTAGGGATGGCTGGGTTAAGAAACTGTTCTATTTCATACCTAACAAAAAATATACTGATCTCAAACCACACGAGCTTATTTAAAGTTGGATTGATTTTTCTCCCCTCCCCTTTGTAACTTGTTTATTTTAGCTGTATGTTTACATGCAAAGCTTAGAGGACTTTGATATTCTATATGAAATGAAATAACACCCAGGAAGATCTAAAAATCCATTTCCTAATTTTACATGTTTGAAGAGAACTGATGTGCGGCATACTTTTAATGAAAAAAATCAGAATCCTGAAAACTCCAATATCAATCAAAGCATTAATCTTTTAGCAATATTAATCACAGTATAAAACATAATTTTACGTGGTAAATTATGTTATTTAAAACTACTAAATAATAACATCAATATTTGTATAATATTTCTGGTTTATAGAGGAGTTCTGTAAGCATTTGTTTTTTAATTTCTCTGCTGTAACTAGAAATACAGTTTCTGATTCTTAAAAATTGAGGACATATCACTGCAAATATATGGTGAACACAAGTTTTAGTATAAGCAATTGAACTTGCATAATAATAACAATAAAAAACATATTCGAACCCCACCAGACCTGTAATATGCTCATGCCAAGCCAAAACAACATCAAAAGTAAACAGAAGCATGCTTAATCCTACAAAATTACAGCTGTGCAGGTTAGCATTTTTTTGGTCCGAGTCTGCCAGAATTGCTGTTGTGATCCCTGTTTTCATTGTAGATCAGACTTAAATGAACTATGTTTCAGCAGATGCACTCAAAAAATAATTTGATATAAGGATTTATGGTATGTTGTTGTAAATTTGTGGGATAAGGTAAGACTTAATAACTAAAGAAAAAAAGATCTATTTTAAATTCTGAATGAGGTATGAACTAGTTAAAAATTATAGCAATGTTTTAAAAAATTGTTGCAATGTTTCCACATGTAATGATACTAAGCCCAAGTCTGCTGATTATTGTATTTCTTTATTTCAAAATGTGTGATAGTCATAATATGTACAGAAACCATTCAGAGTTTTTTATTTTGTATTTTCAATCACACATTCAATTAATTTTTTCAAAGGACTACTAAATAAGTTACCTGCTTTATCTATGCAGTCTTTGAATAGCTCAAAAGTTTTGTGCTCTCCAGAAATACCCAACATCAGGAGAAAAGTCTAATACTTTCTTATTGAACAGCTATCACTGTCTAAAAGGTATGGTATACTTTGCTTCATGTATGCAAACTTGCTATTAGCTTGAAAAGTGTGTGTATGTTCTTCAGTATGTTAAAAAAAATGTTACTTAATGTTATTTAAAACCCACAAATACATTAGTGTTGTTTCAATTAAATTCTGTTAAATAAACATAAGGCATTTGGTAATGCCCTGCAAAGCAGATTTCAGAAGGATGTTAGGTTTGATTCTGAATTTTCTGAAGTCGTTGTATTTGATATGACTCTGAGGTCTATATATAGGAGCATTTTGGCTTTTTTATTTTATGTTGCAGTTAAAAATGTTTGCTAATAAATAACTAACTGTTTAAGTTGTTAAGCAGCATTCTTTTAGTGCACATAATTTTTATTGTCTTAATGTCAGTAAAGGAACAAATTATTGCTAGATAGCTAAACTATCAAATATAACTAATCACTCAGACCAACAAAATAAATGTCGACTTAAAAAAGAACAAAAAAGTTACCTTTTTATCTTTGTCTGAGGTTTTGTTTTTGGTTTTGTTTTTGTTGGTTTGGGGTTTTTTGGGGTTTTTTTTGGTTTTTTTTTTTTTTTTTTTTTTTTTTTTTTTTGTGTCTTCTAGTGCTGGCAAAGATAAAAGCTGTGCAATTACATCTCAGCAGCAGGGATTCTAAATTTCACCAGATTTGTCAATCAGAAAGCTCAATTTACTTGTTCACTTTCATAAAATTCAGAAGTAGAGGACAGAACGGTAACCTAGTCTTCTGTCTGTACTGCTGCAGCATTGTTTCCAGCCTATATATTTATTTGGTAATGTTTTGGCCAGTTATTTCAAAATTGCTCAGCAGTGGGGCACTTTTTGCTCTTGGAAGATTTTTATATTAGTTAACTCACTAACTTACCATCAGGTTTTTCTTTTTCCTATACTGATGTATTCCCTTTATTAATTTCCTCCCATTACTCCTAGTTATACTTCCTTTTACTATGCTAAATAATTCCTTTTATGCTAAATAATTCTTTTTTTCCATTTTTGAGTTATCACTCTGCAACATTGCTGTTCTTTTTATGGAAACTCTCTCAAATTGGCAAGATCTAAAATATGCTGAGTTCAATCTGCTATAAAAGACTTTATTGACAATTACTATAACTTAAACACAGTCCTGCTTTAATAAGCTCAGCTAAAAATGAAGTTTGAACAATTTTTGTCAGCTGAAACAAGAAATCTATTAAAAGGAGCCCTCTATTTTGAACTGTTTTTTAGTGATGTAATGGGGCCAAATGATCAAGTATAGCTTAGATAGCCAAAATCCTCTGAGTCAAATTACCCTGTCTGCTGAGAAGCACAACAGGGTTGAAAGAAATGCAGACGCCAGATAAATGTTTCTGGTAAGGGGAGGAAAGTAGTACAAGACTCTCTCCCTTTTCCAGGGCTGAAGCTAATTTCAGTAGGCTCTCCTTCCCTCTCTGTGTCTTCCTGAATACTGGAGACTGCCTAGTGCTGAAACCTGTAGATACCCCCTCCCAAAACACAGCTTTCTCTTACTGTCTGAGGGAATGGGGACCCCCCTCAGTGCTGCAAATGGGGCCTTATTCCGCTCCTAGCTTAGAGAAGAGCTGGGCTGGTTCTTTAACTGTATGTGCCCATGACACAGCATGTAGGTGCTGGTACAGGGCCAGTATCAGCTCCTCCATGTCAACACACACATGTCCAGGGTCCTGTAAAGGCTGACCAAGGCACTGAGGAGGGAACATACTTCACAGTGAGTATTATCTGCAGCCTAAATTTCTTACGGGTTTGATCGAAGTTGGTATCTGGGGGGGGCCCAGCCAGAGCCGGGAAACCTATTCTGGGCTGGGTGCTGCTGTTGCTGCTGAGGAAGCTGTGCTGCTGCAGACAGAGCAATGATAAGGTAGGGTGAAATGCACAAAAGTGCCCAGATTTTCAAAGGAGGAAGCAGGTTTCCTTGTGAATCTCGTGAAATGTTAGGAAAATTTGGATGGTAAATGTAGGATAAACCATATTCCTTTCCCTGGAGAGACCTTTAAATTTAGTTAGACTTTCACACCAGCAGCCTGACAAGGACTGAAAACCACTGTGATAATGTTGCACTGATGCATGCTACCATCGTGGATGCAGCGAGAAGGTTTTCTGCTGCTTGACACTGTGCATTATGACTTTGGTAACTCACAATTTGCATCAGGGCTGCTTTTGCAAAATAGCAAGCAGATTCTACCTTGACTGAAGTTAATAGAAACTGATGGCTCATTCTTTTTGACAAGCCATACATATTTTAAGAATAACTGTGTATTCTTAAATGGGAACTTGTTTTTTCACTTCAGTTGCTTATTTTTTGTGCAACCTTGATTTCTGCATCTTACAGGATTGGGCCCTCCAATCTATGTGTCTGTGTATGTATGTACTTTGAAACGAAACAAGTGTACTTTATTTCATTTAGCTCCCTAAATATATAGATTTGGGGTTCTGAGCCTGCTGAGTTGAGTGCTGTAAACATTGGAGGACCAATCAAAAAAACCACAAGTGACACAAGCGATCTTCATTGAATAATTTGGCATTTCTCTTGACTTGTTTAGAGACAAATGCTTTTGTTTCCTTTTGTGGAATATTGTTTCTAGATCTAGTCTGAATTTTCATTTATAGAGAGTACATCACAAGATAAATAGCATGCTTTTACCTTGAACAGCTATTTAAAAGATGCAGAGCATAAAGCAAGGTAGTTTTGGCATTTGGAGGCTCTGTTTTCTGGGTATGATTAAGTGTATTCTGTTCCTGATCAACTGTGCTCTCTGTTAACAGTATCCTAACTCCATCACATGCTGCTTATGAGCAAAATTTCCAACTTGAAATTGCTATGGCTGAGAAGGAAGAAGTATTACTTGCATGTGTGTGTATACATCTGTGTGCGTATTCATTAACATTTGGGGTAGCAGGTGTTGAGAACTCTATTTCCTTGGTGTGAATACATTTTGCATCAGTGGAAGCACTTTTGAGAGAGGCAGCTTAACATTCTTTTTATTGCTTCACTAGAAGGGGACCATGCAAGCCAAGGCCCTTCTCCAGTGCTAACAGCTCCATAATATTGCTCAGCTATGTGATGAAAAGGGCTTATACACTAAAATTATTTCAAGAAGAGGGTTATCATAGAAAAATAGAAACAAGAAAGATCCCGAAACCTAAAAACATTTTAATTGGTTAGGAAACAGGGATCAAAGCTTTATCTTATGACTTTAATTTTTGAGTGTAGAAGATGCATTTGAAAGATGGACTTGAGTTGGAAGACTAGATGTTAGTGGGCAAGTATAAGGATATGCTTTTCTCACCTAAAGGGATGGGAGGCATAGCACAGCAGCTCATGCAATGGTGTCTATTTATTGTTTTTTCCTTCTTGCTCTATACAACAGATTGACTTGGATGAGTTGATCTGGTTTTCCTTTCTTTGGTCCTTTCAGAGTCTTTTAATATCCACAGGCATCTTCGCTATTAAAAATGTGACTAGCTATGGAGAATTTCCTTTTTTAACCACAACAGAAAAATATGCTGCTTTGTAATAAAGGGAGACTGATGAAGGTAAAACAGAGATTAGGACATTTCAACAGCAATCACTTGGTTGTGTAGTATAAGTCAAAGCAACACAGAGAAATGGGGAAATAATAAACAACCCATACAAAGGTGACTTTAAAAGAGAGTAGAATGAGATGTTAAAAATAAACAAAACTAATCATTGATAAAAGCTAAATGTGACTTTAAAAGAGAGTAGAATGAGATGTTAAAAATAAACAAAACTAATAGTTGATAAGAGCTATACTTAATACAAAATGTATCTTTCCCCTTTCAAGGGCAACATCACACATCTAGAATGTCTCATACTGGCTGAGAAAAGAAAGACTAGTTAGTGGCCAAGAACACCCTGATGTTCTGTGCTGCAAATTGAAAGTGAAGGTTACTTTATTGTAGACTTTATCTTAAAGCAGTAAAACGGGTAGCTGCAGCTACAACTGAAAGTATTGATTTTGTAATTTCAGCAAATTAAGAACAAGACAGGAAACCTATTAAACCTTTCCACTGATTGCCAAGGCACTTTTTGGTGATGTTGGTGCTGACATTAAAATTACATGTGCCTGTCTCTTTAAAGCCAAACATATACATTTTAGAGAAGATAGTGCCAGTTAACATGCTGAAAAAGGATTTTTATAAATCTGTGTAATTTCACGTTTCAGATGTGAAACTTTTGAAGCCTGATGACATGAATGTCAAGCAGCACATCTAAAATTTTCATAAATTTTGGTTCATGTTAGCTGTGCTTTTATTGCATTTTAATAAATTAAAATTTTCACAAAGCCAGAAGATTTTTTATAATAATAGCAAAGATGGTAATGCTAGTAATAGCATTATCTGTCAGAACATTATGAGTAATGATTATGTAAAAATCTATGTAACAAAGGCTAACAGAAGAAATGATCAAATTATATTCTTCTGTATCTTGTATAAAACAAGTTATTTTATTATGGTAGCAAAAACCCAACTTCTCTTAAAGCAATATTTAAATTACTTTTAAAAATTGGTGTACTTAAATTCATGTGAATTACAATAGTTAATATCACTTGTTTCATAAAGGATTGTTTTAAAGCTTTACTTTAATATTACTGAGTATAAATGAAAATGTTGTGTCTTTTACAAACACAATATTTCTAATACCCCTTAACAAGAAAATTTTTCATTAAAAGTATGGCACGGCAAGGGAAATTATACCTGGATCCACTCTGAACACCTTATAAATATGTAAGTTTCCAGTTTATCCAATTCATAAATATTTTGTTTCATCTGAACGGGTATTTGGCATCATTCCAATGTGTAAACAAGCATGGGTTTTACACTCACAAATCTAATTTACAGGCAAGCCATCATCTACATTTACTGCAGTAGCCAGCAGTTTGTGATGTGCCAGTAACAGCAATGCACAGTGATAGAGAAGGCGGTGGGAATATAAATTTAAAAAGAGAGGTTGGATTTGTAACAATAACAGAGATCTTAAAAAGTGAGGAGGAACACTGCTGGCAGACTGTGAGCCAAAAGTCGCCATCGGAGCGGACTTCAGGAACTTGTAGCAGGTGTTTACACGATCACTAAATATATGAATGAGAATGTGCAGCTTATGTTAGCTGTGAAGCAGCAGAATAGTATATGAAAATGAATAACAGGTGTGAAAATGTGTATCTAAAGATAAAGGTGTGGAATGGTGAAGTGGATTTAATAATAAGATCTGGAATAAGTCAGAGGACAGATTTAAGAGGAGTGCAGAGCTTCAAACAAATGAACAAACAATGTATTTTTTTTTGCTGCTGAAGGAGTAATATGCTTGGGGAATGCTGGAGCTCTGTAACCACTGGTCCAAAACCAGCAGAAGTTCAGATGATAACAATGACTCTTTGTAGCATATCTCTTCAGTTCACCAGGAATGCATATATCTGCTTATACAGACCTACATCTTTTCGCTTTCTTTTCATAGCAGATATGCCAGGGTATTTGATGTCTGCCAAGATGGATATGCATTGTGTTTTACAAGTATATTCAGATAACACCTATAACTCCACAAAAGCATTGCTGCTTTATTGTACTGTGCAGACAGAAAATCATAGAGACATCCAGCTCCCATACACCTCATGGTCTGGGTCTTCGCTGAACTGGAGTGATGAATATGAAGAGGAGAAAGATGCAATAACAGTAATTACAGGTGCACAAATAAGTTATTTACAGTGACCTAAATACTTATAGATCATCACCAGGATAACCACTTCCAGATGATGGTGATTTGTAGGGAGAGAGGCAAAAAGTAGGTTTTAAGGAGGAATTTAAAGAGATAAAGATCAGTCACTGCTTCAGAGATGACACTTTATTTGGTGCAGGACAGCTTCAATAACTTGAGAAGGTGCTTTAACTTACCTGGCTAAAGTTCCTTCTGGCCATTTGATAATGCTGAGATTTTATTAAACCTGCTGTGGGTTTGAGCCTTCTGGTTTTCTTTTTGAACTGTCTTTTCTTTTTATTAAATGTTGGTTTTCCTTTCCTCCATCACAGGTACTCACTATCTGCCACTCTCCTGTAGATCTATAATTTTGCCAGAGTTCTGAGCAGTGATGCTTCCACCTAAATTTTATCATGTTTTTTTTTGTTTGTATTATTTTTTCCACAAAACTTTTAATTCATTTGTTTTTTAATGGAACTGGAACTAGAACATATATACATGTGTTTTACACATTCATATGTGTATTTATGTGTGTGTGTGTGTATATACACACATAAATGTATGTATCACAGTATCACAGTATCACACAGTATGTTAGAGATTGGAAGGGACCTCAAAAGATCATCTAGTCCAATCCCCCTGCCAGAGCAGGAACACCTAGATAAGGTTACATAGGAATGTGTCCAGGCGGGTTTTGAATGTCTCCAGAGAAGGAGACTCCACAACCCCCCTGGGCAGCCTGTTCCAGTGTTCCGTCACCCTCACTGAGAAGAAGTTTCTCCTCAAGTTTAAGTGGAACCTCTTGTGTTCCAGTTTATACCCATTACCCCTTGTCCTGTCATTGTTTGCCACTGAGAAGAGCCTGGCTCCATCCTCGTGACACTCACCCTTTATATATTTATATACACTAATAAGGCCCCCCCCGCAGTCTCCTCCAAACTATAGAGACCCAGCTCCCTCAGCCTTTCCTCATAAGGGAGATGCTCCACTCCCTTAATCATCTTTGTCGCCCTGTGCTGGACTCTCTCCAGCAGGTCCCTATCCTTCTTGAACTGAGGGGCCCAGAACTGGACACAATATTCCAGATGCGGTCTCACCAGGGCAGAGTAGAGGGGAAGGAGGACCTCTCTCGACCTACTGACCACCCCCCTTCTAATACACCCCAGGATGCCATTGGCCTTCTTGGCCACAAGGGCACAGTGTTGGCTCATGGTCATCCTGCCGTCCACTAGGACCCCCAGGTCCCTCTCCCCTACACTACTCTCTAACAGGTCGTTCCCCAACCTATATTGGAACCTGGGGTTGTTCCTGCCCAGATGCAGGACTCTACACTTTCCCTTGTTATATTTCATCAAGTTTCTCCCTGCCCAACTCTCCAGCCTATCCAGGTCCCGCTGGATGGCAGCACAGCCTTCTGGCGTGTCAGCCACTCCTCCCAGCTTAGTGTCATCAGCAAACTTGCTGACAGTACACTCAATTCCCTCATCTAAATCATTGATGAATATATTAAATAATACTGGTCCCAATACTGACCCTTGAGGCACTCCACTAGATACAGGCCTCCAACTAGACTCCGCCCCATAGACTACAACTCTCTGGCTTCTGTCCTTCAGCCAGTTTGCAGTCCACCTCACTACCTGATCATCCAGGCCACACTTCCTCAATTTAGCTATGAGGATGCTGTGGGAGACTGTGTCAAATGCTTTACTGAAGTCAAGGTAGACCACGTCCACCGCTCTGCCATCATCCATCCACCGTGTTATTTCCTCATAAAAGGCTATGAGGTTGGTCAAGCATGACTTCCCCTTGGTAAAGCCATGTTGACTGCCCCTCATAACCCTCTTATCCTTGATGTGCCTTAAGATGGCATCAAGGATAAGGTGTTCCATCACTTTCCCAGGGATGGAGGTGAGGCTGACTGGTCTATAGTTACCCGGGTCCTCCTTCTTGCCCTTTTTGAAGACTGGAGTGACATTTGCTTTCCTCCAGTCCTCAGGCACCTCTCCCGTTTCCAAGACTTGGTAAAGATGATGGAGAGTGGTCTAGCAATGACTTCCGCCAGTTCCCTCAGCACCCGCGGGTGCATCCCATCTGGACCCATGGATTTATGGATGTCCAGATTGCTCAACTGGTCCCTAACCCATTCCTCGTCGAGTAAGGCAAACTGCTTCCTTGACCTGACTTCATCTGAGGTCTCAGGAGTACAGGGCTCTTCAGGATTGCCTCCGGCAGAGTAGACAGAGACAAAGAAGGCATTCAATAACTCTGCCATCTCTGTATCTTCTGTCACCAGGGCACCCATCCCGTTCACCAGTGGGCCAACCTTGCCTCTGGTGTTAGTTTTATCAGCTATGTATTTGAAAAAGCTCTTTCTGTTGTCCTTGACCCCTCTCACTAGATTTAATTCTAAGGAGGCCTTAGCCATCCTAGCTGCCTTCCTACATCCTCTAGCAGCAGCCTTATATTCCTCCCGAGTGGCCAGCCCCTCCTTCCATGACCTGTAAACTCTCCTCTTCCACTTGAGCATACCCAGCAGTTCCTTATTTAGCCATGCAGGTCTCTTGGCCCTCTTCCTTGACTTCCTTGACTTCCTACGTGTCGGGATGCTCTGATCTTGAGCTCGGAATAAGCAATTGTTGAATGTCAACCAACTATCTTGGGCCCCTTTACCTTCAAGCAGCCTTGCCCATGGGATTTCCCCTAGCAATTGCTTGAAAAGGCCAAAGTTTGCCCTGCTAAAGTCCAGGGTTGCAATTCTACTTGCTATTGTACTGGTCCTACCACACAGGATCCTGAATTCCACCATCTCGTGGTCGCTGCAACCAAGGCAGCCCTCAACCTTTACTGCTTCGACCATACCCTCCTTGTTAGTGAGGATGAGATCCAGCAGCGCTCCTCTCCTGGTTGGCTCATCCACCATTTGCATGAGGAAGTTATCATCCATACACTGGAGGAACCTCCTGGACTGTGGCTGGGTTACTGAGTAGTCCTTCCAGCAAACATCAGGGAAGTTAAAATCCCCCACGATGACCACGGCCTGTGACTGTGAGGCCGCTCTCAGCTGCCTGTAGAAGGCCTCGTCAACTTCCTCACCCTGATCTGGTGGCCTGTAACAGACACCCACAACAGTATCACCCCTGCCAGCCTGCCCCTTAATTCTCACCCACAGACTCTCAACTCGCTGGTCCCCTGTCCCTGGACAGAACTCAGTACATTGCAGCTGCTCTCGCACATAAAGATCAACCCCACCACCCCGCCTGGCTGGCCTGTCTTTCCTGAAAAGGACATAGCCCTCCATGAGTATATTCCAGTCATGCGAGCTGTCCCACCACGTCTCTGTAATTGCCACCAGATCATAATCTCCTGACTTAACACAGGTCTCCAACTCCTCCTGCTTATTTCCCATGCTGCACTCATTGTATTTACATGTACATGCTTATCTATATCTACATACACCCAAACCTGCAATGTACTTGTTTCAGGAAAGTGGAAGAACCAAGAATGCCTGAATGGCTGAAGGTGCACCTTAAAATGTGCAAGTCCTTTCTTTACTAGATATAAAATGAAGATTAGAACATAGGTCTTCTACAACTGGGGAGAAGACCTAAAAATTCAGACTGAAATAATGAGCAGTTGATGTAATCTACCTGGATTTGTGCAAAGCCTTCGACACTGTCCCACACGACATCCTTGTCTCTAAATTGGAGAGACATCAATTTGATAGGTGGACCACTCAGTGGACAAAGAACTGGTTGGATGGTCACACACAAAGAGTTGTGGTCAATGGCTCAATGTCCAGCTGGAGACCAGTAACGAGTGGTGTCCCTCAGGGATTGGTGTTGGGGCCGGTCTTGTTCAACAGCCTTGTCGGTGACATGGACAGTGGGATTGAGCGCTCCCTCAGCAAGTTTGCTGATGACACCAAGCTGTGTGGTCCGGTTGATACGCCGGAGGGAAGGGATGCCATCCAGAGGGACCTCAACATGCTTGTGAGGTGGGCTGATGCCAACCTTATGAAGTTTAACCATGCCAAGTGCAAGGTCCTACACCTGAGTCGGAGCAATCCCGGGCACAGCTACAGGTTGGTCAGAGAAGAGATTCAGAGCAGCCCTGCAGAGAAGGACTTGGGGGTGTTGGTTGATGAAAAAATGAACATGAGCCGGCTGCAGTGTGCGCTCGCAGCCCAGAAAGCCAACCGTGTCCTGGGCTGCATCAAGAGGAGTGTGACCAGCAGGTTGAAGGAGGTGATCCTGCCCCTTTACTCTGCTCTTGTGAGACCTCACTTGGAGTATTGTGTGCAGTTTTGGTGTCCTCAACATAAAAAGGACATGGAATTGTTGGAACAAGTCCAGAGGAGGGCCACGAGGATGATCAGGGGACTGGAGCACCTCCCGTATGGAGACAGGCTGAGAAAGTTGGGGCTGTTCAGCCTGGAGAAGAGAAGGCTGCATGGAGACCTCATAGCAGCCTTCCAGTGTCTGAAGGGGGCCTATAAGGATGTTGAGGAGGGACTATTCATCAGGGACTGTAGTGATAGGACAAGGGGTAATGGGTTCAAACTTAAACAGGGGAAGTTTAGATTGGATCTAAGGAAGAAATTCTTTCCTGAGAGGGTGGTGAGGCACTGGAATGCATTGCCCAAGGGAAGTTGTGAATTCTCCATCCCTGGTGGTGTTCAAGGCCAGGTTGGATGAGGCCTTGAGTGACATGGTTTAGTGTGAGGTGTCCCTGCAAGGGGGTTGGAACTAGATGATCTTAAGGTCCTTTCCAACCCTAACTATTCTATGATTCTATGATTCTATGAACTTGCTTTCCATATGAAACACTTTGAGAATCTGTTTTATGACCCAAGGCAGAGAGGGGAAAACATATTAAATCTTCCAAAACATATAGAGAGTCATATCCTGCACACCTTTATACTGAGCGTAATAGAAGGTTTTTTGACATACATAGACCTGTGTTCTAGCATGCACATACGCACACTGGAAAACACTAACCTTCATTACAATTTGATTTTTGCCTTGAAGCCCACCCAGAAGTGTAGAACCAGAGCTGTCTAAAGGCCACTTAAAATTGAATCAACAGGTGACAAAAACTTTGGCAGACAAATGTTGATTTTGGGGGAGGTAATTTTTGATACCAATGCCTCCATTTCTTAGTGTGTTGCAAACAGCAAGTGCTAAATTAATTTGTGTAATCAAGATAAAATTATTTACTGCTTGAATTTTAAATTAGTTGGAAAATGTGTCTACTGATGTTCTTGAGATACTAACACAAAGCTCTCAAAGGTAGTTTTTTCAGTAGACATATAGTGAAAATAACACATATTTAAGATGTATCAAAGTTGATATTTGAGGAGTGAGGAAATTAATAAAGATTAAGTTAATAAGACTTTCTTATAACAGGATTGTGCTAGATGAAGCAGTAGGAAATATGGGGTATGATTGCAATAAATGGTGTCATTTCAAACTTAAGTCCCAAAAAAGTGTCTGCCTGAATTTCACAGAAATAGTGTAAAATGGCATAAGCAAAATAAAGTCCTACAAGTGTAAACTAAGGAGAGAAATAATTAATTTAAGCATCTTAAATAAATTGCTGAAATAATTAAATCACCATTTTTGGATGATGTTGTCAAATTAGATGAGCACAGATCAATGTTCAACTGGAGATGGGTAACAAGTAATGTCCCTCAGGGATCCTGTTCAAGATCTTTGTCAGTGATAAGGACAGTAGGATTGAGTTCATTCTCAGCAAGTTTGCCAATGACACCAAGCTGTGTGGTTCGGTTGATACGCCAGAGGGAAGGGATGACATCCAGAGGGACTTTGACACGCTTGATGCCAACCTCATGAAGTTCAACCAAACCAAGCACAAAGTCCTACACCTGGGTCACAGCAATCCCAGGCACTGCTGCGGGTTAGGCAGAGAAGAGATTCAAAGCAGCCCTGCAGAGAAGGACTTGGAGGTGTTGGTCTATGAGAAACTAAACTTGAGCCAGCTGCAGTGTGCCCTTGCAGCCCAGAAAGCCAACTGTATCCTGGGCTGCATCAAAAGAAGTGTGACCAGCAGCAGGTTGAGGGAGGTGGTGCTGCCCCTCTATTCTGCTCTCACATGACCTCACTTGGAGTATTATGTACAGTTCTATGTGTCCTCAACATAAGAATGACATGGAGCTGTTGGAGCAAGCCCAGACGAGGGCCACGAGGATGGTCAGGGACTGGAGCACCTCCCACATGAAGACAGGCTGAGAAAGTTGGGGCTGTTCAGCTTGGAGAAGAGAAGGCTTCATGGAGACCTCATAGCAGCTTTCCAGTTTCTGAAGGGGTCTACAAGGATGCCGTATCATGACTCTTCATCAGGGACTGTAGTGGTAGCACAAGGGATAATGGCTTTAAAATTAAACAGGGGAAGTTCAGGTTGGATATGAGGAAGAAGTTCTTTACAGTGAGGGTGGTGAGACACTGGAACAGGTTGCCCAGAGAAGTGGTAAATGTTCCATCCCTGGCAGTGTTCAAGTCCAGGTTGGACAGAGCCTTGGGTGGCATGGTTTAGTGGGAGTTGTCCCTGCACATGGCAGGGGGGTTGGAACTTCATGATCTTAAGGTCTTTTCCAACCCTAACTATTCTATGATTCTATGATTCTGTACAAAACCTAATGTAGGTAATAGATATTGTACTAGAAATACTATTAATTTTCGGAGGCTTTGAAATGGAATGTAATTACAAATGGTGATAAGAGATAAAGGAAAAGAGAAAAAATATTTTCTGATTGTTTTCTGCGTACAATGTGCACTATTCACGTACAGTAAATACACAACATGCATGTCTGTTGGAGTTTGCACAGGTTTTTTATTCTCTAAGTTCTGATTTTCCTCCATTTCTTCTTTCACCTAGGTAAGCAAAGGGATAAAAAACAAGAGTTTCTTTATGAAGAATTGACTTTTTCATTGAGAAATCATTGAGTGCTAAATATTCTTTGATGACCTGAAAAATGTTCCTAAGGCAGCAGAAAGGAGAAATCTTTTGATGTCAAAAAGCCTTTTTTTTTTTCTTCCATTGCCTTCAAATGAGAAAGAGAGAGATATTATGCTTTCAGTTTATGGAATTAAGTGGTGTATGAAATTCATAAAGGAATTTTATTATTTTCTTTGCTCCCTCCAAGTTTTCCTTATTATTTAGTCAATGTTTTGACTGGCGCAAATACATGAGAGCAATGATTTTGTCTCATAATTGTGACTAATAAAGATGTGGATAAAGGTAGAAATGGTAAATTATTGTCTTGAATCAAACTTGGAAATAGTCAATAAAAACATTAAATGTTTTCCAGAAATAATTAAGTGAAAATCAATAGCTCTGTTTGTCAGCTCCTTACTACTTGTCATCATTTCCCTTTTCTCTAAGAAGGATGAAATGGATTGAATTTTGGTTAAATCTCAGAATGTTTTGATGTTTTTCTGAGCTTACTGAAATCATTCCCTTTCTAAATTCTAAGAGATATTCTATTGTTATCTCTTCATCATTGAAATGCCTGTATTATTATTATTAAGATGATGATTTTTACTGGGGCTAACGCACTTTCTTAATCTGCTTTATTTTTTTATTAATATAAATCAATAAAGTTATGCAGAAAAAATACCAAGAGTGGTGTTTCTCAACTTCGTTGCCCACTGTTCTATGCAGTGCTATTTGCATCTCTTTCCTTCCCAAAAATGCTTTCAGACACCATAAGCAGTATTATGTTTGCTGCTCTTGGGCCGCTTTCTTTCCCCATGCTCCTCTTTTCTGCCTTGAAGAGTGCTTCCCAGATAGGGAAATACTGAGTTTAGTCATCACAGTGCAACTAGGTGGGTATGCTCAGCAGGCATAAACAGTTTTTTATCTTCTGTTAATTAAGAGGTGTTTCCTCCTAAGCTACTGCTCTTTCAGCTTGAGTGCCTGCTAGCATCATTCCTGGATCCTCTACTGATCCTCTACTTCAGTTTCAGTTTTTGCCAGTAAACTCCACCTAAAAGAGTCTTTCTCCAGAGCACCCACTTTTTCCATACTGAATGTGGAAGTTGTCTCTGCTGTCTTACCTGTCTCCGCTATGTGCCCATGTTTCCTACCGGAAAGAAAATCAACCCATAAGTCCTGTAAACCTGAAGGAGAGACTAGAACATTCTGTCTGCTGGCTCTGGCCTGTCTTTACCTTTAAAGTCTCACCTAGATGTGGGGCTATGGAGTAAATGGTGCAAATAGAAATGCTTTGTATTGTGATGTTATGGGAAATGGAATTTGTTTTGCAACTAATCATAGAAACAAACTGTTTAGTAACTTTCCCACATAATGTGATGGAGAAGTGATATTCATTCTCTCTCTTCATAGCATTTGTAAGTATATTGTTTAATTATTATTATAATTGTTTAATCTGTTTCAGTTTTCTTGATTCCTTTGTTTTGGGAGTCACCTAAATGTGCTAGATAACTCAGTGGGCATGTGTGAGTTATGCATATTATTTTTAAAGAAGAACAGTAAACAAAGCAGAGATTAAGCCATTATTGTATCATACTTCCTTTGATTTCTTTGACAGGATGACCAGATACTGGTTTAAATCTGGGGCTGAAGAAATGCAGCCTCAGCATGTCTGGAGAATAGTTTGAACTTACATCTGTGAATTTGAGGTATGATAACTGAACTGTTTTTTCACATGCTAAATGAAGGATGATGAAACTAAGGCAAGGAAAGATTACAAGAATATTAAGGTGATCATTTATAGTGAAGAATAGTTTCTAAAGGGAAACATTAGAAGCCTGTAGTCTGGGCCATCTAAAACTGATTTGTTCATAGCCCTAAGTAGCTTATTCTTGGTAGCTGTTGTGGATTACCAGTTGCTTTATCATCTGCTAGGACTAGATGATAAAACAAGTCTTGTATGATTCCTTGAATTTTATTTTTTTTTCTTCAAAATAAGGAACAAAATCCTACCCGTTTGCTAAGGAATGATAAAATGAAAGAAGGTTACCAATTTCCATATAGTTAGGTTAACTGGTGAGTGGTCCCAGGCTCCTGTTGAGGTGTGTTCCTTTGGAGAAATCACCTTCCAAAATGAAAACTTTGTTCTTATTGGCAATATGGATGCAATTGGCTTCATCACTTAGCCGGGAAACGTGAGCTCAAACATGACCACTATTACCAAAGGCAAATACAGATATAGCCTAAGGTTTTATGGCATATTTTGTGGGAAGGAAAATAACATTTATTTTGTATTCTCAGCATTGAGTAAATGAGAACTCACACAAACACACACACAAGGAAGTCAAGGGATGGGTTTAAATATTCCACTTTAAAAATAATACATTGTAATTTCTTATTACGTGTCTTATCTTTTACACTGCTAAGACACCTGGACTTTCAATTTGGAAACATATTCCTACAAAAGTGACAGCAAGAAAATAGCTGTTTATATATGAAACCTGAGTTTCATATTCAAGTACATATTTCCAGGAAGAATGAGAAGGAGATTAGAAATGTTTTCTCTACTGTTTCTTCATGAAATTATTTGGAAAACTGAGAAGAGAGGGTTTGAAGGATCTGTCAGTGAAGGAGGCAATATCTAAGCAGCTAGAGTGTTCTGCAAAGAACATAGAATTTGATAACCTTTCTAATGTATGTAATAACTAAGCATCAGAGTAGATTACTGAGGAAAATTGTGGAATCTTCATTGTTGGGTTTTTTTGGTTTGTTGTTTTTTTTTTTTTTTCAGGAAAGAATATTAGAAAAATATCCATTAGGACTGCTTCTGCCATGCTGCACGAGGTAGGATTTTTTATACAGGAAGGTTTTTTCAGTCTCAATTTCACCTCTTCTGTAAGAGCAGGTAGCTTTTTTATGGGATGCTTCTGAGAAGAAGACAAACCTCTATGGTCCATTTTAGTCAAGACTTGCAGGCTGAAATATTATCTTCTATCCCAGCAGCATTCTGTTGAAAGCGAGGTAGAAGTAGTCTTAGTGGGAAGCTGGAAAATGGTCAGCCTCAGAAGGAATCTTTCTTGCAGAGATGTCTGCAAAACCCTTGTTTTACTGCAGGGCAGCTCTGCACAAATAGGTATGTTCCAGTGGCCTTCTGACTACTGTGGTGCTGTTGTTGCCTGAGCTCCATGCACGCACGCTGATCTAACTCCTCTTCACAGGTCTCTCGAGCACAGTCCAGGATTCTGACCAAAGGGTTTCACACCCTCATCTGGAGGAGAAGAGCAATCAAGTCTTCCTGGTGGTCCCCAGTAGTGAGTTTCTCCCTCACAAATGGAGAGCAGGACAATGGAGTTCAGAATTTGCCTAGTCTGGCTCTTCACAGCAGACATGAAAAGAGCCTCCTCTCCCCTAGTGAAAATGATTCCCACATATATGGCAGTGACATGGGTGCAAACTGTGATCTACGCACAAAAGCTCTTGACAGGTATACTCACATTTTGTTTCAGTTGATTTAAATTTAGAAGAATTTCACTTTTGAAATAATTTTAACTGCAGTGAACCTGCTGACCAGGTTTAGCTGGAGGAGGGGTCTTCTCACCCCTTTGAGCAAAGATGTGTCTGGGGAGGAGAGGGAAAGAGAAAGAGTGAGTATTTTCTCTTGGCCTAGTGAACCCTCATTTTCAGAAGGGTTGAGAGAGGGAAGATAATTGGGAGAGAAAATGAGGTACTCCTTTGTACCTGAGTGCATTGTCTCCCATGGAATATAGGTCAAAGCATAAAATACATTTGCAATATTGGAACTATCTTTCCTGAAACGAAAGATGCAAATTTAGCACATTGAATTCACATTTTTGTTCGCTGCATAAACAAAAGTGATGCTACTGGAATTTTGATTAAGTCTAATGAGGGGAAGTGTAATGTATTCATTCCTTCCACTCTGGCTTCTTGAACAGATTAGCTGCAAAATTTTCCCTTCTTAATTCTCACAAAACATAAACAAATTTAAAAAGAAATCAAAATACTACTTGATGTAAACCAAGTGCTTAATTTTTTAATCTTTAAAGAATAAAACTTAATATGCCAATAGCAAATTAAGATGATGACAATTTGATCTATTTGAGCTATTTAATAATCAGCAGATTAACACTCACTCACTCACTCACTCACTCACTCACTCACTCACTCACTCACTCATTCACTCACTCACCCACTCATACCAAGAGCAGGTTTATGTCTGGACAGTAGGAGGTGATAGCATTCTACTCAACCAAGATGTGGTTGAGTCTACCACAGGATTATGTGACCCAGTCACATGATTCTTAAAAAAAATAGCAGACAGAAACCCTACATTAGATAAAGTTTTTTTTTAAAGAAATGTAACAAAAAGGTAGAAAATACATGTAATAAAATGTAGAGAAAAAGAAACATGGAAACATTTTCAGAGAATATTTTAATTTCTTTTGTACATATATACAGGGTTTTTTTCAGGTTTATGGATACATAATTTGTATATATTACACCTATACTTGCATAAACATTCAGATAAATTGGAGATAGCCATTATCACTTGTTAGGATAACTTAATTAAACTTGCTTATTAAAACCTTTTAATTCGTTAGTGATAAAATCTTGATTAGTACATTTTTCTGCTAGGTGACCTTCTAATTTAATAGAAAACGAATTTTTAAATGGAGAAAAATGCCTGTGGCAGAGATTTTGTGCAAGTGAATAGAGTTTGTAATACACATAGGGATATAATCGAGCCTAATTAGTAAGGGTGCAAATGAATTTTTATTTCATATACCAGAAGTGTCATTGATGAACCATGGTTCAGAGTTTGAAATGCATTCAGGCTGGCAGTATGAGACTGAAGTCTGTGGGAAAATCACAAGCTAATTCATTGATTGCCCCTTGGAAATTACTGCTGTTAATTGTTAGGTAATTAACATGGAGCTACAATTATACTGGCCTTAGGGGGTGATTAATGTTTCAACATGTCACATTAGCAGTGCCTGGATTTTAAAAGCTTTTCTTTTCACATGGTTTAGAGACAGATGGTATATTGTCTATGGAAAATTGTTTTCTTTTACGTTAAGTTTATACCAAGACTAAGCGAATATTCTTTTTGTGCTACATCCTATTTTTATATAGCCGAATTGTAAGCATCTTGGTCTGATGCACCTTAAGAAAAAATATTTGTTTTAGAAAAATCCCCATTATATCTGTTATATGCATAAAATATACGCATTGACAGGATTTTTTTTTCTGTTCTTACTTTTCATGTAGAAAATAAAAAAACAGATTATGCAAGATTAGACCACTTCATGGCAGTTCTTACATTATTTAGTGATAATACAGGGAAAGGAATTGCACAATATGATACTTATTACAATCAATATAATTTAAGCAGAAACCAAATAAAACATGTTGAACAAATGCATTTAGTAACAGTAATAAACAATATATTAATATTTTCACACTTTGATATTATACTTTGTTCTTTGTTAAGAATTTGTTTTCTCTTTACACAGTTCCAAGAGTCAGAATAAAACTGGCATGGATATTTAGAATCATGCTGTTCTGCTTTAGTTGTTACTATGCAGAAATCCTTAAAATTTTCTGCCAAAACCCAGCAGTGCCTCTTTTAGGAAGACTGTTAAAGTGATCCTGGGATGACTACTAATGTTTTCTTTCTCCTCCCCAGCCCCCCATATGTTGTTACACTACATAGACATTTTGCAATCTGGTGGGTTATTGGTAATAACTGTGTAAATCTTTTTGTGGCAATATTCCTCAGATATGTTCAATGTATGTTCCTGTTAACAGCAGAAGATGGAAATTTTGAAAGCATTTCAATTTCTTCTCATAATTGACTATGGCACTAAGTCTTGTGAAGGGATATATTTAAATGTCACACTTGAAAGAGTTTCTAGACATCTTTTGAGTTTGCAAGATTACCTTTTTTGTTTTCTGTAGCCAATGAAGTCACATTGTCTAAAAGATGTAATGGGCTTCTGGTAATTTGAAGGACTGGTTTCTATGACAGCATATATCTTTCCTTCATTCTTCTTTTATTTTTTGGCTTCCTATGATATTTCAAGTACTAGTCTTTCTTACTAGTCTCATTCTATGGTCTTTGTTATGATTCCGGTCACTTGCATTTGTATTGATTGTTCCACTACTATATATGACAGAAATCTTTATTATTTTCAGCCATTCCTGCTAAGAACTTCTAATTTCTTTTAAAACATCTAAATCTGGAGGTCAGGTTTTGGCTTTTTAAATAGCCTTTTCTTGTAATAAACAGCAAAGAAATATAGCAACAAGAATAGATATTTAAATTATGAAGACATTCTTTTGTCTTTGTGATTTTTCTTTCTACAGGATAGTATGAATTAAATCTTTAGTATGCATCTAGATTTCATTCATCTGGATTTTCTCACTCTCTCATAGGACTCCCGGTGTTACCAAAACATGCAAAGTGTCTGTGGCTGAACTGGAAGAGGTGAGTTTTATGATTAACTTAACAGAATGGAATGATTAAGAATGATTATACAGCAGGAGATCACCTGCATTTGGTTAGTCACACAGGCTTTCCTGTGCTTTCATTTGAGTGATCAAGAGCCAGAATCTCAGTACCTGGGTAAGTTTAACCAGAGATTCTGACCACTGCTTTTAAGGAACAGTAGTAGTAAGCTGATATAACACTTGGTCAGCAGAACTCTTAAGCATATGGTTAACTTTAAGCATTTGGGTAGTTCTGTTGACATTACAATTAAGTCTTCACTTCCATGTTTTGTTAGATTAGGGTCATTGCCCGGGGAGGACTCCACTGGGGGAAGAGTCTAATTGACAGTCTTATGGTGTTACTCCTGGCCATGTGTCTATGGAATAGCACACTCATCTGTCCAAAACCCTCAAATCAAAGGATCTGTGGTCATATAGCCCAGAACAGACCCCAGTTTACACCAAAGCCATTTTGGACTTCTTTAGTATGTAAGAGATGTGTAACTACTATTTATTCCTGTTTAAGAACTGTCTGCATTGCCAGTACATTAATAATGATAAATATCAGACTCTGCATGATTATTTTATCACTAGTAAAAGTCTGAGGCCACAGCATTCCTCAAATGCATGTTCTAGACATTTATGTTCTTTCCTTGGATTCTTTCCTGCTGAATCTACTTTTCAGTTCTACTCGTGGGGGTTTGATGGGTGTTCTAGATCCCCTTAACCTTAACTAGGCAATTTAGCTACAGGCTCCAAAGGAGGTAAAAGCCTGAGCTGCATCTAGGCCAAGACCTCCTCCAGGAAATCCACAAGGGAGCAGAGTGACTCAGGTAGCATTGATGCATATATGCTTAGAACACTGATCATGCAATTAACACATGAACAGGTGGTTTTTCCAAGACTCATTTATCAAGGAACAAAGACAGTTTTGTGTACAAGGAGTTTCATGCATAACTTTCCATTGTACCTTCTCACAATTCAATTACGAGCCAACTACTTTATTCCTTAAACAGCCTAAGTGAGCCTTCTTTAAGCTGTCCTTAGGCAGCATGGCTGCATTGCACTGATCTTCCCTCGAGCTAGCAAACCTCCCTCCCCAGTGGGGAAAAGAAAATAAATTGAGGAAATCCAAAAAAAGTTTATGTATGAAAAGTTAAAGACATTAAAGCTGCTCTCTTTTTGAAATTTCACACCAATCAACTGCTTAGTTTATAGGGAGAAAATGGGAATGTACGTTTACTTTAAATCCATCTAAGAACAGAGCCCACTGCTAGAGCCACTACTGAGCATCTCTATATCTGTATATGCTGTGTCCAGTTACTTCTGGGGGAAAAAATGTGAAGGATTATCAAACTTAAAAAACTTGAATATGAAAGTACTGTCAAGATTACTCAATTTTTAGGGAGGCAACTTTTAAGAAAGTCTTTAAAAATCCATTATTTGACCTCTTTGCATGTTTTTCCACTGATTTATTTGAAGTTTTCTCTTTTAAATAAGTCTTTGCTTTCTGGACAGCCGTCAGAAATGAAATGCTCCTTCTTGCCAGCACTTTTTAACTATTTCTTCTCATCCTTCACTTCATTTCTTGCTCATGCAGTCTTCAATATACCTGCATTTGTTACTGTTGTGTCTCATTGCCTATTCTGGAACCCTCCTCTTTGAGATAAATCCTCAGACCTTCTCTTTCTACTGTCTAATGACCACAACAAGCTCCTCACCAGCTTTGCTCATAATCTTATCTTTTCTGTCATTGACTGTGTAAATCTGTTTCTGTCACTAGCGAACTGACTTGAGTCCTATTCTTTGAAAGCTTGTGAAAATCTTGCTGGCTTTGCTTCATCCTGTTGGAGCTGCAGTGTAAAATTGCCTGCTTTCTGCATTCTTTTCATTACAGGTCAAGCTTCATGCTTGAACTTGGTTTATTTGAGAGAGCAAAATACTTTTTCTCTCTACTTTTGCAAGTGTACCAATTTTAGACTAATTTAATTTTTGTTTAATTTGTTGTTTGGTTTTTGTTTCTTGTGTTTTGTTTTTTTTTTTTTCCAAATGGATTGATGATTGCCATTACTTCATGGAGGTGACGATACATATAATTTAATAGGATATCTGAATGCTTAAAGATGAGCTGAAATATTGGTTCTCAGATGAACCCAGAATCCAAGGAGACTAATTTTCTATGGGGCTACTGCTGAACTCTCGGTATTGGGTTCACTCTTGCTATGTATCTCTGCTTTCTGAATATGGATCTGTCTTCCTGTATGCCTTTTTTATTCTCTTAAACTCTTTCATTATCAATGTGAGCAACTCGAGTTTACTGAGTGTAACTTCAGTGTTTAAAGCCATTTCTCCAGATTCACTGCTCCTAAAGAACTCCACAGAGAGACTGAGTGTCTCTGATCAACTGCTTTGCAGCTCTCTGCCTAGGCAGAGTTTCTTCATATAATTAACATGATGACTGTTCCAGCAAAGTTGTGTTAGCCAAACTATTTAAGACTTACTTAACCCTATTCTGTGGCAAGCCTGATATCCAGCATGTGCATAATGACCTAGTTTAAAGTACTAGATCTTCAGTATATTTTTAGGGAGACATAGCGTATTCTTTCTAACATCTGCTGTACACTGATCATCATCAAGCTTCATGTGACATATGATTTGATTCTCTTCTCACCAGTAGTGAGCATGCATACTAAAATTTGCTTGAGACTCAAGAGCCTCTCACTTCGTTATATTTTCTGATATTAATTACTGCCAACTGAGCAGTCCCACTGAAAAACCTTGCGAGTCACTCCTCACAATGTCAAACAATAGAAAAAGACCTGAATTAGTTCTAGAAAGTCCTAGGACTCTATACTATCAGAATAATGAGAAAATTTCTGTACATGCTGTGACAGTATGTTACTATATGGATTTATACGTAGTGCAGTACAGAAAAAAGAAGCCTTACACCATATATCATAATCTTCTACAGCTTTCAAAGATTTTAATTTTTCTTCCAGATAATGGCATTAGACCTCACTTGATTTTTAAATGTGCTTTTCTGCACTTAGTGTAACATCTGGCATTCCCAAAATCTTTTCCATAATTTCATGTACAGTTAAAATGTTACTTTTTAGTAATTTTTGTTTTTGAAAAGGATTTTAATATGGTCTACTTCTAAAAAAATTAATAATAAATCAAAATTTGTAGTAGGGATTAATACAAATGTGTATTAGAAAAGTAAAGAAATCAGTGAGACAAGACTAATCATCATTTAGATTATCAGTAGAAGATGATTAAAAACAAAAGGATTGTATGACAAGTTATGTTGATGCCATGTTTGTGTAGCCAAATGTTTCAGCTTTATAAATGAAAAAGCCTAAGCAGCTTACAGTGAGACAATCATTCAAATTACAAACTAAGAATTTTAAATTACATACTTCATCAAGTTGAGTCTATTGTAACTTAAAATACATAGGGAATGATTCACTCTAGTTGAAAACCAGCATGTAATATTTCAGCCATTATGAAATTGCTGCTTGGTTTACAAAAGTGTTAATGCCATTAAACCATCTCTTTTAAGGATAAATGTTCAGGACTAGTACTATTTATAATCCAGCAGCTAGTAAGAACATTTTCTTATATGTAAATGGTGACTTATTTGTTTTTCTTTTTGGTTTATATTAAAGTAAACAGAGTTGATCTCTCTGACTTATAATTAGATGATTTTGATCAAAAGCTCAATCCTACAAATATTTATCAGAAAGTAAAGTATTTGTTGTTCTTATTGCTTTCATTGTCAATGGGAATTTTTCTACTATAAAGATTAAGCTGAAGAGTAAGTTTTAGCAGGCTGTATGCCTAACACTAGAACATGTTTTTCTAGAATGTTTTTGCAAAAAACAGTGTGGTACACATTCCACCTCTGTCATAATTATCTCATTGAAGAACAGAGCTTGGGCTGATCATCACAATTCTTTTCCCATACTTTCTATTTGTAAACTTTCACTGAAGCAATTTCAGGTTAATGTGATAATGAATTTGTTCTTACTGAAGGATTCCTTCCAGTGTCTGGCTCATACTCAACTTCTTTGTCAGTGGCATTGTTGAGAGCACTAATTTGTTCTTAATTCTGATGGGTATTTCTGTTTCTGTCTCTTGACTGCTTCCTCTAATTGCTTTACTAACTGCATGATATCTCACCCCAAAATGTTGTTTTTGTGGTAAATCTAAGTTATGGGTTTGATTTTTTTTTTGGTTTAGTTTGTTTGGTTAGTTGGTTTGGTTTTGGGTTTGGTTTTGGTTTTGGTTTTTTTTTTTTCCTAAAATGATAGCAAAAACCAAACCCAATATTTTAATAGAGCCTTTCTCACTTTTCTCATTTAGTTTTTCAGAGAGGACATTGTATGTAACACACAAGTATCTGAAGTGCTTTTATCTGTAACCTGTTTCTCTGCTTTGTCTAGCAGTAAATCACGGTACTGACATCAGTGTGATACTCTGAATGCCTTAGCATTTGCTCTTAAAGTACCGCAACAGTTTCATTTAGTTTTCTAAATTTCTGATTTCTAAAATTCTGACTCACTTAGAAATGCTTAGTCTCCTGTTGCTACTTTGGGTGTCTCAGGTGGTCAGTGGAGGCGAAGTTTATGGATATAGATTTTCAGCTGAGAACTAATCTGGAGTAAAAATAATGGAACAACAGACTGGTGAGGATGCAAATTTGAACTGAAATAAGAGGAAGAAAACATGAATCCCTATTTTAGAAGTAAAATTGTAACAAAATATGAGGTCTGCTTGGCATCTTTTCCAGACTGCTGTTAAACAGCTTCTATCAGAGATAGACCAGTATGATTCCTGTCATCTGGAGTTTGCTCCTTGAGAGAACCATCAGCTACATCAGTGTAACCTGGATAAAACTTGAATCCTCAGGAGCCATGTCTGCTTACTACCTTGCATGCCCACTGGTATGCCAAATCCTATAGCAGTCAGGAACTTAATATTCTGACAAAACCATCCCTAAGCAATACCACTAGCAAGGCTCTCTGCTTATTCTATCATACAGGAAAACCTGTTAGTGACTATGAATTAATTTTATGATAAATATTTTCACTCTAAATGTAAAGACCATCATGAACTAGATCCTGGAATAGCTTTTTGTTGGAATGACTAATATCAAATAACCAAGCAACAATGCTATTTTGTGACTTAGCTGCCTGTAATGCTGGAAGAATGAAAGGGTTGCTACCCAAGGAGTTTCTTTCAGGGACATACAGTCTGGTGTTGCATATTTCAGCTAAAGTACAGCATTACATATCACTGTAGCATTGCATACGTAACAGTTCTCCCATTAAGTGACTTGTCAAGTGCACTGTATCAGTCACCTCTCTTGGTTTCCCAGTAGATCAGCATCTCTCAGTTCTACGTTCTCACCTCTTTCCTTTCTTAGGTGTGTATATGCAAAACTTGTTTGCATCAGATATGATACAAATACAGTTTTCTTTCATAGATTTTATGGTCTTCTCTTTCTTCCTGTCACTAGAGAGGTAATTACCTCTAAATTTGAAAATACAGTAGAGTTGATTAAAGAAAAAAACACTAATGGTTTTGTCATAACCCTGAAGAAATGTCACATTAACAATAGAGGACTCATTTATTATTAAAGTATTGTTTTACTTGCATTTAATTAATCATATTCAATTAATTTTAATTTAAGAAGCTGTAATTTTATGTAATGGATGTGTATTCAGTAACCCAATATTTTATCTGATAAACAAAGCCTGCCTTCTGATTAACTCAGTTTTGTTCCCCTTTTAATTTTCTTTTTTTATTTCTTTTTCTCCAAAATCAGAAACCAACAACTACAAGGAGACCCCTTTTGTAGCTATTTTATCATTAACAGTATGTTTTAAAAAGCTTAGCAAGAATGCTTAACCAGAAGGCTGATTTTTGTTTAAATATTTATGATGTTATCCATGAGTTTGATGATATCATAATTTATTTTATTTGGGATGTCTTTGCAGTTACATCCATTAAGGAATAAAGTTTTAAAAGAGTTTTACATAGTAAGACTTTCTCAGCCATCAAATCAATTCTTCTCTATTACAAGCAATAAGTATTAAATTGTTTGCATAAATACATCTAATTCACTCTTGATTCAATAACTCCTTTTCCTTCTCTAATATTTACCTTTCCGGTATTTTTATAGATTTATATTTGAATGTAACAATAATTTTCTTGATTAAAAAAGCCAAGCTCTTATAGTGTGATAATATATCTAAATATTCTTCTCTGCTCTCATTCCTGTTCTAGGAATCTGCCTTCTGTGAATATATCCTACTGAAGATTGACAGGATACTTATTTTAGGACAGGAGACTTTAAGGATAATGTTGCACCAATGGTAGCAGGCCTTGTCCATTTAGAATAAACTGAGCTATTGACACAAAGCATTGCCTTCTGGAGTGTGTAAGTACATATTCATTGTGATATGTCATCAGCTTTAATTTAAGGTTTCCTTTCACTTCTCTTCAGCTGATTTCTACTTAATAGTTACTAACCACAGTGTAGTATCCCGGTTTCAGCTGGCATAGAGGTAATTTTCTTCCTAGTAGCTGGTTCTCTGGTACTACTCAAATTCAGTTGGAGCCCTGCTGCCAATCCCCTTCTTTCTCAGAAATCTCCTATTTGTTGTTGATGATGCATTTCTGTCTTTTGTTGTTAACATGACCCCAGTTTTATGTAAAATTTTTAACAAAGCATGGCCAAAGATCTTTCCCAACACAGAATCCTGGAAAAACCCACTTAACATCAAAACTATCCTGTCAAACTCTTATACCTGGTTTATACAGTTTCTTACCTACTGAAGAGTTCGTCTAAATCCTATCTTCTATAGTTTAATTTGTAGTTTCTTGGGTCATGCAACAGAAATTGTTTTGCTGAAGTCTACCACATCTACATAAATCACATTTTCCAAGAGTTATTTTATCAAAGAAAATAATTCAGTTTATGTGACATGATTTACTTCTCGTGCACCACTGTTTCATTTAATGTCTCTCTCTTTTACCTGTATGATTCTAATTATTTTCTTCCACATGTGTTCCCTGGCTTATGCACAGTTCAAGTGGTATTCCAGGTTTTATGGCTCCAAGATGCCTTTGCTTCCTCCTCATAATAAACATCCCATTTCTGATTTCTAGTTTCAGGTCATGAATGTGATATATTTATTAAGCATTCTTGCTTCTGAAGTTGCAATTTCGTGTGCTAACCCCTCCAGTGTTCTTGGATGGGGACTGAACATGTGTATGTCAAGACTTTCCTAGTGAAATGGAAGGAAATATTCATTTATCTGCATCCTTTCTTGTTCTTTACGTCCACCTGTTTTACATCATCAGTGATATTGGAAACAGAGCAAAATATTTATTTTGTCAAGGACCATACCCAGGTTATCATTAATATCTATCCCTTTCTCTTTGCAGAGCAATCCCATTTTTTTCTCTCATTCTCTTTTTATTAATATGGCTACAAAACATTTTACTACCTGTTTTAATTTCCTCTAGAAGGTTTAATTCATCATTTGACAATTCTCTCTTTTATCTATGATTTCGACTTCCAAGACTTAGCTGTTTTTGCTGGCCAGTCTTTTTTTCCTGTTCTCATAGCTTTTACTTTTCCCAAACACAAAGTGAATGAAAAAAGAAATAATATGTTGAGGATTTTTTTGCAGCTGGAAAAGTTGAGCTGAGAAAGTTGGGGCTGTTCAGTCTGGAGAAGAGAAGGCTGCGTGGAGACCTCCTAGCAGCCTTCCAGTATCTGAAGGAGGCCTACAAGGATGCTGGAGATGGACTCTTCATCGGGGACTGTAGTGACAGGACAAGGGGTAACGGGTTAAAACTTAAACAGGGGAAGTTTAGATTGGATATAAGGAAGAAGTTCTTTACTGTTAGGGTGGTGAGGCACTGTAATGTGTTGCCTAGGGAGGTTGTGAATGCTCCATCCTTGGCGGTGTTCAAGACCAGGTTGGACAGAGCCTTGGGTGGCATGGTTTAGTGTGAGGTGTCCCTGGCCATGGCAGGTGTGTTGGAAGTAGATGATCTTAAGGTCCTTTCCAACCCTAACTATTCTATGATTTTCTACCAATAATTTTAATAACGTTGGGAATGCAAACGAAACAATCTGTCATAGTACGTGTGATGCAGTACCCATATATAACAAATACTAGGATGTTAGAAACAATCATTTAATAGGTGAAATGCTAGCAAAGCAAAGCACTTGAGCAAAAAGGATAAGTGTATAATAACACTTAACACAGAAAGAGAGGAGCTGCCTCAATGCATAAAAAAGTAGGTATTCTAGTAACACGAAGAAACTAATCTGGGTACGTCTCAGGTTACAAAATATCTTTAAATCATTATAAAAACCTAGGTAGTACAGCAGTCTTAGAATAAGAACTTATACTTTTTTATTATCCCAGATACAGATCATCAATCTGGGTCTTGTGAAACAAAGTTTCTTCTGTGAAGAGCTCCTTACTATTACATCCTGCAAGACATTTCCCCACTATTCAAAAAAATTAAAATAAATGTGTGCTTTACACATAATGAACAACTTGTTTGCAATTAATAATGATAAAAGGATAACATAACTTCAATTTATGCATGAAATAACATTTCCTGTCAAAGAAAGAATGCTTTTGATTTCTGAATCTACTGAAAACTGTGCTTTTCAAACTTCAGCATACCGACCATTTTCATCTGTGGCTTGATGCCAGGAATAGTGAGCATTATATTCTGCATTACATTTATTTCCAATGAAAAACTAAAATAACTCCTTTTAGGAAGTTTTTCTCATACATGAGATTTATCATTCATGTTCCTTTCCAAACAACAGATCTAAAAAGACTGTAGCTGAGATTCAATCTGAGGGTTAGTCCCCTCATGCCAAGTACCTCAATATTCATTACAGTTGAAAAAGTCAGTGCACTCAGTATGTAAAGCCTAGAGTGAGGGAGAGCTGAATGGGTACACACACAGTCTAATCCTGTATAGGTCTAAACTGGAGTGTCTTGTGTCATTAGGCTGCTATAGGGTATGTAAGACACCTACATAGAGCTGTCAGATATTTACTTTCTCCTATAGCAGATTTGGGCTTTTTGGAGCAGCTTGAAGCCAGAAAAAATAAACTGGATGCTAAAGAGCTTCGTTAAGGTAAAATTAATTACATCACCAAAGTTAATGTGGAATTGAATCATATCTTATGTAAAAAGCAATCCTAAGAAATAATTTCTTAACATCAAGTTAGATATGTTAAAATATATTTTAAAGTATGTGCATTCTGCAGTCTGAATTCCAGTAGGGGTAAACTTTAATGTCCTCACTAATTTTTTTTCTGAATAGGGAAAGGTGTCTTCACATTATTGGATGAAAGAGCACAAAAAGAAGAATGTGAGAAAATAAAAGGAATAGGCTCCATATGATGGAAAGCACAGCTTATTCTTACTATGTGACCAAATTGCTAGCAGGTGAAGGAATTGGGAAAATTGAAGAAAGTGGGGCAAAGATCAGAAACAGTAGATGTTGCTATTTTTTCCCTTTCTGCATTCATCCAGCTGTCAAACCTGCATATACAACTCCACCACAACACTGAACATATATCACCTAAATATTCTTCTGGGGAGTGACTTCTAATATATTCAGTTAAAATATAAATAGGTTATCTGTATCCATACACTACAGGCATTCAGGCAGCTTGTTGCTGTCATGTTATTTTCATGTCATAATTCAGTAATTACATTTTATTTTTAAGGGTGTTTGAAACTGGTAAGTCAACCAATTAAACTTTCTCTGAAAATTGCAAGTTATTTTTTTCCAAAAAGAACTTTTCTTAAAAAAATTATTTTTTTTTTAGATCAGCTGAGGAAAAAATGTTGCACAAGAGACACACCCCTCTGGTCTAAAGCACTGCTTCATTTCTCTTGGGTGAGATGCACCATCGTTACAAATACTAAGGAGAAGCAAGTAAAGCCCAGTGGTAAAGAGAGGTCAGTATGGCCCTTAAGGTGTAAAGGATTGGTGGAGATTAATAGAGAGTTGAAAGAGAAAGAATTACAAAAGTTCAAAACCACTTATGTACAAAAGGCGCATGGATGCCATAATTTCTTGATTTACATGGATAAGTCTGCTGGAGTCAGCTCACTGGAACAAAATTAAGATTGCTTAGTGTTTCTGAAGAATATAATTTTTTCCAAAGCCTAGTTAATTCCATAAGTTTAAAATTATTTAGATTTTAAGACTTTTTTTCTATTTACTTTTTGATGAATATTTTCCTGCTGGTTCAGAGGAACTGGAATATAATAACCTAGGAGAAATTAGGAAATGTGTTTTCAGTAGGAACTGTAGTGATTAGAAGAAGTGATTGATTGTAATCTTCATAAATTGCAGATGAACTCTTCTGTTTTCAGATGAAGTTAGATATATAGAAGTAAGAAAACAATGTCAACCCCTGTGCTGAGTTTGCATCAGTTAATATTTTCAAACATAACAAATGACAAATGTAACAAAATAAAAATCATGAAACTTGCTATTTGAAAGCTAAAATTCACATTTGTTCAACTCTTTATCCCTGGTCTTCAGGTATAAAAAAGAACAAACACTTTACTTGTGGTTCTGTACAATCTTATGGATGCTTTGAGAAAAAAAGGCAATATAGATACAACACAAGATGTATGAAGTATTCATGGATTTACCTTGGTATTAGTGTTTTAGCATCTTACCAATTACTCGTGACTACCTCATGGTGTTAAAATCTGTTCTGAAGAGATTTATTAGTTTGGCAAATGTATCCAGACAAGATTATTGTTATTTCTTGCTCTCTGGTCATGCAAAATCATTTTTCCATGCTGTTTCAGAAAACGTGTAGAAAGAAAAGTCAAATTCCTTAGCTGAATGAAGCAGTTGTTTGGTGTTTACTCTTAATCACTGTTGGTGAGTAGACTTCTCCTTCATTTACTGCTCTTATCAATATTGTCTCCTGAAAGGTAATGGAGTTCTTTTTCTCATTCACCCCAAATTTCTAATTTATTATAGAAATTTGTTGCAAATAAAGATTTTCCCCAGATTTCTGTAAAGTCTTTAATATTAAGAAGGATATCAATGATAAAAGTGCTTTAAAATATATTTATTTGTATTTTTCAATAAATTTTTGTCATTGACCTTGATAATGTTTTCTGGGCTTTATGCCACAAAGCATAAGATTAATAAGATTTTTTGAGGCTTAGATAATGGTCACCCGTACAGATGCATAACTGGTTACATTCATTTGAGACATATACCCTAAGTGTTACTTAAATTTATGAAGTTAATTTAGATTTATATATTGGATTAGCTGAGTTTTGGATTTACTTACCTTTTCCTGTTTTCAGATGCTAAGATGTTAGTTCCAAAAAGCTTTTTGTAACAGTAGGAAAAAATTTTCCCCTATCTCCTTTGGCATGTCTCAGCATCTCATTTTTTTCTCAGAGTCTGATCAAACTTGATGACTTATTTATAGTAGGTTGTTATTGTGCTTAGTGCTATACAAACTATGGACTCTGTTCCAAAAATCTCTAAATCAGATCCAGGCAGTCCAGTTGAACACATTGTACAATTGCTTCATTAGTTCTCATTGAACGATAATATTTCTTTCGTTATTTTCTCTTTATAACCCAAGAAATGCAAAATGTATGACTGTTTTCTAGTATTCATTCCATATTCTCCTTTCTGAAAATTGATATGAAGATTTGTTTAAACTGATAGCAGTAACTACCTCTTCTGTGAATAAATTACACTTCCCATTTCTGAGAGGTCCTACTCTTTTCCTCCTTGCTGACCTCTTCTTCTCCATGTACTTAAAAAAATTCTGATTTATCCCAAACCCCCATGCAATCTGCTTTTCATTTTCTATCCTTAATTTTCTTATCGTTTTTTTGCACTCTCTCTTAACTTCATTCTATAATCTTCTCAGTACTGCTGTATAGCTGATGTTTTATGCCTTGCATTTCCTTTTTCCTTACTTTTGATTACATTTTTGACTTTTCAGCTCATCCTCATTGACTTTTTACTCCTTGTATATATGCTACAAGATTACAAATGCAACCTTTGGGTATGCATTCATTTACCTCTTCACATTTTCCCTTTTTCTTTTTTTTTCAGCTCTTAATATTTTTCCTTTAATGTTTCCATCACGTTAATTTTTCATCTGATGTGTTACATTTCTCTAAAATGACTAATCCTAAACATTTTGACTTTTTTTCATAGAATAGAATCATAGAATAGTTATGGTTGGAAAGAACCTTGAGATCATCTAGTTCCAACACCCCTGCCATGTACAGGGACACCTCACACAGTATTTCTTCCTGGGCTGCATCAAAAGGAGCGTGACCAGCAGGTCGAAGGAGGTGATCCTGCCCCTCTACTCTGCTCTTGGGAGACCTCACTTAGAGTATTGTGTACAGTTCTGGTGTCCTCAACATAGAAAGGACATGGAACTGTTGGAACAAGTCCAGAGGAGGGCCACGGGAGGCTGGAGCACCTCTCATATGAAGATAGGCTGAGAAAGTTGGGGCTGTTCAGCCTGGAGAAGAGAAGGCTGTGTGGAGACCTCCTAGCAGCCTTCCAGTATCTGAAGGGGGCCTACAGGGATGCTGGGGATGGACTATTCATCAGGGCCTGTAGTGACAGGACAAGGGGTAACGGGTTAAAACTTAAACAGGGGAAGTTTAGATTGGATATAAGGAAGAAGTTCTTTACTGTTAGGGTGGTGAGGTACTGGAATGGGTTGCCCAGGCAAGTTGTGAATGCTCCATCCTTGGTGGTGTTCAAGGCCAGGTTGGATGAGGCCTTGGGTGGCATGGTTTGGTGTGAGGTGTCCCTGGTCATGGCAGGGGTGTTGGAACTAGATGATCTTAAGGTCCTTTCCAACCCTAACTCTTCTATGATCTATTCTATGATCTATGTTCTAAGGTTGTTCCCATCGAAGGGTCTACGTCTGAACTGGTAATAAGATGACAGTGGTGGCTGTGCAGTTCAGTGGCTACAGATTTTGTGAAGAAGTGTTTATGATGCCTGGGAGTGAATAGATACTTGTGAATCAGGCTCTGTTAGGAGGAGTGAAAAGTAAAGATGCTACAAGGTCAGACAGAAGAAATTCCTCAGTAGTATACACGGTTAATAGGCATTTCTGTTTCTACACAATGTTCATTTGCTGAATAGGGGTGTGATATGTATATATATATATATATGCTTCTCTGCACATGCATAGATATATATATTTATATACACGTATATGTATATAAATAGATGATATTGACTAGTTGATATTAATTTACAGAGCTGAACATGACTAGGCTTTTTCAGGCTTTATGACCTCTAGTAGTGCAACATCATTAGACTAACAAAAAGTAAGATGACCACTGAATTAATAAACGTTGTAAACTAGTTAAAACTGGTGTTGTAGCCAGGCCTTTGGTCCCCCTCCACTCTTTCTCAGGCTGATGACTTAATTTTTTGCTTGTGAGGGAAAAGTAGAGGTAGGCAGTGAGCATCTTTTGAGGTCCCTTCCAACCCTCGGGATTCTATGATTCTGTGATCTGAAATGACTGAAGCAGCAGACACTGCAATGGTTGCATTAAGGATTTCTTGCTTAGGCTTCTGTCAAATGAAAGATTATCCAAAAATCTCCCTCTTGTGTAAGATGCACACTCAGAGTAGATTTTAGCCGTAAGTATTTATCAGATTTTCAGCAAATTGATTTGAGTGCTTTTGAACTGTACAAAATAAATGAGGCTTAAGAGTTCTGAATTAAATTTGTACTTGTCTTACAGCTGCAAATGGCTTCAGTATATAAAACTATAATTTTACAGGTGGTTAATCTGTAACATGGACCAAGATTTTATTGCACAAAAATTAAAATTGAGAGACATCAAATACTGAAACAGATGTCACATCTGATTTACATCTAGCTTTAAAAAATAACATGTTGAGCTGATCTATTTCTGATTTAACATTGTTTCAGACTTTTATTAACATCTAAAAGGGATATGAGTTATGTTGCACAAGTAGGACTCTCCACTTGAAAGAAATACTAAGCAATCGAGTGTAAAATATTAACTTTGCATGAAAATATATACCAAAACTATGGTGGCAGGGTGAAAGTTCTGTTTGATACAATGTGCTGGGTGGGGGAAAGGAGGATTGAATCTGAGGAAAGGAACAAACTGGACCCTTAGTTCCAAGCAGCACAAATTGGAGTTAAGATGAATAAGAAGAATCCAAGATCTATTAATCGAAGCTCAGCGCCTCCAGGGATAAATGATTCTTATGCCTGAAATAGATTTAACTTTCCCTAAACAGTAAACTCACTCCTGAACAGAAAATGAAAGTAGAAGTGAGCTACCTACCAGGCAAGAGTATTCTCTACCTTCTGAATGTTGCAGTCATTCAAGAACTGCTAAATGTGTCTCTCTATGTCCCCCACAATTATAAAAATTTGTGAATGTGAATGCCTGCATAATAATCTTTACCTGTACAGGGATTTTTAAAAGGTAGCCTTCATTTCTGAACCCTCATTATTTCCGTATATCATTGCTCTGTCATTAACATGTTGTTTTGGTGTTGCATAGTTTGCACTGTACTTTTATAAACTGCAGTACTTCGTTTTTCTCGCTTAAAACTCTGTGAACCTGAGGATTGCTGAGAATTGTTGCTTCAATTCTAAAATGGAGGAATTCTTAAAAGTTAGTTTTAAAACGTTCTGCCAAACGATATATATACTTGGGGTTTTTTATGCTGATACTAACCTCAAGTTTAGCTCAATATTATTGTTTTCAGACACATTTCATTTAGTGGACATGGTTCCTTGTTATTTTCAGATTTAAGCAAAACCAAACACTTTTCAAATATGCAATATTAATTTTGGAATTTTTTTGAAGCTCTTGGATTATAAGAAAATAAGTTGTATCCAAAGGGAGCAGGGTTAGATGAATGCTGTGGAATTCTGCAAGTCCAGCCCTGAAAGACCATCTTTAGCTGTTAAATGGAGCAGGGAGGAAGCAAGTATCTACTACTACAATTTTCTTTTACTTCAGATTTCTGTTTTGGAAAGGGTTGTTCAATATGGCCTCTTCAGGAACCTCCTTAGTAAGGTTCCATGGGATACAGCCCTAGAGGGCAGGGGGGCCCAAGACTCTTGGTTGTTACTGAAGGATCACCTGCTCCAAGCTCAGGAATGTTGCATCCCAACTAGAAGGAAGTGCAGCAGGAGGGCCAGGAGACCTACTTGGATGGATAAGGAGCTGCTCAGGAAAATTCAATGGAAAAAAGAGGCTTATAAAAGGTGGAAGCAAGGACAGGCAGCCTGGGAAGAATACAGGGATGTTGTCCGGGAAGCTAGGGACCAGGTTAGGAAAGCTGAGGCCCAGTTAGAATTGAACTTGGCTAGGGATGTTAAGGATAATAGGAAGGGATTCTATAGGTGCGTAGCGAGTCAAAGACAGACTAGGGACAACGTAGGCCCCCTCTGGAAGCTATCAGGAGAACTGGCTACCCGGGATTTGGAGAAGGCTGAGGTTCTTCATGACTTCTTTGCCTTGGTCTTCACTGGCAAAGGCTCTGACTGCACCACCCAAGTCTTGGAAAGCGAACGCAGGGACTGTGAGAATGAGGACCCTAGGCCCACTGTAGGAGAGGATCTAGTTCGAGACCATCTTAAAAACCTGAACGTACACAAGTCCATGGGACCTGACGGAATCCATCTGCGGGTCCTGAAGGAGCTGGCAAATGAAGTTGCTAAGCCACTGGCCATCATATTTGAAAAATCATGGCAGCCAGGTGAAGTTCCCGACGACTGGAAAAAGGGAAATATAACCCCCATTTTCAAGATGGGAAAATGGATGACCCGGGGAATTACGGACCAGTCAGTCTCACCTCTGTGCCTGGCAAAATCTTGGAGCAGATTCTCCTGGAAGGCATGCTAAGGCACATGAAAAACAAGGAGGTGGTTGGTGACAGCCAGCATGGCTTCACTAAGGGGAAATCCTTCTTGACCAATTTGGTGGCCTTCTATGACGGGGCTACGAAACTGATGGACAGGGGCAGAGCAGTTGACGCCATTTACCTGGACTTGTGCAAAGCCTTTGACACTGTCCCACATGACATCCTTGTCTCTAAATTGGAGAGACATCAATTTGATGGGTGGACCACTCGGTGGATAAAGAACTGGCAGGATGGCCGCACGCAAAGAGCTGTGGTCAATGGCTCCATGTCCAGCTGGAGACCGGTAACGAGTGGTGTTCCTCAGGGATCGGTGTTGGGACCGGTCTTGTTCAACGTCTTTGTCGGTGACATGGACAGTGGGATTGAGTGCTCCCTCAGCAAGTTTGCCGATGATACCAAGCTGTGTGATTCGCTTGATACGCTGGAGGGAAGGGATGCCATCCAGAGGGACCTCGACACACTTGTGAGGTGGGCTGATGCCAACCTTATGAAGTTTAACCATGCCAAGTGCAAGGTCCTACACCTGGGTGGGAGCAATCCGAGGCACAGCTATAGGTTGATCAGAGAAGAGATTCAGAGCAGCCCTGCAGAGAAGGACTTGGGGGTGTTAGTCGACGAAAAAATGAACATGAGCCGGCTGCAGTGTGCGCTCGCAGCCCAGAAAGCCACCTGTATCCTGGGCTGCATCAAGAGGAGCATGACCAGCAGGTTGAAGGAGGTGATCCTGCCCCTCTACTCTGCTCTCGGGAGACTTCACTTGGAGTATTGTGTGCAGTTCTGGTGTCCTCAACATGAAAAGGACATGGAACTGCTGAAACAAGTCCAGAGGAGGGCCACGAGGATGATCAGGGGACTGGAGCCTCCCATATGAAGACAGGCTGAGAAAGTTGGGGCTGTTCAGCCTGGAGAAGAGAAGGCTGCGTGGAGACCTCCTAGCAGCCTTCCAGTATCTGAAGGGGGCCTACAAGGATGCTGGGGTTGGACTCTTCATCAGGGACTGTAGTGACAGGACAAGGGGTAATGGGCTCAAACTTAAACAGGGGAAGTTTAGATTGGATATAAGGAAGAAGTTCTTTCCTGAGAGGGTGGTGAGGCACTGGAATGGGTTTCCCAGGGAAGTTGTGAATTCTCCATGCTTGATGGTGTTCAAGGCCAGGTTGGATGAGGCCTTGGGTGGCATGGTTTAGTGTGAGGTGTCCCTGCCCATGGCAGGGGTGTTGGAACTAGATGATCTCAAGGTCCTTTCCAACCCTAACTATTCTATGATTCTATGATTTCCTCAAAAGCCTGTTGTAGTTCATGTTTGGCTGTAATTCATATTATGGCATCTTTTACTGATTTCTCTGCTTCCTTTAGGATTTCATTGCTTTGGAAAAATCTAGCTGCCGGGGAGTCATTGGCAAAATTTTTACTTCATTGGCATCAGGATTTCATCTTCCAGCTCATGTTCTCTAAACCAGTTCATGAGCAGCTAGTAAAGTTGCTGTAAGCAACAATAGCCTGAGTCTTCCTTTTTTTTTTTTTTCACTGCATGTGTAAAAGGATTAATTTATTGATTTGTTTATTCATTCATGCATCAGTATAATACAGACTTGAGTTCAGCTTGAGTTGGAATTTCTGAGATTCTCTAATTTTGTGTATTTTAGAGTATGTCAGATCTATGAAGTGAAGGGAAGTTTATCTCTGTGATATAGCCAAGGGCCTGATGTATTTAGAAGGAGATTCAATTATTGCAACTTATACTCGTGCTAGATTGAAAATCAAGCACTTGCCAAATTTTTACACTTGTTTTCAATTACCTGTGTATCTCAATGTGGACCAAAATGACCCAGTATCATCTTCATTTTGTTTTCTCTGAACTGGGCTATATTTCTTCTTTTTACTGGCAGCAAATGCTAGACTTTTGTAAGAAAGTTCTAGAGTTAGCATACTCTAAAATGTTTATACATGTGTTGTTCAGGATACAGTAGCACTGCAACACTGACATGCTTTGTTTTAATCCTCTTAATTTCATTACATCTTATAACGTTTTTAATGGTTTTGGCTTTTTTCAAATACTCCTGAGACTTGAAGTAATGTTTTTATAGAAATATCTAGTTAAAAGCCTTTAGGTTTTGTTTCTGAGCTGCAATAATCAAATCAGACCTCCTCATTATATGGAAACTTACAGGGGTTTTTCCACATGCTGCACCCATTTAACTGCACTGAATTTCTCCTCTTACTATTCAGTCCTTTGGTACTGGAAGCATTCTGCATTCTGAAGCTACTGCATCTTCATTTTCCTAAATAATATCTTCAGCAATCTTCATCCCTAACCCCTCCATTTTCAGATCATTTATGAATATATAGGGCTGCTTACTCCTCTACCAAGAAACTTATGGGAATCTTTTGATTCGACATGGAAATGACCTTTTTATTTTCTTTATTATTTTTTAAATATTTATTCATGTGAGGTTTTTCTTCCTTGTCCTGTAACAGCCATGGCTCATTTAGACCTGTAAAATGTCACTATAAAATGTTTTTTGAATACCAAATACTTCTTTACATTTGGTCCCTCTTTTCTACAGCCTGCTTACCTCTCTTCAAAGGTTTCTTTAAGAATCTGGGACATTTCAGTGGGCAAGTGAATTTCTAATATGGAGTATTTGTGCAGGGAGTTAATTTTTTACTACAGATCTGATTCATTCTCTCCACTCTGTGAATGCTCTCTTAACTACTGACTAGCAGAATGCAAAAATAAAAAAATAATTTGCTAACCATGCTGTGTGTTATACACCGGCCAGAGAAGTGGGGTAGAGTATATTGATGTTCAAAGGACCGTGATGGCAGCATGTGTGACTCTGCACCTGCACAACCAGTGAAAGCCAGGTTTCCCTGAAGGATGTGGGACAGTTGTTAAAGTGGTTGCTTTTCGGGGAGCACTGAGGAGAGGGCACCGTGGAAACCAAGCAATGAGCAGAAGGAATGGAGGAGTGTAAAAGCTGGCTAGAGAGTTATAGTGAGACCGGAAATGTTTTGGGTTAACTCCAGTAAACTTCCAGTGAATCCACTAGAAAAATCCATTAAAATATCCCATAGCAACCAATACTGACTCACTCTACACTCGCTTACCACCTTTCAATAAAGCACTAATGTTCCCTTTAAGACATACGTACCTTATTTGCAGAAAAGTGATCATGTTTCAAGGCAGTCTTACCTCTAATAGGAAGTGCCATGATTTTGCTAAGTAATAGCAGAACAGCACATCTCTGATACAGTATGCAGATGAAGCCAAAAGTTGTGCTCGAGCATAGTTCAGAGAAATTATGTCCTTTCAAACAAAGCTGAGTAGTTTCTGTATCTTGCAAGACTTAATGCACATGCAAGGTTGTCTTTATGTACCACTTATTTTTACAATGAATGAGAAATTTGTGCTGAATGTCAAATGCACCCCATTCTCTTTCAGGTCTGCTCACTGACTGTCTCCAGCAATACAAAGGAATTAAAATGTATGTTTAACTAATTCTCATATAAGGTTTTAAAAAGTGCTGGATTATCATTTTAGGTTAAAAGTTCAGAAAAAAAATATTTAAACCACATTGCTTCTTAATCCTATAATAAGAGCTGCAAGTATTTACTTCTATTCATAAATTAAAACCTTTTCTTTTTTAACATAAAGCCACAGGTAAACATGAATTTTAATTTAAATGGGAGTGAAATAATTCCTGAAAACAGTAAAGACAGAAAATGAAATGGCAAAAGCTACTGGACAGTGTGCAGTAGGCTCTTCAAGTATGCATTAGGAGGCCAACATCTTCCTGGACCGTTTGTTTTAAGTAGTGTGCTTACAATAATTAGTATCTTGAACAACTCAGAGATGATTGTAGACACAGCTGTTGTTGTTTAAGGTAGCAGGCACATCAATGGCAAAGCAGTAGATATTGATTTGTGCAGTGACATCCTTCTAGCCATGTCATCCGAGTGAAAGAAGCCCCCAGATTAACCAATAATAAAGTGTTAAAAGTTGTAGTAGTTGTCTCTGGGGACTTGTTCTGGTTGAGGTTAGATACCTCTCCTGTTCCCACAGCCATCAATCCTCCTTGAATGCATGCAGGTCTACATTGGTCAAAACCAAAATGTGAAGTCCAAAGGAACAAAGTAGCAGATTGCTGGATTTTATATATACTAAAATTTCCTCACAGCATTCTTAGACTTGATCTAACTATTACTATGGAATTTTTAAAATGTTTCAAAATATGAATAAATTTTATTCTTTAGGTATTTGAATACATATGATATAAATGTATAGTCCCATTTCCATCAAAATCATATGTCAAAAAGTGTTAGTTGTATCAAGTTGATTTTCTTACTGCTCTGATTGTACAGTCCATTTTTGTCATGGGCCACTGGGTATATAATACATCAGCTGACTGTATGTAATAAAGAGTAACGGGCCCGGACATTGTTGATGTTAGAGCAGTAAAAAGCAGTGACCATAAATACTTAATCCACATGAACTTCAATGAGAAAGTCTGTAATTTAAGTAATAATCATATGACACATAAAATGCTAATCAAAGAAGTTGAGGTCTAATTTGGACTTAAACTGTCCCATATTATGGTGGGATTTCTGTTTAGTAATATAAAACCTGTTTGTAATCAAACTTTTTACAGTTCTGGAATTACTTTTCTATAAAGGTTATGCATTTTATAAAACATTGCATGATTCAATTTGTTCTTTTACTGTTTTTAAGTGGATGGTCAGAAAAAACTTTTGACATATAAACTATGTTTTACACAAGCAACTACCAACTAAATTTGAAAATGTGAATTTATATTACTGCTTTGAGATAAAAATGCATTTTAGACCAAGCCTGAGATTAAAAACTGGAAGTAATTTTCCGTATATGAGTTTTGTTATAACTGGATATAGATCTATATTTCAAAAAACACACAATTTTAAATATGGCTGAAGCAAAACAAGTATTTGAGAAGTATCTACTGTCTTAAAAAAAAAAAAAAAAGGAGCTATTTGTAGTTGTTATTTTCTGTAAGTATTCACCTCACAGAATGAAAGTTTGCCTCACTTTTTCTTGAGCTAGAAGAAAAAGTAGTATCTAGGCCAGGGCACTTGACATCACACACAAATAATCGTGATCAGGAGAAGGAGTTAAAAAAATCTATATTTATTTAAAAAAAATCCAAAGTCGTTACAGCATGTAGAGAGGTATGTAATCTTATACTTGATTCTAATTCTGCAGCAATCAAGATATTCTCTGAGTAAAACCATGTTTTAAGTCTTAAGTATTCTAGAAAATGTAACTGGTCCCTATTAACACAATATAACAATTTTAAAGAAATGCAACTGCCAAACATGATCATTTTTTTGCTGACATGATGCTCATTTCTTAACTATGGGAGAATGCTGAGGGAGGCTTTCTTTACATCTCTTTTTCTGTGCCTTTTTTTTTTTTAATAAACATTTATACCAACCTTTTGAAGGCTGCTGTTGTAAAACTGCTGTGAAGTCATAAAGAGATTTGGGGATTTCAGATTTAGAATTTTATTAATATCTTCATTGTGTTAAGAGACTTTGAATATGAAGGTTATTGACATACATTTGATGTTCCCCTTACAAATAAATCTTGAAACTAGAGTCCTTTTCCAGTTTTTCTTTTATACAGCAAGGATTTCATGCATTTATATCAAAGGAAAAATTCCTTGTATTGGGTGAGAACTGAAATTCATGTTTATCCTACTGGGATCTGTTTTGGAAAAAGCAAATAGGATTTCTTTCAGTCTGCCTAAGGTAGTTTTGGTTTTGGTTTTGTATTGGGGGAGGGGACTTTTGTTAATTTTTTATTGTTGTCTAACATTCCACGGCGTGAATCTTTGATCAGCTTTGTAATTACTAGAAAGTTTTATTTGTTATACAGTCTCATGTTTGACTCAGGGCCTTTTAGCAGTATATACAAAAAATCAGATATTCTCATCTCAAATCAAGTTCTCTAAGTTCTCAGAACCCTATTCACCTTTTACAAGGTTTTCTGTTGTTTAATGCTCCTTAGGAGGCAACAAAGCACATCAGCCATCCTACTGATCCAGTTTAGTATGGCAGGAACTGTACTCCATATGTGTTACCATTGAAACTCAGCGACTAAAATCTCACATGTTTAAATTCGTTTGTGTGTAAGGCATCACTTTGGTCAGTTCTTAGGTGCAGTTGTTCTGTAACCAGAAAGAGAGGTGTCGTAGGCTGGGAATGGGCAGCTGAAGCTCACAGGTCAACTTATAAGACGACTGAGGTCAATGTAGCTTTGCAGTAGTTTGCTTAGGATGCAGATAGCTGCAACATAATCTAATTGAGGAGAAGCAGCCGAAGTAGTCTGCTAAGGAGGATGCACTTCATGTCTTCTGGAAAGCTGAAAACATGGGTGGAGTTAGTTTGTGCTACTAGCAGGAAACCATCATGTTTAAGGGAAAAGAACAGCTACTGTACTCTTGTCCATCTTGCACAGAAAATAAACTATTTAGGTAGAATGTTGTTAAGGGGCTGAGAAATCTGAGTTTTAAGCTTTCAAGTGATATATTTTTGTGTGAATAAGATATTTATTTACTTATTTAATTTAAATTCCTTATGTATTTTTGCAATTCAAGGCTCTTTTTTCTCTATGTAAGCTGTAAATATCAATATATAGTGTTAATATTACGTGAAAGCATTTCAAAATTGCAGTTATGACTACAGGACTTTTGCCTAATCATTTCTTATTCATAGTAGTTTATCTGTCTTGAAAATGATATTGTTGTAGTAAGGTACACGTTTGATTTTATGCTGAATAAAAATTACCCTGCCCTCTCTTTTTAAATTGGTTGCTGTCTGTTTTCACTCCAAGCCCTGTTGCATGCAGAAAGTGAAATCCACAGGCCTGTAGTGAATGGAGCTAATATTGTCTGTGTCTTTCACTGCTGGCTGTTACAAAAATCAATACAAAAAACTTATGAGCATTCTCAGTACCCAATTCAATAGAAAATATGTCCCATTTCTGCAGTTTTTGCAGCATTCTTTGAGCTTCCAGGGCATGGAGGTCTGGACATACTTTTTATTGAATCAGATCCTCAGTAATGTCTTCATATATTTTTAAAGAAAACTCAGAAGGTACACACTGAAATAAACAGTGAGAATCGTACAAGTTGATGGCTAGACTAGAAAGCTTGAATCAGGATGTGAAGACTGAAATCTGTTTGGCTAGCAGCAGTTTCTCCTGAAAAAATATTTTATTTCTAACATGAGATCTGCTATATCTGGTTGTATCAGCTTCAAAGAACACAAATATAGTGCCTTTGGCACTGCCTAATTTTAAAAATATATACCCACCAATAAGCGAGCAAGAGATACTCACTTTAATAAAAATCATCATGGTTAAAAGTTCTATCCTGCCAACTTTAACAAAACATGTTCCTCCTTCCTTCTTCCCCCTCCCCTTGTGTTTGATGCATTCCTTAAATATTTCAAAATATGTTTTAACCTATTCTTATTTCTAAAAGTCTGATTTGTGTCAGTTCCATAACTATATGGAAGTGCCTGGAAGATATATGCAGTCTGAGAGAAAGCAGCTGGTTCATGATAAACTTGAGATGAAAGTGATGCTTCTAGGCAGAGATATTCAAGGAAATCTCTGGAAGGCCAACCTCCCTGTCAGCTGAAGACATCAAAACATTCAGATGAGAAAAAAGTTCTCATTTCCTTTTATTGTCTTTTTACATACTTTATATATTCAACAAACTATTTTGTGGAAAATTTTCTTCTGCATCCTCATCTGTGTGGACTGAGGAAAAAATTTGTAACACTTCTAATGGTTGGGCAGGAATAATACAGACTTCAAAAATGTCCTCGTTGAGAAATAGGTGGATATTGGTACTGAACCCAGTCATAGCCATGACTGATGTGAGAGATGTACTGAGGTGATTTGCTGACATAAAATCTGATGACAATACTAAAAAAAGAAAAAAAACAAATCAAACTTTGTCTTACTTTTGCAGTAGCCAAGCAGAAATATGGAAGAAGTAGACAATGTGACTTCAGACAAGCTGAGAATCTCAATTCTAATACCATTTGTTATGGATATCTTTTTTCTGGCTGTTACATTAGATTGTAGTTGTGATGCAATGCAAGTACAGTTCAGTTTCAAGATCTGAAGCAGTTTGTTGATGTCTTCTGGATTGATTTTAGTAATACCACGAGTGCTGTCAATAATTATGTGTATTTGAAGGTATCATGTTCTCAGGAAAGATCTAACAGTATTAAAAAAGAAAAGAATATAAATGTTTTAGAGCTTAGGGTACCGTTGTTAAGAGCTAGTAAACCATTCAGACATTCAGCAGTGTAGTAAAAATATTTTATCTTTTTTTATGTTGTTCTGCATATTTAAGAAATCTGAAAAATATATATACATTGTTTGCAATTGTGTATGGGGAAAGGTATTATTTTTATTTCTTGGTGTGCTATTTTTTCCTTTTGTCTTGTCGAAATACTTGACCGATAATGCAAAGCCAGTGGTCAAACAGAGGAACAGGTTGCCCAGAGAAGTTGTGGAGTCTTCATCTGACTGGAGAGGGTCCTGGGGAATTTGCTTTAGCTGAGACTTTGTGAATAGGGAGTGTGGACTAGGTGATTTCCAGAGCTCCCTTCCAACCTCAAACATTTCATGATTGTTTGATTTTTTTGCACAGTTCCAGCACAGGTCAAAACATCATTTATTACTTCCAGTCAGATAAATGGGAAATATTTCATATTCTGTGTAAAATGAACAATGATTGTTTCACCTGTGGGAAATGAAGAAAGAGAGGTTGCTATTTTTAGGAGATCTTTTTTTAAAAGTCTTTGTGCCCATCTGGAATTTCTGAAGTATACAAGTAATTAACTTTATACACATGAATAGTTTTGCAGAGAAACTTTTCATCTACAAAATTACATGACTTAAGCTGGGCAATTAGCAAAAGTGTCAGTATTAAGCCTTGTTCCAGTGGGGATAATATAGTGGAGATAGATCTTTGGAGGACTCATTCACTCTTCACAGATCTAGCTCTTTAGATACACAAAATGTTTCTTCAGATACATAAAATGTTTCTTTAGATACAGTAGGGATCACATAAATAGAAACAATCTATTTATAAACAATTGCTGTTTTTTTCCTATTTCTAGTGCCACTGATCAGTCTCCATTATTCTTTCTCAAGGCTATCATTTCCAGAACTTTTTCCAGTCCCTAGCAATCCATCTGTTTTATTTTCTCTGTTTCTCTCAGACAGCTACGCACAGCAAAATGTCACAGAATTTCATGTTCTCCCTTTTAGTCCTCAAAAAAATCTTTGTAAATGCTCTAAGACTACTGATGGGTGTCTGTTTTCTGGGTGGCAGCAATTCTAAACAAAGTGGAAGGTAACTGTCTCATTTAAGTTCTTTGTTAGTGTCTGTAGGAGAGTAACTAACTTTTGATAACGTCATAAAACATGTGGATGTACATAAACCAGAAATATTTCTATTCCTTAATAGTATATTTAAAATATATTTCAAATGGACTGGATTAAATACTCTGTGCTAAATTTAACTTTGTTTTGTCGTGTGGTGTTTGTTTTAGAGTTATTCAACCAAATATTATGTGACTATATTTCAGCCATGGGTTTGTGTGCAAACTGATTTTGGAGATTATCATACTGTAAGTATAGGAAACTTGAGCTGTTTAATTGGTTACATATGCCATAGCCTTTGTTTCCACTAACAAAGTATGTGAACAAAATTCTAGAAACATAGAATTCTTTTGGTTTCCATTACTTTTCATAATAATTTTAAATGTTATATTCAAAGGCAAACATCATAAATACATTTGTGAAAATACTTTTTTATTTTTAATTTTTACAATAGACTTCAGAAAAAATTCTTCAGTATGGACTTTAATGGAAATTTTTTTTTTAATAGAAATTAAATGATAACATTTTTTGTGGGCATATATATTTTTATTTTCCAGTACTGACACATATTTTTTTTTATATTTTAGACAATGATTTAAAAACTGTTATTATTATTGGTGCTGTTGTTATTTTGCCAGCAATGTTTACAAAACTGAAATATTGCATCATTTTATGCAGATGTTAATTCTAAAAAAAAATTTTAGTAGTCAAAACCCAATAATTTTTTTAAAACAGGCATACTAATAAATGAAAATAACAGCTAAAAGTACTTATTTGTGTGAATTATCCTATTTAATCTTTATATGGACACTGTGTCAATCCATTGTTTTCTGTGACTGTATGATGTTCAATATCTGGAATAGTAGCAAATAGGTGAAACACCACCTAAGTACCGATACATTTCAGAGGGTATCAAGCTACACTTTTCATTTTACATGTTCATTATTTCAGTTTTTTGAGAGCCTTATTGTGCATGTACTGTTGTGTACTAGACAGATATTTCCCTGTTTTTTTAATATAAGAGACCTTTGCTAAAAGAAAAATGAAGAAATAAAAAAGGAAAAAATAAATCTGGGCTGATCAGAAGCTTGCCTGGCAAATGTGTACATCCTCTACCTGTGGGAGTGTGCACACTGAAGAAACATTTTATGAAACCACACAGCAGAGTGTGACCTGACAAATCAAATTTTGTGGTGTGCCAGAGGAAGAAAGCATGAACAAACTGAGTAGTATATCTCCTCCTTAGCAGTTTAGCAGTATGTTCCTGAGAAATTATTTTGTTTGGGACTATTTCTTTTCACTTTTTCCAGCAAACTATTGTTTTTGCTGTCAAAAATGATCCTTCAGCTTTTACATCTTGCAATCTGTTTTGAGTTGTCACTTTTTACTGCCTTTCCACTTGCAATAGCTAGTTAATGTACAATTAACATGTCTAAGATACCTTTAAAATTTAAAAACAGTACTACACACCAAAAGGTAACAGCAACTTTCACATGATCTTCTGCATTAAAACCTTTTTTTTTAGAAAAATGTTTTTTTAAAGAATCATTTTCAAGAACAGACTATGCAGTCAAGTTACCTAATTGATTGGAGAAATTTTCATTTCAGTTATGACCTTGAAGTCAATGATGCCTGGAATGCCCCTCAGACCATGTCATGGGTGCTCTAGTAAAGATCTATCTTTAGATCAATTACTAAAAGCAATGGACATCTGATCCTACCCTTGAAATTAACCAAGAAAAGTAGGTCAGCACACCTTCAGCTGACACAATGAGGTATTATGCTCTCAATGACCCAGAAAGGAAAGCACTAATGATTAATGGGAAGAGATATTTAAATGAGGAAGTTGAAGCACACTAGAATGAAGTGTGTCAGAATGATCAAGCAACTCTAGACAGCCAAGTGTCTTCAGATAACGGCAATTTTGGCTAAATCTTAGATGAGTTTATCCCCTCTTCCCCCTGAAAAAAAACCAAGAGTCATATTTATCATGAAATGGAAAAGCATTTAGGCTGCAAAGATCTAACAGTCGTTTCAAATGGTAGCTGTTTCCTTCTTTATTGTTCTTTGTCCTTTATGGCTTTTATTAGTTATCACAGTCTGTCTATGTGATAGAAAGGCTCTTGCCATTTCTTCTGAGCAGTTAGAACCACTAAAAAATGGTGTCAGAAAGAATTCTGCACACTATCACTGCCATAAGATTTAGGAAAACTCTCTTCTGAGTATGCTTCAGAGGCATTATTCTTCTTTGAATAGAAAACAAATGGAGAAAATTAACAAAATACTTGTGGTCATACAAGAATAGCAGAACGATATGCAAGTATTTTTAAATTATTCCATGGTGAAGAGCTCAGCATGTGTTTAGAAACCACCTAGAACAGTTGTTTTAGCTGTATGTAGACAGCAGTGCAACCTAACAGTATTCTAAGAAAGGTGTTATAGAAGCACTATATTGTTTTCTCCTTTCATTTCCATTGACGGTAAATTAAAATAGATCATACTTGCTAGAAATAGACTTTGAGGGAAGACGCTACTCATGTTCAAATTAATGCTTAAAGACTGTGAGAAATCCTTATCTGTGAAGGTAGATCCCTGTCTAGATCAATAGTGAGATAAAAGGTGTGTTTTTGCTGAAGTGTACTACAGATTATGCAATGCCTTTCCTAAGCTGTCTAGGACAAACAACACAGGCAAAGGAAGGGTGAAGGATCTTGACAGTCTTTTACCAGACTGACAGATTTCTTTCTGCTAAATCTAAAAAGGAGAATAAACTTGCACTTCCCTTTTCTATGACAAGTGCCGAAAGTCAAAGTCTCAGCAGCAGTACTTTGAGTTGTCAGGGATTTTAGGTAGTTAACATATTTCCAAATTTGGAGCTCGATTGTTTCCAATTAAAGTGACCTATTTGCTGCATTCAGCAATTAAAGGCACATCTGCCATAGGATGTTTATAATTTAGGACTGGAAGTTTACTGCATCAACTGTTTTGTGTATTACTAGAAAGAGAATTTACAATGTGCTGTTTTTCCAAATAATTCTGTATTGAGGGAAACATTGCTTACTTCATTGAACATTTAAAATGAGTATATAAGAAATATGAAACACCTGTACAGAAAATTAATCTGAAAGTCCTAGAGCCTAAATGACTCTTGGAGCTGAATGTAGTTTTGTTGGGTTTTTTTTTTTGTTTGTTTGGGTTTTTTTGGGTTTGTGTTTTTGGGGTTTTTTTTTGTGAAAATGTGCAACTTTGGTGCCAGTCCTTACATGAGTCTGCTGAAAAATTGTTCAAGTTCATGTTAGAGCAACTAGAGAAGGGTGGACAGGCATCCAGAGCATGAGCAGCGAGACTGTTTCAACTCATCTCAATGTTCAATGCAGACAGAAGTAGTTGTGAGCATAACTTAAATGCTCTTTTCTGCATTTTTGTCTATGCTTTAGATAGTATCTAAAGGCAAATCTTCAGTTTGGGAAATAGCTGGGTCAACTGATTAACTGACACTGTCAAGCCCTATTAACAGTAACTTCATAAACTTTTTTCACAGACCATGATTTGGGTGATGTCAGGTATAATTAAAAAAAAAATTTGCAACAGTTTGTTTCCACCAGTTTGCTGCTTCTCCTTAAGTCCTTGGCCATTAATAAGGCAAAAGGTGTGTTAATGGTCTTATTTTCACTTTCCAAAAAAGCTGTAAAAACTATGGGGAAATAATTTCAATTCATACTGAAAGAAATTCTGAAATCTTTCATGAAAATATTTTTTTTTTGTATCTGGTATATTCTAATTTCATTTTTCTTTTTACTAGATTTTTATGCTCACTTACTTCCATTCTTCTTACATGCTGATCAAAAGTAGCAAACCTTTTGCTATCTGCACTAAAATAAACAACAAAAAAGCTCAATGGTGCCGTGTATGGGTAAACACACTGTGGTAATTAGCCCGAACTCACTCATTTTACATAGGCCACATGGAACTCATTGCTCTGAACAGCACCCTGTTAAATTAGCTGCACTCTGCACACTTAAAATATTCAGTGCCTATTCATTTATATAGCATCATAGAATAGTTTCGGTTGGAAAAGACCTTAAGACCATCTAGTTCCAACTTCTCTGCTATAGGCAGGGACACCTCTCACCACACAAGGTTCCTCAAAGCCTCATCCAACCTGGCCTTAGAATCATAGAATAGTTAGGGTTGGAAAGGACCTTGAGATCATCTAGTTCCAACACCCCTGCCGTGGGCACGGACACCCCACACTAAACCATGTCACCCAAGGCCTCATCCAACCTGGCCTTGAACACCACCAAGGATGGAGCATTCACAACCTCCTTGGGCAACCCATTCCAGTGCCTCACCACCCTCTCAGGAAAGAATTTCTTCCTTAGATCCAATCTAAACTTCCCCTGTTTAAGTTTTAACCCGTTACCCCTTGTCCTGTCACTACAGTCCCTGATGAAGAGTCCATCCCCAGCATCCTTGTAGGCCCCCTTCAGATACTGGAAGGCTGCTAGGAGGTCTCCACGCAGCCTTCTCTTCTCCAGGCTGAACAGCCCCAACTTTCTCAGCCTGTCTCCATACGGGAGGTGCTCCAGTCCCCTGATCATCCTCGTGGCCCTCCTCTGGACTTGTTCTAACAGTTCCATGTCCTTTTTATGTTGAGGACACCAGAACTGTGCACAATACTCCAAGTGAGGTCTCCCGAGAGCAGAGTAGAGGGGCAGGATCACCTCCTTCGACCTGCTGGTCACACTCCTCTTGATGCAGCCCAGAATAAGGTTGGCTTTCTGTGTTGTGTGTGCACACTGCCGGCTCATGTTCATGTTCTCATCGACCAACAGCCCCAAGTCCTTCTCCGCAGGGCTGCTCTGAATCTCGTCTCTGACCAACCTGTAGCTGTGCCTGGGATTGCTCCGATACAGGTGTAGGACCTTGCACTTGGCATGGTTAAACTTCATCAGATTGGCATCTGCTCATCTCACAAGTGTGTCGAGGTCCCTCTGGATGGCATCCCTTCCCTCCAGCGTATCAAGCGAATCACACAGCTTGGTATCATCGGCAAACTTGCTGAGGCACACTCAATCCCACTGTCAGTGTCACCGATAAAGACGTTGAACAAGACCGGTCCCAACACCGATCCCTGAGGGACACCACTCGTTACCGGTCTCCAGCCGGACATCGAGCCATTGACCACAACTCTTTGCGTGCGGCCATCCAGCCAGTTCTTTATCCACCGAGTGTTTCACCCATCAAATTGATGTCTCTCCAATTTAGAGACAAGGATGTTGTGCAGGACAGTGTTGAATGCTTTGCACAAGTCCAGGTAGATGACATCAACTGCTCTGCCCCTGTCTATCAGTTCTGTAGCCCCATCATAGAAGGCCACCAAATTGGTCAGGCAGGATTTCCCCTCAGTGAAGCCATGCTGGCTGTCACCAACCACCTCCTTGTTTTTCATGTGCCTTAGCATGCCTTCCAGGAGAATCTGCTCCAAGATTTTGCCAGGCACAGAGGTGAGACTGACTGGTCTGTAATTCCCTGGGTCATCCATTTTCCCCTTCTTGAAAATGGGGTTATATTTCCCTTTTTCCAGTCATCGGGAACTTCACCTGACTGCCATGATTTTTCAAATATGATGGCCAGTGACTTAGCAAATTTAGCCTTGAAATATGTCACTGTATAAAATGCACTAGAGTGATGAAGGTAACAATTGCACCTGTCCACTTAGTTCATCACTGAAGAATGTCCATAAATTAAATCAGATTTAAGCCTCTCATCCAAAAGTAAATTTGCCCGTTTAAGGTATGAAAAGCTCTTATCTTTCCAGTTTGTATTTTCTTAAAAAGCACAAGACAATATTGTTACAAGATAAGTGTTTAAGCAACAGCAGTCTGTAATATTATTAGTCAGTGAGAGAACTAAACTAAACTGCAACTTGCAAACGGCTCAAGAGTAATTTGTAGAAGTCTTCCTGAAGTAGGTGTATTTTGGGATTTGAAAGAAATGAATGTTTCCTGATTTTTTTTTCTTTTCTATTTTTATCTATATATATTTATTTTTTTAAGACACTTCAAAGCATATAGCTCTGGTGGAGTCCCTATGTTCTGATTATTTGCCTGAATGCTTTGTGAAGCACTTTCATTATGTATCACATATGATACCACAAAAAATGTTATCTGGAAATTATGATTGCTTTGAGGTTTGTCAGGTAGTTCTTAAAAGCATCAACAAAATGGTGTGTGAAACACTACAAAGATCAGGTCATAATTAGGAATGGTGTGCTTGGAGTGGTAATTAATTTCAGGTAATGATTTCTCAGTACACTGGAGACATAGCAGAATTTTTAGTATAATTAGACTTTGAATGCCAAGGTTGTGATCAATGAGAATTGAAAGACCATTTGAAAAAACTATATTTATACAATTTATACAATTAAATTTTTCTTTTCTTTAAATATGTCAAAGCTGAAGGCATAAAAATTGTTAGGATTCTGTGCTAGCACCATCTTAAACTCTACTTTTTGTCTTGCTTTAAATAATAATAATTTAATAATCTACATTTTCCATGTAAAATGAAGTTTCTTTGTATTTAGTTCGTTTGTATTTAGTTTGGCAGGTGTCAATTTAATTAATAATCAACCAAATGACATTCTAGATTTGCTTTGGATAGCAGTTCAATGAATTCTATTGATTTTGTATTATTGGACTAGATGTTGTCATTATTACTGTGTGCCATGCTTCAGGCAGAATTAGAATTAACCAGTAGTGTTTCAGTATAAAGTAGGGGGTTTTTTTTAGCATGGAAATGGTATTATAGTTCAGCAACAAACTATTTCTTATATCCTTTTGGAATATTTTGTGGGGTTTTTTAAAAGACCTAATGTATTAAAATTACTGAAAAAATGCTTCCCAATGTTTTGTTGGGATTTGGTTTTTTGTTGTTTGGTTAGATGGTTGATTGTTTTAGGGGGTGTTGGTTGTTTTGTTTTTTTTCTTTCTCTTAAAGCATTATTGCATTTTCTTTAGGATATAGCTGTAATGTAATGTTAGCTAGTATTGTAACATGATGGCTGAGTTTAGATGCTTGTTTATGTATATTAACCTTTATTTTCTATACAGCAAAACCAGCGCACTATTCTCAGATATGTCAGTTCACAGATAGGTCAGTTACAGGAACATATCCTGCACCAGTGAGCTGTAGGAACTACTCTGGAAGGCAACTGGTCTCGGCATGCACAAGAATGACCATGGAGGAATTTTTCAGTATGTTCAAAACTGTAGCTCTGAGAAACTGAATATCTTGTATTACATTTGACTTATATGTGGTTCCCTCAGGAGAGAGTCTTTTCTTGCAGAAGTGACAGAATGGAGAATAGTATAGACTTCTCTCTGCTTTCTATCCTGAAAGAAGTATTCATTTCTGTTGAAACTAGCAGCTCTTACAAATTTAGAGAGTTTTGTGTATAGTAGAGTTTTGTGAATAGTGGTGTGTTCCCTATCTGTCTGACTATTCTTATGACTGATGAAGATTGCAAAGTCTCTTGTGAGTATGGAAGTACCATGTCAGCTACACCTGTTTTCAATGGGGTTCAGATTGGATTTACCTCTTTCAAATGTTTACAGGGGTTTAGAAACAGATGGAGACCCAAGACTAAAGCTAGAATTTTTTCACAGAATTACGGAATGATTGACTTGGAGCTGACCAATGCCCTGATCAAGCAGGGTCACCTCCAATTGCACTCTAGAAATGTTATTCCTTATTAAATTTTTGAGAGACTGGAAAAACTCAAGTAAAAATATTACTGCTCTGCATTGTGCCCAGACCCAATAAAAGGGGTGTGAAACTGTGGAAGGAAAAGGAATTTCCTTTCTTATATCTCCCTGTTGTGGAAAATATGTTTACTTCAAGAGAGTGTTCTTTGGTTAGGTGGCCATGCAAATGTCATCTGCAATGCAAAAACATGTGGCTAAAAGCCATTCTAAATGCAAGTTCAAAGATGTACTAATGTAGAAAGACCTGCTTTTCAAAACGGAGTAAAATATGCAATCAAAGTAATAACATGTAGTCCCTTTTGAGGACTTTCCCCAAACTTTGCTTCATTTGAGCTTCACGTACTTGACACCTTGTTTTGACAATTCATCTGACTATATCAATATGTCACATTATGCAATAATAATGAAACATGATATATTTCAGCAGAATGAGTCATCCTGATGGCATGTCAGAGCCAACATATTTCAAATCAAAGTTCCTTAAAACATGATGATTAAAACCTCTATTTAAACAAGCTTCCCCTGCACAGATTATTTGTATTTGCTATCACTATTACTTTTTTTATGTTAAACTGGCTCTTTTACAACTTGCGTCTCTTGACTCAGTTTTCATTTTAAGGTTGACTTTCTCAAGAGAAAACAAAAATGTGAAAAACCTCAGAGTAAAATGGAGAACAAAACATCTTTTCTTTATTTGTACCTTTTTCCAATTTGAAATTACACATCTAGAAACTTAAACTTAATTCCAGTAGTCATTACATTCCTACAAGTCTTTTAGTAATTAGGATGTTCTACTCTTAAAAGCTGGGGCCAGAAAAAGGAAGTCAGAGACATTTAGTGAGTGAATCTTCTAGAGCGAATTGCAAACTACTGATGGGATGATGGATTTTGGACAAAAATTCTTACTGAGTCATGTCAAGAATTCCTGGAACAGTTTCATTTTCTCTTAATCCAAGAAATCAGAGCCTAAACCAAAACAAATATTTCTGCTGCTGTATAGTAAGAAAGAGCAACTGAAGGTTTTAGGAAAGAAGATACATTCTTTTTCCAGTTTTGTTACCTGAAGAAAGTTTCCTGAATCTTTTATGATTTTTTTTTTTTTCCTTTTCGGCATGCAGGAATATTTAGATATTTATTTAGAAAAATAATTGCTTGACACTGTTTTCTGCTTTTTTCATATTAGGGGCCATGTGAAATGTTTTGTTTCTCCTTAACATGCTACTACTGCTAAAAAATACAGAAGATGTGTGCTATTTACAGAAGATGATACATTTCCTCAGCTTCAGGAGTTCTGTTGAAGTCCTGATGCTTCATTCAGTTTGACGATTAGTCGGTTTGCTGAAATAGCTTAGGAGGGCCTCTGCTTGATGTCAGTGTCTTCCCTTGCTTCTTTGAGAAGGAATTTATGATCTAGTTGCAGAAATGTTTGGTTTAGAAAAGAAAAAGTTGTTTGAAGGGTTATATACTTTATTAGCTGCTTTTCTACCACTGAACATTGTTACCCTTAATCCTAATGGAAGTTATATACACACCTTAGCAGACAAGCTAGTCACTCTGCTGAGCGGATTTCAGGCTCCTCAGAATATAATACAACAGCAAAAACATGACATTAACCAAAGTAGTTGCCAACGATCATTATAGATCTTAGAACTGGGTGGAAAGGGCAGAAATCCCTTTTCTGATTCCTTTTCTGTGGATTGTCTTTTCCCAGGACACTTCTTTGCAGTGAGAGAAACCTCCTGCCCACTGCCAGAGCCCAACTAAATGTCAGTTGGGAACTTAATGAAAAATAAAACACTGAGCCTGTGAACTCTAATTTGAAATCCCACCGTACGTGTGCAAGAAGGGGGAAGGTAAAGGAAAGTATAGACGAGGACAATGAATGCTGAATGTGAGATTATTTTTTTCAATATATTTTTCTGAGCGTGTGTGGGAATTCATCTAAATGCAAGCTGACAGACACTGCTGAAATTCCTGCTGTAGGCGGTTATTTTTTTGGTATAGGTTATGAACATAAATGAGGTAACCTATACAGAAGCTTCAATTTCCTTTATATAGGTGGGCAAGCCTGGTAGCTATCAACTTTGCCACCAGAAGTTTTTGGATAGTTAGTTAAAATCCAAGTCCTTTCAGAATAGTGAACCATCTACAAACCTTCAAGAGATAAGAATGCCTTTTTTCTTTTTTTTCTGCAAACCACGGTATCGTTGAATAGAAGTGCTTGCAGAAGTAAAGCATATTTTTGTTATTATGCATTGTATAAGTGATGAGATTCCTGTCCAACTTTATTATATAAAAAAATAACCTTGAAAAAAACCCAGACAGCGCATATTAAAGAAAGATGTGTGTAAGTTCCTTACATATTGACAGAATGATCAAATAATATTCATCACAGATATTCATAAAATATATCAGCAAAGGCTATTAGACCTCTGAATACTTACAAGTCTCCTGGAAGCAAAGCAGTGTTTGATTTATTGTATCTTCTGTATGTTCTGTTAGCTGTTTCTGTACATATAGTTTGTTGCTGAAATTTTGGGGCAGATCTTATCTCTTGTGCTTGCAATTGGAGATTCAGGATACCTCTTTATTTTCATTATATTGTTTGAGTTCTGATTTTATTTTTTTGGGGGGAAGGTGAATCATGTTCTCTGATTCATTTTTTTTAATATAATATTTTTACATGGCTATATTTGCTAGCCAACAGCTATATTTCAGTTTATCACTGGATTTCCTTCCAAATGGAAGCACTTTATAAAACAAGTGAAATCACAATACCCAATCATTCAGAAATATTGTGCTACTTCAAATTTTTATAAGCTCTTAAATTTTGAGGTGATCAGGGTTCTGAGCTTGCATTGCAGAGAATAATTTAAAATTATTGAAACACTTCACATATTTTTAAAACCACTTCAGCTAGGAAATGATGGGGTTCTAGAAATATGCAGCATATAAGGGTGTAAAATTATCAGAGAGCTTAAGTGCTTCATTGTGAAAGTGATCAAGGTTCTTTGCTTGCCCATTGCAAAGCAATTGAAAATTACTGGAGTGTTTCAAGTGGTTCATGTTTTTAGAAGAGTTCTGGTCTCTCCTGCTCAAATGCTCTTTAAAATTGTGAATATCTCCAATTTTTTTAAATGTTGAGTATGCACCCGTTATTCTGCTTTTCCCTATTTTGGCCTGTTGGGGTTTTTTAGGACCCAATATTTGTCTTCCAGAGGTCTCAAAGTTAAGTAGGTCTTGAAATTCTTTAGTTTCAGACACATGGCAGCTTTGATGAATTTAATTGTGCTATTACTTCTGAAGAAAACAGTTTAAGAAATAGATTTAATAATTCTGGTGTCGGAAGCTGACATCTAAATTCATGGCTATGTTTTTCCTTATTTATAAAGTATTTTCCATTGGTAGCTTTCTTTATTTAAAAATTTATAAGGTATATTCTTTCTGGATTTTAATTTATTTTCAATTATTTAATATTACCTTCAATATTATTGTGTTTAAAAAAAAATAAACCAACAAAAAAACCCTTTAAAATGTTGCTTTTTATTTACTTCTTTTGTGAGCCCTTCCTTCTTTTCCATTCCTAGCTGTCTTCAATACACACACTGCACAAACCACTAGTATACCATAATTCATTCTCTCTCAGCTCATTCTCAGTACTATGTTTCAGTAGAACTCACAGTGGGTAGAATTTTGAGCTGGATTTATCATCTACACAAGAGAATCATAACAGTTTTATATTTTAAGAAGAGAAGGAAAAAACCTATAAAGTGCATCATTCTGCAATGCATTGTTTCTGTATGTTGAATTTATGACTGTAAGAAGGAAATCACTTGGTTTATACAGGTATTCTATTGTGTTTAAAAATTTAATTCCGTCCCTACTGTGCTATTTGTTTTACTTAACTATTTTCATGAACTTTGCTTATTTCAGGTCTATATTTCCTTAAGTTATCCCTATTATGAACTATTCTTCGAACCATTTGTCTTTTTCAGAAGTGTAAAGAAATTACTCTCTGCAGCCTGTTTTTTATTATTATTATTATTATTTTATTTTAGATTCAGCTTTAGTTGCATGGCAAATAGTTAAAACAAAAAAATGATGTGTTTGTCTTTATCTCACTATTGCACATAGGAACTATATGAGTGATAAGTAATTTTTTCTGAACAATTAAATGCTTTATTTAAAGAGGATTTAAAAATGTCAACAGGCTGAAATTTTTTTAACTGGAATAGTGTAATCATAGTCTTAAAAAGAAGTAACTAGAAAATACTTGAAATCAGTATTTCAGGTTTCTTATGATCAAAATGGACATATTACATTGTTTAATACAATATTGCATTCATTTTCATGTTACTGTTTTTACCTCTAAAGTACTTTGAACAGTATAATTCCTAGGAACTCATGTTGCCTGCTGATTTGAACTGGTTGGTTGGAAACTTAATTTATAGTGCTTGTTACCATTCCTTTGTGAGAATTTTAAATTATGAGCTACCAGAAAGTGCTTACAATGTAAGAAAGGTTTGGAATTAAAAAAGTATCTTTTACATGTTATATGCTTGCTGTCATGAATAGTGCCCTCCAACATTTGTATGACCCATGGAAAATTAAAATAAATTAATTTTAGCTTAGAAAATCCCATTAATATTGGCTATAGATATATCCATATCAATAGTTACTACTAAACCAATATTTCTGCAATTTTGGAAAATGAAATAGCTATTACAACTGCAGTCCTTGGGGTAAAGTAGATATCTATGGGGATTGAAAAGACTGAAATCTGTAAAGTTAATATAAAAATTGTTTACAGTGTTAACATTTATCAGAGACAGAATTTTTTATGTGTTACAATAAACCACAACTCATTGTGCTAGTGCCTGGCGTTTATTTATCAACTCAGTATTTTCAGGTATTAAATGTGATCAAGAGGAAAAAGTGGTTTGTACCTTTAGTTCATTTTAATCAAACTGGTTTAAAAAAAGCAAAAAGCAAAGCCCTAAGCAGAGGAAACGCTTCCTTGACATGTATCTCACACATTTTGGTGAGAGTAGGGAAAATGTCTCCAAGTTCTGGAAGAGATTTTCCAATGAATCATATTTAAAATGCCTAAAATGGGGTGCTGATGCTATACCTTTCTACTGTACTACTGTTGTCTTTATGTAGCAGATATATATTGATAAGAGAAACTGCTACATGCAGGGAAACTGCTATATGTAGGAAATAGATGTTTGGATATGTTTGGACTGAGTGTGTGCTGCATAGCTGCAGTTTTAATACTGTCCTATGGGCAGCATAGGTCAGGGCAATGACCATAGTGGTTAAAAGTGGCTGCCAAAGTAATGCGGCAGAAGTCCACCAAGGCTACTGAGTTCAGGCTGGATAAATTCTCATTGCAGAATCATAGAATAGTTAGGGTTGGAAAGGACCTCCATGTCATTCTTATGTTGAGGACACCAGAACTGTATACAATATTCCAAGTGAAGTCTCACGAGAGCAGAATAGAGGGGCAGGATCACCTCCTTCGACCTGCTGGTCACACTTCTTTTGATGCAGCCCAGGATACGGGTGGCTTTCTGGGTTGTGTGTTCACACTGAACCCGGCTCATAGTAAGTTTCTCATCAGCCAACAGCCCCAAGTCCTTCTCGGCATGGGCTGCTTTGAATCTCTTCTCTGCCCAGCCTGTAGCTGTGGCTGAGATTGCTCTGACCCAGGTGTAAGACCTTGCACTTAGTAAGGTTGAACTTCATAAGGTTGTCATCTGCCCACCTCACAAGCGTGTCAAGGTCCCTCTGGATGGCATTCCTTGCCTCTTGCATATCAACCAAATCACACAGCTTGGTGTCATCAGCAAACTTGCTGAGGGCGCACTCAATCCCACTGTCCATGTCACCGACAAAGATGTTGAACAAGACCAATCCCAACACCAATCCCTGAGGGATATCACTCATTACTGGTCTCCAGCTGGACATTGAGCCATTGACCACAACTCTTTGCGTGCGCCCATCCAGCCAGTTCTTCATTCACTGAGTGGTCCAGCTATCAAATTGATGTTTCTCTAATTTAGAGAAAAGGATGTCTGTTTTTCGTTCCTCCTCTCCTTTCTTTAATTTTTTTCCTTTTGTAAAGTCTACAAAAAGATTTACTGCTATCTGCCGTCAAAGTAAGGATACTTCTCAAGGTAGACTTTTGATCTTGGTGAGGATGACCATTTTCAGGCAGTATTTACCAGCAAAAGTAATAGAGTGCCTAATCAGTGTCAAAGGCTGTTCTTTTGAACTCACTAATAACTTTAGATATTTCATAAATTTGCTGCTGAAATCAATCTCCGTTTCACATATGTGGGCATGTATTACTTTAATTTTTAAGTGTTTAAATAGTGTGATCTAATGATTTGTTGCACTTTTGCCATCTTTTTGTTATGTTGGTAAATTTTAGAACTGCTTGGAGGGTCTGAAACAACATTCCTAGAAAAAAAAAAATTAATAAATACGATCCACATGACCTGCTTTTTGGAAAAGGGGAAACAAAGTTTTTTACTTAACTGGCACGTAGGCTTACCATATCTGATGTGTAAATTAGTTCATAAGCAAGTTTATGTACAAATCCTCATAAATTCTTCTGGGAGGAAACCATTGTGTATGTTGAGGTTTTCCATTTGTGTATTTGGAATTTTTTATTTATTTCCTATTTTTAATTAAATATTGGTCACAGGTTTGATTCCCCCTACCTGCTCCCCAGATCATCCTATTACGGTTATTTTGCCACACTGTAACTGATGGACTTGAGCAAAGGGATTCAACTATTTGAGCGCTTCTGCTAGAGAATGATGAACAGTTACAGAGTATAGAGGCAGCCTCCTACAGAAAAGGAAGAAAAAGATATCTTGTCACACTGAAAATATTGTTTCCTTTACCTTCTGTCACAGATTCAATTAATTTGCCAATTGAGCATTATCATGAAAAACCAAGTGGAAAATAGAAGTGGTCATTACAAGGGGAGCTTATGACAAAATTAGAGGATTCAGAAATGTTGATAGTTTTCCCACAGTTTACCAAATTCAAAAATGTTTATTTCATGGATAATCACAGATGTCTTTTGCAGCCTGTATAAGCAGTGTTTTGTTGACATTATACCTGTGAAATAGTAAAAAAACCCTAACAAACCAGAGAGGTTTGGGTATATATTTTGTACTGTGTTTGATATGGGATACTGTGGTTAGACCTCATTGGTTCTTTATACAAATAAACTACTGGTTTTAGTTATTTCTGTGCATAATATGCTAAGGGGCAGGTGTATTTCCCAAAATATGTTACTGTATGTAGCTTCTTAAAGGCTATTTACTGAAAATGTCTTAATATTTGGAATACTGGCTAGTTGTGATTGCTCAGAAAGCATTGTTTCTGACTCCATGATTAGTAGCTATAATATTTAACATTGTGAATTCTAGAGAAAATACATGTTAAAATGGCCTAAACTTCTAATAGCTTATAAAATTATTTAAAGATAGTGAAGGAAACATATTAACCAATGTTAGAGTGTTGAGCTACAACAAACTTTCAGTAAAAATCTAGAAAAGATCTGTAACTTTTGAAAATTATGTTGGCTGGTAAGTATTACAGGCACTTAAGCTCTCTTTGTGAGTGGTAGATAAAATATTGCAAAGATTGAGATTTTTAATATAAACTTTACTTAAAAATATTGAAAGCTTTAGTAGCACTCTTTGAATTTTCCAAATTCTCCATAAATTTTGGTTCTATTTACTTTTGATTTTTCCTCATTATTAAATATTTTTTCTAGCACATAGTTATTTTTACAGCCTAATCAAGCCAGTGTTGTAGGAATTCAAAAGTTTTCCTATGAAATTTATATATTTATAATTTTTTTTTAGCCCTAAAGCTTCATGATTAAAACATTGAAGAAAAAAAAATTTAGAGCTGGCAGCAAATGGCAAAATGCTGGACATTAAGAAAATTCTCCTGAATAAAGATATTTGAATTAATCCAGCTTTACCTGCACATATCTGAGGTGAATAGCACTCACAGTATTGGTTAGACTGGGAAGTACTGATGCTTTAGAGTTTATTATATTTGCATATATAATGCTGGTACCAGCCACAACATGTGGGACCCTATCTGGGACACAGAAAAATTGTCAATTGATGCCCCTCTCAAAAGGCTGAGCCAAGTGGCCTGTCTTTGATTATTCACCCTAAGACAGTGTCGATGCAGCTTCTGCTAATTGTAAAACACCTGTCTGCACAGCACAACATGTAAATTCTGACATAGTGAGACATGTGAGAACTTACCAGATGGCATTTGAACTGTGTGCTGATGGTCATCTGCTGTGGTTGGCTATTCACACAGGAATACCAAGCCAAAATGTAACCTGCACCTGATATCTGTCCTTACAAATGTTGCTGTTTCTCCTGAACAACTGCTCAAAGAAGTTAGAACAGGACAGGTCCCACCTGTGAAGCAAAAATTCTTGTAAGAGCAATTTCTGTCTCAAATAGTTCGGTTATTTTCCTACTCTGGTGGTACACGTTTTACTCTCAGTTTAAATCAAACTGCTTACTCTCAGAGTTAACACTTTTTATTAGGTGAGTATTAGGCTCAGTTCTTCCTTTTGTATTCCTCTTTGCAAAGTAAAAGTTACAGTTAACAGTATGACTATGGTGAAGATCAGGCCATTGGCTTGCCTTTAACAAGAATTCGTTAAGCATTGTGTATTTTTGTTGATTTTTCTAAAATGTCAGTCTCTTTGCAGTTTGGAAATCACAGCTGCTAAATCTTTTGTCACATACTTTTTACTCCATATTCTGCATGCAGCCTCCTCTTTCCTGCATCAATATGGCCAGCTGCATCAAACCTCTCAGGTTAAACCTGCAGGAAACTGTCACTTCACCTTTCCTTCATTTGGTCTTGCTTTCAGGAGACCTTTTCATCTCACAGCAGGCAACAGCTACTTAGAAGAGGGATCTGAGCGCTTTGAAGTCAGACCTGCTTTAATAGCATATTAGTGGATGAAGACCTGCACCAATTAGTACCTGTTTCCAAAAATATCTAGTCTTATGATCTAGAGATATTTTTAAATGTAGTCTTCCTTTATGCAAGACTGCAGGAGTGTTTGAAGGTGAAGTGATTTTAAGCAGAACAGCTGCCTTAATCCACCTACTCAGTTGTGTAAACAGCAGTGAGATACCTTGCTTGGAAGTGCATGAAACATGCTATTTGATTGATTGATTTATTTATTTCATAGTTTGGCTTCTAGCTTAGCATTGTCAGGGTTTGTCCAGTGCAGGTTCTGCACACACTGTGAGAATTTCCACCAAAGCAGTGGTGCTGTGCTTCAAGGCTATTTTTTCTGTAATCACTTCAGTAATTAGGAAAAGTAATACTTTATATCCACACAGTCCTTGGCATTTTTCTATCCTGTATGCATGGATAGCAGGGTTTTGCAGCCCTGCTCTGGGAGAGATGTTTGTCACCATGTCAATCAGTGAAGTAGGAGGAAAACCACTGGTGTACGTACCAAAGTGAAGAGTGAAGAATATTTTCCTACCATCGAATGAAGATGAGATTGATTGCTAGTGGGAAGGTCCGACATGTTTTGGCCAAATGCCTACAGAAATGCCTACCTGAAAACACATGGTTTAAAGGATGTTGGTTCAGAACAGGTCATTTTGACCTTGCTCTTTCCAGACCATTTCCTGAGCTTTCTGCTTTCGGTCACTCAGAGAAAATTTCAGCTGCTTGGGTCTGAAGGTGCCAGATCCTGCTTGCTGCTGCACATGAGGAAAGGCAGATTAGATGTCAGCTCCCTGCTTGCTTAGGCCCCTGTCCGGAGGAATGATGGGGTCAGTGGTCAGGCTGGCAGCTGTCCATTTCAAAAGGGCAGCTTTCAAGCTTAACCTTAAAAAGGATTCTCCTGGGACCTGCATCTGCTCTTTAAAGGCTATGGAATCCCAATTTCAGCTTCTTAAGGATGACCCCTTCCCCCTGGCTGGGAGCCAGTACCTTTGGTATGAAGTACTGCAGGGCTCACCAGTCAGAATCCCCACATATTTATTTGTAACTTTTCTATTTACTAAAGAGTGGCTCAGTTTTATTTGAAAAGGAAATTGACATCTCTCGCTCTTTGTCATTGCCTTGTTAACAAGGAGGAGGAAAAGCTGCCTAATCTTGACATTATGAGAGTTGTTAGAATTGATCCCAAGTGAACTCTGGAGAGCAGAAAGTCAGATCACCTCTTTGTTTTGTTCCAGGGGGTTGCCGAAAGGGAATGACAGCCTTCAAGGGACCTATTTTCCACTAGCTGAAAGACTACATTAAGCAAGCATGTTTAGTGAGGGGTAAAGAGAGTTGCAGTGGGAACGAATGCATGCACCACCATAGCAGGGAAGAGGCTTGTAGCAGAGAAGGCAGATGCCTGCTGTGTAGAGCTCCCTAAAGAGGCCACGTGAGCCTTTCTGCATGCAGTAATTCAGCACTGCAGACTGGATCCTCTGTGGCGTCCTCTGGGGTTCTTGGTAGAGGAGTGTTACAGGCAGCCTCTTCTAGCCACTCCTTACCTAGCAGGTAGAAAAAGCACTGCTCATTAATCCTGCTTGCTCAGCACAAGGAACTTTTGGGGAAGAGAGGTTTCTGATGTAGTGAGTAGGCTTCTCCATCAAGCTTAAGTATAAATTATCTGAAATTTTTTTGGCATAGTGGTGTGGTTTTGGTTTGTTTTTATTTTTCTTTCTTTTTTTTTGTCTGAGTTCTTATCATTGTTTCATTGTTGTTGGTGTAAATCTGGTTATTAAAAATATTCCTTCCAATATCTGTACATTTCTCAGTACCACAGAAAAACATTTTATTGATCTCTAAGTTATCTTTTTGATTACTGAGATTTATCCCATGTATATAAATAAAAAACTTTGTGAGGGCCTGTTCCCTTTTATGTGGGAGAGTGAAATATTCCCATGCCAATGAGAATGGAAATTCTTAGGGTTATAGGAGCTGGTAATACAATATAAGATGCAAAACAATAATATCTATAAGACTTTTCATGGATACAAAGAGAACTGCAGTAAGGTTAAATTGGGTCAGTGCTATAGACCAAAACAACCCTCAACAAACCTCCTGTATTTGTTCCAGAGCAATATGTAATATACTTGTCTCAACACAGTAATTTCAGAGTGCAGTGTCACTAGGCAGAGAAATTTCTTACAAGACTGGGAAAGCTTATCTCATATACTTGGCCTCACAGAAAATTAAAAAAAGGCAAGTGTTTCCTGTGGGGTTTAGTACCCTGCTGAGGCATGCCACCACCAAACCTTGTGCCCTACCTAGTTTACCTGCATCCTCACAATTCCAGGTGGACCCAGAGGGAAGAAACCTGCCTGCAAGGAGACGTGCTATGACTCCCAGGAGTCACTGCAGCCTGAATGAATTTTACTTCTTAAGCCAAACAAGAAAAAGCTACCTTTTTTCCTCAGTGCCTGAAATTCAAAGGGCAATCAGAAACTCATGCTCTTGGTATTTTGTCTTTACCAGACAATATATTAGTCATGCTTATAAATGTATAGCATGTGCTTGGCTCTTCAGCACTATTCCTGACGGCGCAGCGAAAGTTTTTTCTGGGAGAGGATCTCAAGACATGTGCTCTTTCCTCTTTGCTCTTAGGACTATATTGGGCAGGACCTTTGGCACAGTGTTCTCTGACTTGTCTGAAGGAATAGGTATTGTGGATATGCAAAGAGAAAGGTGCTGGAAGCCAAGCCAGTTTCTTCAGCGGGCCATTCAGATTCAGGGACTGTTCCGAAACTTGTTGAAGCAAATCAGAAGATCATTTCTGACTGATTCAGTTGGTGGCATCTTCAAGTGAAAACAAAGAATATTGAGATTTTTATTCCATGAGGTTTTCAAATGACTGCTGACAGATCCAAGTCTGACCAGTTCTCCACTGATTTTAACTCTTTTATTCTCTGTCCTTAGGTATCAGGTAGACTAGCCCACTTAAAAGACTGATGTAGGAAACAGAAGTTTATCTCTGCCAGAGCAACAATGTCTGTGAGAAGAACAGTTTTTGTGTAAGTAGGACTAGATGATCTCAAGGTCCTTTCCAACCCTAACTGTTCTATGATTCTATGAATATCCAAATTTTAGTCCTCTTTTTTCTGTCTGTTTTCTTCCTTTTCTGTCTCTTTTTATTGTTGTTTGTTTCTTTTGTTTTGTTTTGTTTTGTTTTTTTCCCCAGATGTCATCCAAAGTACTTCATGCACTGGGCAATAGTACGCACTGTTTTAGTGTCCTTCAGAACTTGTAAGAAGAAATTCAGGTAGTGTCTCCTACTTAAGGAAATATCAAGGGAAAAATATGGAAAGGAGCAAGGTGTTAATAAGATGGTGTTTTGGGGTTTTTTTAAATATCAAGTCCTCTCAGTTTTGAAGCCTCTCTTACTACTATTACAGTTATTTAAAAGTGTTTTTCCACCAAATGGTTTTAAATAATTATATTGTAGCTTAAATAGTTAAAAAGTGCAGGGTTTTTTTGAGCAACCAGAGGTGCTTTTTTCAGGCACAGCCTGTATCTACAACAAAGAGAATACTATGAAGGGGAACTTATTCCAAGTCAGGATTTTTATCAGGTTGGGGCATTTCTTACCAGCATTATTTAAAAGCTTTTTAAAAAACTGCTCTCTCACACCTTTGTTCTTTCTGTGCCAGGAAATGTTGTTACATATTTAATACCTTATTTTAAATGTTTCATATGTTTATGACAAGAAATACATGTATAATATAATCAAGGCTCTTCAAATTCTGCTGCACCTATATCACTCCACACAGCAGTCTGGGAGTTTGTGTAAGGAAAGCCTTCTGACCACAAATGCTGTAAATTGAGAAATACATCTTAAAACTATTTTTAAAATGGTTTTAATTTGTTTCTATTACAAGACAAAGTCACAAAATTGCTTGGCTGGGAAGAACACTGCTTTTTTTACTCACTCAAATTTACTTAGTTTATTCTGATGGCTTTGGACTTAGCTCTTTGTAGGAATTTGAGGAAACTTATAAAGGAACATGGTGAGGTTCACTTGCCACCATAAACTGGATCAATACCATTGTTAATTTCTCACAAAAAAGCCCAAACCAAATAACACAAATGGTGGTAACTTCACACCGCTGACACCAGACCCAAACAAGAACTCATAACTGAAATTGGAAGCTCCTCATCTCTCAACCAATATTCATTTTCTAATTTTATTTTTATAAAGTCACCTCCATCTGGATAGAGAATTCTTAAAGAATATGGCTCCTGAAGGAAGTGCAGATTAGAATTTTCTTTCGTCTCAAGTTTTTTAGGCATGAGTGAAAGAAAACAAATGTTTTTTGTAGCAAATAAATTCTTATCTCAGTATGTATGTGGTAGTGGGGATTTTATTATTTTTCAACAAAAACATTGCAGGAAGTCTTCCTTCATAAGGATTGATCTGTCCAAAGGTTGGTTTTAGTTTCTTGTTTTTTTCTTTTGGGGGGAGTGAGGGGGGAAGTGGTTTGGGTTTGTTTTGGTTTGTTTTGGGTTTCTTTTTCAGGGAAAGCTTTCAACAAGCAAATAAGGGTTTTTTTCTTTTGTTCCAACATTTCTCTCTAGAACATTCATGGGATACTGTAGAGTGCAAATTCCTGATTACCAGTTTTACATGAATCTCCTGACATAATGGCAATAGCTCATCAACTATTCCTCACTGTAAAACTCTCAGTCCTGATGAAAGACAAAGTGGTTATGAGCAAAACCTGAAACATTTACTGGGATTTGTAGAGAGGGGAAAAAAAAATAAGTTTCTGACAGGTATTTTTGGTCTCTTTTTTGTTCATTAGATGATTTTGTAATTACTAATACTTCAACTTGTGTTTTTCATCACATTAGCAGGCGGAGATCCTTTTAAGTCTTCATAAAACAGTGTAGCATACTTTGCAATTCTGAACACTAACTCTTCTCATAAGTGTCAGTGTACTGTAAGGTAAAATATAGACTGTAATGTTTCAGTTTCCATCCTGTTCTCTTTCTGTTGTTGCTTGTTTACTTTGGTTTCATCATATAAATATTTGTGTGCATACTGGTTTATTGTGTTGCTCTAAACACATGTGAATCTAATTACCAATGTGTTTAATTTGAATTTAGTGTTACATGGTTTTTAATCATGCTCCAAGTCACTTTTAATGGTTACAAGAAAAGTATTTCTGGAACACATGCTTCTCAGACTATAAGGATGCAGTGTTCCCAGCAATAGTCAAGATTATTAAATTTATTAGCAAATGAATGTTGTGCAAATACTTTTGGATTGGATCCCAATGTTAATTAGCAGAAGGAAAAGCCGAGAGGTTAAAACATAAACTTGGATTTTATTAGGTTTTGTTGGATTTTAAATGCATTTAAAAAATCATACATCTTCCCCTCCCCAAAAACACACCTGAAGTATGTATATTGCATCCTTTGAGTTGTCTGAAAATTATATTTTTTGTATATTAGTTTTTTAGAACTAGTTTCACAGTAACAGTGTTTTGTTTTATTTACAAAACACATATAAGGGCTGGAAAAGTGCAATTGTAGGATTTACAGAAAAGCAATGACTTCTGTCCTTTGAAGCAGCACAGATAATGACAGTAAGATTTTCCCATAGTATTTTTTCAATCTGTTTTGCATTTGTCTGTGAAAGACTGCTTACAGGGATGAAAAATACATTGAATTATCTAACATACACATTTTTTTGATATCTTTACTAGATTTCAGGCAAGACATAAAATATTTTTGTGCTCACAGTAGTGAGAATTCTTGAATTAATATTTTTATCCAAGGCATTGCACAATTACAACCACAATGATTTAAATGGTGCTGAAATAAGGTAGCACCTGTGAAAAAGTAAGCCCCTTAGGTGTTCAAATAGAGATTCAAGTGTAAAATATATTCTGATTAATTTAACGTTTTGTGTCTTTTGTAGTTCAGACTGAAACAGATATTGACTGATCAGATATATATATGTATACACAACTACTAAATGTTTTGATTCCACATGAAAGTTAGGAAGAGACATATGAAGGTAATTTTTGCCACTAAAAAATGTTCTTAATTTATTAAACCATTCTCATTTCTTGTCAGTTGAAGGAAACTTACTAAAACTGTGGGAATATGTGAGCCAGTGAATCAAAAAACAAAAAAAGGGGAAAAAGTATTAATAACTGGAATAATTGCAGCTAGTAACACTGGTAAAACTAATTCTTTTTTGTGATGTTTCCAGATTCTTACATGTGATTCCATTGGTATGTCACTTTCATCACCAACTCTTATGTAGTGTGATTCAACATTGTTATCATTCAGTGTTTCAGTGTTTGTTGTGTGAAATTTATTTAGCTCTTTATTCTGCTGTCTGATTTTCTGTGTTTCCTTTCAAGTGATTCCTTCTTTTTTCTTACATGAAGTGGATTTGCAAGTCATCCTTTACCTGTGTAGGCTACAACTTGGCTGAAATGCTTGATGTTGACATCTTCTTTTTTTCCTGTGTCAACTTCCTCTTGATTCTGCTGGAGCAATATCTGAGAGATCAAGTTACATTTGAATGTGTAAACAGGTAGATATGTATTCTATAAAATGTTATACATTCTTCTAAGTCATTCATGATGTATATTGTTTCCATGTTATTTTTTACAGTTTGTGATTCTTATATGCTTGCCATTTTGCAAAATCTTACAATCACTTTCATAGAAGCCTCAGAAAAGTTGCTCTGTGCTAATTTCTGCTTTGTGACAGTGGCTGGTAGCAAATAATTCACAAGTAAAAGAGAAATGGTGAGTATGAAGGAATATTTTTCTAGATCCAGCAGCTGGTCCCCTAGGGTCATTGCATTTTATCCAGAGTGTTTATAGTTCTGGACAGCTTTTTCCATGAATTAGTCCTTTTTTACCCTATTTATTACCTCTGCTTCAAAACACTCCTAGGCAGTAATTTCTGCCTTTTAATGACACATTGCATTAAGAAGTATTTTATTTTGCTTTAAATCTCTTTTTTCTCCTAGTTTTTATCAGCTCTTTTCTCATTCTTCTGGTATGAGTGTTAATTGGTCCCTATATGCTTTCTCCAAATGATTTTATGGGCCTTTCTTCTATCTTACTGCAGATCTTTATTTTCCCAGATTAAGTTTACTTATAGAAATTCCGTTCCTTGATTCTGAGAGTTCTTTTTCTCTCTCTTTCCCCATTTTTTTATTTCTATCTTCTCCTTCACAATTATTATATATAATTATGCTATCAATAAGAAAAGAATTCAATGTCAATTTTAATAAAGAAGATGTCATAATCTTTTTGGAGAAATTTCTGGAACATTTCTCTCTGATTCTAGTGTCATTTCTAGCTTAAAAAGTCTAGTATATCCTTCTTTACTGGACTGTCTCTGGCCATTACCGCATTCTCTCTATGTAGACTACTTGTGAGGTCAGGAATCAAACTAAGAACTGAAAAAAACAAACAAAAAAAGTACGACAGGTTTGATTCTTTTCTCATTCAGCACATGTGGATTTTAAACTGAGAATAACTAGTGTTATACTGAAGATTTTCTTCTGTAAAATAAGTATTAATTAAAGCTTTGAATTGGTCAGCAATGAGATTATATTTGATCTAATGGGTATATAACTTTTTACTTGTGAGTTCGATGTAGAACTTGGTATTTGAAGGAAGAAAGCATCTAGCCTAAAACATGATCTGGGAGGATTTCTGTAAATAAAAGACAACTAGATGACAATGCAACTTCTTTTTTTTTTCTTTTTCCCTCCCTTAATCACAATAAATCTTAGATGCTTTCACTCTGACATGCTTTTGAATTGTTATTGAAAAAAAACCTCATTTGTAGCACATTTTTTTTTATTTTTCCATATCAGAAACAGAAGTGAGAACAGTGCTTCCACGACACTATTTAAAAAATTACTAATGCTTAAAAAAAAACCCCAAACCAACAAACAAGCAAACAAACACACAGCTTAAAATATGCAACTTTTAAATGGTAGAAGAGGTTGAAGTATTTTACAGAGCTGTTCAAAAGCAAGAGTGGCCATTTGTAATGGTTCACACCAAGACATTTGGCCTTGCAATATCACTGCTCACCATCATCATAGAAAACATTAGATATGGTTAGCTGCAGGTATCCATGCCAGATGATATCCTAGTAAAGTCCTTTATATATTTCATCTTATAATTGTATTTGCAAGTTAATGTTTGAAGTGTCAGTCTTTGTAAAATTAGCTCATCTTGTTATGATTTAGAGCTTTGATGTGAGTGAAAGGCTTCAATTGCAATGCACAGTCACATCTGAGAGTAAACTGCATAGACAAAGAGCCTTACAAGACTAGTAAATCAAATACTCTGAACTGTCTATGTGGATTATGAGGTACTATTTGCATAACTTTGAAGTATTTATACTGATGAAATTACAATAATTAAAATCATTGCTGTGTCAATTGCTAGATGCCACAAGGCATAGCAATTACTAGCATGCAAATCAGACTTTGTGTAAGCATTTTAAAGAATAATTACCTTATTTGATTCAGATGTGCCTGAAAGGCATTAAGAATCATTTGAGCTATTTTGCCTTCAACAATTTTTAGGTTTCAGATAATATTGTTTTTATTATCATTGTTGACGATAATACCTTTGTGTGGGCATATGTCTATATGGTTTAGGTTTAAAGTGAAATCTAGTGGTAAAGCTTGCTGAAGCAGTTAGGAGGGATTTATTTTATATTAGTTTGTTCTGAATGTCTACAAATTATTTTATTTTGCATAAGAACTAATACAAGCATGAAGTCTTTTAGTTTTTTGTTACAGCTTGATAAATCCTGTATTATAGGAGTGGCATATAAATTATTTCTTAGAGGAAAAAAGATTTTTTTTTTTTTGTTATTCTTTGGATTGATAACATACGATTTGCATTTCCACAACATGAATTTGAAATACATAATATGAAGGAAAACAGGCTCTAAAGAGCTGTTTGTTCACATCATTGTAATTAAATATTTCCAGGAAATGTAATGCTGATTAATAATCAAATTATTTCAAGCTACTCAAATTTCAGAGCCATTTTTGGTGGTAAAGATGCACTCTGGAGTGAACAGTAGTGGATGTATGACAGATGGGTTCTTTGGCAAAACAAATAGAGGAGTGTGAAACAAGGGCTCCTTCTGAAACAAAACCCATAGCAGCAGTGCAAAGTCAGCTCAACAAGTACTCCAAATCATTCAGGCCTTAGGTTTAATCAGTGCAGAGCTTTCCTAGAAAAGGTCCTGCCTGCCAGTACATATCCCCAAGTACATGATATGCCCTGATATATGGTGGTTTCTAATACAAAAATCGGGAGAGAAGAGCGTTGTCTTCCCTCCTGGCTTTGTTTTCCAAGTAATCTCAATGCCAGTGTACAGAGAAATACCTTTAGCAGCTAACCCCTCTAACTGTTTAGCTAACAATAGCTAAGAATTTGGCATATGTACAGAGCATATGAAAGGCTGGACTATTCTTTATCACTTTTATCCTAAACTTTGCAAGGATTAGGTAGAACAACAATATCAAGGAATGAATTCTACTGTATGAAGAAATGCCTACATTATCACAGCATCGTTTGTTAACATAAATAATTTTTAAAACATCTAACATTTCTCCTGACAATAAAGGCACACATAATTAGGAGAGGGGAGAAGGGTAAATCAGTTTCCTAAGTATGATAGGAGCCCCAATACAAGATGCCATTTCAGTGGAGTGTTGAGGAATAAAGAAACTACTGTTGATTGTCATAAAGAAACTACTGTGGCTACTCAACATCTTTCTTTGTGTGGTAGTGTTGTTTGTTTTACCACTACCATTTCTTGTAAAGTTTCAACCATGCTTTTCAGTACTTTGTTGTCAGTAGAATATTCACTGTCCTCTCACCTGAGAAGAGGTTTGTGATTCCTATGAACCTCCAGAACCATGTGAACTTTTAAAAGATGCCAACTTCAGATCTCAACTTCTATAGTGACAGATGAAAAGAAGTATCTGTGTTCTAACAGTTCTCCTTATCTCTGTAAATAATACTACCATAGGTCCTGACTGTATGGGCATGTTCCTGGGGACCCTGTACCTTCTGTCTGGATTGCAGGGGGTAGACTGGAAGATTAATTCTGTCAGGAGCAATTTGACTCCACTGCTTGGCTGGCTGACTAACAATTAGAGCACCTAACTATGGAGGAGAAAATATCTTCCACTTGGTAGTCTGTTCTTCAGCAGGGTTGTGACACTCCAAACTATGTGACAGTTGGATCTTTTCCTTGACACTCTTTTTGGTATTATCAAGGAAAGATCATTCTTTGCTGTAGGGCCTTAAGGAAGAAATACTCTTACAGGATTTTTGTTTGTTTTGCTTATTCCCCGTTAATACCTCTGTGTAAGAAAAATTCATTCATACTGTAACCTGAATAATACAAAAAGGAAGTATTATTTTATGAACACTTTAAATTGCACTTATGTTAATTAAGCTCCACCAAACTCCAGGGAGACAATCAGATTCTGACATGTATTTCAGTTTGTAAACAACCATTAAAATATTGTGTTCAAAAAGAATATTTTTCTCCATCTTTTGTGCATTATCTTTTATGCATAGCTTTATTATTGTATCTTCTGAATAGAAATCTAAACATCTGCAGCCAATACTTATTAAATAACCTTATACTTCTTTTCCACTTGTTGTGTCACAAATTTGCTGCTATTGCAACTACCCTGAAGCTCTGAAGCGGTGGATAGTACTGTGTTAAGTTTCTACCTAATTAACAGCATAGCTCCCAGCTAGTCCTGAGCCACAAGGTCTGGATTTCAGCCTTATGCTTGTCTGTGTTCAAATATCACCCAGTGTTTAGCAAGTCGAAGCTCAGATCTTAAAGACTCTGGCTAACTGAGCCCTGTGAAGTGGTTTATTCTAACACTGGGAGCTGAAACAAGTTTCATTTAATATTTCTTCATTTTTTAAAAGCACGATTTTTCCCTTTTCTTGTCTGTTAATTCTGAAGTTGTGTAGTTTTGTTTGAGGATTTCTTTCCTACTTCATATTTAAACCACATTTGACTGGATTTGAAGGCATCTTTCACTGGGGTGATTTTTTAAATGTTTATACCTGAATATATCCAGATATACCTACGCATGTGCTACTCCATTTTTTTTTTACAAAGGCAGTTCTTTCACCTTCCACATCCACTTCCCTCCCATACAAGCCTAGTGCCATCATCATTCATCATGTTCACATAATGGGTTGGAAGAAAAGGTATACTTGCTCTCCTTAAATGAACTGCTACTGTTATTACAGAGGTGTGATTGCTGCTGTTATAATGTATTGTAACCATCCAATGTGAAATGCATTTTGTGATGGCTAATAAGTACGTTACCAGTCTTTATGTTTGCATTATTAGGATTTAGTTAGAAACCTACTACTTTCAGAAGAGACAATCACCTACACCAAATCATTTCCAGTCTGACCCTTATGTGCAAGGGCATGAGTATAACTCATCCTAGCTTTCCTCTATCAGGATCATAAATGGTCATGCTTTAGCTGTCATTAACACAGCTTGAACTGGCTACTGAAGTGGCCAGCATTGGCAGCAGCTGTCACACTACAGCTACAGTTTTCCTTATGTTTTTTAGATTCCGGCTAATGTTCATCTAAGCCACTACTGCATCCATGAAGACCATTTGCAATCTATATCCCTTTCCAGTTCTCTTCCTTATTGATCTTGTTGAAGACTCAAACAAACAATGAAAAAATAAAGTAAAATTAAATAAATAAAATAAAATAGACTCTGCATCTTTTATATGGACATTTGGAGCTCTTCTCCCTGGTTCTTACTCTTTTGTTTAGGTTGTTTCATTCTCACTGGGAGATTTCAGAATGTCCTCACAGATATCCTATTGTTTCATTAGTTTAGCTCATCAGAAGTGGTGTTCTTTAGGAAACCCAGGCTCTTTTTGATGCCTAAAAATAAGCTATCATGTGTACTGACGTTTTTTGGAAATCTTACTTCCTATTCATTATTTAATTTCAGGGAAAATGCTGGACCGTTAAAAGTGGGGTTTTTTTAGCAATTAACATTATTTCTTGTGTTTTCCTAAACAAAAAATACCCAAGTGAACAGTAGCTCTTTAATTATTACTGTTGTACATTATTTATGGTCCCGGTGTTGTTGAGACTTCTTATCTACCCAGAGAAAACAAATTAAGGAAAACTGTGAAAATCAGTAGAGCTCTGGTGCTTATACAAACAATATATTACTCAGTTACTAATGCACTTGGTGTTCAGTATTTAGCTCTACCTAAAAAGAAGGTATAAGGCTGAATACACTAGTACGTTCATGAAGCCTTAAAACAGAAAACATTGCAGATGACTGCTAATTGGTCAAGAGGTCCCAGCAAAGGCCTGTACAGGGTCTTGCATTACATTGCTTTGTGCTACATGGCATGGACAGAGGCTAATATTGAATTCTGAAGGCAAAAATAGTTTAATCTTATTGATATGTTGTTGAACTATGCTGTGATGGAAGAAAGAGAAGAGAGGAGAGAGCAGGAAGAAGGGGCTGTCGATTGCTCTCTAGTTGGCTGCAAATGTTCCTCCACAGCTCCTTCTCTTGCTCCAACTCTTTGCCTCTGGTATTTTAGCTAAGGCTAAGGTGGCCTATTTGAAACCATAGATTAGCTTGAGAAGGTAAAAAATAGGGCAATATGTGTAATTCCGTATGGTGTTTTTTCCTTTTTTGTGTCAGTGAGGCTATGTTGACTAGAAACTGGATCAGCCTATCTGATATCACAGAGGTGAGGCTTTACTATAAATAGTGGTGTTTGGTTATGTGCTTTGAGGAATCCCTCCCCCAAAACAGAAAACGTGTGAAAGCATTCTTGAATTTGGTTATATGAATTTATCTATTTTAAACAAATATATCTCAAGTAGAGCAAATGATGGAATTTGGTCAACACCACATGAATTACAAATGCCTTATAAAGTTAGTAAGTCTGGTTGGTATGGCTGCATTAAATCTTTCCTGTTTTCCTCTCCAAACAATAAAAAAAAATTAAACAAATTATAAGAATAGGTTGATTCAACTTTAATCAGTTTGTTTGGGGTATGCTTTGAAATGTATTGATCTTGGGGGTTATCTGAAACTGATGAAGTCTGTGATTGCTCTCTCTCTCATTTGAGGAACTTTTGAATGCCTTTTTTATTCTTAAAGTTGAGTGTCAGGAACTTTATTGTAGTTAGAAAGTAAAAAATACAGGGCCATGGGCTTTGTTTAACATGTGACAATTTCCAAAACCTTGTACTGTGCTGTTACAGCATTCCTCATGTTGCTTCTGTCATTTCATGAGACTGTGCTTGTTTGTGTTTTGTTCTTGGGATGTTTTTTGTGGGGTTCTTTTTGTTTTGTTTTGTTTTGATTTTTTATTGGTTTTTCATTTTTTTTTTTTTTTTTTTTTTAATTCTAGGCATTAGCAAAGAAAGGCTTTCATTGTTTTTTCTGTTGCATTTTTTCCCCCACCTAAGTCTTCAGAATTTCGTTGCAGCATTCTCACGGACTTAATCTGTGTTAAGTATACAAATACTTTGAAGGGAACCATTCTCAGATGCTGGGACCTAACCAAAGAGTCAGCAGGGCACTGGTATTTCCCTCAGATCAGAAGATAAAGATATGCTGCCATCTCTCCATAAAAATCTAGCTAAACAGAGGCAAAAATTGCATGTATGACATAGCCAAGGTAAGGTATTGTAATTATTTTTCTTCTTATTATTTATCCTTGTATTTATTTATTTACATGAAAGACTCATTGTCATAAGTAACTACTGACTTACTGGTGGGGGTTTTTGGCTTGTTTAGGCTTTTTTAAGGGTTTTTTTAACTTTCTTAAATAAAGAAAATACACACAGGAAACTTCTGCAGGCTGAGAGTGCAAAGAATAAAACCCCACTACTTCTCATTACATTTAAATGGGAAAAGTGGCTCAAACCCAGCTGTTTCATCAGCGGATTGCTGAAGGTTTCTGCAGTTCATACAGCTGATTGTTGTATTTGGCCTCTCTGCAAATACACTGAGTTTCTTAAGTGGCTAAAATGTCTCTACTCTCTTATGTAGTATACACAGTAGCTGGAGGGATTGTTCTTCTCAGAAAATTGTGAGTGTTGGCTTTAACCTCCTTTTAAAAATATGTGGAACAGAAGGATTTACACCTCTTAATTAGAACTTTTCTCCCTTTATGCTAAAAAGTCTACATTCCTTCTGGGTGTGCTGGGTTTTAAAATGAGATATTCAGGAACCATATGAAAATTGACATGACAGCAGGAGAGGAGGTGATGAATACAAGTTGAGATAAATACAAGACTTTATGCTGCGATTAGAAAAACTCCCATAAAACAATGTATCAAATGAAGAAGTTGAGAGCTGGCAGGTATAGTTTAGTGGAAAGCTATATTTGTTCATTTACTAGACCTACAGCATAGAGTATTAGCCTGAGGTGACCACTTATACTGGAAACTTAAGAACCAGATCTGAATTAACAATGCAGCTACAGCTCATAAAACTAATTAATGTTTCCTGAACCAGAAACATTTTCAGCTCATGTATGGAATAGATGTTGCAATTGTCTATCCTGTGGATGGGAAAAAAAATTAAAAACTAACTGTGGTTTGCACATATTCCTCATTAAGTTACTCTAGTGGTATAATACTGAAAAATAATTTTAGGAAAATCTAGCCAGCAAGAAAAAATACTTTTTTTTGAATAATTTTTAGAAAAGCAGCCATCTTCACCAGTGTACAGATTTTCTTCTTTTTCTTTTGTCTCGTAGTATTCCAAATCCCATGTTTACTCATGTCTCCTAACAGCGAAGTTGCTCAGAAGAGTCTTACTTAAGTATATATTCCATATGAATATATCCACATTTTTTCTGCAGATACAGACATCCTTCATCATAACATGATGCTTACATTACCTTACTTATGTATTACTTTAAATGTATAGTTTAAATCAGTCTCTATTTTATTAAATATTGGACATGCACGCAAGCACATGCCATCAGTCTATCCATCAGTTTACAGTAGAAAATATACAAAATGCAAAAGAATAGGGAGATTGAAAATCCGAAATCTCTTCTAATATTTGTGAAAATAAAAATAATAAGTTTTTTTTTCTGGAAATTGGTTGGGATCATAGAGGAATTTTTAGGATATGTCATGAGAATCACAGTGAATAATAAAGCGTATGAAGGAATTCACTTTCCATGTCATATGGGTAAGAAATGTAGAGAAGGACTCTGAAAGACCCTTACTGGCAGGTGAGTCCATTGTGTACCTTTTCCTGTGCTCCTTGGCAGGCAAGACAGAGGAAATGAGAAAGACTATCCTGGTTACAGCAAAGGGATTAAATCTAATGTGCTTTCCACTATACATAGATCTGGCTTAAGGGAGAGTTGTGTGGTATCATATCTAACTAAAAATGGAAATACAGTTAGGAACTAAGTTTTGTCTATGAGCAACTTTTTTTTTTTTTTTTTTTTTTTTTCTACAGTGAGATCTACAGAAGGATTAGGTTTTTATTTGAAAGGACTGAAAGAGAAATTGGTTTAAGGTATTGTAGAACATTATTGTTAATATGTTAAAGTGCTATGTAAAGATGAAACCACTAGGAGAAAGCATGTTTATGAGACATTTATCATGAAAGAGATCTGTGGCTGGAAAGTTCCTTGAAGAAAGGAGTTAGAAGCCTTGAGGACAGAGTGATTAAATTTTACGTGATGGTTGAAAGCAACATAGAAAAGGCAAAGAGAAAATATAACTATTCTTAAAATTAATAAAAGTAGAATAAAACGGTGTGAAAGAGAATAAGAACTCAAAAACTTTGGTGAAAGTACTATCAGTTGACTTGAGTATACTGAAGATGGCTTTAGTAATCATGGAAAGTTGAAAAGTGACCAAAGCTCTATGTCTATAGCAGAAAAAGTGAATGAGGTAATGACAGTGCCTCCTACTTTGTCTTCAGCAATATGGAAGATTTTAAACAAATCTTGAAAGAAAAAACTTTTCAAAATATGATAAAACTGAATAAAATGGAGCATAGGTTTGTCATGTCAAGCTAATTTGTTTTTTCAAAAACAAAATGTTCTTTAAGCAAAAGAAGTGAGGTATATGGAATTGTCTTTAGCAAAACATCTGGAATACTGCTGTAAGAAAAGTTATAAATTTAGATGAGATATGGGAATTAATGCAAAACAATTTAAGATCTGTTACTTTAAAGGGTGCAGTGAAGTTGTTAATTGGGTTTTTCAGAAGCCTGTCTGATTTCATTAAATATTTTGTTATATGCCTGCAAAAAAATGGCGTGCTAAGGAAATTGTGGGCTACCGAATGTTGGCTGACCATGACAACAGAAAGGCACAGAACATCATGAAGAACTGGATGATACGATGTGATGTGACGTGATATATCTATACTGCAAGTAGTAGAAGCAGGATTAAATTTATGACGTACAAAATCATGCCCTTAAGGATGAACTATAAACCAAGTATTGCAGTTTAAACCCGGCCAATAACTAAGTACCATACAGATGCTTCTTCACCCCCACTCCTTCCTTCTCCCCAGACCAAATGGGGAGGAAAATCGAAAGAAGGTAAAACCCATGGGTTGAGATAAGAACAGTTTAAAAACTAAAATAAAGTACAATATAATACTAATGCTACTACTAATAATAATAATGATAAGGGAAATAACAAAGAGAGAGATATAAAACTAAAAGGGGAAAGAAAAAAAAAAAACCCAAACAATAAACAAGGGTAGTGCACAATACAATTGTTCACCACCCACTGACTGATACCCAGCCTGACACGAGCAGCAATCCAGTCCCTTCTGAGTAACTCCCCCTAGTTTATATACTGGGCATTATGTGCTGTGGTATGGAATACCTCTTTGGCCAAATCGGGTCAGGTGTCCTGTCTCTGCTCCATCCCAACTTCTTGTGCCCCTCCTCACTGGCGTAGCATGAGACTGAAAAATCTTTGATCAGGGTAAGTGCCTGGGTAAGTAGCAACAACTAAAACATTGGTGTGTTATTAGTATTGTTCTCAGACTAAATCCAAAACACAGCACTGTACCAGCTACTAGGAAGAAAATTAAGTCTATCCCAGCCAAACCCACAACACTGAGTTACTATTTCTGTTATATGTTATGTTTGCATGTTTGATTTACTGATTCTTATAGATGCCTACAGGACTGCATTGCAGAGTGTAACTTGACACGTAATGTACATGTTTAACTATTTAAACAGCTAAATAAAACTTTTAAATGTACATATCTTTTCAGAGCTTTTTCTTTTGCTTCTGCTAATAATCTGTGAGGTTTACAATTTTAGGGACTTAGCTCATCAGTTACTCATGATTAAAACCTAAGCTTTTTGTTCTAAGAAAGGCCCTTTCTTTTTCAGTCTGTACTCTTCTGTAGCAACAGTTATTTCTATATCCTTTCTCAGAAGATAATGCTTTTAGAAAACATAAATGGTAGAATAAATAAAATTAAAATATTATTTATCCAAAAATGGCATGAACAGAAAAAAGAGAGTTTGTATGGCATGACATGTGCTATGGGGATAACTTGTCCATCTGTACAAATTTATACTATGGGTTAGATTTTCTTTCTCAAATGTGGGTATGCAGTAAGCTGAACATTACTCTTGGGAGGAAAAAATCAGAAACAGAAAGCTAATTCTTAAGAAGAGAAGAAACATTAAATATATGTAACATGAATCCCTCTAAGAGAAATAGAAAAGGAAAATTTTCTTTATTAATTTACTTTTTGTAATTTTAATTTTATTTGCTTGCTTAGTATAGATTGAGGGCAGCTACAAAGACCAAAGGCTATATCAGCAAAGAGAATGTCAATCTTCAAAATTTAGGAGAAAGAATTACAAATTTTGTTGGAAAAATAAATTACAAATTAAATTGGAAAAATAAAGTACTACAAGCTGTGTAGTTTGGTTGACACGCTGGAGGGAAGGGATGCCATCCAGAGGGACCTTGACACGCTTGTGAGGTGAGCTGATGCCAACCTTATGAAGTTTAACCTTGACAAGTGCAAGGTCCTACACCTGGGTCAGAGCAATCCCAGGCACAGCTACAGGTTGGGCAAAGAAGAGATTCAGAGCAGCCCTGCGGAGAAGGACTTGGGGCTGTTGGTCGATGAGAAAATGAACATGAGCCGGCAGTGTGAGCTCACAGCCCAGAAAGCCAACCGTGTCCTGGGCTGCATCAAGAGGAGCGTGACCAGCAGGTCGAAGGAGGTGATCCTGCCCCTCTATTCTGCTCTCGGGAGACCTCACTTGGAGTATTGTGTGCAGTTCTGGTGTCCTCAACATAAAAAGGACATGGAACTGTTAGAACAAGTCCAGAGGAGGGCCACGAGGATGATCAGGGGACTGGAGCACCTCCCATAGGAAGACAGGCTGAGAAAGTTGGGGCTGTTCAGTCTGGAGAAGAGAAGGCTGCATGGAGACCTCCTAGCAGCCTTCCAGTATCTGAAGGGGGCCTACAAGGATGCTGGGGATGGACTATTCATCAAGGACTGTAGTGACAGGACAAGGGGTAATGGGTTCAAACTTAAACAGGGGAAGTTTAGATTGGATATAAGGAAGAAATTCTTTCCTGAGAGGATGGTGAGGCACTGGAATGGGTTGCCCAAGGAGGTTGTGAATGCTCCATCCTTGGCGGTGTTCAAGGCCAGGTTGGATGAGGCCTTGGGTGGCATGGTTTAGTGTGAGGTGTCCCTGGCCATGGCAGGGGGGTTGGAACTAGATGATCTTAAGGTCCTTTCCAACCCTAACTATTCTATGATTCTATGATCTATGAATTTATTGGCAATGCATAATAGTAAAGGTCAGTCAAATACAAATGTAGAGCTGAAAGGTAATAAAATGAAAGCTGAAAATAAAAATAAAGAAATAGCCTAGTAAATAAGGTTAGTCCTGTCACAAAGTGAAAGTTGATGATGAAGCTCTTAACTGCAGCTTAAACAGCTTTAAGCTGTCCCATATGAGTGTAAAACCATAAAGTATCTTGAGAAATGAGGTTCAGCCACTGTTCTAGATTGGAATCAGTTCAACCTACTTGTAAAGAGTAGGTTGAACTCTGAAGATCCCAGCAAATGGTGAAGTCCTTAAACCCATGTGGTAACAGGCTGCTGCAATCTGCTGATTAACTAGAGGAAATGGCACAAGCTGCTCTTATTTGCACATTTGTTTTCTTTCTTTCCCATTTCCAGATAGAGAGTTTTAATTACCATGACTTGATGGGTTTTATTAATAGAATGTTATTCTTATTTCTGTTACAATGTCAAAAGAACTGGATCTTCGGTAACATAAATAAAGATTTGTTATAAACAAAAACTTTGCAGGTGTTGAGCTGAAACCCATTCTGTGAAGAGGAGGTTGGGACTGTGTTCCTATCTGGCAACTGGGGACTATAACCTGTGTGGTGATATGCTGGTAATATTGGTATTATACAACAGAAATATGATAGCACAGGTATAGCTTTGCAGCTAATGCTTGTAACATAGAGAATGATTTACAGATTAAAGACCATGTTTAGAATATCATAGCAACACACCTAATAAAAATTGGAAAGAGCATTCACTTCCTGGTTTCAGGCATTTTTGCAATTACTAAACAGGGATCCATATACACCACATTGAAAACAACAGAAGGAAAGAGATTTCCACATACCCAATGGTTATTTATACTATCCAGCAAGAATACTAAGACAGATAACTAATAATGAAAATACAAAAACTATTTTATTAAACTTGTAAATGTATATATTTCATTATTATAGCTATATTTTCACACTTTTTATGCCAGGATTGACCACAGGCCACCCCTGGGTCTAGTTTGATCAGACAGTCCTTTCTGTTTGATCCCAAATTGCTTTCCAGCATTTTTTAAAATAGCGTTCATTTGGTATGCAGCTACTGGGTGTATTGTTATGATATAACTTGTCTGCTTCACAAGAAGTTGGATATTTCTGTTTTGTACATAAACTCAGCATTTACAGAAGAAAAAATTTGACTTCCAAAGATCCCTATAAAAGTTTTGCCGTTGTTTTTTTTTTTTTTTTTTTTTTACGTTTGAACACGAAGGCATGAAGCCATCTTTTATTCCTGGAGGAACTCAGACATTTCAGCTTAGTCACTGCTGTTGCCAACAGCTTCTGGCAGATGCATTACACTCTCTAAAACTCAAATAACAAACCTTAGGTTTGTTGTTATGGAAAGTCATAAATTAAACATACCATTCTGCAACATTCTGGCAAAAAAGTTCAAATTGAGAAGAAATCTGTATTTTGATGAGAAGCAAACAGGCCTAATCTTCACAAATAAAATATTAATATGCTGGAAACTTCTGTAAGATGAAGAATCTTTGTTCAGTTCAGAAAAAAAGTGATCCATAATGACATGGCTGCTATGATAAGAACTGTCTAAGCTGCACATCTTTTAAAATTGCTCCTTACTCTGTTCAGCTAAAGCAGTGACTGGAGCACATACAGAATAAGAATTTTTTTGAAAGAATTTAACTTGATTGTGTTATTGTGATGAAAAAAGGATTTCCTACAGTCTCCTCTTATTTAAAAATATGTGTGTACATGTGTGTGGTGTCTTAGTTGAATAATGATGGGATGCAGATTTAGGCTCCAGTTTCCATCTATAAAACCACCGGGTTCTGTGCACTATGTATGCCTCTCAGATATCATGTTCTGCATTAGCCTGAAAGCCCCTACCAATGTTTTTTTCACTGGTTTCCCAGTAGCTGTTCTTGATGTGAAATCATTGTTGGCTTTGCAGTCCACCTCCTCTCAACAAGTTTGTGGTCTAAAGTATTATTACGAATATTAGCTTGAAGATGTCTTTGTACAACATTATTGATCATGATCTTTTTGGCTTTTTAAATAGTACCACAAACAGCTGTTGAAATACTTAATATGCAAAAGTATATCTGTGCAATTTTTGTCAAGTAATTCGCTATTGAGAAATGTAGATTATGCTTAATAGGACCCCTCCTTCTGGATAAGCTAAACTGATTCAGGTAAGGAGAGTCTGTGGGCTTCATCAGAAATATCAGAGCTTACTCGCATGAAGAAATATTTGTTGTAGTTAGGTTAAGACAAAGGCTCCATGTACATGTGACAGGAAGCCATTTCTCTGTAGCTGTTCCACTCCTGTCTGAAAAGTCAAAACTTAGTAGAACCTAAAAAGCTAATCTTCCCAAGTGAAAAATGATTCGTGTTATATATTTATATGTAGTAAATCAGAGAATTTTAAAGCCATTTGCAGATCTAGGACAACTGATTGCAGTTGAGTTTAATTTATTGTAAAATTGATTAAACATTATACCTTTAAAGATGCGTATATATGTTCTATAAATATGTAATGCTTCTAATGTTAGCAAAACCTGGCCAATATCATACATTGCATATTTCAAATTAGTTTTATTTCTCTTAGGTCAACTTTTTGTGTATTTTCCTGTATCAAGGAACAAGTTCTTATTCTTTCAAGAGAAATATTTGTGATTGATTATATAGGATATTTGCTATCCATGTCCGGTCCATGATTGGGTTTTGTACTCACATTTAAACTTATAGCAACTTTTCGACTATTTTCAGTATGACATGTGCATTCAATTAGCTTCAAAAGGCTGCCATAAAAGCTATAACTGGAGAAATGTAGTTTAAAAATATCTGGTATGTTTTTCTTTTATAGCAAGTAGAACAGTATCACAAGAAGTTTCTGAGATTTCATTTCAAGTTTTAAGTTTCTATAAGCATAGAAAAGAGATTGTTGAGAGTTTATGATAACAGTGGTGGGTGGAAGGTCCCCACTTATTAAATTGATGGAACAAGCATCATTAAGACAGTATGAGCATGTGCTCTCTTTCTATCCTTTGGAATCACTGGTGTCATACACTATGAATTTGTAGAAAACTATTTGTCCTGGCTGCTGTCAGCAAAGGAAAAATACAGCCAAAAGTAAAACTTGGTGTGGCGTCAGACACAGAAATACTTGAGGCAGTCCACTTCTTCACAGGCCAATTTCTAAGATATTATTTGTCCTACACTTAACCTTCTTTGTCAAAATGCTATGTAAGTCAAGTCACATAAAACAATATCTTATTGTTAAGGCCAAATTTACTTGCCTTTTATGAAAAGTACATGTATTCTTAAATGTATTGTGTCTACTTGCTTGCTCATGGGAAAGATAATTGCTACTAATTTACAGATATTTGTTAATTCTCTTGTGATTACGTAGTTGTTTTATTTCCAGAATACCTTTCTACTTTATGTGAATTCTTACACTGTATTTAAAATATGTACAGCTATTAAGAATTAACAGTTAAATAATTAACAAATTTATATCTCTTAAATATTTCCTTTTATCTTAGTAGTGTTGGTGGCATTTTTCATGGTACTTTCCATGCAAACTAGATGCATGTAGTGTTTTATTGTCAAAATAATGTTTCAAGTAGTAAAATGGCAAGGGAATACTGACTGAGCTATTAATAAAACACATCGGCTTTTAGCTGGCAAAGCAGCCTTCTTTCCATCAAATATGTCTCAGCCTTTAATAAAGAAACTCAAGTGGTGTAGGTGAAAAATTACTTTTCTCACCCGGTCATCTGTCTGTCATGTATTATTCAGGTCACCAATGTTTGTCCTGAACTGTATCATTCTGTAGTTGTGTCAGGTATGAAATATGTTCAGTGTAATTCCATCAGACTTCACAAAGTTGATTAAAACAGATCACCTTTTGGCATGGGCACAAGTTATCTCAGCAGATTGAGTGAAAAAGACTTATTTATCTTTGCCTGATAATAAAGAAAGAGATGAGCAAATTTATCCATTAACTTGAAAAGAGACTCATATTTTGTGTGAAAACAAACTGAAGGCAGTAATTCTATTGATAATATTCTAATATATAAATGTTTCTTTGAAAATATGTGTTTGTGTTTGAAACCAGAAAATGTAAACCTTGAGCCACATCCATTATATAACAAGCTTTTAAATGATGATTCTTTTTTTTTTTTTTTTTTTTCTCCTGAGCAAAATCATCAGAAACAATTAAATTGGTGTTGCTTTATTTTTGCTAGGTCATAAGGTTGTGATGAAGCTTTACTTCTTTAAAATCCAAATGTTGGTGAAGGTCTAAATATAATGGTGTATGGCACATGTTTTGTTCATAAGGATACAAAATAGATTTTAATGTGATTGTGATATGATATGATATGATATGATATTTGTCAGAAATTTCTATCAGACAATTCTGTTTCTCAAAAATAGTGACTGGACATCCATTCTGCAATAATTTTGCAAAGCAATTTTTTTTTTTTAATGTTTGTGTACCTCCTATTATGGAAAACAGCTCTGTGTGGCTATTGAGAGGTCATTAATGATCTAAGCAACCTTTTTAGAATCTGTGATAACTCAACGCAATCCCATCTCTAATACCCTTTTTAACTGAGACTATCCATGCCTGGTGTACAGCTCCTGTAGATATTCAGTTGAGGTGTATACTTCCTGAAGCACTGCATCTCAGCCACAGAAAATTCATGATCAGCTGTCAGACGGGCCAGGACCGTCCTGTTTTCCTGTTAGCTGTTATACTGCTTGAAATGTAGTCTTTCACTTGTGGAGGATGCAACTTCCAGGAATTTATTTCATTCTGCATTAACAGAAGTGCACTGTAACAGAGATGGCAAAACAAGTCGTGTGGGATTTGCCAACTAATAACATCTATAAGGTCATTGAGTCTCTATTGCAGGTTCACCTGTCTCCTGAGTGAGCGCCCTCCTTCTGCAATGGTGGACGTTGAAGCAAAGCTGGGTCTCAATGCTTCAAGTTCATTTTTCTGAGAAAATGCAGTTTTAAACTCCTGCCTCTCCAAAAGGATGGAAGACAATGAATCCTGAGAGAGGGGAGCTTAAGACACAAACCCTAATTTTGTGATTTCTACTGGGTTCCCGCTAGGCTGGGGTCTGTGTTTTCCCTTTTTGACATTCAGTAGATGGGCAGGGACTAGTTTCCTAAATCAGGGCTTTGAAACAATTCAGTGTCTCATAATATGAATACACACCTTATTTTATTGATCCAAGCTTTACTGGCTTAAGGGCTCCACCCAAGAAAAGTTTTGACTTTGTGATTTTTAATAATATAGTACCAATATATCACAATTTGCGCAGTTATCACCTTTTTTCAGGAAGGCTGGTGAGATACCTCATGTAAAAAGTGAAATTATAGATTTTCTTTATTAAATGACTTGGTAGCACATGCTAACAAGAAAGGATGAGAGGTAAGTTTTTGAAGCATTTTCCCACAGATACCTGTCCCTCTGACCCAGGAGGGATATAAAACATCAAACTTCAGTCCTTTAAACAAAATGTACATCTGAGGTTTAAAGCAGGGTATCTGAATGCCCCTCTCAAACACCTCCAGGATTTTCAAGCTGGGTTCATGATTGTAACCAGCTTTTTTTCCTTTTACAGTGCAAAGTGTTTCAGAAGAGTAAAGTGCACAAAACGTGCTGTTATTCTTTTAATGTTTTATTAGGGTAATCTCCTTGCAAGAAACTCCTCTAAGGTATCCCAGATTGTACTGAATATAACCCAGACTCACTTCTGTTAGAAACCTGGATCTATTAAGCTACCAATTTTTTGTCAAAACTTTATGTTAAAAATATTTTTATTTTATGTGAAACAGTTAAACTCATCTTTGAATTTTCATTTTGAATCCTTACAATGAAGTTTAATAACAGCAGCACATGTTGGTATTTTGCTTTGAATAAATAGAACCCAAATTTAATATATCAAGACAGAACCTTATATTTTGTCAAAGAATAAAGAAAATCCCTAACCGCATTACCATTTTCCCCTAGGTTAAAATATAAAAAAGATAACTTTAATAATAATTTCTAATAGTAAGAAAATTAAAGCATAATCTTTCTATTTCAAAATGTTGACAATGAGAAGTGCTTTACTAAACTCTTAAATATTTGAGCAATTTTCTGCATGTTTTTTCAAGCCATTGTATTGTTCAGTCTCTCTGCTCTTCAGAAACCTCTAAAAGCCCATTTTTTTTCAGTCTTTCTCCATCCATTAATCTGTGTCTTCTGCTCCAACTTGATAAAGAGCTATACAGACTAAGGCCAGTTAATGGATGCAGTGGGTCACATTCTGCCTTCAGATACAAAGTCAGGGCTCAGCTCCTATTGAATCTAGAAAAATTAGAACCAATGAAAGTTTTGGTTGTGTGTGGAATTTGTCTTAGCTCATTTAAGGAGGTCATGTAATTCATTAATGGATGCACAGTTTGTGCTATGGAAGGAACACTAAAGCTCCATGTAAATAATCAGCACAATGTGTTTGACACTCTGAAAGGTGCAGGCAGAATATGCAGCATGTTAACAATTGGTTTAAAAACCAAGGTTGCAACTTTTATTGAAACAGAGTAGTTTAAACTGCAGCGTTACTTGACAGATAATAGTCTTTGCAGACATAAGTAACAATAAAACCCAAGGGCACCAATCACGTGCTTCAGATCCCATGAAGATGTGATCTCCAAGTTGTACCTATACCAGGGATAAATGTAATTTCTCAAGGGTGCCAGGATATCTTTGCTTCTGCTCTGTTAATTTTGTGAGGAATGCTGTGACTTTTTGTGGTTTGTTAAAGTTAGATGCTGGAATAAAAACATCAAATGAGTAATTGTCCTTTTAAATTTTTTTAAAAAGGGATAAAAAAGAAAAATCTGCTTCTACATTTACTGAGAAAATGTGGTTTGCATATAAATATGCAGTAATACAAAGATTCAATTGAGAGACCAAATGAAGACCTAGAGTCTGTTTTTTCGTTTAAATTTTGAATAATTATTTTCACAAATTTTTGCAGTCATTGCATCTTAGGGATGGCAGTACTGATGTAAGAGAGATAAAGACTTTACTAGGTAGGTGATCCAAAACCATGCATTAAAATGTTCCTATGGACTTAGTCTGATTAGAGTTTCTCTAATTCCCAAACAATGTTTTACGCGGATTTGGGAACAGGTTGCATGGTGTTATATATCAAAACGGTATGGTAGCAATTTCTGTGTCATAGTTTTCATGCCAGAATATCAACTAAATATAAACCGTGCCTTGTAATAAAATCCTATTTAATGAAATACAGAGGTTATGAAGGATCACCGCCTCCTTAAGATTGTGTTTTATGGTGCACTCGCCACCGGTTACTGCAAGAGAAGTGCCCCAAAGAAGAGATATAAGGACTCCCTGAAACAATACCTCAGCCTTGGCCATATTGATTGCCACCAGTGGTCCACCTTGGCCTCCAATCAGGAGACTTGGAGACACCGTACTTAATGCCGTTGTCTCCTTTGAGAGCACACGCAGAATTAGTCTCGAGGAGAAAAGACAACATAGAAAGAATTGTGCCTCCCCATACCACCCAAGGAGAGCTTTCACTGTGCTTTTTGCAACCAGATTTGCCTATCCCACATTGGCTTTTTTAGTCACCAGCGCGCTTGTAGTAAGCATGGGTAAAGCCCTTCCCAAATCTTCCTTCGCGAAGTCAAGCCATGATGATGATTATGATGATGGTAGCAATTTCTATGTCATAGTTTTCATGCCAGAATATCAACTAAATATAAACCATGCCTTGTAATAAAATCCTATTTAATGAAATACAGAGGTTATACTGGTTTGGGTGTATATAACCAGATTAATTCCCTGTGTACTTTGCTAAATTTTCCTGCCCCCCCCTTTTATTTTTTTTTCAACATCTGTGGTGGAATTCAGACCCAGATTAGGACATCTAAGATCAGGTGTCTGAGTGTGAAATATTCTTCAAGAGGGTAAAAAGGACAATCTGAGGAGCTACAGGTTAGTCCCCTTTACCTCAGTTCCTCAGAAGGTGATGAAACAACTAATTCTTGATACCATCTTCAAAACCTATATAGAAAAAGAATATGACTGGGAGTAGTCAGCATGGATTTACAAAGGGGAAGTCAGGCTTAACCAGTGTTCTACAATGAGGTGATTAACTTGGTGGACAACAGGCAAGCAGTGGGTTTTCTTGACATTGATTTTAGTAAAGCCGTTGACCCTGTCTCCAATAACATCCTTATAGACAGGATGACAAATCACAGGTAAGATAAATAGACAATGATGTAGATTGAAAACTGTCTTAATAGCTGGGTCCAGAAGATTAAGATAAGTAGCATGAAGTCCAGTTGGAGGCAAGTAACTAGTAGTGTACTCCAGGGATTGATACTGGGTCCAATACTGTTTAACCTCTTCATTAATGACCTGGACAACAGGACAGAGTGAACCCTCAGCAACTTCACATACATTGCAAAACAGAGAAAGTGCCAATACAGTAAATGTTGCGCTGCCACTTAGAGGGATCTCAACAGGCTGAAGAACTGGGCTTAGGGGAATTTCATGAATTTCAACAAGGGGAAATGCACCTGGAGAGTCCCAAGCACCCACACAAGACCAGATGGAAAGGAGCTCTACAAGATGGACATTGGAGTCCTGATAAACAACAAGCTGGCCTTAAGTTGTCAGCGTACCTTGCAGCAAAGGCCAACAGCATACAATGATGCATTTTGAAAGCATTCCCAGAAAGTCAAGGAAAGTTAACCTTCCCCTCTACTCAGCACTGGTAAGACACATCTCTAGTGCTGTGTTCAGTTCTGGACTCTTCAATAAAGAAGTATATGGGCTTGCTTGAGTGAGTCCAGTGAAACTTTATAAAGATGGTTAAAGGACTGAAGTCCTTTCAAATGAGAAGTGAGACTATTCAGCTTGGAGAACAGATGGCTAAGGGGAATCTTACTAATGCTTACAGATACCTGATGGGAGGAATGAAAATGAGGCAGCAGGCTTTTATCTGTAGAGCCCAATAACAGGACAAGAGGCAGTGGTCACAATTGAAAATGTAGAATATTCTATCTAAATGTAACAAAAATAATTCTACTGTGAGGGTGATCAAACACTAGAACATACTGCCCCAAGAGGTTGTGGAATTTCCATCTGTGGAGGTATTCAAAATTAACCTGAACATGATTCTGTGCAAGCTGCTCTAGATCCCCCTGCTTGAGCAAGAGTATTTGACTAGATAATTTCAGGAGATACCTTCCAACCTCAACAATTCTGTAATTCTGTGATATTCTTTAATAGTTGAGATATTTAACTCACAGTAAAGCAGACACTGACATCTGAGAAGCTGCATTGCAAATCTTAAGCTATTTTGGAGCTTTATTTAGACTCTTGTCATATTACTTTAGGGCACCACTCCAACTCTATTGACTTGATCTATTGACTGAAGCATGACCTTGGATACCTAATTCAACACAGAGCTCTAAACTTAGGTTTTTTAGATCGTGATGGCTAAAACCCCTGTACTGGATGGTCCCTTCTTCATCTTAACTAAACCAAAATGATACGAGGAAATTGGCACACAGTTTTTGAGGACAAAATGGAATTTATTAAAATTAAACAGTGCTGATCATTGATGGTGTTGAATTCCCGTTTATATTCTCCCAACCTGCTTAATATAGTAAATAAGTTAATGAAAAATTGACTATGATCTTTGTGTGCTTGTCTAGAGATTAATATTACAATAGACGTCTTTGGTTATGACTTCTTGAGTAGTTAGGTATCTCTTGCAGTGGGCAAGTAAGATTCTGATTTTAAGAATGACTTGGGCATTATATATAAAAATCATGTTACTTTATCGTCAATTCTTTAGGCATAAGTGTGTTAAAACCAATATTGATCAAAAGTCAATTTTCATGGTAGTAGTGGTTTTAACAAAGGAATGAGCAACTAAAAAATTGTGGCAAATAAGATCTCATCTATTAATTCTAATGAGCTAACATAATGATTAATAAAGTTGATGACACTGTGAGTGAAACTTTAACCTGACAATGCTGTTAAATTCGGACCTTATGAGCTTAGTGAGTCAAGCGGTTAGTTTACTCCTGTAAGAATCCTGATTCTTTGATGGAGACATATTTATATTAAGGGCAGAAAGCAACTTACCAGTGATCTTGCAAACATTTAACCATGCTGATTTTTTTCATCTGAAACCGCCTGCTCAGTGAGAATTCTGTCTGCATTCATGGGACTCTGCCAGATATGTCAGTAGGTTGTTCAAGGGTAAACATCTTTAAAAAGAGTCAGCTTTGAAAAAAACATGAATCAACATTTAGCTTCAAACAGAATTAGAGTGGAGTTAAACTGATATCAATGAAGTTAGGAAGTTTGCCTTGTCATGATGTGAAAGATAGTCATAATGTTTCAGCAAGCAAGTTTGCAGATAGCGTTTTGAAGATCAATGTACTTATTAAACTATATATGGAATTTTTTGTATTTACATAATAATAATGAATTGCTTTTATTTTCTGTTAATGTATTTAAAATATAACTTTTATCTTCATGTTTTTTAAGTGTCAACTTATAATTTTAGTGCTGTACCCTTCATCTTTCAGAAATACTGGTTTAATTTCTAAAAACCAGAGGCTCGTTGTCATCCTCCCTTTCTGGCTTTTCTTCATTAATAAATGTGCTATGGGCTCAAAATGAAATTTGAAATAAATATATCTTTTAGACAAGAAATAATTATTGTTTACAATATTGGGAAATAAATTGATATAGATAGGTAGGATGTTATATTGAATTTAAATCAATATTTTACATAAAATTACAAGTCTCAGATCTAGCTCCCATTCTTTGCATCTGTGAACATTGATTTGTAGAATTAAGTTTATCTAGACAGAGTTAAGACTGGTATGGTACAACTTGTCAAAGTAAGTCCCAGTCAAACGGCTTAAATTTTCAGGCTGCATTAAACATGTACCAAGTCCACAAGCTGTACAAGGTTTTTCATCACACTGCCTCTAAAAGTCACCCAGAGATACTAAGTCAGGAGAGTATATTGCCACAGTAACTTCAAGTTGTGTTTTAAGAGTTTGCTTTAATAATGAGAAGTATCTGGTTTTGTAGAGAAAAGGAAAAAGAGCTTTCAGAGTTTCTCAACAAAACAGCTGTTGGCATACATTTTCAAAGTTTGAAGAGGGCATGGACTGGTTCAATGAGAATGTGCAGCTCATAATTTTACAGAAATAACACAGCGCAATCATGTTTAATACATGAGAAACACCACATAGTGAATATGCTTTGTTACATTATAATGAAATACTTCTATCTGTGAAAATTCAAATATGTGTATTTGCTAATGGTCAGAACATTACATATTGTCTGGAACATTCTTCATTAAAGGTCTTATCCACCAAGAACTTGCAGCTCCCACTGAGATCAAAGAATTCCAGATTTTCTTGATTCCTTTCAAGCTGTTCCCTTGAGTTCAACACATTAAGCTGACCTTTTGTATACTAAATGATGACTTCCTTGTTTGCTTGGTTTCTTTAAGGAAGTTGTTTCTTCATGCTTTTCCTGAACAAGCCTGTGGGGACCCAGTTTAATTTTCTTCAACGAATGTCTGTAACTGTTTTTTTTAAAATTTATTTGATATTACCAAAGCATATTGTGGTAAAATGTATAATGCAAAATGAATTGCAAGGATGTAAAACTTAATGCCATCTGGTTTTTTGTAGTACTCCGTGGAACTTACAAAATAATTATTTGCTCCCATGTGGCTGTAATATTTTAAGTAGTAATGTTTCAGATGAGGAGTTATTTTTCCTAAGCACATTTAGAAGCAGAATTTTTCTTTTAGAAATTTAATCCAGTCATCTTTTAATTTCATAAAAATCTGCATTTTTAATTAGATTTTTAGAAATTCTTCAGAATAGTGTAAGGGGAAAGCAGATCTCTTCTTAAGAGATGCAACATTTCATCAGGAAATCTAGAGCTCATCAGGTCCATAAGACAATTCTGAATTCTTTTTTATGAGACTTCTGAATAGCAGAACTGCTTTATATAATTCGTACTTCTTATAAAATGAACAAATAAGCAATATTCTTTCCATACTATTTCATTCTGTGCAATTTTCCATCTCCACTCTGGTTTAGTTTAACTTCTTCTGTCATACTGCATATGTAACAGTATTATATAATAATATTGATGAGGTGTTAGGTACTAAGGCTGTACTGTTTACTTACTGAAAAAAACAATATCTCTAATACTACCTACTGTATCAAGTTTACTTTGAAGAAGTGTTTTTAAAGTAATTTCACAAACCTTTATTTGTATTCTGGACACTGCACACCATGATTCAGTGTGTGTATATTTTCAGAACTGATATTATTTGATTGTAGCTATAGTAAAGTTAAACTGAAATAAGATACGCACGTTGTATAGTCCTGAAAATACCTGTCTAGTAAATAGTGCTCTTATTGAGTTCCTAAATGTGTGTATGGATTTCACTGTTATGGTTGTATAAGATAGCTTGAGTGTGTCCCATTTTCACCCCATAAATTAAACCTAGCCAGGGTCAACTGTAAGTTATGTTTATTTTTTTCTCATTGAAAGTATTTGCATTTTACATTTATGTTTTTGGGGGGTTTATTTTTTTTTTTCCTTTGGAGCTGCCACTCCTTTATGTATTTCTCCCTTCTTTTGAAAGATGCACACCCTCTGTCACATATCTAGAAACATTCCTGCAATGTATGCAATTTCATGTGTGTGTGATACCACAGTCCACATTCTTTTTAAAATAACCACATCTCAAGTTAAGTAAACTTTTGATATCTCAGACAGTAATGGAGTGTATGCATGCCACCACAGATATGTGTGCCACCGCAGGCCAGGAATAGGTTATTAATCAGGAGGCAGGAAAAAAAGAGAGAGAGGATCTATCTCATACTGGCAATTGCTGTGACTGGCACTGCACAAAAAGACCTCTGTCTCTCAACCTTAAAGAAAAAAAAAAACATAATTGGGTGCTATTCAGCTTGATGTCTGTTTTTTCTTAACTTACGAGAAAATAGAAACTGAGATGAAGCTAAAAAAAAAAAAAAAAAAAAAAAAAGAAAAAAGAAAGAGAAAACAAAAGCCAGAAACTGTTTCAGTAAAACAACTTAAATATGTCTCATTTAATTTCTTCATCTAGCAGTGTGATATATCACCTGTGCTTGCTTATGAGGATCATCAGGGTCATTTTTAATAGAAAAGCATCTTTTTACTTGCTTGAGTATCTGGACTTTGTTAAAGTCCAGTGATAAAAAAAAACCAAAAAACCAAAACAATGGGCATAATGAATTTTCAGTGTTATTTAGTTGATGTCTGCTAACATCTCCTATTTTCATAATTTTTGTAATAAAAGTAAAGCACTCAATTTGGCAATACTTGTGGTTTAAATCTTTTGCGCTGATGAGACAGGGATTCTCTTTTCCAAAACTTTTTCAGCACGTGTTCTTCCTTTGCACAGCAGCTGCTGGAAGTGCTCCTAGACTTTTGTCTTAATATTAAACTGAGAAAAATATGCTGTATCTTCACCCCATTTCTTCTCTCACATAATGAAGACTCTGAAGCATCACTAAGCTTTCTAACACTAGTATTATAAAATTTTCCTATTCAGTTATTATCATCATACAGAGGCAAAAGATGTGTCAAGTGTTCCACACAATGGTACTCTCAATATTTAAGAGATTTAAGATCATGGACTGCGGAGCTGCTAGACTGTATATGATCTTTATCTTGTATTCACTCTCAAAGATATGTATCAAAAATCCTTTTAGCTCAGCTAAAAAATATGACCTGTTTTTCATTTGGAATTGTTCAATAAAGACACACTTTGGAATATCAGACTACTAGTTAAGGCTTACTTTACCTAACCAGAAACTTTTTTTCTTAAGGTTTTTAATATCTAATCCTACTAGTACACTTTAAGACAATATAGAAAGCAGGAAAATTCTTATTGCAATCAGTAGAATAGTTTACAGTTATGTCTGAATCCAAAATTCATATAAGTGAGAGGTGGTGGCGAGAATTGAACTGCAACTGATAACAGCTGGACTGGAAAATATTGCAGAATACTGCTTGCAACATTATCAAATGTATTGCTGTGTATCCAGTATAATTTGCTAGACAACCACTTGCAAATCTGCATGAGTCACATGACAGTATCTGAAAACTGGGGGATTGGGGAAAGAAGAAAAAAGGAATGACTATGGATTTTCTATGAAATTCCATGAGCTTGCTAAGTTTCTCCTCAGAAAACCAGTGTTTGCATTATGTGCTAATTAATTGCCTTCTAGGACTCCGTTTAATGAATTTTCACAAAATTGCAGGAGAAAGAGAGATGCAGATGGACATGAAAGCATTTGCAAAGGCAGTTGATGTTTTTCATAAATAAGCTGTTTGGCACACAATGACTGTACTCAGGAAGAATACATATTAGCAATTCTCTATTGTATTGATCCTTCAAACTAAGTCATGTGTACCACAGTTAAACACTTTTGTGTATTTTAAAGCTGTCATTGGTAAGTTTGAGCAAAGTAAAATAGTCCTTAAGGGAAGCTGCCTAATAACAGGCAGACTTGCAGTCAGAGTTCAGTGTATTTTCTTCATCATTAATTCAGTAGGAAGCCTTTATAGGTAGGAAATGAGGGTCCCATTTGTACTTGCTACTGGAGAGCTGCCATTCTTAGAGTGGGCTTCATTGTCAGGACTAGCCATGCACAGCCAGAGTATTGCTGTGAAGCCCTTTTTCCTGAGTATTGGTTGAATCACTGGTAGATGAGAGAAGTTCCAAGCTGATACAGCACTTCGAAAGACTGATTTTGCCTGTTGTGACCTATTATAATTCATTTCACAACATCTGGTCCATAAAATATTTCCTGTCTATATTATCCGTGTCTCAGATTGGCTAGAAAGCACAAGCTTATTTTGTGCTTATTTTCTGTGTGAATAATACATGTGTGCAAATGCATGTGTGCATGAATTTAAGATACATTGGTTTCTTGAGTACTTTAAAGGTGTCTTTACTAAAAGCAACTGGTTACAGTTACATTAAGAATATTAATAAGAAAAATATATTTATAAAAAAATAAGAATCTTAAGAGTATGTGTAAAAGCATGGCTTTAAGTTCATTTTCTGGTTGTTCAGTGCAATATTGAAAACAGAACCCTGAATAAAACCCTGAGCGAAATATAGCATGAAGCTTCACGTGAGATTTGATAAATTCATAGAATCTATCAAATAAAGGTTTGGGTTGGAAGGGACCTTTAAAGATCGTGTAGTTCTCACCCCACCTCCACACCTGCCATGGGCAAGAAAATCTTCCACTAGACCAGGTTGTTTAAAGCTCTGTCCAACCTGACCTTGAACACTGCCAGGAGTGGGGCACCCACAGCTTCTCTGGGTCACCTGTTCTGTCTCACCACCTTCACTGTGAAAAGATGTCTTCCTCATCTCTAATCTTAATCTGCCCTCTTTTGCTTAAAAACATTACCTCATTTCCTGTCAATGACAGGCCCTGGTACAAAAACCTCTCTCCATCTTACAAGTTCCTTTTATATATTAAAGACCACAATAAGGTCTCCCCAGAGCCTTCTCTGTTCTAGTCTGAACAAGCCCAACTCTTTCAGACTTTCTTCATAGGACAAGTGTTTCAGCAATCAGTTCATTTTCGTGGCCCTCCCTTGCATTTACACTAACAGGTCCATGTCTTTCTTGTGCTGGCGACCACAGAACTAGAGGCAGTACTCCAGATAGGTCTCACAAGAACTGAATAGAGGGTGAAAATCATCTCTCTCATCCTTTCAATGCAGCCCAGCATACAATTGTCTTCTATGCTGCAGGCACACATTCCTGGCTCATAACTAATATTTCATCTACCAGTGGATATCTACCAATATCCCCAGTATCTCTACCAATATTGCCAGTATCCCCAGTTCTTCTCTGTAAGGCTGCTCTCAATCCATTCATCACCCAGTCTGTACATCAGCCTGCCCTGACCCAGGTGCAGGAGTTTGCACCTGGCCTTGTTGAACTTCAGGTTCACCTGGGCCCATTCCTCAAGCCTGTCAGGGTCCCTCTGGATGGCATCTGTTCCCTCAAACATATCAGCTATACCACTCGGCTTCATGTCACCCACAAACTTGCTGAGAGTGTGCTCAATCTTACTGTCTATGTTTTTAATGAAGATATTGAACAGTAATGGTCCAAATGTGGACCCCTGAGGAGCAGCACTTGTTACAGACCTCTATTTGGACATCAAACCATTAACTACAACTCTTTGGATGCATCCAGCCAGTCAATTTTTTATCCATCAGATAGCCCATCCATCAAACCCATACCTCTCCAGTTTAGCAATGTTGTGTGGGGCTGTGTCAAAAACCTTACAAAATACAAGGTAGATGTTGTAGATCAGTTGCTCTTTCTTTACCCATCAATGCAGTCACTGAATTGTAGGAGGCCACCAGATTAGTCAGGCAGAATTTGCACTTTGTGAAGCCATGTTGGCTGTTATCCATATGCCTTGACATTGCTTCTGTGATCTTACTGGGCAAGAAGTGAGTCTGATAGGTCAGTAGTTCACAGAGACCTTCTTTTTATGCTTTTTAAAAATGGGTATGATGTTTCCTCTTTTCCAGTCACTGTGAACTTCACCTGACTGATTTTTATGCTCTTCAGAATCTTAAAAAAATACAACTTCACATATAAATGAGGAGCTAAATAGAACAAAGCAATTACTTTTGTATATATTGAATAAATTATAATAAAACATGGTGGAAAATGTTGACAAGATCTATTAGTTGACACTCACTACTGTTGTGGTTTAAGCCCAGTCGGCAACTCAGCCATGCAGCCACTAACTCACTTCCCCACCTTCCTCCCCGCACTCCCAGAGGGATGGGGAGGAGAATCGAAAGAATGTAACTCCCACAGGTTGAGATAAGAACAGTCCAGTAACTAAGGTGTAACACAAAACCACTACTGCTACCACCAATAATAATAATGATAAGGGAAATAATGAGGGAAGAGAATACAACTGCTCACCACCTGCAGACCGATACCCAGCCCAACCCGAGCAGTGATCTAACCCTTCCAGGTAACTGCCTCCCATTTATATAGTGGCCATGACACGCTGTAGTATGGAATACCTCTTTGGTTAGTTTGGGTGAGGTGTCCTGTCTCTGCTTCCCCTCTTCCCTGGCAGAGCTTGAGACTCAGAAAGGTCTTGGTCAGACTAAACATTACTGAGCAGCAACTAAAACCATCGGTGTTATCAAGGCCGTTTCCAGGCTGAAAGTCAAAAACACAGCACTGCACCAGCTACTAAGAAAGAGAAAAATGACTGCTACTGCTGAACCCAGGACAACTACAAATAATTTAGTGTGTGTAATACACTATCAGGTTTGGCATGTGCCAATGACGTTACTTTTGAAAATGTAATTGTATATTGGTGTTTGACAGGAGTCTTGCAGAATACTATTTGTGTAAAGCAAAAACTTGTGTGTATCACAATACATAATTACCTTGCTTCTGGTTTACCATCTTCAGCTAAAGAAAAATAATTGCTGATTAAACAACTTGGTTATCCAGAGACTCGATAATATGGTATTTCTATATAGAATTGTTCTTATATGCAACTACAGAGTAGTGTTATAGAGGGAATGGTTATATTATTTGAACAGTATTTTATATAAGTTTTTAGTGAGTTCAGAAATCTTGTGTTTGCCTTTCATGCCGTGTGTGTCTGCATGTGACCTGCGATAAGCTTTGAAGTTGGTTTCTTTACATTTCCATGTAACTACATGCAGATTATTAATACAATGGAGTAAACTACTAAAATTTGCCAGCTGTACGAGGCCCTGATTTTTACAAACATGTAGGAATAGTAATAATTCCATTATTTTCCTTCAAAAATAAAAAACACATTAGACAATGTTAACAGTTTTATTTAAATAAACCTATGTAATTGTTGTTGTGGTTTAACCTTCATAGGCAGCTAAGCACCACTCAGCTGCTTGCTCACTTGTCTCTTAGTGGGATGAGGGGAGGCTTAGAAAAGTAAAAATGAGAAAAATTGTGGGTTAAGATAAAGACATTTCAATAGGTAAAGCAAAAGCTGTGCATGAAAGCAAAGCAAAATAAGGAATTAACTGCTTCCCAGATGTTTAGCCATTTCAAGGAAAGCAAGGATTCATCATGTCTCATTGTTCCTTGGGAAGACAAACACTGTAACTCCAAATGTGCCCCCTTCATTCTTCTTTCCCCAGCTTTTATTGCGGAGAACAATGTTATATGGAGTAGGCTATCCCTTTGGTCAGTTGAGGTCAGCTCTCCTAGCTGCATCTGCTCCTGACTTCTTGTGTACCCCCTTCCTGCTCGCTGGTAGGGTGGCTGAGGAACATAAAAGGCCTTGGCTCTGTGTAAGCAATTCTTAACAATAACAAAAACAAAAATATGTTATTCTGCGGGTTGTGGCTGGGATAGAGTTAATTTTCTTCACAGCAGCAGGTGTGGGGCTATGTTTCAGATTTGTGCTGGAAAGAGTGTTGATAATTTAGGGATGTCAAAGCAACTGACCCACCACTCCTTACAGGTTATTTCACACTGAGAAAATAGTAAACAGAAGCAGGGACTCCAGGGAGTTTTCACAGCCTCCCTGGGCAACGCATTCCAGTGCCTCACCACCCTCTCAGGAAAGAATTTCTTCCTTATATCCAATCTGAACTTCCCCTGTTTAAGTTTTAATCCGTTACCCCTTGTCCTGTCACTACAGTCCCTGATGAAGAGTCCAACCCCAGCATCCTTGTAGGCCCCCTTCAGATACTGGAAGGCTGCTAGGAGGTCTCCACGCAGTCTTCTCTTCTCCAGGCTGAACAACCCCAACTTTCTCAGCCTGTCTTCATACGGGAGGTGCTCCAGTCCCCTGATCATCCTTGTGGCCCTCCTCTGGACTTGTTCCAACAGTTCCATGTCCTTTTTATGTTGAGGACACCAGAACTGTGCACAATACTCCAAGTGAGGTCTCCCGAGAGCAGAGTAGAGGGGCAGGATCACCTCCTTCGACCTGCTGGTCACGCTTCTTTTGATGCAGCCCAGGATACAGGTGGCTTTCTGGGTTGTGTGTGCACACTGCCGGCTCATGCTCATGTTCTCATCGACCAAAAACCCCAAGTCCTTCTCCGCAGGGCTGCTCTGAATCTCGTCTCTGACCAACCTGTAGCTGTGCCTGGGATTGCTCCGATACAGGTGTAGGACCTTGCACTTGTCAAGGTTAAACTTCATAAGGCATCACCCACCTCACAAGCGTGTCAAGGTCCCTCTGGATGGCATCCCTTCCCTCCAGCGTGTCAAACGAACCACATAGCTTGGTGTCATCAGCAAACTTGCTGAGGGAGCACTCAATCCCACTGTCCATGTCACCGACAAAGATGTTGAACAAGACCGGTCCCAAAACCGATCCCTGAGGGACACCACTCGTTACAGGTCTCCAGCTGGACATTGAGCCATTGAACACAACTCTTTGAATGCCAGTTCTTTATTCACCGAGCGGTCCACCCATCAAATTGATGTCTCTCCAATTTAGAGACAAGGATGTCATGTGGGACAGTGTTGAATGCTTTGCACAAATCCAGGTAGATGACGTCAACTGCTCTGCTCCTGTCTATCAGTTTCGTAGCCCCATCATAGAAGGCCACCAAATTGGTCAGGCAGGATTTCCCCTCAGTGAAGCCATGCTGGCTGTCACCAACCGCCTTGTTGTTTTTCATGTGCCTTAGCATGCCTTCCAGGAGAATCTGCTCCAAGATTTTGCCAGGCACGGAGGTGAGACTGACTGGTCTGTAGTTCCCTGGGTCATCCATTTTCCCCTTCTTGATAACGGGGGTTATATTTCGCTTTTTCCAGTCGTCAGGAACTTCACCTGACTGCCATGATTTTTCAAATATGATGGCCAGTGGCTTAGCAACTTCATTTGCCAGCTCCTTCAGGATCCGCAGATGGATTTTGTCGGGTCCCATGGACTTGTGTACGTTTAGGTTTTTAAGCTGGTCTCAGACCAGGTCTTCTCCTACAGTGGGCCTAGGGTCTTCATTCTCACAGTCCCTGTATTCGCCTTCCAAGACTTGGGTGGTGCAGTCAGAGCCTTTGCCAGTGAAGACCGAGGCAAAGAAGTCATTCAGAATCTCAGCCTTCGCCTTCTCCAAATCCAGGGTAGGTAGTTCTTCCGAAGGGGGCCTATGTTGTCCCTAGTCTGTCTTTTATTTGCTGCGTACCTATAGAATCCCTTCCTGCTATCCTTTACATCCCTAGCCAAGTTCAATTCTAACTGGGCCTCAGCTTTCCTAACCTGGTCCCTAGCTTCCCGGACAACATCCCTGTATTCTTCCCAGGCCATCTGTCCTTGCTTCCACCTTCTATAAGCCTCCTTTTTCCATTGACTTTTCCTGAGCAGCTCCTTATCCATCCAAGTAGGTCTCCTGGCCCCCCTGCTGCACTTCCTTCTAGTTGGGATGCAACACTCCTGAGCTTGGAGCAGGTGATCCTTGAATAACAACCAAGAGTCTTGGGCCCCCCTGCCCTCTAGGGCTGTATCCCATGGAACCTTACTAAGCAGGTTCCTGAAGAGGCCAAAGTCTGCTCTCTTGAAGTCCAGGGCAGTGAGCTTGCTGCATGCTCTTCTCACTGTCCCGAAGATTTCTAATTCGACCATGTCATGATCGCTGCAACCAAGGCTGCCCTGGAGCGTCACATTTTCAACCAGCCCTTCCCTGTTGGTGAGCATGAGGTCAAGCATGGCACCTCTCCTTGTCGGCTCCTCTATTACTTGCAGAAGGGAGTTGTCTTCCACACAATCGAGGAACCTCCTGGATTGTTTGTGCCTGGCCGTATTGTTGTTCCAACAGATGTGAGGGTGGTTGAAGTCCCCCATGAGAACAAGGGCCTGCGGGCATCTTCAAAACACATATGTGACCTCTGTTTGAAGGCCAAGTCAGACTATTGGCAGTAATAATAGCTTTTAGAAATAAAGATGACAATTTCCAAGTTTCTCCATACAGAAAACCTCTTTGTGGAAGTAATTTCAATCACTGAATATTATTACTGAATTATCAATTTGTGCTATCATGTTTTAAATATACTTTTCCATTTATGTCAAGATTTTTAAGGCATACAGAAGACTATTAATGTAATGTTCCTGGTATGCATGGAATTTTGTATCTTTTACTTTCACAGTAAATAGGATGTCAGTATTGGGTACATGCTAGACCTACAAGAATCAAATAATCTTGTTTCTCTTAACAGGTAAGCACTTCCATTCTGGTTAAAAAAAGGTATCATGATATTGGTCTGTAGCAAATATTTAGGGAAAGTACATAAGAAACAAGATGGGTACAGAATTACCCTTGCCTTAGTAGACCCTCCTCACTTCTAGTGACCATTCATTTAGAGGTGAAGTTTTCAGAGCTAATTTAACTGCACTATTACATTTACTCTTCATCCATGTACCCTTCTCCATGACTTTGCAAAACCTTTGCCTGCATATATTTATATGTGTTTATTCAAGTCTCAGTCATAAGACTTTCCAGTACTTACTTATTTGTAACATGAATGTATTTTTATTTGGGCTGGATTTAGCCTGTGACCTGATTAATTTTAACTGTACTTTCTTTATGTGATATTTAATAATGGTTAGTACATTTCATTCAGGAGTTGTGAAGCATACAAGGAGTTTCTCTGCTTTTGTACTTGCCAGCCAGTTATAAGACATACATCATCTCTTTGGCAATTATGGCCAAAGAACTGAGGTTAGTAGTTAATCTGTAAAAGATAGTATTTGGAATTTGTAAAAGGAAAAACAATTCATTTGGAGGGGGAAGATAATATGTTTTCTGCAAAATTTTGATTATTTTGCAAATCTTAATTAAAAGCAGAATAATTTGGAAACAAAGGGTATCTTCCAAATGTGATTAGCCATTTCCTAAATTCAGAAGTAACAGAGAATAAGATTACTAAGATATACTCTGTTTTATATGCAGTGGTTAGGGTATAGTGTCTGGGACTCATAGGATTTGATCAGGAGTATCCCAAATCGGACAATATTCGGAATATCCCGATTCTCAGTTATTTCAATAATTGGAATGCTTAATTGGGTATCCATGGGTATAGAGCTGGGAACAAGGAAAGGAAAGATGATAAAAAGATACTATTATCTCCTTAACTTGCCTGACAAAACAGAACATTCATAGAATCATAGAATCATAGAATAGTTAGGGTTGGAAAGGACCTTGAGATCATCTAGTTCCAGCCCCCCTGCCATGGCCAGGGACACCTCACACTAAACCATGCCACCCAAGGCCTCATCCAACCTGGCCTTGAACACCGCCAAGGATGGAGCATTCACAACCTCCTTGGGCAACCCATTCCAGTGCCTCACCACCCTCTCAGGAAAGAAATTCTTCCTTATATCCAATCTAAACTTCCCCTGTTTAAGTTTTAATCCGTTACCCCTTGTCCTGTCACTACAGTCCCTGATGAAGAGTCCAACCCCAGCATCCTTGTAGGCCCCCTTCAGATACTGGAAGGCTGCTAGGAAGTCTCCACGCAGCCTTCTCTTCTCCAGGCTGAACAGCCCCAACTTTCTCAGCCTGTCTCCATACAGGAGGTGCTCCAGTCCCCTGATCATCCTCGTGGCCCTCCTCTGGACTTGTTCCAACAGTTCCATGTCCTTTTTATGTTGAGGACACCAGAACTGTGCACAATACTCCAAGTGAGGTCTCCCGAGAGCAGAGTAGAGGGGCAGGATCACCTCCTTCGACCTGCTGGTCACGCTCCTTTTGATGCAGCCCAGGATACGGGTGGCTTTCTGGGCTGCGAGCGCACACTGCTGGCTTATGTTCATTTTTTCATCGACCAACACCCCCAAGCCGTTCTCCGAAGGGCTGCTCTGAATCTCTTCTCTGACCAACCTGTAGCTGCGCCTGGGATTGCTCCGACCCACATGTAGGACCTTTAATACAGGAATATTAAAATATTCAATACAGAAATATTAAAATTAGCTCTTCCACTCTTTTTATTATATAGCAGATTATTTAGGAAGAATTTTGCTGGCAAGGATCACAGATTTCAACTTTCTATAAGCTGTTAATTGTCAGTATGAAAAGATCTGATACATATATATACAATTTAAACAAATTTTGTCTTTAAAAAGAGGTATTAATCTATATCTTATGCTCTCTACAATATCAGTTGTCCATAGAAACTACTATTATGTCAAATACTAATATGTTAGGCATAAAAATAACCCTAAAATTAAAATTAAAGTTTAAGTGGAAAATGTGGTGTATCATATTTTTTCTATCTTAATTTTCAGAGTTTAAATGTCTGTATTTTAAAAATACCTTTCATATTCTCATTTTCAGAAATGTAGGTAATTCTACTCTTTACATTTTTCAGGGACAGAAAACAGCACTAAGTATTGATGCATCTGGGAAATAAACTTTAAACAGCCTCCAGATATCACAGCATGTTTTTTCCAGCTCCCAGCTTTTGGCTCAAAGGCCACAGAAATTGTATGAGTGACAAAATGTCTTCAGATGCCCTTCAGTACCACTACATCAAAAAGCTTATTCAGTTGCTTATCCTTCTTCCATTTTATTTTTACTTATTTATTTTTAATATGCATAGGTTGAAAATTAAATGCTATGTATGATAGCCTGCAGTGGCAGTCCTGGTATTTGACTGGAAGGGAGTTTTATCGGGGAATCACAAGAGTGACTTTAGTTGCATTAATGATTTCAGATTGTACTTTACAGAGTGATTCTGAAAAGTAGTCTGAAGTGATTTTTAGTCATGAGTACTATTTATAATTGCATCTGTGGAACCAAAAGTAAAACAAAATGCATATTACTTATTCCTGAATCCATTTGGTCTTGGGAAAGAAATGCATTCAATAAATGGCTAGACGTGGAGTTTCCTGAGAGATCAGTTTCAAATATAATCACAGCAACTTAGCTAGTTAATGCAAGTTAAGATTTAAATACTTAATGAAGGCTTAGAAATCCCATAATTGGGGATTATATTCCTTTTCTGCCAGTGAATTTATCTTGTTCATTGATTATTTTCCTATTTCTGTTGTGCTTGTGGAAGTTTGTCAAGATGAGTATTTGCTGCCATAGTAGTTTCCTAATGTATTTTATTTTCAGATTAAAGCTTTTTATTGTAAGAATTGAACACAATGTGCACTAACTCAAGCTATGCCATTATTAACTTATTTAAAGACATGCATTATAAATTCTGGAATATAAAATTACACCACAGAAAATGGCATATAATCTTAAATTGCTTTATTCTGTCTTGTACATGTATCATCTCTGTTAAACAGCCATTAGCTGTTGCAACACTCCCATTACTTTCCATGGGACTACTCCAATATGTAAGGATTATTCACATCATAGACGATGGGATTTTTAAACCTGCTGAAAAACCTTTTAGCCATTTTGAAGTTTCTAAGAGATGTTTGGACTGCTGTTTGTATACGTGATATATATATATAAATCTGTCCACGTACGGACATTTGTACTGCAGAATCTGACAAATTGTAACTCTGTAAAATAACATTTTAAATGTTTAAGTTTTTGGCAATGGCTGAATGTAAACGAGATCAGAATCTGGCACTTTTTTATCTTGTATGACCTGTGTCTGCTGCTTTTAGGGAGGTTTGAAGTGTTTTCTAAGAGAATGGGAATGATTTAATCTGTGGTTTATGTTGTAGAAAGTTCTTAGACTCTGAAAAATGTTGTCATACATCCACATACCTGCAGCTGAGCTGGCTGGATAGGTTTATTGCCTCACCAGCTATGTCAGCTGAAATGTTTGTGTTATAACATATTTTTATCCAAATGTGATGGGCAAGCACAGAAGATGTGACATGACATAATCATATGATGACGAGGCAAGAAGAGCTAATGGGTATAAAAACCAATAAAGTGACCAGAAGTACTTTTCTGCCCATGTTTCAGAAAAACAGTTATAGTAAAGAACAAACATATCATGTTGCTTTACTGATCAAGATGGGCAAAAATAACAAATTATGGGAGTACTTTTATCTTCAGTGTAGGATGAAAGTTTTACATAAGGTGGTACCTTCTTGTTATTTAATTATTGATTAATATCATGTAACTGTGGTACAGGAGTCAGGTTTAAAATAACTTTTGTTAGATCATACAAAAAATTCAAGGTAAGGTTCACCAATGACATCAGACAACTGTTTCCCCCCCCCCCCATATCTCTCTGCAAGGTGTATGAATCTGTAAGAACCTCAGGTTTACACTAATACTAGCATCTGTTATCTCCTTACAGTAAGAAGGTATTTGGTTGAGTTGAATATCTCTGTTCAACCTTTTCAAATGTACTTTCAAAGAAACTAATCCATTGGAAACTTAATGCACTACAGGAATTATATATGTCAGATCTTCCCTTTATTTCATACGTAGAAAGACGAAAGAAATGGTGGTGGTGAGCTGTGGTTTTGTCCTGGGTTCAGCAGTAGCAGTCAGTTTTTCTCCTTCTTAGTAGCTGGTGCAGCGCTGTGGTTTTGACTTTCAGCCTGGGAACAGAGCTGATAACACCAATGTTTAGACTGACCAAGGACTTTGTGAGTCTCATGCTCTGCCAGGGAGGAGGAGAAGCCGGGAGGAAGCAGGGACAGGACACCTGACCCAAACTAGCCAAAGAGGTATTCCATACCACAGCACGCCATGCCCAGGGATGTAACTGGGAGCTACCCCGGAAGGGCACACCCTCTTCTCTGTCGGGCTCATTTTCAGCAGGTGGTATCATATTCTCTTCCCTTGTTATTTCTCTTATTGTTATTATTATTGGTGGCAGCAGTAGTGATTTGCGTTATACCTTAGTTACTGGACTGTTTTTATCTCAACCTGTGGGAGTTACATTCTTTCGATTCTCCTCCCCATCCCTCTGGGGGGTGGGGGGGGAAGTAGACTGCATGGTTCTAATTTACAGCCGAGGCTTAAACCATGCCAGGTTTGGTTTTGGTTTGTTTTGGGTTTTTTTTGGGGGGAGGGAGTGATACACAAACCAAACCCAGAACGAATAATAATGGACATGAAATAAAATATTTTCTGGGTGATATATATCGGTTTGGTTAAAAAAAAAATTAATTAATTTCCCTTCCAGTTTTCTTATTCTTCTGTTCGCAGTGTGGTATGTTTTCATATGATACTGGTTAGGGAGATTAGTTTTGGTTACAGTATAACATAAACATGTATAAATGTAACACAAGCACAAAGCTAGCCTGTATTGACATTCTTGAGACTGTTTCTTCCTTCTTTCTATTTTGTCTCTGACTGGCATTTTAGTGTATCAGCTCTTGCATCCTGTCTTAAAACCAAATTCAGAGCCTTTAGAAATAATACCTAGTAATATAGGATCCAAGGTCTTATTGAGTCTTTTAAGCAAAAAGTGGCAACAAATAAAACAGCCACAACCACAGAAACTATTTTTTACACCCCTAACTCTATTAATGTTCATGAAAATTCAACTTCAGAGAGAATGTTGGGTTTATATATAGATATATATATATTTATAATAAGTTACAGTTGTTTCAATTTTGTTTGTACCTTATAGTGTTTAGAATCCTATAACGTTTAATGCAACTTAAATCTCCTGGGTTTATGATGTCACTGAATGCTTGGAGATAAGGATAAAACCTAGAATTTTACTCCGTTCTAATTCTGAATAGTCTAATCTAGCCCGGTAATATGAGTTCTCCTTTTAAAATATATTTTTGTTTATCAGATATGCAAGGATATGATTCCAAGTTGCTAACCTGAGAAAATAATTTTCCTTCTAAAGTTAAGTCAGCTAATGTTGGAAATTTTAAAAAGGTTTTGTTTATTATTTGAATCTATTCTGTTGTGGTTTATTTTTTTCCATTAACTTGCTTTGAGATTAAAAAGCTGAATAACCATTCTTGTGGATATGCTGAAAATATTGCTGTCTGTTGTGAAGATCGCCCCTTAGAAAAAGTAATTTATAATATGGATTAGCATTTCAGAAAATAACTAATGAAAGACTGAAGCTCAGGGGCTGGGTAACAACCCATGCAATAGATGGATGCTTACCCTTGGTGTAAGGTTGAAGTATTGTCACCTTGAGTTTTAAAGTTACCTTATAGAAGTTCTTATTAAACATTTTTTAAAGAATCTCCTTAAAACAGAAACCTACCTATCTGGCAAAAAGGTCAGGAGGAATCAGGTATCACTGCAGAGTTACGTGCCTTTGGTCTTTGTTATCCATTCTAACTATCCTCAAATCTCTCCTATTTGACACATAGGATGTTCACCTCAGATTGAGCTTCATAAATAAAAAAAGAAGCTGTAGAGCCACAAATCAGCAATTGCTGTAGAATCATAGAATCATATCCTTAAGATCACTCACTCCAGCCATTAACCTAACATTACCTGACATTACTTTAGTCTACCACTAAACTATTTCCCTCAGCACCACATCTGCATGTCTTTCAGATACCTCCAGGAATAGTTACTCAGCCACTTCCCTGGGCAGACTATTCCAATCCTTGACAACCCTTTTGGTGAAGAAATTTTTCCCAATATCCAAACCACATCCAGGGCCTTCCCTGGTGCAGCTTGAGCCCATTTCCTCTTGCACATATACCATACCTATTATAAAAAAAAAGCTGGAAAGAAAACACGACAAATGCTCTAAATTAATTAAATTCTATTTTAAAACGTTCTAATACACTCTAATACAGGTTACATATTACCAAACTGATGTGCACATCTGCTGTATAATTTGGGTATTAAATGTTGCAGTTGCAAAACCTTATTTTATAACACTACTTTGAAGGCCCAACACTGAAAATTCTTTCTCACATATTCAATCCTGTAAGACTTTTCAGAAGTCATGTAAGAGGACTTTTTCAAAGGTTCTGGCCTCTAGTTTGTTAAATTTATATGGCTGAGAGAAGGAAAATATTGTGATTTTAGAATCGTAGAATCACAGAATAGTTAGGGTTGGAAAGGACCTTAAGATCATCTAGTTCCAGCCCCCCTGCCATGGCCAGGGACACCTCACACTAAACCATGCCACCCAAGGCCTCATCCAACCTGGCCTTGAACACCGCCAAGGATGGAGCATTCACAACCTCCTTGGGCAACGCATTCCAGTGCCTCACCACCCTCTCAGGAAAGAATTTCTTCCTTAGATCCAATCTAAACTTCCCCTGTTTCAGTTTTAATCCGTTACCCCTTGTCCTGTCACTACAGTCCCTGATGAAGAGTCCAACCCCAGCATCCTTGTAGGCCCCCTTCAGATACTGGAAGGCTGCTAGGAGGTCTCCACGCAGCCTTCTCTTCTCCAGGCTGAACAGCCCCAACTTTCTCAGCCTGTCTTCATACGGGAGGTGCTCCAGTCCCCTGATCATCCTCGTGGCCCTCCTCTGGACTTGTTCCAACAGTTCCATGTCCTTTTTATGTTGAGGACACCAGAACTGAACACAATACTCCAAGTGAGGTCTCCCGAGAGCAGAGTAGAGGGGCAGGATCACCTCCTTCGACCTGCTGGTCACGCTCCTCTTGATGCAGCCCAGGATACAGGTGGCTTTCTGGGCTGTGAACACACACTACCTGCTCATGCTCATTTTCTCATCGACCAACACCTCCAAGTCCTTCTCCGCAGGGCTGCTCTGAATCTCTTCTCTGACCAACCTGTAGCTGTGCCTGCGATTGCTCCGACCCACGTGTAGGACCTTGCACTTGTCAAGGTTAAACTTCATAAGGTTGGCATCAGCCCACCTCACAGGCGTGTCAAGGTCCCTCTGGATGGCATCCCTTCCCTCTGGCATATCAACCGAACCACACAGCTTGGTGTCATCGGCAAACTTGCTGAGGGAGCACTCAATCCCACTGTCCATGTCACCGACAAAGATGTTGCACAAGACCGGTCCCAAAACCGATCCCTGAGGGACACCACTCGTTACAGGTCTCCAGCTGGACATTGAGCCATTGAACACAACTCTTTGAATGCTATCATCCAGCCAGTTCTTTATTCACCGAGCGGTCCACCCATCAAATTGATGTCTCTCCAATTTAGAGACAAGGATGTCTTGTGGGACAGTGTCAAAGGCTTTGCACAAGTCCAGGTAGATGATGTCAACTGCTCTACCCGTGTCCATCAGTTCCGTAGCCCCATCATAGAAGGCCACCAAATTGGTCAGGCAGGATTTCCCCTCAGTGAAGCCATGCTGGCTGTCACCAAGCACCTTGTTGTTTTTCATGTGCCTTAGCATGCCTTCCAGGAGAATCCGCTCCAAGATTTTGCCAGGCACGGAGGTGAGACTGACTGGTCTGTAATTCCCTGGGTCATCCATTTTCCCCTTCTTGATAATGGGGGTTATATTTCGCTTTTTCCAGTCGTCAGGAACTTCACCTGACTGCCATGATTTTTCAAATATGATGGCCAGTGGCTTAGCAACTTCATTTGCCAGCTCCTTCAGGATCCGCAGATGGATTTTGTCGGGTCCCATGGACTTGTGTACGTTTAGGTTTTTAAGCTGGTCTCAGACCAGGTCTTCTCCTACAGTGGGCCTAGGGTCTTCATTCTCACAGTCCCTGCATTCGCCTTCCAAGACTTGGGTGGTGCAGTCAGAGCCTTTGCCAGTGAAGACCGAGGCAAAGAAGTCATTCAGAATCTCAGCCTTCGCCTTCTCCAAATCCAGGGTAGGTAGTTCTCTTGATGTCTTCCGAAGGGGGCCTATGTTGTCCCTAGTCTGTCTTTTATTTCCTGCGTACCTATAGAATCCCTTCCTGCTATCCTTTACATCCCTAGCCAAGTTCAATTCTAACTGGGCCTCAGCTTTCCTAACCTGGTCCCTAGCTTCCCGGACAACATCCCTGTATTCTTCCCAGGCCATCTGTCCTTGCTTCCACCTTCTATAAGCCTCCTTTTTCCATTGACTTTTCCTGAGCAGCTCCTTATCCATCCAAGTAGGTCTCCTGGCCCCCCTGCTGCACTTCCTTCTAGTTGGGATGCAACACTCCTGAGCTTGGAGCAGGTGATCCTTGAATAACAACCAAGAGTCTTGGGCCCCCCTGCCCTCTAGGGCTGTATCCCATGGAACCTTACTAAGCAGGTTCCTGAAGAGGCCAAAGTCTGCGCTCTTGAAGTCCAGGGCAGTGAGCTTGCTGCATGCTCTTCTCACTGTCCCGAAGATTTCTAATTCGACCATGTCATGATCGCTGCAACCAAGGCTGCCCTGGAGCGTCACATTTTCAACCAGCCCTTCCCTGTTGGTGAGCATGAGGTCAAGCATGGCACCTCTCCTTGTCAGCTCCTCTATTACTTGCAGAAGGAAGTTGTCTTCCACACAATCAAGGAACCTCCTGGTTTGCTTATGCCGGGCTGCAGCGTTGTTCCAACAGATGTCAGGGTGGTTGAAGTCTCCCATGGGAACAAGGGCCTGTGAGAGTGAGGCTGCTCCTATCTGCCTATAGAGCACTTCATCCACAGATTCCTCTTGATCTGGTGGTCTGTAACAGATCCCCACAGTAATGTCCCCCATTGCTGTTCTCCCTTTAACCTGACCCACAAACTCTGTTGACTGCTCACCTGTCCCCAGACAGAGTTCCATACTCTCCAGCCTATCCCTAACATAACTAGCAACTCCCTCTCCCTGTCTGCCGGGCCTGTCTTTTCTAAAGAGCCTGTAACCTTCCATTCCAACACTCCAGTCGTAGGAGCCATCCCACCATGTTTCTGTGATGCCTACTATATCATACTCCCGTAGTCGCGCACACATCTCTAACTCCTCTTTTTTGTTCCCCATACTAGAGGCATTTGTATAGAGGCATCTGATCTGAGCTCCAAATGAAGCCAGCTCATTGGCTGGAGCAGCTGGAATATCTCTGCATCGCTCCGAGCATTTATTGTAGGTGCTGACAACTGACTGGGTGTGATGGGATGGAATGATGCCCCCCTCCCCCAACACATCTAGTTTAAAGAAACCTTGACCAGCCTGGCAAGCCTCCTACCAAAACTGCTCTTCCTCTTCTTTGTCAGATCAGCTCCACCAGCCCCCAGTAGACCTGGCCTACTAACTTGGGCCCCATGTTCAAGACACGCAAACCCCTGACTATGACACCACCCTTTTAACCATTTATTAACTTGGCCAATCCTCCTAGCTTTTTTAAGGTCCTCCTCTGTATCCTGGAGAATTGATGAAAAGACAATCTGAGCTCCAGAGCCCCTAACCACCTCTCCCAAGTCTCTGTAGTCCTTCTTTATGTCCTCCAGGCTACTTCTATCAACATCGCTAGCACCCACATGGATCACCAGAAGTAGGTAGTAGTCCGTGGGACTCACTAGAGCAGGCAGCCTCTCTGCAGCATCCCTGATCCGTGCCCCAGGTAGGCAACACACCTCCCTTGAGACTGGGTCAGGCTGACAGATGAGTGCTTCTGTCCCTTTCAAAGTTGAGTCCCCTACCACTATGACCCGCCTCTTTTTCCTGGCAGCACCAGTAGTGATCTTCTTTACGTGTGCACCAGCCGGTTGTTTCTGGTGCAAGTGACCTTCCTCCTTAGCCCCCTGGAGGACAGCAAAGTGGTTCTGGGTGGGGACAACAGCTTTAGGAGGAAGCCCCTTGCTCGTAAATGTCCTCTTCCTCTTTTTTTTGTTGTTTTTTGTTGTTACTATTTCCCAGCTTCCTGGGTTGACAGCCTTCTCCACTCCTCCATGAGCTTCAGGGGACACCTGAGGCCCCTGCACAGTTTGGGCCTGGAGGAGGCAGTCCTGCTTCCTCTCAGCTTCCCTGACATCTTGCAGCCTATTAACAGCATCCCGCAGCTCAGCCACCTGCTCCAGGAGGACCTCCATTAGGGAGCATGGATTGCAGCCCTGCCCATTGTGCACCATTCCCTCAGGAGACCAGTGCAGGCACTCTCTACACTCCAAGCTCTGTGCTGCAGCCTCCCCTCTCATCAGCTCTGTCTGGGTGCCTAAGCTGGCCACCGCCACGGCAGCCCGAGCAGAGCTCCCAGACCGGGCTATGGTCATACGGCGAGTGCTCACCATCCCGCTCACCTGCCCATGAAAACTGCCTCACAAACTGCCTCAACCCACCCTGGTCGCTCGCTCTCCCACGGGCAGGTTTTTACCCAGTCAGGGCTGGTGCCGCTCCTCCTGGCTCCGCCCCCTGTGAGTCAGCTGCTCGAGTCAGCTGAGCTGCCGGCTCCTGGGCAAGTCCTGTCGAGGACCTGAGGCTCCCTCGGTGGCTCTGGCTGCTCTGAGTAGAGGCTCCTGGACGCTGATCTCCTTCCTGCTCCAGTGCTGAAGGTGTCCTCTCTCGAACTACTCACCTCAGCAATTTTCTCAGTGAACTTGAAAATACACTTAGTATTTAACTTGAAATTGCAGTATTTCTTGCGGAATCCTGGTAGTTTGTTTTCTGTGGACAGTTTTCTGGGTACTAATTAAAAACTTAAAAGCGAGAATGTACCTTTCTCTGCTTTCTCAGTAATTCTACAACTGCTTTTATTTAATTTGGTACAGATGAAGGTCTGAGTTAGTACCTTCTCCATCACACCTGTTGGACACTGTTGGAGAAAACACACAGGCTTTATACTAAGTTACAGACTTTAGCTACTGACTTTCATAGAACATTTGGTGCAAAGAAGTGGGTAGCTGATAAGTGGAAGTCAACATTTTTGCCTGAAGTATGCAACACATTGGGGAGGAAGCAGAATATGGTTATGTGATTCTCTCCACTAAAAATTCTCCCCCCACCCCCAACAGGAAACAAGCAATTAATACATTTTTAAATGCAAATTGTGTGCAGCAGTACTTCTAGGATTTTGAACTGTTGCTGTTGCCAACTTAAGTAGCAGCTGATTTATATTTATGAACTGTACTTCGAAGAAACACTGACTAAGGGCAGTGGTAAGGTTGCTTCAGAGCCCCTGGCCTAGAAATATGTCCAAAGGTTCTAAAAAAACAGTGATTTTCAGCCAGCTGCTCAGTGCCCCGTGAACTATTCTTGGCAGTATTCCTGCTGGCTCATAACTCTATAATGCTTGCCTTCACAGCTTGTTTCACCTTTATTGGATCACGGATAACAAACCTGTACTCATTTTTGTTCCGTGTGTTTTTTTGTTTGTTTGTTTGTTTTTGTTTTTTTTTTTTTTTTTACCCTTCATCTATTATGACACTTTACTGGGGAATAATTGCCTCAGTATTAGGAATTATTTTTTCTCTTATTGATGTCTCAGAGATACTTTTAAAATTACTTTCACAGTTACACAATGTCTCTTTTGGAAATAAAATTGTGAGTGGATTACAAGTGCTTTTTAATATGTTTATAAATTACATTTACTATCAGAGAAATTACTCAGACTTACAGGTAGAAGATGTGAAATATTCAATAAAATTAAACTGAATTCATAAATACAAATAGTGTTTTAAAGCAGTTATACACGCAACCCACAAAAAGCTGTTTTTCAGTTATGTCAGGTAGCTTAGCTTACATAACCGGCAAGGAGTGTGCAGCAAAAAGAAGAAGAAATATTAAAATATCTAAATTCTTCTCTGAGGATTATCATTTCCCTAATCAAAGTATTAACTTACTGCAGAAATATTACTTAAGTATTTATATGCAATAGAACTGTGTTTGTTTGTTTGTTTGTTTTTATTTTATGCTTTTTTAACTTACAGTATTACAGCCTTTTGGTCCAACTCCAAGTCACAGTTGTACTAGATGCATTGAATGAATTTAGAGAGCAGGTAGTCTTCTACACGTCTAACATACACTACAGAAAAAGTGCACGGGGAACAGAGATTGGGTTTCATTGGAAATAAAGACTCAAGTTTTTTTAGAGTTATTATTTTTATTTTATTTAATTATGACAAACCTTACACTTTTTTCACACTAAAAAATATAACCCTAGCTATATTTATGGAATTTAATTTGGCACCTTAGTGGTACTATACCATCATTATTGTACTGTGAATCTTCACAAAACTTGATCTAATTGCTATGCTGCATAACCAATTGATTATGCATTTCACTACTGATTCCCAAAATTGACTTGCACCAGAAAAATATGCACTGGAATGCAAGTTCCTTAAAAGGCAGCATAGATTCCCTTCTAAGAAATATGGGAATGAGAAAATTGCCCCTTCATAATCATAAAAGGAGTTTTACATAGGTCTTATGAAGGATTTGTGCAGTTTCCTTATGTTCAAACAGATAATGTGGTCACATTTCTCAAGTCAAAATCTAATTTAATTCAGAAAGAAACTGAAAGGAGATCTTTCATAGCTTGGCATCTGGACCCTGTGATTACCTTCCAAAGATGAGGAGAAGTGGAATGAAGTCATGTATAAATTGAACTCTGCTTCAAAAAAAGTATAAGTCATATTTTTTTAAAATAGAAATAAAACATTCTTAAAAGGAATGTTTGGGACTGTCTTGGTGTTCTGTGAGTCCTTTTTCATGGTAACAGTCTCAAAAAAAGAAAGAAGCAAAGCTATGTGTTTGACCAAGCAGAAAGTAATGGAATATGAAATGTGGAATATAACCATTTGCTATGCTTACCTTTATAATGATTTGCAGTGATAAGTTGTACTGTTCAGCAGATACCCCTTTTTAATGTCAGGTTGAATTTTTAGAAGATTTAAAAATTTGGTTTTAGTAATCAGAATTGGAGAATAATGGTATTCAAATTTAATTTTTTACAAGTTCTAGCTCAGAAGGTAGCAGAAGGTAGAAACTGAAAAGCTGGCTTGTTCAGATTTATTGGGGCATGCATGTATAGCTTTTTGAAGATATGTAGTTATATGTGTACAGTAGAGGGATCCAGCCAATACAAGATAATTACACACATTATTTGTGGTATCAATTGCTGGGTGCATATGTACCTTACATATGCATATGTCAGTTAGTATTTGCAAGTACTAACTTACATACAGATATATAAGTTAGTACTTGCATGTTCATCTTATTGTTCTAAGGAGCAGAGAGACCTTAATTACCATTTATTATTGGGTTTTGTCCATGGAAGCTGTTACTTGCTTTCTTTTGCTGTTGCTGTCCTTGTTCCATTTTTTGCTCTCTGTAGTCTAATAGTAAAAAGGAAAAGTTAAGTTCAAAGTAATCTGATGTGAGTGACTGCTGATTTTGAAGCCAGATTTACAAGGTTATAAATTCTTCCAATAACGTATGGTTTTTTGTGTCATTTAGTTGTGAGATATATTGTCCCATATACAATTTGGTGGCTGTTTACAAAATAGACTCACTGCTCAGAGTCTTTCCAACAGCAAAAATTTTATAGAGGGGGACTGTCTGGTTTTAAACTGATCTGGAAAAGAAGGCTCACACCTCTTCACATAAACATTCAGTTATGAAAGGATGTCACTGCAATTACTCAGAGGTTGAAAACACTACATTGATCATTTAGTCCTCATGTCTGAGTGCAAGGGACAGGTAAATAATGTCCTTTTGCAAAAGAGACTAGTTTTTAACTAACTTGCCACATGTCTCACTTCCCTGAGGCATTCTTTGAGAAGATAATGAATTAAAAGATTCTGAATTCTCCACTGTGTTTTGCAAAGTAGCTGCAAATATCATATTCTATGTTTTTATCTTTCAAACACAATTAGATTGAGCATTTTAGACGACATAAGTAAAAAAACCCACCAACTTTTCAGAATAGTGTCTGTTGGGATTAAATTTATTAGTAGTTACATTTTTATTTCACATATATCTTATAAACTTAAGAATAAATGGTGGTCTCTAGTTGGTCTTAGTGGTGCATGGCTCACTAGAAAAAGAACTGTAAATCTGATGCATCTGACTTACAGATGCTAAAGAAAAGCTCTTAAAAGTCAGGTTTATAAACTTTAGCTTAAATGTTAATAGAGATTTAAAGCCTAAATTATTAATTAGCAAGTCATGTTTAAACTGATAAATATTTTGTCGTGGTTTAAGTCAGGGCCAGTCGCTGGTGCCCTGCAGGCTTCTAGTTGATGGGGCACCAGCTACTAAGAAGGAGAAAAACTGACTGCTGCTGAACCCAGGACATACTTCCTTTTTCGTCTTCTGAATTGTTTTCGATATTCTATTGTTTTCTTGCATGTGTTGGTTCAATCAAATCACAGAAAAACACAAAAGGTGAAAACGTAAAGAAACTGGTCATTCTACTTCTTTCCTTAATTTGACTTCATTTGGTCCATTTCTTTGGTAAGAAATAAAGACCTTTACTCTGCTTCCTTTCCCCCAACATGCAAAGTATCTAGAAGTGGTTACCAGTTATTTGTTGTGTAAGCAAGAAAAGGACTGGGGAATGGAGGTACTAAAAGGATCTTTATTCAAAAAAATGTTTCAACCCAAAGGGGTAGAAAACACCAGTTGTGTTTCTATTGTGCTCCATAATGTGATTCTCAAATATAAATTGCATAATTCTGCTGGCCCTAGTAGAAATGCATCTATTTGTCTGTTGTTTTACCTGTGTAGGACAAAAGTTTCCCAGAACATTATATTAACACTCATCTTGAAAATGAGAAAAGGTTTATTTAGTCCATCAGTTAGCATATACTTATTATCACTTTCATTCCCTAAATGCATATGATGAAGTGGTGTTGGAACTGGGTGATCTTAAGGTCCTTTCCAACCCTAACAATTATATGATTCTATGATTCTATGAGTTGGTCTGCTGTACACATCATCTTTTGGTATTTATAACACAGGTGGTTTTGGTAAGGCCATTGCTGTGCTTCCATACATGCTGGACCAGACTGGCTGAATTTGAATGCATCGGTGGATGCAGACATCTACAAACACAACAGTCATTTGCAGTTCACTTTTTAAATTACTACTCCTGTAAAACTGCTTGGGGGATTCTTTAAAATTATGAATATGGTCACGTCAGAGTACAATCATTGTAAATTTAATGAAAATCAGGTGATTATTTATGATAGTAGGTGACAAGTTCAAATGGTTTTCCAGTATTTAGTGAAAGGATGATTCGTAACAGTCTTTGGAGTTGCTGTGGAAATGCATGTGTAAAAATTCCTTATTGTTACACAGTGGTGACTTTGTATAAGGTTTGCAATACCAGTGTTCAAAGAGTGTCATCGCATACATCTATTGTATGCTTCCTTTGTGATAGATTCCAGTAATGTTCATCATTATGCACCAATTTTATATGTTGTTTTATAGTCTAGGTTGCTCAAGCTTGGGTGCTCTCTTTTTTGCTACTTCCACCCAGGAAAATGAGAAGGACCGATTCTTTGCTGTGTGCTTCAGAATTGAAAACCTCATTGGGTTAACAGGGTTACCGTTCCCAACCCAACTGTCAATCTCAGTCACTTGGAGCATCAGGTTTCACAGGTCAACACATAGCTTGTTAAGCCATTTCAACCGTCAAGAAGTAGGATGTTTAGTTAAAATCTTGAAAATCTTTATGCTGTGCAACTTTCATTACATGTTATCTGTTTCCTTACATTCCTTCTTAATATCACTGCCCTCTAACAGAATGCATCCCTCTAAGAATGATTAGAAATACCCTTTACTCTCCCCACTGCAACCAATTGACCTCCAAACAGCAACAAGAGACATCTGGAAAATAACCTGTCTCAAATTTAAACTGTTATTGTGAGTTCTTCCTGGAGCTGGGAGTCACAGTAAAAGGTCAGTGCATTGACACAGGGTATATTAGTGAACTGTACCTCATGTTAGCCCAAAATCTGTAGTGCTTGAGGCAAAAGGAGTGATAAAATGGCTATAGAAACTTTCCTATCAGTATACTCGTTATGTGGGAAGGATGCTTTTGTGATAATACAGGGAATCAAAGTAGTTGTTCACAGATTCATTTTTGGTCTAACAATCAATTAATGACCCCAGGTCACAGAACTCTATTTTTTAATACCTTCTTATCTCTAAGCAGCTTAGGATAGTGATGGCCTCTTGGTCTTTTTCTTTCCTTCTTATTTTTTTTTTTTATAAAATATGTCAAGTGTCAAGGAAATTTATACTTGAGATTTGAAAAAAGCTCTGTGCCTTCTACAAGAACAGGAATCCTTTGATTAATTTTTATATGTTTTCATTGACAACAGTATAAAAAATTATTGTTTATAGTAACATGTCTAAAATGTTTTCAGGCAGCTTGATAACTAAGGAAATTATTTGCCACACAGGTATTGCTCAGAGCTGGTGTTTGCCTAAGAGTCCAGCAGGCGGTGTCAGCAGAAAAACCCTTTGTGCTTAACATAAGATGTAGATTTGCCATATCTACTACATGCCATTTCTTCAGGAATCCTTTCAACTTCAAACTTAAAATTTTAAAATATTGCTTATTTACATTGCTTTTAGTAGCTGCACCCTCTATCCCAAGGGTTCTTGTTACCAAAACATTTTTAATTTGGTGAATCAGAACTGTGAGTTGTGATATGGCTGGAGTGTTGGAAAAAATACTCAAAATAGATAGGTCAAAGACTTTTGAAAATAAGAACCAGACTACAAATGGAAGGTGATATGTAATGAGCCACTTTTATAGTAAGGAAAGGACAGATATTTCTCATCCTAACTCTTTAAGTTTTGAAGACACACAGCCAGCCAAATGCAAATGATTTTCCAGTCATATATACATATGTACATATATACATATGTACATATATAGTGTATATATACACACATTTGGTCTGATGTGCCACGGCTGTTCCAGTAGCCTTGATGATAATGTCGATTTGCGCATTTGTTGATAGGTGATAGAACCCTCTAAATATAAAACTATGTTTGACTGTAATTCTGAATTTTAAGCAAAAGCATTTGCATTTGTAAACTGAGAGGAATGGCACATTAATAATTTTATTGATTAACTTCTTTATGATCACTCTTTTTTTCTCTGTTCCCTTGAGTAATACCTATATCTATTGAGGCTCTTCACCCTGCAGGCAACTGTCACAGGGAAGACAGTCATGTTAGAGTAGCATACGAAATGACTGGATATATTCTTTTGAGGAAAAAATAAAGAATCTCTTCCAGAAGTGAAACTGTGATGTGAATAATAACATGACAACATGTTATTCCCATTCCTCATGATTCTGGAATTCAGGAAAAAAAAATTGGAAGGACATAGCCTAGTGGTTTTAACCTTTTAATCTGAAAAATCTTTTATATAATGAATGACTAAACAAAAATTTCATTTTAATGTGTACACTGTAGCTTCTGTACATAGGTTAGTTAGTGCCCTAAACAGCATTTCATGATTCAAAAAAGCCAAATATAGAACTTCCATAAAAATACCAAACTACTAAGAGGAACTGTATTAGGAAAGATAGGTCTAGCTAAAAATTTATCCATAGCAATAAAAAGTGTTCATTGGTTAAGCATGTTAAAAGTTCAAACTCACAGATAGTGTCCATCTTCTGAATTCCTCACTTTGTTACCTAATATGGTGTAGGATTCCAGCTATCTAATATATTTGACATGTGACTGATGATATATACAAAATAATTATTTGAACATTATTATAACAAAACTTTCAGATACGTTGCTAATTTCTAAATAAGACATGCTTATATATATATTTATTTATTTTTGAAAAATGCCATTCTTAGGCTCCTACTGCTAAGAAGCTATGAATGTCAAGTACTACAATTGCAACTTATTTGTAATCTTCACAGGCTAGCAGAAAACAGGAGACTTAAAGTAGATTTAAAAAAAAAAAAAATATCTAGTGGCACTTCATTCTACCATTCTACTTCATTCTTACGTTTAACAAATCCTTGGCTAATCAAGTTATGTTGGAAACAGAGCACTCCTTTACTATTGTGTATGTCACTTTAACCCATTTAGAGTCCTATTAAGAGATGAGTAGGACGTAAAAATAACCAGAAAGGGCTTTTGGTCATCCTTACCAAAGGTTTTGGTATTTTTGCATACCTGAACTTCACAAACTCTACTAAGACAGAGAACAGAAAAACAGAGCTGTGTCAAATTCTTTGCCTTTCAAAGGCTGAAAACTATACTGTGAGTCAATTACCTTTTATGAAATGAATATGTATTTCAAAATACATGATAAGGTCTCTTTTGTCTTATCTTCATAATTTATAAATACCAAAAAAAAATTTCCATAGTATTGCTATGGGACAGCCTGTCTCTTTCAGTGTGCTTTGAGCTTTGAGTCATATTTAAATAACAAATTTGAACTTCCTTGACATGAAATTGTAGCTTAAATAGGATACAATGTTTTAAACACATTTTCCAAAAGTCTTTGTTACATATCATTGTAGCTCAAATCTCATGCCTGAAAAGAGTTTTGGAAACTTTAACATTGTCATCTGACCAAACAAACCATGTTTGAAATTGTTATCACTACTGCATTTGTAAGCGAGCTCAAAGCTCAGTGCAGACAACCTGACAGGCAGCTTCTTGGAACTATTGTGTCTTAGTAACCTTAAACATGGCTTTTCCTTTTGAATACTTCAGTAGCTGAGATGAAGTGGAAGCCTTTTGGCAGCCCCACAGTCTTTGATCTAGCCTGTGGGAAAAATACTGCTGAAATACTCCTAGTCCTGAATTATATAGACCAATCTACTATGACAGTTATCTATCCTGTTCTTCCTTCTCCTTTCCACAGTTACTAAAATAGTTCCATCTGAACTGCAAGCTTCATAAAACAAATTTGAAAAATTATCTAAATGTGTTTAAAAATCTTAAAATGCCACAGAGGCTACCATAGAAATAAAAGAATAAATAATGTTGTCTTGTACTCCTTGTAAATATGCTACATCTGATTCAGCAAATGCTGTGAAGTTGTCCTGAGAATATGTGTTTCCATTAACATTTCAGAGTGTCCATTAATATTACAAAATTAATACTAACATAAATATACTTCTCCCTATCTTGGTTGTTGAAGAGTGTGAAGGACTGTTCCCACTTTATGGATCTCACCTACCTCTTAGTTTCCCTGTTTTTGATGTTGTCTCCCTGATTTCTGAGAGTTAAGGACATTAAAAGAAGAGAAAGTCTTGGGAGTAATAAAGTGTTACTGTAAGGAATAAATTGGAAAATTATGAGAAAGCCACTGATTGAGGCTATTACTTTAGCCAGTATGGCTGCATCTGTTATTCTTAGAGTACCAGGATAAAATATATGGTCATCAGGAGAAAAAGTTTGACCTTTTTAGCGGATGACATGAAGCTGAAATAAAGTTCATGAAAGATGATGAAGTCTTGAAGGATGCATACTGCTTAATTATACAAGAAACCCAGCCTTTTTTTCAGCCAGTCATAGACTGCAATATCAGGGTGAGGATGTCAGGATCTTCTGACAGCTCACAGAGAAAACAGCCTTAAAGTTAACAACTGAAATCTGATCTCTTGATTGGAAAGCCGAAGATTGGAACCTAAAGATCTGACGTAAGTGAGGGAAGCCTGAGTTTCTTTCCCAAATGATATTTAATAGATTATGTCTTTGACCCAGAGGGACCCTGAAAAGAGATTAAAAAGAATCCAAGCGGCAAATGTCACTTGGTAACAGTAACAACATTTTTTAATGCAGACTTACCATAGAAATTGACTGGCTGCATTGAGAGGGTGAATTTAACGATGTTTCAGGATTTGATCGTATCAGAAAGTAAGGTAAAAGAAGTTAGGTTCTTCATTCACATTTTCGCTGCTACAGCATGATTCCTGAAAACTATTGCATTTTCATACTCAGTTTTTCTCAAAACTTCCTTTCTCCAGTCACCTGAATATACATTTTTGTCACATTATTTTCTAACAGTGGCCAATAAAGGAAAGAGATGATGTCCCACCTACTTCTTGTTAGTCAGGGCAGGATATACTGAGTGCAGCAGCAGCCAGAACGCCAATCAGTGAACTTCTCCCTCAGCTTTGCCATATGAGGAAAAATAGAAAGAGAAATCTAGCACTAATGATGTCACTAACGTCACTGCTGGAGCATTCACTGCTGCTGCCATGAGTACTACAAACCTATTACCCCTAACTCCTACACCATGACCATTTCCTAGACTGTTGCTGTGAGCTGTCCCCACTGCAGGATTTGAGGCCTACGAAGTCCACTCACTTCATACCACTTGATGCACTACTCCTACCTCACCCAGAAAGACGTCTCCCATTGCCCACAGATTGTCCACCACACTGTTGTGAGACGGACTTTGAGCTTCAGGAATAAATTGTAGTGTCCCCTATGTTTCTACAGCAGTACTGTTTATTGCTACCTCTGCTTTTGTTTTCCCCAGCTACCCATGTGCTCTTCCTTACTGTCCTGGATTCTCCCTTTCCTCTCCCTTTGCAGTTGTACATGTACTGTCTTCCCAAGTTCAGCCCTTCTATGTCCCTCCTGCATTTGGATACAGACACATTTAAATTCCTGGGAAAATGATAGATCAGGTCCATAATAACAGATGTTATTTGCAGGCACACAAAAGATGACTTATGGGAAAAACCAATGCATGTTTACTAAGAATAAACCAACCGGATTGTCTTCTAACATGAAATGACTTGCTTAGCAGATTAAGGGAGACCTGTAGATATAATTCAGAATCATAGAATCATTTAGGCTGGAAAAGACCCTTAAGATCATTGAATCCAATCATTAACCTAACACTGCCATGTCCACAACTAAACCATGTCCCTTAGCATCACGTTTTTGTCTAGTCTTTTCTGTAATTTACCTTGATTTTATGAAGTTGGACACTGCTTCCTACAGCATTCTTGTGGACAAGCTGATAAGATATGGACTGTAGAGATGGGCCACAAGATGGGTGGAAAGCTTGCTAAACTGCTGAGCTCAAAGGGTTAATGGCTTAAAGTCAAACTGGCAATCCAGTATGAGTGGAGTTCCTTGTAGGGTGATACTAGATTAAATATATTTACAGATGATGTCTTTAACTGGACTGAATGCACTTTCACCAACTTTGCAGATAACAAAACTGTGAGGAGAGGTAGATATGCTGGAAGGAAAAGCCACGACAGAGACAGGCCGGAAAACTGGGCCAACAAGAACTGCGTGAGGCTTAAGGAAGATAAATGTGAAATCCTGGACCTGGAAGAGAACAATCCCAAGCAGCCAGACTGGTGGGGGTCTGTCTACAGTGTAGCCCTACTGAAAAGGACCTGGGGGTCCAAGGAAACAACAAGCTGAATGTGAGTCAGCAAAATGCCCTTGCAGCAATGAAGGCAACCCATATCCTCGGCTTCACCAGAGCAAGAGTTTGGCCAGAAGATCAAGGGATGTAATTATTCGAGTGTACTCAGCACTTCTTAGGCTCCCTAGAATATTATATGCACTTTTGGTTCCTCATGCTTCTAAAGAGAACCTGGACCTGTTGGGGCCAGTCCAGAGAATAGCCGCAAAGATTATCAGAGGGTTGGAGCACCTGTCCTATGAAGATAGGCTGAGAAAGTTGGAGTTATTCAGATTAACTGGGAAGGCCTAAAGGGGTCTTTACCTTCAGGTCCAGTACCTAAAGGGCCTACAAGAAAGCTGGAGAGGGACTTTTTTGAAGAGCAAGTAGTGACAGGGCAAGGGGTAATGGCTTTAAATTGAAAGAGAGTAGATTTAGATTAGATAAAAGGAAGAAATTATTTACTGTGAGGGTGGTGAGACACTGGAAAAGGCTACCCAGAGAAGCTGTGTATGTTTGATCCTTGGAATTGTTCAAGGCCAGGTTGTACGGGGCTTTAAGCAACCTGGTCTTGTGGAAGATGCCCCTGCCTATGTCAGGAGGATTGGAACTAAGTGGTCTTTAAGGCCTCTTCTAACCCAAACCATTCTATGATTTTATGGTCCAATGGAGAGCCACCAAGACGGTTATGCTGTTGAATAACATATGAGGAAAGACTGAAGTATCTGGATTTGTTTATCATACAGAAGAGAAGGCTCAGGAAAAATCAGTCTGACAATCTAAGGCCCTGCCTTCAAGAGAATTTTGGAACAAAGGTTCTCCAGAGGTCCCTTCCAACCTACTCTTTTATGTGATTCTGTAATTTTCTCAGTTCTGTCTTCCCATTGTTCCCAGTCTTGTTTTCCCTTCATTCCAGCTTAGCCACAATGTATCCTGAACAGCCTTCAGTTTTTGTTTCCTCCTAAAACCTGCTCTCAACTCCACTCCTTATTCACTTCTTCATGGAAATTCTTCCATTATTGAATGCCAGATATCCATTTACATGAAAAGCGCTTACCAGCATAGTGTCACCTCTAACAGGAGGTAAGCTTAGGGAGGGAGTCCTGATCTTGATTCTGGTGTTTCTATCAATGGAAAAGACAGTCTTTCTCTTTTTTTTTTGCCTCTCCCTTAGCTTGGAAAAAACACTGGGCAGGAGGGACCAGAGAACTCAACAGGGTACCCTGTGGGCATTTGGTTTCAATCCAACTTCACAGAATCTGTTCAGTGAAGAAGGTTATGACAAGCTCATCTTGGGTAAGGAGTATTTCAGATCCACCTATTATTTATCTATTACTTTGTGAGCTCTATTCTGTTGTCTTTGGGCTGACAGCATCAATGTCACTATGGTGTGTACTCTGCAAGAAGTCATGTGGCTGTTCTAAGAGAACCAAATTGTGAATACTGTTGACGTTTACCATTGCTGTCCTTGTGACACAAGACTTGGAGGGCTGATAGGGTAAAGAGGCTTGTTAAGAAGCTGTTCAGAAGCTGACTTCTGTCTGGTTTAGATGGTATTGGCATGCCTAGCCTGGTACTTGAGGTTGTGTACTGGTAAACTCTCTCACTTGTTTCTCTGTGTGTATCATAATCCTGATCCAATTCCTCCTTGACTGCTATTTGAAAAGGACTGAAGTCTAGGGTATTTGAGTGGTATGGGGGTGGCTAAGACTGGAGTGATTCTTTCCCCTTTAGAGAACATCATTGATCATCTTATAGGTATTACTGTCTTTTCCTTCCTACTGTCTCAGCATCTGTCTTCCAATAATGCTGGTCAGACTTCAGAAATATAAAGATTTGGGTTGAAGAGTCGTGTAGATGAGGCTACACTAGAGAAGAAATTATATGCAATACATCACTTCAGTAATCTCTCCCCAGTTCTGCACAGGCAGTACTGCAGACCACATGCCAATGGAACTTGAAACCATTTTGCAGAAACACCTGTGATTGCAAACTCTTAATTCCATTTCCTTGCCACTGTATCCCACCTAAAGGCAAAGAGTTCCATTATGAACAACCACAAGAACAAAGAAAAGCATATTAAAGAGGGATTTAAGGAAGATGTCTACGATCCTAGTCTGACAGTAGATGGGCTCATTTATTTGGACTGTTTGTTGTCCAAAACCAGCAAAACCTGACTGGACTTTGCGACCTTGGAACTAGCACAGCAATGTTATTGTTGCATCACTCCTAGTAAAATTGTAAACATTTTTTTTTTTCTATGCAATAAAATATTTAGGACTCAGCCTGATTAACCCACAAACTAGGTAACCTAATATGGGTAGCTAAAAGCATGTGTTTATTGACAAAGAACTGAACTTTTTCTAGAAATATTAGTGAGATTTCCATCATATGTGTTTATCTAGCTAGTGAATCTAGCATCTGTTGCTAGCAGGTGAATGAAGTTGCTAAGCCACTGGCCATCATATTTGAAAAATCATGGCAGTTAGATGAAGTTGCCAGTGACTGGAAAAAGCGAAATATAACCCCCATTTCCAAGAAGGGGAAAATGGATGACCCAAGGAACTACAGACCAGTCAGTCTCACCTCCGTGCCTGGCAAAATCTTGGAGCAGATTCTCCTGGAAGGCATGCTAAGGCACAGGAAAAACAACAAGGTGCTTGGTGACAGCCAGCATGGCTTCACTAAGGGGAAATCCTGCCTGACCAATCTGGTGGCCTTCTATGATGGGGCTACGGAACTGATGGACAGGGGTCGAGCAGTTGATGCCATCTACCTGGACTTGTGCAAAGTGTTTGATACTGTCCCGCACGACATCTTTGTCTCTAAATTGGAGAAACATTAATTCGATAGATGGACCACGTGGTGGATAAAGAACTGGCTGGATGGCCACATGCAAAGAGTTGTGATCAATGGCTCAATGTCCAGCTGGAGACCAGTAATGAGTGGTGTCCCTCAGCAACCTGTGTTGGGACCGGTCTTGTTCAACATCTTTGTTGGTGACATGGACAGTGGGATTGAGTGCTCCCTCAGCAAGTTTGCTGATGACACCAAGCTGTGTGGTTCGGTTGATAGGCTGGAGGGAAGGGATGCCATCCAGAGGTATCTTGAGACGCTTGTAAGGTGGGCTGATGCTAGCCTTATGAAGTTTAACCATGCCAAGTGCAAGGTCTTACACCTGGGTGGGAGCCATTCCAGGCACAGCTACAGGTTGGTCAGAGAAGAGATTCAGAGCAGCCCTGCGGAGAAGGACTTGGGGGTGTTTGTCGATGAGAAAATGAGCATGAGCTGGCACTGTGCGCTCGCAGCCCAGAAATCCACCCGTATCCTGGGCTGCATCAAGAGGAGTGTGACCAGCAGGTCAATGGGAGGTGATCCTGCCCCTCTACTATGCTCTCATGAGACCTCACTTGGAGTATTGTGTTCAGTTCTGGTGTCCTCAACATAAAAAGGACATGGAACTGTTGGAACAAGTCTAGAGGAGGGACACGAGGATGATCAGGGGACTGGAGCACCTCCCATATGAGAAAGTTGGGGCTGTTCAGCCTGGAGAAGAGAAGGCTGCATGGAGACCTCATAGCAGCGTTCCAGTATCTGAAGGGGGCCTATAAGGATGTTGCGTGGGGCCTCTTCATCAGGGACTGTAGTGATAGGACAAGGGATAACGGGCTCAAACAGGGGAAGTTTAGATTGAATATAAGGAGGAAGTTCTTTACTGAGAGGGTGGTGAGGCACTGGAATGGGTTGCCCAAGGAAGCTGTGAATGCTCCATTCCTGGAGGTGTTCAAGGCCAGGTTGGTTGAGGCCTTGGGTGACAAGGTTTAGTGTGTGGTGTCCCTGGCCATCGCAAGGGGGTTGTAACTAGATGATCTTAAGGTTCTTTCCAACCCTAACTATTCTGTGATTCTATGATCTAGGTTGTTATGTATGAACTGGCAGTAGTTGTAAATATGTGAATAGGGCTGCAATCTTTATGCAAGACTTGTAAGGACAGCTGATCAAGAAGGCTCTTTGATGTGAATAGGTAGTTATCTGTATGACCATAGCCTTTCTCTTCCTTTAGCCCAAGTAGAAGGTATGCACATAAAACCACTAAGACTGCCACTGAAGGCAAAAGGGCAGATACTTACTGGGAATCCAAGTGACTAATCCAGCCAAGCAATCTCAGCCAGGGTAGAGAAAACTGACCTCCAGCCTTATGCTTTTTCCTCCCAGGCAACGGAATAGAATCCCTCTATTACTATTCCCAGGCAGACATAGTCTAAAGGGTTAGGAGAACACTAGATATTTATGCCTGTCTTTGTCTTTGTAAAATATTCTTGAGCTTCAGGTTTATTGGTTTTAAAGACAATGTAAGTTATAACATTTACAAAATATATTATTGTATCACAACATCCTCAAATTACTTTTTATTTAATATAAGGAAATAACTGGTTTCTCAAATTATCCCCTCTGTACCAACCTGCGGTGCAGACCTTCAAATTCATATTTTTTCTGTCCATTGTCCCAGCTGCTAGCTTGAAATATCTGATTTGCACAAGCAATGGGGAGAAAACTTCCCTTATGTCTTATATATTTGCTTCATGTTTACCATTAAAGTTACGCAAAAAAAGTAAAGAAATAAAGCACTTAACATTAATGCTTGTTCTTCTGATCTTGCCAGCAAATTTAGATGCTAAATCAAAATAAGGCTGAAATAGAAGCAGCAGTTCAGTTTATGAAGACTGGATAAGTACAGTATATGAATTCTTACGAATTTTGGCCATAATATATACTATGAATATTGTTGATTCAATGAAAACTCTGCTGTCATGAAAAATGATCTTAGAGACGACTACTCATCCAAAAGTTCACCCAAAAGAAAAACTTAAAAAAGGCATTTGAACTAACAGTGCCTGATATCACTTTACAATTAATATTGTGTTAAATTCAAAGCTTCCATGGTCTCTGAGATTGACTGAAATTTCCTGAGAGACTGCTTCTCACTGCGTGGTCATAAGCATTTGCACAGCTGCTAAAGGTTTTTGGCAGCTGCCCACAGCTATGGAAAAACATCTGGAGTAAATCTAAATGACCATAAATTTCAGTACCTTCAGACCAAAACAGTGAAATTTACATCTCTCACCTGAAAGTATCAAAAGCAAAAAATAAGCCAATCAGTTCCTGCTGTCAGGAGGGATGAAAAGAGAAAACCAGAACTTTTTTATCTTCTCTTGAGCAGATATGTAAGATGCTTTAATACTGTGATAAAAGGACAGAATACAAACTTAGACAACTAAAGGCTAATCTGGGAAATACAAGGAAAGCCAAAGGAGCTAATTCAGTTCCAGGGATTCAGAAAATAAAACCTCACTTGACTGAACTCTTAATGACAAAATTGGGAATTTGCACCTTCTTTTACAGACCATCTTTATTCACAATATACAGCATGTTTTCTTGAGGAGAGCCCTGTCTCTTAAAAAAATAGTACTAGATAATTATCACACTTTCAATTGCACAGATAAATAAGCTCAATAAACAGTGGTATGGTTTGCTGTTCAGCTTGGGGTTGAATAGCTGAAAATTTGGGAGATAATTAAAATTTTAATTTCTAAAGGGAATTTGAATCCCATATCTATGAAATATATAGTTTTATATATTTCATGAGACTTTTCTGATGAGGCTGACATTATATTGAGGTAAGTAGCTCAAGAGAGGATGCCTTCAACAAGTGAGGGGCGGGAAGCTCAGCGTCCAGGAGCCTCTATTCAGAGCAGCAAGAGCCACCGAAGGAGCCTCAAGTCTTCAACAGGACTTGCCCAAGAGCCGGCAGCTCAGCTGACGTGAGCAGCTGACTCACAGGGGGCAGTGCCAGGAGGGGCAGCACCAGCCCTGGCTGGATAAAAACCCACCCCAGGGACCATGAGCGACCAGGAGGGTGGCGTGTCAGTTCAGGCAGGATGGTGATAATTTGCCTTATGACTAGGGCCGAGTCTGGGAACTCTGCTCTTACTGCCCTGGCAGTGGCCAGCTTAGGCACCCAGACAGAGCTGATGAGAGGGGAGGCTGCAGCAGAGAGCTTGGAGTGTAGAGAGCGCCTGCACTGGTCTCCTGAGGCGAGGGTGCACAATGGGCAGGGCTGCACTTGGTGTGCCTTGGTGGAGGTCCTCCTGCAGCAGGTGGCTGAGCTGTGGGGTGCTGTCAATAGGCTGCAAGATGTCAGGGAAGCTGAGAGGAAGCAGGACTGCTTGCTCCAGGCCCAAACTGTGCAGGGGCCTCAAGAGTCCATGGTACCTCATGGAGGAAAGAAGGAGGAAGCTGGGAAATAGTAACAAAAAAAAAAAAAAAAAAAAAAGGAAAAAGAAGACAATTAAAAGCAAGGGGCTTCCTCCTAAACCTGATGTTGTCACCCAGAACTGCTTTGCCGTTCTGCAAGAGGCTAACGAGGAAACACACCCCTCACAACATGAACAACCATCTAATGCACTGGTAAAGAAGCTCACTACTGGTGCTGCCAGGAAAAAGTAGTAGAGGACTCTACTCTGAGAGGCACAGAGGCACCCATCTGTCACCCTGACCCAGTCTCAAGGGAGGTGTGTTACTTACCAGGGTCTTGAATCAGGGATGTTGTAGAGAGGCTGCCTGGTCTAATAAGTCCCACTGACTATTACCGAATTCTAGTCGTTCATGTGGGTGTTAGTGATATAGATAGCAGTAGCCTGGAGAATATTAAGGACTACAGAGCCCTGGGAGAGGTGGTTAGGGGCTCTGGAGCTCAGATAGTCTTTTCATCAATTCTCCAGGATAAAGGGGAGGACCTTAAAAAGACTAGGTGGATTTGGCCCATTTACTCCATGCAGCATCAGTTGCTTGATGTGTAGAGGAGATCCTGCCTTTGAACATCCAGCCCACCACGGGCAACCGGGGTGCCAGGAGGAGCTGTGCTTCAGTGCCAATCACCTCCGAAGCAGCTCGAACCCCTTCATAGGCTGCCAGTATCTCTTTCTCAGTTGGGGTATAGCTGGCCTCAGATCCTTTGTATCCCTGACTTCAAAAGCTGAGGGGTTGACCTCGAGTCTCCCCTGGAGCTTTCTGCCAGAGGCTCCAGGTGGGACCATTCTCCCCAGCTGTGGTGTACAGTACATTTTTTACATCTGGCCCAGTTCGGACTGGTCCAAGGGCCACTGCATGAACTATCTCACGTTTAATTTGCTCAAAGGCTTGTTGTTGCTCAGGGCCCCATTTAAAATCATTCTTCTTCCAGGTCACATGATAGAGAGGGCTTACAATCGAACTGTAATTTGGGATGTGCATTCTCCAGAACCCCACAGCACCCAAGAAAGCTTGTGTTTCTTTCTTATTAGTTGGTGGAGACATTGCTGTTATCTTGTTGTTCACATCTGTGGGCATCTGGCGACGTCCATCTTGCCATTTTATTCCCAAAAAATTGAATCTCCTGTGCAGGTCCCTTGACCTTACTCCGTTTTATGGCAAAACCAGCTTTCAGCAGGATTTGGATTATTTTCCTCCCTTTCTCAAAGACTTCTTCCACTGTATTTCCCCACGCAATAATGTCATCAATGTATTGCAGGTGTTCTGGAGCTTGCCCATGTTCCAGTGCAGTCTGGATCAGTCCGTGGCAGATGGTAGGGCTGTGTTTCCACCCCTGGGGCAGTCAATTCCAAGTGTACTGGACGCCCCTCCAAGTAAAAGCAAACTGTGGCCTGCACTCTGCTGCCAAAGGAATTGAGAAGAATGCATTGGCAATATCAGTCGTGATATACCACTTGGCTGCCTTTGACTCCAGTTCATACTGAAGTTCTAGCATGTGCAGTATGGCAGCACTCAATGGTGGTGTGACTTCATTCAGGCCACGATAGTCTACTGTTAGTCTCCACTCTCCGTTAGACTTTCTCACTGGTCATATGGGGCTATTAAAGGATGAGCGGGTCCTGCTGATCACCCCCTGACTCTCCAGTCTACGGATCAGCTTATGGATGGGAATCAGGGAGTCTCGGTTGGTGCGATACTGCCGCCAGTGTACTGTTGTGGTCACGATTGGCACTTGTTGTTCTTCGACCTTCAGCAACCCCACAACAGAAGGATCCTCTGAGAGACCAGGCAAGGTGGACAGCTGCTCATTTTCCTCAGTCTCCAAAGCAGCAATACCAAAAGCCCATTGGTACCCTTTTGGGTCTTTGAAGTACTCTCTCCTGAGGTAGTCTATGCTGAGGATGCATGGAGCCTCTGGACCAGTCACAATGGGGTGTTTTTGCCATTTCCTCCCAGTCAGGCTGATTTCAGCCTCCAACTCTTGGGATCCTCCTGTCACTCCAGAAATATAGATGGGTTCTACCCCTTGACAGCTTGATGCCATCAGGGTACACTGTGCACTGGTATCTGCTAGAGCTTCATACTTTTGTGGGACTGATGTGCTAGGCCATCTGATCCACACAGTCCAGTAAATTCGATTGTCCCCTACCTCCACCTGGTGGAGGCAGGGCCCCTCTAATTGTCATCACAACGTTGGACACTTAAGTCGTGTTGAAAGGGATTATTCTTCGTTATCACAGGAGCTGGAGTAAAATCAGCTTTTCCGCTCCATCTGGGAACCTGCTCACCAGAGACTGAAGCCACAGCTCTCATGGGATGATCAGCCTTGACCCTCGTTCCTATTTTCAATTCACGCACCCATTCCTCCAAAGCTGAAGTAGGTTTTCCATCCCACTTCGTCATGTCTTCTCCATGATCCCGCAGGTAAAACCATAGGGTGGCCCGTGGCGTTTGCCTTCTACGTCTTCTCTTTTGAACGATATGACACCTTTTGTTAATAGCTGAGACGTGTTGGTACACGTGAGGAGCTGGATAAATCAGATAGATCGTCCCTCAATTGTTTGACATCCTGGGACAGTTTTTCCACAGCTGAGATGATGGAAGGGGTGAGAGTGTCTTCGAACTCTCGGAGTTTATGAATCATTTCATCCACTGTTAGTGGTACTACGTCATTCCAGGTTACTGTTGCCAATGAATGGGCATATGATAAGGGTGCATTCTGTGTAAGTTTTCGCGACATGGGTCATGTACATTCGACTTCATCTGGGTCTATGGGTATATCCCTGTTATTCAGTTTGATGTGATAGATCATCTCTACGATGGCCAATTCCCTCATAGACTGAATGCCTTTGTCTAAAGTAGTCCACTTGGCTAAACGACTCATAACATTGTCCTTGTATGGAAACCTTTCTTTCACAGCTGCCAAGAGCCGCCTCCAAAGACTGAGGGACTTTTTCTCTCTTGCAATTGCTTTGTCAATTCCCCCTTCTTTAGCAAGTGATCCCAGCTGCTTGGCCTCTGTACCTTCTAGTTCGTGACCATCGGCCCCGTTGTCCCAACATCGGAGCAACCAGGTGATGATATGCTCCCCGGTTGACGGGTAAAATCTTTTTGCATATTCCGTAGCTCAGTTGAGGTCCGAGGTCAAGAAGTCACCTCTTCTTCTTCATCATGTGATGATGACTCCTGATCAGTTGCTGTCCTGAGTGGTGAGTACACTGTTTCTTCATCTTGCTTCACCCTTCTTGCCTCTTTTTTGCTTTTTCTCTTGCATACATGAGCAATCGATATTGGTACAAATTGGTCCTCTGGTTCAGCTGCAGTGATTATCACTGTGGTTTGAGTAGCAACTGTACTTGTTGCTGGGGGTAGTGTAGGTGCTGTGCTTGGAGCTGGGATAGCGTCGCTGTCTGTTGCAGTTGAAGTTTGAGTAGCTACTGAACTTGTCGCTGGGGGTGGTGTAGCTGCTGTGCTTGGAGATGGAGTAGCTGCGCTGCCTGTTGCTTTGTTCTCAGATCCAGGGACATTTTTTTTCCTTTTGAAGGTGCTGGATAGTGTTGAACAAGGCCCTGTAAGCATAGGCCAAGCCCAACACATTGACATGATTTGTCCATCTCTGGTATGGCCAGAATGACAACACAACTCATTTAAGTGTTTTACTAATTCTTCTGGATTTTGCACTTGTTCGGTGGCGAAATTCCAAAGCACTGGAGGGGCCCACTGACCTAGATACTTGCTCATACTATCCCACACACCCTGCCACTCATGGCTGTCCAGCCTCGGGGAAAATCTCTCGGTCCCCCTATATTGTCGTCTAACCCCAGAAAAGATCCAAACCTGACTCTGCTTAACTCTTGAGATCCCACGTAATGGTTGTGGACAAAACACACTCTGTATGCGTGCCAACATGGTGACCCCCATCAAAATCAGTAAACAGGTCTCAACAGTATTAAAAGGCCATTCAAAAACTTCAATACTCTCAAACGATGCTGTAAATGGTCTCGGAGGGGCACTGGGAGGGTAAGAGAATGTCTCCTTCGTAGGTTGACCACCCAGGAAGGAGAAAAAAGATGTGTAATTGCTAAGCACTTCTATTATATACTTCCCAAAGTGTAAAGGTGGTGACCACACTGGGAACATAAGCCAGATCAGTTTCATGATCAATGATTCTATTGTATTACAAGTCATTACCATAAAATACAATGAGACAATAACCTTAGCCCAAGCCCCACACTTGGAAAACGCTAACACAGCAAATACCGGCTCTGAGTAAGCTATGGCATATTGAAATTGTGAGATCAAAACCAACAACTTTGAGAGCCAATAAATCAGCATTGTGACGAGTGACTATTAATCCAAAACACTGAATGCTTATCACAAATACGATTAGACACACTCCGGTCAGATCTGTCGTTATCTCAACCCTTCGTGCCCCACGTTGGGTGTCAAAAAGAACTGTCGTGGTTTAAGCCAGTCGGCAAGTCAGCCAAGCAGCTTCTACTCCCTCCCCCCCACCCCCCAGAGGGATGGGGAGGAGAATCGAAAGAATGTAACTCCCACGGGTTGAGATAAAAACAGTCCAGTAACTAAGGTATAACACAAATCACTACTGCTGCCACCAATAATAATAACGATAAGAGAAATAACAAGGGAAGAGAATATGATACCACCTGCTGAAAATGAGCCCGACAGAGAAGAAAGTGTGCCCTTCCGGGGTAGCTCCCAGTTACATCCCTGGGCATGGCGTGCTGTGGTATGGAATACCTCTTTGGCTAGTTTGGGTCAGGTGTCCTGTCCCTGCTTCCTCCCGGCTTCTCCTCCTCCCTGGCAGAGCATGAGACTCACAAAGTCCTTGCTCAGGGTAAACATTCTGACCAGCAATTGAAAACATCGGTGTTATCAGCGCTGTTCCCAGGCCGAAAGTCAAAACCACAGCGCTGCACCAGCTACTAAGAAGGAGGAAAACTGACTGCTGCTGCTGAAACCATGACAGCAGGTTAATAAATGGTTAGAAGTGTGGTGCCATAGTCAGGGGTTTGGGTATTTAGAATATGGGACTCTATTTGGGAGGCCAGGTCTACTGCGGGCTGATGGAGCTGGTGCGGCAAAAAAGGGGGAAGAGCTATTTTGGTAGGAGGCTTGCCAGGCTGGTCAAGAAAGCTTTAACCTAGATGTGTTGGAGGAGGGGGGCATCATTCCATCCCAGTCACCAGTCATCATCCCAGTCATCAGCACTCCCAGTCAGTTGCCATAACCTATAATAAATACTCAGAGCAATGTAGAGATATTTCATCTGCTCCAGTCAATGAGCTGGCTTCATTTGGAGCTCGGTTCAGATGCTTCAATACAAACGCCCAACCTTAAACCTTAAAAAAGCTAGGAGGATTGGCCAAGTTAATAAATGGTTAAAAGGGTGGTGTCATAGTCAGGGGTTTGGGTGTGTTGAACACGGGACCCAAGTTAGTAGGCCAGGTCTACTGGGGGCTGGTGGAGCTGATCTGACAAAGAAGAGGAAGAGCAGTTTTGGTAGGAGGCTTGCCAGGCTGGTCAAGGTTTCTTTAAACTAAATATGTTGGGGGAGGGGGGCATCATTCCATCCCATCACACCCAGTCAGTTGTCAGCACCTACAATAAATGCTCGGAGCGATGCAGAGATATTCCAGCTGCTCCAGCCAATGAGCCGGCTTCCTTTGGAGCTCAGATCAGATGCCTCTATACAAATGCCTATAGCATGGGGAACAAACAAGAGGAATTAGAGATGTGTGCATGACTACGGGAGTATGATATAGTAGGCATCACAGAAACATGGTGGGATGGCTCCTACGACTGGAGTGTTGGAATGGAAGGTTACAGGCTCTTTAGAAAAGACAGGCCCGGCAGACAGGGAGAGGGAGTTGCTAGTTATGTTAGGGATAGGCTGGAGAGTATGGAACTCTGTCTGGAGACAGGTGAGCAGTCAACAGAGTTTGTGGGTCAGGGTTAAAGGGAGAACAGCAATGGGGGACATTACTGTGGGGATCTGTTACAGACCACCTGATCAAGAGGAATCTGTGGATGAAGTGCTCTATAGGCAAATAGGAGCAGCCTCACTCTCACAGGCCCTTGTTCCCATGGGGGACTTCGACCACCCATAAATCCATGGGTCCAGATGGGATGCACTCGCGGATGCTGAGGGAACTGGCGGAAGTCATTGCTAGACCACTCTCCATCATCTTTACCAAGTCTTGGGAAATGGGAGAGGTGTCTGAGGACTGGTGGAAAGCAAATGTCACTCCAGTCTTCAAAAAGGGCAAGAAGGAGGACCCGGGTAACTATAGACCGGTCAGCCTCACCTCCATCCCTGGGAAAGTGATGGAACACCTTATCCTTGATGCCGTCTTAAGGCACATCAAGGATAAGAGGGTTATGAGGGGCAGTCAACACGGCTTTACCAAGGGGAAGTCATGCTTGACCAACCTCATAGCCTTTTATGAGGAAATAACACGGTGGATGGATGATGGCAGAGCGGTGGATGTGGTCTACCTTGACTTCAGCAAAGCATTTGACACAGTCTCCCACAGCATCCTCATAGCTAAATTGAGGAAGTGTGGTCTGGATGATCAGGTAGTGAGGTGGACTGCAAACTGGCTGAAGGAGAGAAGCCAGAGAGTTGTAGTCTATGGGGTGGAGTCTAGTTGGAGGCCTGTATCTAGTGGAGTGCCTCAAGGGTCAGTATTGGGACCAGTATTATTTAATATATTCATCAATGATTTAGATGAGGGAATTGAGTGTACTATCAGCAAGTTTGCTGATGACACTAAGCTGGGAGGAGTGGTTGACACGCCAGAAGGCTGTGCTGCCATCCAGCGAGACCTGGACAGGCTGGAGGGTTGGGCAGGGAGTAACTTGATGAAATATAACAAGGGAAAGTGTAGAGTCCTGCATCTGGGCAGGAACAACCCCACATTCCAATATAGGTTGGGGAACGACCTGTTAGAGAGTAGTGTAGGGGAGAGGGACCTGGGGGTCCTAGTGGTCAGCAGGATGACCATGAGCCAACACTGTGCCCTTGTGGCCAAGAAGGCCAATGGCATCCTGGGGTGTATTAGAAGGGGGTGGTCAGTAGGTCGAGAGAGGTCCTCCTTCCCCTCTACTCTGCCCTGGTGAGACCGCATCTGGAATATTGTGTCCAGTTCTGGGCCCCTCAGTTCAAGAAGGACAGGGACCTGCTGGAGAGAGTCCAGCGCAGGGCAACTAAGATGATTAAGGGAGTGGAGCATTTCCCTTATGAGGAAAGGCTGAGGGAGCTGGGTCTCTATAGTTTGGAGAAGAGGAGACTGCGGGGGGACCTTATTAGTGTCTATAAATATATAAAGGGGGAGTGTCACGAGGATGGAGCCAGGCTCTTCTCGGTGACAACCAATGGTAAGACGAGGGGTAATGAGCTCAACCTGGAACACAAGAGGTTCCACTTAAACTTGAGAAGAAACTTCTTCTCAGTGAGGGTGACGGAACACTGGAACAGGCTGCCCAGGGGGGTTGTGGAGTCTCCTTCTCTGGAGAAATTCAAAACCCACCTGGACACATTCCTGTGTAACCTCATCTAGGTGTTCCTGCTCCGGAAGGGGGATTGGACTAGATGATCTTTTGAGGTCCCTTCCAATCTCTAACATACTGTGATACTCTGATACCCTGATATCTGTTGGAGGGACGGTATGGCCCGGCACACGCAATCCAGAAGGTTCCTCAACTGTGTGGAAGACAACTCCCTTCTGCAAGTAATAGAGGAGCCGACAAGGAGAGGTGCCATGCTTGACCTCGTGCTCACCAACAGGGAAGGGCTGATTGGAAATGTGACACTCCAGGGCAGCCTGGGTTGTAGCGATCATAAGATGGTCAACTTTGAGATCCTCAGGACAGTAAGGTGCAGTAAGCTCACTGCCCTGGACTTCAAGAGAGCAGACTTTGGCCTCTTCAGGAAACTGTTTGGTAAGGCTCCATGAGATATTGCTTAGAGGGCAGAGGGGAGCTCAAGACTGTTCGTTGTTATTGAAGGATCACCTGCTCCAAGCTCAGGAGTGTTGCATCCCAACTAGAAGGAAGTGCAACAGGAGGGCCAGGAGACCTCCTTGGATGGATAAGGAGCTGCTCAGGAAACTTCAAGGGAAAAAAGAGGCTTATAAAAGGAGGAACCAAGGACAGTCAGCCAGGGAAAAATACAAAGATGTTGCTCGGGAAGCTAGGGACCAGGTCAGGAAAGCTAAGGCCCAGTTAGAATTAAACTTGGCTGGGGATGTTAAAGATAACAGGAAGGGATTCTATAGGTACATTGAAAATAAAAGACAGACTAGGCACAACCTGGGCCCTCTCCGGAAGCTATCAGGAGAATTGGCTACCCTGGATTTGGAGAAGCCTGAGGTTCTTCATGACTTCTTTGCCTCGGTCTTCTCTGGCAAATGCTCTGAACACACCATGCAAGACTTGGAAGGCAGGCACAGGGACGGTAAGAATGAAGACCCTAGGCCCACCATAGGAGATAATCTGGTTTGAGAACATCTTAAGAACCTGAAAGTGCACAAGTCCATGGAACCTGATGAAAGCCATCTGTGGGTCATAGAATTATAGAATAGTTAGGGTTGGAAAGGACCTTAAGATTATCTAGTTCCAACACCCCTGCCATGGGCAGGGACACCTCACACTAAACCATGCCACCCAAGGCTCTGTCCAACCTGGCCTTGAACGCTGCCAGGGATGGAGAATTCACAGCTCACCTGGACAACTCATTCCAGTGCCTCACCACCCTAACAGTAAACAATTTCTTCCTTATATCCAATCTAAACTTCCCATGTTTAAGTTTGAACCCGTTACCCCTTGTCCTGTCACTACAGTCCCTAATGAATAGTCCAACCCCAGCATCCTTGTAGGCCCCCTTCAGATACTGGAAGACTGCTAGGAGGTCTCCACGCAGCCTTCTCTTCTCCAGGCTGAACAGCCCCAACTTTCTCAGCCTGTCTCCATATGGGAGGTGCTCCAGTCCCTTGATCATCCTCGTGGCCCTCCTCTGGACTTGTTCTAACACTTCCATGTCCTTTTTATGTTGAGGACACCAGAACTGCACACAATATTCCAAGTGAGGTCTCCCGAGAGCAGAGTAGAGGGGCAGGATCACCTTCTTCAACCTGCTGGTCTCGCTCCTTTTGGTGCAGCCCAGGATACGGTTGTCTTTCTGGGCTGCGAGCGCATGTTGCCAGCTCATGTTCATTTTCTCATTGACTAATACCCTCAAGTCCTTTTCCACAGAGTTGCTCTGAATCTCTTTCCTGAAGGAACTGGTGAATGGAGTTGCTAAGCCATTGTTCATCATATTTGAATAATCATGGCAGTCAGATGAAGTTGCCAATGACTAGAAAAACGGTATTATAACCCCCATTCTCAAAGAGGAGAAAATAGATGACCCAAGGAACTACAGACTGGTCAGTCTCACCTCCGTGCCTGGCAAAATCTTGGAGCAGATTCTCCTGGAAGGCATGCTAAGGTACAGGAAAAACAACAAGGTGCTTGGTGACAGCCAGCATGGCTTCACTAAGGGGAAATCCTGACTGACCAATCTGGTGGCCTTCTATGATGGGGCTACGGAACTGATGGACAGGGGTCAAGCATTTGACATCATCTACCTGGACTTGTGCAAAGTGTTTGATACTGTCCCGCACGACATCTTTGTCTCTAAATTGGAGAAACATTAATTCGATAGATGGACCATGTGGTGGATAAAGAACTGGCTGGATGGCCACATGCAAAGAGTTGTGATCAATGGCTCAATGTCCAGCTGGAGACCAGTAATGAGTGGTGTCCCTCAGCGACCTGTGTTGGGACTGGTCTTGTTCAACATCTTTGTTGGTGACATGGACAGTGGGATTGAGTGCTCCCTCAGCAAGTTTGCCGATGACACCAAGCTGAGTGGTTCAGTCCCCAGTCTAGAAGGCCATTGACATGCTTGTAAGGTGGCCTTATGAAGTTTAACCATGCCAAGTGCAAGGTCTTACACCTGGGTCTGAGCAATTCCAGGCACTGCTACAGGTTGAGCAAAGAAGAGATTCAGAGCAGCCCTGTGGAGAAGGACTTGGGGGTGCTGGTCGATGAGAAAATGAGCATGAGCTGGCACTGTGCGCTCGCAGCCCAGAAATCCACCCGTATCCTGGGCTGCATCAAGAGGAGTGTGACCAGCAGGTCAATGGGAGGTGATCCTGCCCCTCTACTCTGCTCTTGTGAGACCTCACTTGGAGTATTGTGTACAGTTTCTCAACATAAAAAGGACATGGAACTGTTGGAACAAGTCCAGAGGAGGGCCATGAGGATGATCAGAGGGCTGGAGCACCTCTCATATGAAGACAGGCTGAGAAAGTTGGGGCTGTTCAGCCTGGAGAAAAGAAGGCTGTGTGGAGACCTCATAGCAGCCTTCCAGTATCTGAAGGGGGTCTATAAGGATGGTGCGTGGGGCCTCTTCATTAGGGACTGTAGTGATAGGACAAGGGATAATGGGCTCAAACAGGGGAAGTTTAGATTGGATATAAGGAGGAAGTTCTTTGCTGTGAGGGTGGTGAGGAACTGGAATGCGTTGCCCAAGGAAGTTGTGAATTCTCCATCCGTGGCGCTGTTCAAGGCCAAGTTGGTCAGAGCCTTGGGTGACATGGTTTAGTGTGAGGTGTCCCCTCCCATGGCACTCGGTTTGGAACTTGATGATCTCAAGGTCCTTTCCAGCCTCTCTATTCTATGATTCTATACTATTGTTTAAAATGGGCCTTGTAAGGTGAAACTGAGATGTTGAGAATGAGAGGGAATGTATAATTTATAAACTCTACTTAATAAAGCATATGTTAAGTACAGTTCTGTGTGGAAAAGTCCTTTAAGGTTATTTATAGTTTGATTTATTATATTAGAGTTCTTCTTAATAATAGAGTTATCTTACCACTGTAATTGAGCCTATCAGTCAAGATTACAGAGAACATTTTACATGTCTGAAGGAAGATGGCAAGGCTGAGCTATGAATCTGCAGCAAGTACCAAAGTTAGGAAGACAATCAATACTATTGAACCACAGTATTTTCTGAACTTAGATTTTCCAAATCATTTTAGTCTGGTGATATGTTTTATGTTTGTATAAATCAGAATTGCAAGTCAGACCTGAGTGACCAGCTACCTCCTTTAATTGGAGCTTTTAGTATGGATTTCAAAAACAACATATTGAGTCAGACAAAAGAAGATGACAGGAAGAACCCAGTACTCACAAGCAACTACAGCTAAAGAGTTGATATCTGAAGAACAATCACTCTGCATAAATGATCACTTTGTTATTCAGAGTGATTCAAAGAATGACATCATACAACCTGCTGAACTGTAGCAGAATTGTTTTCAGCCAGGCCCTGAGATAGCTTTTCTTAGCTCCCAACAAGCTTAGGCTACAGTAGATGCCATGCTTCAGAATTTATTTCTTTGCCAAAGGTTTTTATCTCTGTACAGAAGTACCAAGCACCTCCATTATCTCAACTTCCACAGAAACTGTTTTAGAGTTAGGAAGTTGAGGCACAAAGGACTTAATATTCAGATTTTCAAAGGTATTTAGTCCCTAACTAATTTAATCCCTAGAAATAAGACTGCAGTATCTTCATATATGTGTCTAAATAGTTCCTACAAACTTACAAGCAAAGTTTCTTACAGACCAGACTTAATGTTGGCATTTAAGGATTGTACTTAGCCATGATGAAATATTTGCTCACAAGTAAAATCAATAAACTATTAGAAAAAATGAAGGAGAGGTGGAGTGCAGATAAAAGGGAAAGGTAAACTTCCGTGGAAGAAAGAGATAAACAGGACATATGTTCTTGTTCCAGAACTTTGTTCTGGAGCAGTATAATAAACTCTAAAGTACTGTAATGAAAAAAAATGAGAAAGAAGTGAGATGGAGAAATGTGAAAAGTAGTCCACAACATGGCTTAGATTTTGGAGAACATAGGAGAAGAGTTGAAGTTTCCAGGAAACCCACTGCAGGATTTCCTCTTCTAGTTCTTTTGCTTGGAAGTAAGTATTCAGGTAATGTCATGTCAGAAGGTGGTACAATGCTGTAAGAACAACACAAAAACTGAACACAGTATAAATAATAAGTGATTGATTGACTGATTGATTGTATACGAAAAGGTGAGGGGGCTCTTGGTTTTGTGGGATTGGAGTGGTTTTGTGGAGTGAGTGTTTTTTCATTGTTTTCTTATGAAATTAATGATTTTTTTAGCAAGAATGACTACAAGGAATTCTGGATGTAGTCTTCATTGGTTTGTCAATTGCATGGAAAAATTCCATTTTCATAGAATCATATTATTTTTCTTCTGCATTGCTTTAAGCTAGTTAAGTACATATAATTTTATTCCAATAGAATCTCAATCCAGATCTCTCTTTCTCATATTGTTTCAGTAAGGTCAGCTACAGGAATTAGACAGATGATCATAGAACAAGTGTGTTTCCACTATGTGAGGTAAAGTGACTCTTGAAACTTTTAGCAAAGCATAGCAGGATCTACAATTAACAGAAATAGCTAGGGGGTTTGGTTACATACGTTTTTGTAGCAAAAGAATGATACCTGTAAAACTGTGGAAATCATACGAGTAACTTCAAAAAAGAGACAGTAGAAACCAGAATAACAACTGAAGGTGTGAATCTTTTGCCTTCCTGTGTTACTGTTCTCACCTCTGAAGGTGTCATTGCTTATGCTACTGATGACATAAGCGACCCTTTGCTTTTTTTATTGATCCCAAGAAAAAGTCTTCTGTAGGAAAACGAAATTAGAGCTTTGCGATGTATGGAGATATCCATCTTTATAAAGACAAAGAGAGTTTAACATCTTTTCCTTTTAAAGGCATATGGAGCAGATGCATAGCAGGAAACCTCAATAGCATTAGCAAAAAAAATAAACTCTGATGGCCTAGGATTTATGACATAATCAGGAGAACCTATCACTAGTGACTCCTTCCCCACAAGACAATTTCTTCTTCATGTATGATTCAGGCCCTTTACTACCTTTTTTCTCATGCTTATGTTTCATTTTATCTCTCAACAGAAATAACAGGTTGCTTGCTGATTTGAGTGTATTGAGCTACATAACTTCTTCCACGTTGTCTTTGTGAAACAAGTGTGCTTCTTGACTTGATCCAAAAAAACCCAAGAATCCTTACCTTCTGTATACCTCTTCATCATTCTGCCTTTTTATATTATCAAATTTGTTAGTGGATGTGTTTAAGACGTTTAGTTATTGTGTGCTTACAATTTACCCAGGGGAATGAATCATGCACCATCTTCATTACGCTCCTTCATATTTGTTTTGTGTGTATTTTCCCTTTGACTAGATGTCAGTACTGCTACTGAAATTAAAGTAATGAATAGATATTTATGCAAAAGACTTCAGGATGTATGAACAATACTGCATCCTTTTGTACAAGCACTTAGCAAAATAAAATTACTTAAAAGTCTATGTTATATAACTTGTCTTTAAGACTCTTTTCCTTAAGGCCTGAATTGTGCTTTCCCTTCAGAAGGTAACAGGATCAACTGAAATAAAACATTGTATTCTGTTTCAGAGGACTGAGCATCTGCCATTTCCTGCAAAACAGAATTTCTTTTCAATCTTTTTTTTTGAACAATTTATGGATGGAAAAAGGCTACATGAAGGGTTTATGTTGACCAATCGGTTTTATAATTATAGACTATTTTAAGGCCTGGAGACCAGAAATAGTGTTCTGTGGCCCAGAATGGAGAAAAAGTGTACTATAAAAGTGCTATTGCACAAGGAATGTATATCTGGTCCTTCCTTATCTCTTTTTCTCAGAAATATCAGTTTGTTTCTTTTTTTTTTTAGTTTTTGAAATCTGACAGTCTTTACTTCCTGAAATATTGGAGTGCCTGCATCATCTTATTAATATTTTTTATGTGGTCTACATGGATACATAGATACATATATATATATAATTGTTGCATTATGTTCCTGTATACATCTCAGCCTCACCTCACAAAAGTCAGACATCAAGCTTCAGACCAGTTCCTATAATTAAAGCTTTCAGATACTTTTGGCAGTATTGATACTGTTATCTAGAGAATATCATATAATAGTAGTTGAACACAACATTCAGAAAATTTTAGTTTTGTTATGCATCTAATAACCAATATTTCTAAATAAATTCAACAGGTGAAAGTATTCAGTAAATAGCAGAACTAACAAAATATAAATGTGCTATATGCAGTATCTACGATTGTTTAGTTTCTGAAATCATTGAAAGAATCAATACACGTACTTGATGCTTTCTTTCTCACTAATAAAGACCCGTCGTACAAGTCCTGGTACTCCTATCCAACATTCTTTTCTATTCTGGGAAATTACATTTTGTCTACTTAACCTCTCCTTTACATTTAATTGAATGAATCATCAAACTGCATGTAATATTCCTGTAAGCAATTAAAACATTACTATTCTTCCACACAGTGAAATAATTTCAGAGAAATGCTTACAAATTCTTGTGAAAAAATTTAATTTAAGATGTTATCCAATAAACCAGTAGTAAAAGTAATTTAAAATTTGTAAGAAAACAAATTTGCATTAGCGTCACTTTTTGATTGTAGTTCTACTCCAGGTTAAGGGATCACTCATTATTTTATTCCTTGTAATTTACTGATTTCCCTTAATAACATTCCTACTACTTAATACTGAATGCATGGTTTAAACGAACTATTTGGGAATTAAGTTATGACTTCCCAGGTCTTATCTAAATCTTATTGAAACTGAAATATGTGGATGAAACCCATATGAAAAATATTTGAGGAAGTGAGCGTCAAATTTTTCATTTTCTTCCGGAGGCTCACACAGATTCACTTAATTAGAAAAGCTTTTCTTTTAGATTTTCTGAAAAATATACTCTAATCATTATAGCAGTTTTTAATTGTAGGCAGAGATTTTAAATTGTTTGTTATTATAAATAACTATCTAAAGGTACAATGAAAAGGGAATAAAAGAAATGCTTTTTTTACCTAATTCTGTCAAAAGGTATTTTTAATATGTATCTATTTAGATGTGTCTTCTGAAATAGAACAGAAGGTTCATTTACTTTGATTCATGTTATGACATTGTTTTTTTGTAGTTTCATGCAGTTTTCATTAAGATGAATAGATAGTTGATTCCTGACGGAAAATTTAGACATGTTGGACAAATTTAGCTGAACATATTCATCATCTGGCAGTGAAGTGGCTAGCTGCATTAGCATTTAATATAGGTGTAATTAAACTTCAACGTTAACACTTTAAAGTTGACACCTCATTAAAATCAGTGGACACCATTTACACCTCTTTCCCTAATTTTGCAGTATTTTGGGCTGCTGACTGAATGAATGATATACATTGAAGAGTCTGGTTTTAAATACAAACAGCTAGAAAATAACATCTGGAAGCCACTGAGCAAATTCTTGAGGTCCATCATTTCTCAGCTTTTTTCCGCATTTATGGCACTGTCTTACACTGGTTACAAGAAGTTGTGTTTATCCACTAAATTTCGAAGGTTTTAGTTTGTTTGGGTCTTTTCTGGTTTTGACTTAGGTTGATTTTTAACCTGCAGCAAAGGTGAACACAGTGGGGAAGGAAGAAGAGAAAAAATCTTAATATGAAGTTGTCTAACTGGTAGGTCTTACATCCTAAACACAAGCCTTTCCTTTCAACTTTTTTTAACTTGAAATGTTTGATTATCAGCTTTTGGATAAGTATGAATAATCATAGACTTATAGAATCATAGAATACTTAGGGTTGGAAAAGACTTTAAGATCACCAAGTTACAACTTCTCTGCCATGGGCAGTGACATCTTGCACTAAAACATGTCACCCAAGGTTCTGTCCGTCCCGGCTTTGAACACTACCAGGGATGAAGCATTCACAACTTCCTTGGGCAACCCATTCCAGTGCCTCACCACCCTCACAGTAAAGAACTTCTTCCTTATATCTAATCTAAACTTATCTTTTAATAACATGAATTTCCTGCTGCATGAGGTTATTTGGAGACTGTCACGGCCACTTACAGATGGATGTATATTTCTCTTGCGTAACTCAAGAAATAATTGTGTTGTCATAGAGCAAAGGAGCACAATGATCTTGATAGACTATTGTGGTTTTTTTCCTACAAATGCTTGAAGAAAGGTTTCATTCCTGAGATTACAAAATGGTCCTAATTTTGAGATCCAGAATTCTGGTGACAGTGCTGTTAAAAAGCTCATGTGTAAAGATGTTGGAAAAAAAAGAGATCTGAAAGGAAATAAAAATTGACAGAAATGTTGTCCACCATAATATTATAAAATAAGACTTAAGTTAAGGCAGAGAGTTTAAAACAATTTCAAGAACAGTAGTAATTTAATACATAATAAATTACTTTATATAATATTTGATCAGTGTTGTGCCGGTATCTGTTTATAGAGTGAAAATTGAGGAACTTGAAGATACTGGAATGACAAGAAACACATAAAGGAACCACAGAAAAGAGGAGATTCCAAGAGCTTAATAACATTACTGGAAAAATGCCAGAGATGGATTTATAAACCTTCTATCTACAGGCTGAGGGAATTACTCTGAAGAGCCTTAGGTAGCAATGGATGTACTGGATCATATTTAACTATATGATTTTATTGTGGGTAAATGTTTTCATGAGCTCTATTCTAATGTTTTATAAGTAGAGTAAATGTATCAAGGCAGTATAATTTATTTTCTAATGAGGGATCAAGTAGTTTATTTCTATTGTACATGTTATTACAGTGACTGTAAAATGCTGTGGGAGAGCTGCATGATGAGAAGCCACATATTGCTAACACATCTTAGATGATAAACAGATGGAGATTATGTAGACATTCCATGTTAGGACATGCAGGACAAATTATTTCACAAACATAATTAGCATAAATTACTATTTAAAAGCTTTGGTGGTTGTTTTTGGTTTTTTTTTTTTTTGGTTTTTTGTTTTTTTTTTTTTTTTTTGTTTTTGTTTTTGCTTTTTTTCTTAAATAACCTCCTCCTCTGCCCCTTAACAGCCATGACCTTGGCAGCTTGAGTCTTCAAGAGCAGCTAGAATTATGATGGGAGGATGAAGCTTTAAAGGGTTAGAAGTTTAGTTTGGAGAAGTACCAAGAAGTTTGGATACTAATCTTAGATTTATCCAAACTAATCCTTGGAGGTCCCATTCCTTCCTCTTCCACATCTTTCCTCTTCCTCCCCCTCCAAGACTGACTATGTCTTTTTTCAGGTTTCATGCTTGCACTGATACTGTCCTTTCACACTCCTCTTGGAAACTTCACATCTGGTATTACTTTATGTTTCCTGTTATTTTAAAATCACATATAGTGGGATCTCCTTGAGTTAGGGATTTCTCTCTAAGGTTTAGCTACTTGCCTAAGTTAAGTCTCAAGACTGGTGAGATTTAAAATGGCAAAAAGTGAAAAAAAATTTTTAGGGTCATTGACTGAATTTGATATAAATTTTCTGTACAATTTAGGGCCAAAAAGAGGGACCATGAGACCTCTATCTGATCTGCTCTGTAAAGCAGGCAACAGATTTTTAGCTCCTTATTGTTGCATTGAACCCAATAACTTGAGTTGGAAGTATATTTTCCAGCAAAGTACCTATCTTCATCTAAATAGTTGAAGCTACTTCCCTCATCCTCACGGATCCTCACGGATGCTTTCTTTTGACTTTGTACGTGTTCAGCCTCTTAGCATTTCCTTACCTGATTACAGTACAGATCCTTTAAGAGATTATTTTTTCTCCCCATTGAAGACAGTTGTAAAGTATCTTTGGTCCTTTTTTTTTTTTTTTTTTTTTAGGTTTTCTTTTCTTTTTTTTTTTTTTTTTTCTGTGATCTAAGCAAACAGTTATTCAAGTCTCTTATGATTGAGCTTTTTTCTCCAGAGCTTGCATCACTTTCATCTTTTGAAATGCAGACTGGAACAACAAAAATAATATTGCCTCTTTAATTCTACTTAATATTTTTCCTTTACTTATCAACAGATCAGACTGTCTCTTTGTGCCATGACATTTAACTGGAGGCTCATGTTGAATTCCTTGTCCATGATAAACAGTTGTTTACTGTTTGTCAGGACAGTTTATGAAATTTTAGAAATGGGACCTTAGTCTAGAAATGAACCAAACTGGAATGACCAACTTTAACTTTTCTAATGTCTAGCCTAATTGGAGTTCCTAATTCCTTCAAAAACGTAGATCTGACTTTGGCTGTATTAAATGCTGCATTATTTGAATTGGTTCAGTCATCAAGTGATACAGATCACTTTCCATGACTGCCTGCCTTCATTATTTATTACTGTGCAATCTTTGTGTCATCCCATAAATTTTATCAGCTCTGATTTTATCTTTGCTTCTCAGACAACTGATAAATATTGAAGAGTGTCAAGCCTAATATAACCCCTTACTACAACTTTTAGAAGCAACCTCGGATGATTAGGATTCCCACTGCCTTCTACTTACCAAAATGTCTGCTTATTCTAAGCCCATTTAATTTCAATTTACTTTGATAAAAGCATTGTGTTAAGTAACATTGTAAGGAAGCAAACATTAAGACATATATTCAGATAACTTTGGGATACATTTAGTGTTCAGGAAAGTGAGGGTCTAATTGTGTGGCTGAAAACATCTGAAAAGTGTCATGCTCTAGATATTCTTCTGGATTTGTCTTGGTCTGAGACAACACTCATAGCCTCATCCTGAACCAGTGTCACCAGCATTTCTTGGAGGCACAACATTAAATATCATGGGTCACAATACATACCTCCAGCCAGTACAAAGTACAAAATACTTTCACAGTTGACCTAGGGTAGAACATAAGTTCTGCTTTACAGTAGTGAGGATAACATTTCTAATAAGCAAACATTTTCACAACATCTCATCTAAACAAGTGGCACTAAATGCAAATATTCTTTTTTTTTCAGATGTATTTAAAATAATTGCTTAATTAAAGAGAGAAAATCAAAATTCTAGGACTGAATATTTGATTAATTACCAGCCCATGGTTTCCAGGTAAAGGTGATACGTAAGGTAACAAATACCACTACAGGATATATAAGTTTCTTCCTGAAAATTCTGGGGGGGGGAGGGGTAGGGAAGGGAAATCATGAAAAAGACGGATATGCCAATAACTAAATAATCTGTTTCCAAATCTCTGACTTTTTGATTTTTTTCATGCAGGTGTGTATTTTTTACTATCTTAATTTTTATTTCAAAGAATCACTTCACTGATGAAAAATAGTTTTGCCATATTTAAAGTTCATATAAACCTTATCAAAATGGTACTGCCTGTTAGATAAAACCTGATGGTCTACACAGCAAGGTTCTGAGGAAAGTGCAGAATAGTTTTTTCCAACTGGGGGTTTGGTAGCCACAATGCCATTTGGATTTTGGCCAGAATATTCTAGTTAATAGCTCTTGTTTTGTGAAAAGTGTCATGGGACTTTTAATGACAAGCCAGTGAAGAAGGTCTGAATTTTACATCTCTCTCAAAGACAGTTTTATGAAACTGATGAAAGGTTTTATTTACTCTTACTGAAAGAATTTGTACAGACGTGGTGCACTGGCACCTCTAAATTACATATGGTATTTTTAAGAAAAATAAACAAGACAAAAAAAAATTAGTTTTTATCTTTGTCTGTAAATTCATTAAATGTAGGTATTTATTTTATATGTTGATTACAAGTATATGCTAGCAATGAGATTGTGTGATAACCCTAATCTATATGCATATGACAAAATAGGCACATGGAAATTCATCTTTTAAAAAATGGGTATGTTATTTTTTTAATATGTGAAAAAAATATTTTATTTTAATGCTATTAGATAACTAAGATGAACATTAGATACTTATGCTACAGTTTGAGGTCATGTGACAGATAGAATAGTTTTATTTGGGATATGGAGTTGCAGTAGATAATAAGCCATGCTTGTGACTATACAACTGTTCTTTGCGGCCTCTATCTACTAGGTAGTTAAGCTATTCCTTTATCTCTGAAATGCTCTAACCGACATCAGTTTTCTCATTTTTTTGCAAAAGGGATCCATATTTATTCCTTTATGTTTCATTTCCATTCCCTCATCTTTGTAGATTGTCCATAGAGTTCCTTCAGGCTATGAATAGGGTAGGAAGTGTTATTCCCTCTCCCCTCTTTGAGTTTCTCTGTTTTGCAGTATCCTTTGGTTTAGGGAGAAGTTCTAGTTTTATGCATGCTCCTTGCCACTTGAAGGCACCATCTTCTGTTCTTCTTTTCTGTGTAGTTTCTCTACCTCCCTCTCCTGGTTTGTTCTACTTCCCTTGGTGAGGAGCAAAAGTGGAAAAAGCGGGATTTCCACTCAGTTGTAAGACAGGATGCACTCTGTACACTGAGCAGAGAGATTTTCAACCACAGCTACACAGGGCCATCTTTAGAGCTTCAGGTGCCCCAAGCAAGACTGGGTAATCATGCCCTGGGATGAGGTCAGAGTTGATTCAACACAAGGTTTCAGAACCCAAAATGAAAGCTTCTGTATCTCAGTTCAGAGGAAAGACAACCATTAGAACTACCTCTGTGTCACATTGTTAAGCAGAGATGTTATTAATATCACTGATGTACATGTGTACTAAGCCAGAGGCACAAAAACGCTTCTATGTGGTTAAAATGTACACACTTGGGCAATGCCAGTGGACATTTTACATTTAAAGCGACAGAAGTGACTTTCTGTGGTAGACAAATGAGCTCAAAGAATACTTGCCCCTATCAGTGCCCCTTCCACTTTGGTATCCCATGTGGACACTTGTTTAGAGTTCCCCTAAGGCTGACCCTGCAGCTAGAGTGTGTACAGAACAAGACTGCCTACTGTATGAGAAGGAGGAGCAGAAGGTTCAGGCCCCTAATCAGCAGTGACATTTCTGTTTCCTGACACCGCAGAACAAGGAACAAGGGGTCATTCCATGTAGGAAACTCAAATGCAAACCTGCCAATTAAGAGAAACCTACAGTTAGAAGGAATGTCACAAGCAAAGAGGCAAATACACTCAGGAAGAACAAAGGCATTTTTAAAGATAAGTGAATAAAATTATCAAAAACTGATGTTTTAGGAAAGATTTAAACAAACAAACAATAATAATAAATAATAATAATAATAATAAACCAAACCAAAAACCCAAACACCAAAACCAGACCATACCTGCATGCACTGACAAAATAGTTTTAAAATGTATGAAATACCATAAAAGAAAGCAAGAAAATGAAGCTGCTATGTATTAGGTTAAGCAAACCAGAGATCAGAGATGATATGCTACATGTAAAACCTGTTACAGATGGTGGAGGCAAAAGAAAGTAAACTTTTCTCAGAATTGACTGTCCAACATTATCCTCATAAGTCTAAACAAATATGAGAAAGGTGAGCTCTTTACCCTGATACCTTAAAACGAATTGAAATTGTGAAAAATTTTAGAAATATTTATAAACATATTCAAATGCACACCTAAACAATTTAAAAATAGGGTAGAAGCGATAAAGCTTTCTTTCTTTTTAGGGTTTGTTGTTTTTTTTTTAGTAATCTCTTAATCTCTCCTTCTTCCTTCCCAGAGTATTTCAGTGTACTGCTACAAGTTGTTTCTTATTGTAAGTTTAATCAAAATTAGAAGAAACAATTGGTCAATTCACTTATCTAGACTATCCTTAAAGCTTGATAATGGAACAAAGACTGTAAAACCCAACTTGGAGTAGAAAGTAGTACAAACTCACCAGCTATGGAAATAATTACAAACCTGATTTTGTGCTTCAGTAATCCGATTTGTATCTAAATTTTACATTTTTTAATAGATAATAGTGACTTTTTTTAATCATAGAATCATAGAATGGTTTAGGTTGGAAGGGATCTTAAAGATCATCTAGTTCCAACCCTCCTGCCGTGGACAGAGACACCTTCTACTAGACCAGGTTGCTTTACTTGATAACAATACCGATAAATCTAGACAGTAATGCCACTCTCCTACTATCATACATGACTGGTGTTCATTTTCTTTTTGCTAGAGAAAGTGGAAATGTCTCAGCTAAGCAGAACCCAACAATAAAATATCAAAAGGATATTTCTCCTCTCTATTCATATCCCCTCCCAGATATTACTCTATTGCCTCTACTCCTGTGTTAGGAAGAAGTGTCCAGGGCAGATCAGCTGGAAAATCTCCTGGCTACTGTCCTTCTGACAGCAGACTTCCTGAGAAATTGTTGCCTCTTTCTAGTTATGGTACATATGCATAATGGCATTACAAAAGCTAAAGATTTCATTAAATGACATTTCCTTAAAATCTCTATGCATTACTATGGAGATAGTGAAGCTCTTTCTATTTGTATTGACCTGAATTTATGTTCCACAATTTATGTCTGCTTTCTACGTGGACTTTTTTCTGATTAATGACTGAGTATATATAACATTGTCCTGGGTTCAGCAGCAGCAGTCACTTTTTCTCCTTAGTAGCTGGTGCAGCGCTGTGGTTTTGACTTTCGGCCTGGGAATAATACTGATAAAGCCGATGTTTTCAGTTGCTGGTCAGAATGTTTACCCTGACCAAGGACTTTTGTGAGTCTCATGCTCTGCCAGGGAGGGGGAGAAGCTGGGAGGAAGCAGGGACAGGACACGTGACCCAAACTAGCCAAAGAGAGGGGGGGAGTAGACTGCGTGGTTCTAATTTACGGTCTGGGCTTAAACCACGACAAACATACATTATAGACACAATTATAGGACATCCTTTGGTTTTCACCTTTAAAGTGAATTTTGATTTCAGAAAACATTAAAACATGTGTCTCCTAATATATAATCAAAAATTATATGCATGGATATTACAGAAATTAGACTGTAAAAAAACCGGGAAAACTTATGTAGTGTTTTTGATGAGGTAATACTTGAAACATTTCTGTATTCCTAAAGGAATGTGTATAACTCTACGTGAGATCAAAAAAGATTAAATATTTGTATTTTAAGATTAAGTTATGCATTTAGGCTATTATTAATTTCCTAGAGAGGTCAGAGAGGAAAATAGCCGCGGAAAAGGAAATAAAATAATTCAAAGAAATCTTAAAATGTTCTCTTTTTTTCAGTTGTTCATTAACAGAAAAAATTTGCACTTCTAGTGCCTTTTTCACATAAATGCATGTCTCAAAGAGCCATATCTTTAACTACACATCAGCGCTGGAGACAGCATACCGGAAATGAAAGAGGTAGGCTTTGTAAACCAGCAAAAAACTTGTCGCAGGCAAAGCATTTGTGAGTCAGAGAATTGTATGTAATATATTGTCAATAAAAGCAAACTTTTGATCATAGAGATGGGTATTGGGGAAAACAAGAATACAAAAACCAAGTCAAACTAATTTATTTTCACCTTCTCTGGTGTTAATTGTCATATTCACCAAGGGCTACATAGAGCTGATGAAAACTCCACTGGTGAGATGAGGTGCAGAGAGGAGGTTGAGGCAGCTGCAGTCCTTTCAGGGATGTCCCTGTTCTGCTATGAGTGGCCTGCAGCTACAGTCCCTCAGGGGGATAGGCACCCTTATCTCCACCTCTCCCCTAAATCCATCTGTTGAGGGGTCCATGGGCTCTTCCAACTGCCCACAGTTCTAGAGCACTCCGGGGTGTTCATGCTGGTGCCAGAGCCATTGGGAACTGGTTGTGGTCAGCACAGAGCAGTCCATGGCCTCCTCTGATCACCACTGCAGCTTCCTGCTTCCCAGACCTTGTAACTTAACAGCTGTTATGAGCCAGTGCAGTGTAAAAGGTGTCAGTATACATCCTGGTCTAAGGCAGTGACATACCTCTGTTTCCAGCAACACTTTTGTAAATTTTTATCAATATATAGCATGGAATCAGTCAGACCTTTATGTTTTAACAAGGAAATTCCAAACATAAATCCTCACTAAATTTACAGAAGATTTTAAACAAAGTATGAAATGAATCTTGCTCCCTCTGCTCTCATGAGTAGTACAGTTCAGTATGTTAGAATCATATTATGCTTTATAACGAAACTGGAGAGTATTTTATCTTGATCTCTAGAAGCTTCTTTGGCTTAGTTAAGCCTGGATTTCATCTTATACTTACAAAAAAACAAAACAAAACAAAACAAAAAAAACGCTAAATATTATTTGCATTGAACAGTTTTATTTACACGTACATTTATTATTGATGCATATATTTACAGAACTGAGAGTAGACTAGAAAGTGTATAAGTTTTCAAAAAAAGAGTATATAGTGCATTTATATATGAGTTTACATTTAGAGTTAAATGTCTATTGCACATCCTGAATTTTAATTCATTCATATGTACATGAAATGGTTTTCCCATATTTCAGAATAAATATAAGTTGAGTCATATTTTGTCTGGAAGACATATATAATTTATATCTAATTGCCACATCACATTAAGGTGGACTATATTCAAGCAGCAGAATGCTTCCAAATATTCCTGCTTTGAACATTGATCCAGTGCTTGGCTGCTTGATATATCTATAACTTATTCCATAGATAGCTAGCATGACGAGATTTTCTATGTTACACGTCACTAGAGCTTGTGAAAATCTTCTCAGACATCATCACTATACACTTACTGCAGTGACCAATTACTGTCCATCACTGCTGGATGTGGGAAGATGGGTAGGGTAGGTCTTAGGTTCAACATCTTATGGACACTCTTAGGATTAATGCTTCTTTGCACTATCTTGCCCAAACAGAGATGCCACAAAGAAGAGAGAATCAAAGACATCAGGCCTCATTGTAGTGAAGACAAATTATCGTACACCCACTGTTTTCTCCGTCCTTCTTTCATCTCTTGAGACAGACATATCCCTTCCACCTACCTGCAAAACTACAAACTCCTCATACATCTCCAAGGTATGAACCTGGAAACAATTAGAATCTAAACTAGAACTCAGTGAAACCAGAGTAATGACATCAGGCTTACGTTGCTTTAAGAACAGAATCAGATATTCCTCTTTTTCTTTGTACAAATAATTTATAATTAACTCAGGTTCATCAGTTAAACTGTAATGAATAAATTAAATTAGTACTTTTCATCACATCACTTACAGAAAAGGACTTTCCATAGATAGCTGGTTCCATGAAACTGAAGAAATACTTTTAAAATAGGTAAATGAAAACTTCTGTAATCTGTCAACAATTGTCAAGAATTTTTACAACTACTGTTTAAATTCTGTACCTCAATAATAAATAGTTCCTGGTATCTTCTTGTTGTTTTCAGAATGGCCTGAAAGTTTTCCATTCTGATTACCTTCTAGTCTTTTTTTCTTGCAGCTATTCTTTTCTTTTATTATATCTGCTCTGATATAACTGCATCTGGAAATTATCCAGTCGGTTCAGATTCATCTTATATCTATGGAAGCAATAAGTTTGATCTACTTTATCTTATAAGGACATCTAACTGATTTTTTCTTCTGTGTATGTCCAGCAGGTAAGTACATATGGATTCAATGTGGCAGTACTTTTGATTACCTCTTCAAGAACTCATTTTTATTCAGTCATCCATGAATATAGTAATTAGCTTGAATGACGAACTCACTTTCACAAACTCTATCCGAGCTATATTTAGCAAATGAATGAAAACTAAAGAAATTACGATATTTCAAGTGGTTTTCACTTATATATGAGAACGAAAAAAAAAAAAAAGGCAACCAAAAATCCCCAGCCCCAAACAAAAAAAAAAAAAAAAAACAGAAAAAAACCCCTGACACCAGAAAAAAGCCAAACAAAAACCGCTGCTTTAATATCATTGAATTTCATCATAGAATCATCCATTTCTTCTGTAAGCAACACCTATGTTATTTTTATTGAATGTTTTACTTTTAGTATTTTTAAGAATTGTGAGACAAGTTTGCAGCTCCCTTTTTTTATTCAGACTCTTATTTTTCATATCTCATTTCATTTAATGAGATTGGAAACCTGTATTTCAGTCTAGGAGCTATGAAACTGGCTCAGCATATTGCATGCAACGCAAATAACTGGAAATCAAGTGGTGAGAGCAGGAGACACATTAATTATTCATAGAACTAAATGTATTGAAGAGCCCACATTACAGCTCACAAAGGAGTATCTCTGAGTCCAGTGAGGGGAGGAGTAACTGCATTCAAATCCAGTTAAAGTGCACCTGACACACAAGAGGATGGTTCTCAAAGTTACTGTGAGAATTTTCAATAAAAGCTAGGGTTTTAAAAGAAGTTCCTTGTGCCCAAATCCCAGTGAAAGCCAGTGAGATATGGGAATTTAATTCCCTTTTTTCAAATCACAGCTCAAACAAGTGGAAAGATCTGACCTAGATTATTTTAAATTTCTGCCTATCTAGCCTTGTTAAGAATTTTATTACATTTTCCATCGTATCTGCATACGTTGTGACTGAAGACTTGTTGAACTATAGGGAAATCCAAGACTTTTCAGGAAAGTGCTAGTATATATTCTGTGAATGGACTGAAAGAGTCTTCCAATATTATGCGAAACATTTTTATCACTGAAAAAAAGGATCATCTTATGTATATGGATGGCAGTTTTAACCTGTATTTTCTTTCTATATTTTGTTAAATATTCATCTGTAGTTCTCATTATTTTTTCCAGTTTTTACTTCACTAAGAAGTTTCCAAATGGTGCAAGGTGGATTAAAGGTTTCTGATATTTGGTCTTAAGTAATCCTCAGAAGCAGGCAAGAGATCTGTAGTCCACATCTTACTGTAAATGAAGAAAAATATGAATAGGTTTTACTGCAATAGTGTTGTATAAAGTATCACTACTGATTTTTAAGGTTCTGTTGCTACAAACATTTTATATGAGGGATATTTCATAGTTTCTGCACATTTTAATACTTAATGTATTTATACAGAAAATGGTACTGATTTATCTAAAATTTCTTCTTTTCTGAAAGTGTCTAAGTATAAAAATTGTATTCTTAATATCAGTCTATGCCCCAATGTGTATTATTAGCTATTCCTTGTCAGCATGTTGTTGCTTCTTACATAAGCAAAGCCCTTCCAGTGTCTACTAATAAAAATGTAAAATAGAATTATAAAGTTAGTTGATACTTCATATGGATTCACTGAACATTATCAACCTATTGAGATTATAAACATTCAGTACAGTCATGTTTTGGGTGCTTCCTTTTTTTGAAATTCAAGAATTATTTTGAAAATTTTTTGAATTTTTGAAGTTTGAATACATGAAAGTGAAGACTTACTGCTGCAGGGAAAAACTACATAGTTCAAACCAGAATTTAAGTGACTAATTAATTTATTAATGTCATATAATTAAATAACAATCAGTGAAATCTGTATTCAGGTACAATAATGGATAAACTGAGTCACTAGATGCTCAGAAAAAGTTAATACCTGCAAATTTTGAAGCATCCTTCTATAACTTAGGCCAAGAAGTTCTGATGGTGCATGCACATGTACAAACACACAGATACATGCACTCTCCCCCTCTAGGTCTTGCAGGGTGCACACTTGCCTTGTCTGAGCATGACGGACCCCAACCTGCACAACCCTGCTGTGCGGAAGCCCAGCCCTGCGCCATCCCTTGTTACTCGAAAGGTGACAACCCCCAGGAAGAGATCCTTATGATCTAGGATGGCGGTCCCCAGGGTGCCCTATCTGTGAGCAAGCTGCTGGCAGCACCCATGGTGAGTGGGCATGGGACCACTTCTGGCAGGGTCTTGACTGTAGCTGTGCCCTCCACTCTCTCCCCACTGTCACAAAATTTTTGTACTTATTCTATACTTCCTGTCAGGTTGAGTCCTTTGTTTCCAACATCTCTTGCCATGGTTACTGTTTCATCTGGCTGATGCCCATGTTTCTTTTTGATATGATCAGTTTTGAGCAAATACATGCCAGACAATTTTTCATATTCAATTCACGTACACACTGTGTACATCCCCATTTTTATGTTAAAAAAATATTGATAACCAGGCTTTTGGTAAAGGTGGGCTGTACCAGCAAACCCATAAACACAAACCACATTTTTAAGCAGTAGTATACCATTCTGGACAATGGTCTGGAATTCAGCCATTGCTCAAAGACCTGTGCTCTGTTATTCTGATGAGCAAGGAACTGCACATAGTAGTATTCTGGAGCAACATTACCACATTTCTTAACATAATTAATTTAAGTATTATATTTGACACCAGCAGTGTTGAGTGCATTTTTTTTCCTCTTCTGAGTTGCTTTAAAAGGAACTTCTTGTTTTTCCCATCATTAAGACACTTTTATATATATTTTGTATATATTCATTACTCCCTTTGTCACAGTTCTGAGCTCTTGTATAAAGATAATTGTGAAGAATGTCACACCTATTTCCATGTTAGTTTGGTGAAGAAAGAAGTGGTAATTTGCTACATCAGCAAATGCATAAGAGTAAAATTACATCATATTAAAGCAGTGGAGGCAAAATTCCTTATGTCCTCTATCACCCTCTGCTTCTTAGTGTTCACTACCTCAGGGAAGGAAGGAATTTAGAGCATTCACATTCTGTGAAATTCTGGAATGCCAGGTTTTAAAGATTTGTTTTGGTGGGTTTTTTTACTGTTTCTTACTTCTCTGCACAATATATAAATTTCTGTATCCATATGGTATCTAATATAATTGGCCCTAAATCTACGTCAATTGGTAACTGTTTATGAAAATATTAAGTACTAATAAAACCTACCCTCCTTTAAAAAATATTGTCTGTACTTCTACTTATTTATGCCCAATATTACTTGCTTTTGCTGTTTGCTTATCCTCAGTTATGTCTCAAATTTGTGAACAAAACTTGTCAGTGTCAGCTCTCTGTTACTGAGAACAACCATGCTTTCCTTCCTTTCTATTAAGTTTATACAATTTTTTTTTTCTCTTTCCTCAAGTTTCTTTTTATTTTTTAATTTCCTTTTTCTTCCAAAACACAGTGTGTGAGGCACTTTACTCCTCTATTAATAATCAGTAGGAGTTTTTTTTTGGACTACATATAAGAAGGTATTTGACAAGATGTCTTCCTGCGTTTCAAAAATATTAAAAAAAAAAAAAAAAGCAGACTCAAATTGAATTTATAATATTGAACTTACAAGTTTAATATGTCTAATTCAGAGTGGTAACAGTAAATGTTAAACTTAGAGTAGCTCAATAAAATTATTCTTTTTTTTATCACTGAGAAAGAGAATAAAAATCAAAGAGAGGAAAACTTTGAACTAATGTCAATGAGAATACATACTGTTGACTTCCTGGAAGAGAACATATGATCCTGTTCTACCACTGTACTTATGAGAAAAAGGTCATACAAATTCTGGTGCTGGAAAAATGAAGGAGATAAATTCTAAAATAAGGAAATTATGATAAATATATTCTTTTGCATTTGCATTTAACATTCTAGTTGATTGGTATTAGCATTAGGCTAAAATATTTATGACACTTGTTCTGGATGAATTGCATCAATATAATTTATTATTTAAGAAGAAGTGAGAATAATCTACTTCAGTGAAGATAATATTGTTATTCATGCTGTTCTGATGAATACCAGCTTTAAACAAGTGGAAAAATGTTAAGTCTTTGTACACTCTTGATTTAGAAAACTGTGACAATGTTATGATTTTAAATATCTTTTAATTTTGAAGGGAACACTCAAAAGAATAGAAGGATTAAAATGTGTAAAAAGAAGGAAGATGAATATGCCCTACAGACATCACTAGAGTATAGTCTGTCACTTTCCTACCACTGTACTGGCACTGGGTCAATCAGATTTGCTCTTGGTGGATTTTACAGTCCTTCAATTGTTTAGAATATCATGGATTTTTCCCTGCAAATGCATTTTAAATCACAACATTAATGATGGTAATGCATTTGTTTTACTGTATTTACCTGTATTTAATTTAGATATTATTCCATTAGCGGAATGTAAAGATTAGTGTGATAACTCAAAGATGGAAAAAAATTCCCCGAGAATTAGAGGTAGCGATTGACTAAAATAAAGAAATGCAGTACTTCTGAATTGGAAATTTTATTTATTTTGTACCTGAAAAAAAATTTATACTACTGCAGTTATTATTTCTTTAGAACCAATCTGTACAAATATAGACAGAGGACCCAAACCCCAGCTTACAATCTGAAGTTTACCCAAATGAAGGCAGCATATTTCAGACATATAAAACTTTCTGTGGCCAAGTAAATTTTCACATTTATTTTTAAATATTACTTTACACCTAGGTAATTATCAAAGAAAGCATTATTGAAAGAAATTTGCACTAAAAAACTGTTATAAATACACGAGGTGTGAATGCTGTTTGTAATATGCAAACTGTAAAAAGAGATAAAAGAAATACTTAGACTTAATAAACCTATTTGACATAAATTTGTGTGCTAAGAAAGAGTACAGGAAACACTGGAACTTGGAAATTTCAAATAGATGATACAAAATCAGAGTAAATCAGATGATGACTGTGGAACAGGCAGCACTTTTCTTGTGGTGAAAACAGAGAAGAAAACCATCAGGACTGTAAAAAGGGATGAAACTTGGCATCAGTAGACAATTCAATGAAAAGCAAGTTTCAAGTTTTGTGTGAGAGGAGCATTTTGCAGTTGCTGGTCTTAATGTCATAAGGAAAAGAATAAAAAAAAAAAAACTTTAGAGAAAAATGAAGGGAATGCCACATTGATATTGCAATTATGGGAAATGAGAAACTGTTATGAACTCACTGGGAGTTGTGTAAAACAAGGACCTGAGAAAAGCTAAGAACAGCCAAAATATCTGGGAATCCTGAACACAGAACCAAGAAAAGAATAGTTCAGTTATTACATTAGGGAGAAAGAAAAACATAGTGAAAAGAGGTAGAGCAAAAAGAGAAACAACAGAAGTATGGCCAAAATTGAAAATAAACAGCTAGTTTGTTGGGTACGTGGGAAGAAGTTTGCATAAACATGAAATTTTGGAGAATAAAGAAACTGTACAGAAGCAACATTGTCCAGAACAGTAGGGTCTTTTTAAACTTTAGCTGCAAACAATGTAGATAATAGAGAGAGAGCAAATCAACTGGCAAGGAATCAAACACAGTAAAACAAAGACAAGATTTTAGAGCTTAATAGCATTTAGAAGTGAAGGATAAAACCAAAGGGGGTATAGTCAGAAAATAGGACCACCATAAAGAGCTAAAGAAAGCTTGTGATGGAGAAAGAGCAGGGCTATTTCTGGGAGGGTATGTTTAAGAAGTTTGGTTTATTGGTCAGTACAGACCATCAGGGAGAAGTATATATATAGCAAGCTGTAAAAAAAAAAAAAAAAAAGAAAAGAAAATTAAAACCCCCAAACCAAAAGCCCAAAAAACAAAAGGATGATTTTTTTAAAGATGTCGTATATCCATCATGAGGAATCTGGCAAGACCTTATAGGAACTGAATGTAAAAAAAGACCAAATTGCTTCCTGTCTGTTGTGAAGGAAAGTATGTTGTCTTGTTCTTTCTTTTTTGCAAAGAAGCAGACTAAGAATGGGATTATAAAAGAAGCAGAAGCAAGAGCAAGATCAGGATATGGGGTCAGGGAGCTGCATTAGGACTACTTCAAGGTACTGTCATTGGAATGTTTGCCAGGAGATAAAGTATCTTTTTTAGAAGGAGATGGCTATCAAGTAAAAATAATTAAAAGTCAGTATAGCTTTTCCAATGAACTTTTAAATTTTTTTTGACACTGATACATGTTTTTAAAAGTCTGTTCCAACTTCATAGTTTTTAAAGCTTGCTGAAGCATTCAATAGGTTTTGTCCACTTTGTTTATCTATAGTCTTTATATGACAGTCTCCATACATTTCCCATTGCATGAACGTTGCAATTGGGTCTATGAAGATTTGTACTGACCTCATTGTGTCATCAGGTTGACATTATAATTTCATCTCCAGAGAAACATTGAAACACTTTTCATCATAATTTGATATTGTAAATGTGGTGACCATAGATAGTAATAAAAATTCCTTGCAATTGCATTTTGACATCATAATGCAATCTCCATAGTCTTCACTTGACATTGTGATGAGATTGTGGCAATGCTAACTTTGTATGAATGAAGCTGGGGCCATAGAATGAAAAATTTAAAGAACATTTTTGTGCATAGTGAGCAAATGGTTATAAATATATATATTATTACAATTAAATTTTTGTTAAAATTTAGAACACACTTTCTATCCATCTGAGAAATGGAGATCTGGGGCAATCTTTTAAGTGGGGAGATAAGACTAATCACTTTTCAGATACAGCTTTATCAACTCATGCAAGAGAAAATACAGCATAGTTTGTGCCATAGCAGAGACTTGCAGTCTGTGATTGGAAAGTTCTTTCCAGTTCCATTATCTTCCAAAGTATGTACTTCTGCCTTAGCCCTTGAGCAACATAGAAGTAGGAGCCAAACTTCCTATGTTTATAAAAGAACATTTCTGTCTAGAAACTGATGATTTTTTAATTTTAAACACATACTTGAAAGTATTGTGCATATTTCTTACAGCATGGATCTTATGTTTGTGGTGTAAAGAAGGACCTATTTGATGCTTTAACTTCAGTTTTAGAATTGTCAAATGTAGAGACAGACTGATTTAAAAAGTGACTTTCATGCTCCTAAATTAGTCGTTAGTCTAATATGAACTTGAATGACATCTTTTAAAAGTCAAAGCATTGCTGATTTTTGCTGGAATCTGAATTGATTACCTCCTGGTAAAATATGATTATCTTATTGTTAGATCTCTGAGACACTGTATCACTTGTAACCTTTACCTAAAGCATTTTCTTGCAGATATCTTTCTGATTTTTGTAATACAAGGAACAGCAAATATTTTAAAAGAAATGTAGGATACTATCCCAAAATTATAACTGTGTTACTAGACAGACTGCCACCTTGGCATTTAAATCTTCTTTGTCTATGGACAAAAAAATATACCTCTTTGCTAGAGTTTAATTGATGGAACTGGAATAACATATAGATATAACTCCCTGTCATTCACAACCTGTCATTTTTTGGTATGTTTACTTTACTTGTCTGTTTTTTCTTGAAGAGACAGTGTTTGGGCCACCTTCTTTTCTCTAAGGAGTGAATAGATAATATATATTAAGTGTAGAATCATGTAAAGCTGTGGTCAGATGAATAAAGCATGTGCCTAAAACTGTGCAGTTTGTAAGTCTCGTCCTAGCTCTTGAAGGAAATCACTTCAACTTCCTGTGCAATTTTAGATGGCAAAGCATGTTTTTACATAGCAAAGCTTGCTTGACTGCTGGCAGAAACACACAAAACAGCTGGATTATTTTATTAGAAAATAGGTTTATAAATTCTTAAAAAAATAAAAGGAACTGGTTTTTACCAATAGTTAATAGCCATTTTCATGGGTTTTTTCTTCAATAAACCATTCAGGTAGGGTTTTTTAAAACTTCACCTTTGTATCTGTGAAACAAACATTTCAGTTCTTTTTTCTGTCTTATAAATATGTTCAAGATAGTAATGCTTTAAAATATCATGGTTAACAAGGATAAGAAGATGCATGATTATACTGGTTTGTTTACAAAGGTGTTAACTGAAGGGTATCTTTCTCATGTGGACAACAATTATTTAACTCTGTAAGACATTTAAAACATCATAGTGCACAGGCCAGGCATAGAACCTTTCAAAAAATCAACCAAAATAGCATCTATTAATCATATAAAAAATGTATTTTAAACATTACTAAATGCATTTACAAACAATTTTAGGATGTAGTTTTGCCGTTGAGTCATATTGCTATAGAAAAATCATTAAAAAACCCAAAACAAAATAAGGTAACGATTGACACTTTTTTGAGCAGAAAAGTTTGCATTCCATTATTGGATGACGGGAACCTAATTATGCATAGATTCTGTATATGTACAATAGGTAAATAAAAAAACCCTCTATTCCTAAATTACATATTTTAATCATTGTATGTCTCTGAAAAATATGGCTGGGTTTTTATGTTAAAGTGAAATATACTGAAGTTCAAAGAAGAAAATGGAAATTATCATAAAGAATGTGTGAGTAGACACTAATTTTGGAGAGAAACTGAGAATTTCCTGGGAAATGTTTCTAATTATTTTGATTAAGTCCAAAAATTAGCTGACACACTAGCAAATACAATATTTTATTTGCAGTTTTGTAAATGAGGAACAATGTAGCACAGGATAGCGCCAGTAGGTGCATGCTGTGAGAAACTGTTTTTGGACTAGGAAAAGTTAAAATTATCTGCAAAATTAAGTTATTTTACATATATTGGAAAATAAATTTACTGATATTGTAAACAAAAGATTATTAGAATATTAATAACGAACAATTGTGGTACAACTTATGGAAATAAAAAACTGATATATTGAAATACCAAATGCATCATCAGTCTTTTAACTATTGAAGAATGCAGTGATATAATTTTTTGTTATTATTCCAAGTTAGGTTTTAATAATTTTGATGACGTGTACTGTTGGTCAAAACCGTGCTGCCATCATTGTCTTGATTGCTTAAAAAGATCACGCTTAATTCTCATAGAATTGCAGACAAAAATTATGGTATATTCTGAATGAACAGTAAAGAATTTGGATTTTAAATATGGACAGAAAACTTATATTCTCAAGGGGAAATGAAATTTTTCAGAAGAACAATTTTAAGCCTTAAGATATTACCTAATATACCTCATTTCTTCAGTTAGACTGTATAATCTATCCAGACCAATTATAAAAACTAAGCTGATGGGTTCTCTCAAAAGTGATCTGTGCTTTTCGCTAATCCCTTTACTGGGTACAGCTCCTTCTGTAGTGGTCTGACAGGTAGTCTGCCAAAAGGAAAGCATTTTTAAATGGCCATTAATTCCAAAATGCTTATCTCAAATGGACAGAGATTCTTTCTGCAGTCAGTCGGGAAAAGGGATTGAAGTTTTCTGGACTGAATATTTCTACCTCAGGAATCCCCAATGCACTGATATTGGGTTGAATCCCTCTCATTATTACCTCAGAATTAAGATATGAGCCCAGAAGAGTCCTTGCCAAGATAAATATTCACTTTCAACAAAACTACTAGTGGCTACAGATTCTATCTGATACTTCCATCTAGACTGTACACCTCACAGATGAATGGGGGATGTGGTTAGACTTCAACCAAGCAGAGGGGGAAATTTTATAGTCAAGTAGCATGTCAGCTCTGGAGTATTATTCTTTCTAACGTTATGCAGTATGCTGACCTTGTTTCAATAGACCACATACAGTTCCACCACTGTAAATGAAAATTGTCTGCTTTTTAGTTTGGAAAAGTCTTGTATACAAACAAAATTGTATATGATGTTGTTCTTACATGATTTCCACATAAGATGATGATAGTTGATAAGGTGCACCATGATGACAAAGAGTCCAAATAATAAAAAACCTGCTGTTGCAAGTATTTAACACAGCTATGCTAAAGGATTTTAATTGGTTTTTTAATATAATTTAATTTTCCGTGGGACTTGTTAAATTCTATAATTCATAGAATCATAGAATAGTTAGGGTTGGAAAGGACCTTAACATCATCTAGTTCCAACCCCCCTGCCATGGGCAGGCACACCTCACACTAAACCATGCCACCCAAGGCCACATCCAACCTGACCCTGAAGGATGGAGCATTCGCAACCTCCCTGTGCAACCCATTCCAGTGCCTCACCACCCTCACAGTAAAGAATTCTTTTAATAGAGGCTAAAAATCAGTTTACATGTGTGATGAGGAAAACATTTATGCCTGTCAGAATCCATATACAGTAAATGTATTCAGATTTGTAGATCTCAATTTTCTGATTTTTTAGGATAATACTTTAATTACTAAAATAGTTTAAGACTTACTTCAGTGCTCATATCGCCTTAATTCAGTACACAAGTAGGGCAACTGATGTGAATCTCAACATCTGGCAATCAGAGTGCTTTAATGAGTTACTTTTTAAAGAAATGTCTGCCCCCCGGAGGGGTCTATAATGCAATTAGACACATTAGCACTTTCTCAGTCATTTGGTTGTATTTTTTCATGAGGAAATGTGATTAGTGCAAGCTGTAAAATGTTTGTAGTTTTGGAAGATAAAAAAATCCTAATGCATTTGCATTTCAGCTTTATAAAGAGGATTTTGTTAGAAAGATTTTATGTAACACATTTGTTGCAATTCCTTAGTACATGTTTGCAAGATGTGAGAATTTAGTCCCAAGTGCTAAACTGTCTGCAATAGTGTACGGTTACAGACTTCATTGGCCAAAATTTTGTTTTTAGCTATAGACTCAGGAAGACAATCTTGATTAATATCATAAAGAATTCTGAATATATAGTCTGCTAATGAATGATTTAAAATTAATGTCAACTATCCAAATTTTAGGAAAATCTTGAATAAGATAGAAACACCTGCTTATCATTTTTTGCAACCAGTAATACAATTTGCAAAGTTATTTGCAATTATTTTTATTTTTAATGTTATTTTTTCAATTTCTTTTTTATTTTACACGTATTGTATTTGTTAATGTACTTTTGTACATTAATAAGTACGTTTGTTAATGTACTTATTAATTTCATTCTTAGAGTTTAAATAAGTAAAATTTCAGGACTTTTAAATTAAACATAGACACAGCAATAGTTTAGCAGTTTCATATTTGTACCCACATCCTAAATTTCCTCAATATTCATAGTAGGAGCAAAAAGTAAGCCCCGTTTCACTGGAAATGGTGCTGGTATTAATGCTGAAAATTCTGAAATCATGCTGTGGCTTTTGAGAACACCTAACTTCTGAGAAAATTGACTTTAATGATTAGGAATGAGATGCTTACAATAGTAATTTTAAAGCTGTATGCTTATGTATGACTATATGCATTTTATGCATATTGAAATTTTGCATGTGTACGCATAAGACAAAATCTGTACAAGGCTATGATTGTGTGAATAAAGCTTTCAACCTGTAAGACGAAAGAAAGTAATGGAGCTTAAAAACTATATGGAATATTTACATAATGTGATAATACATAAAAATTACTCCATTAAAAGCTAAAATTATTGTCTTCAGAAATTACATAATTTATACTTGCGCTGCAGAGGAGTTTATCACAGCATTCTAAAATAAACTCATTTGTGGAAATAAAGTCAAAATTTGGAAGTATATTTTGCAGTTGGCTTTTTAAAGTGTTAGGACAGGTTCTAATTGAAACACTGAACTTCATGTGGTTTTTGCCAACAGCCTATGAATATAATTTCTGCTGATTTAAGTATCTGATGTCAAAGCAGTAAGTGCACAATTAGCTTTAGTTTAACTTATAGCAACATGCTGTAAATAAGATTCTTAATTGTGTTTGCAAGATTAAAATTCAGTCTCATTTCATTTTCGCCTTACTTCTTTGGTGGCTTTGTGGTATATTCACATTGCTACCTCTAAATGAATGTCAACATGTTTTACCTCGACTGCAGCCAATCGATACTTCATTAGGCTGAATTGTCTTGTGCCCATGGAACCTTGAAGCTGTGGCTTAATTACCACCCATATTATGCAGTGGCTCAGAGAGCTGTGCTCAGCTGTGTCAGTTTTGAACAAAAGCCAGGCTGTTGCCTGTATTTAGGAAAAATGGACTTTTGAACTACAGAACTATAATATTTTCCAAGTTAACAATTCATGATGATAACCTTTTTAATAATGTGTACGTCAGTTTTCAGTAAGCTTACATTTGAATAGATTTCTTCATATTGCAAAACTTTAAAAGACCTTTGTTTTTCATCTTCAACCCATCACTGGTTTAAGATAATTTTAAATTAACAGCAAAGTAACATTCATCTGAAAGAGAAGACAGGAGAAAGTGCAGTCAAATGGCAATCATGACAAATGACATCTCTTGTCTGAGAGTCATTTTTCCTCACTAGACTGATTTGTCATCCCCACTTTTGACATTTTTCAGCTTGCTATGAAATCACATTGACAGAATAAGATATTTCTACACTTAAGAGTGGGTCATAGAAGATGGTTCTCTGCCTTCATTTATTTTTTTCTATTACATTAAAGGGTTTGTAAAATTTGCAAGCAACTAAATTCTGATAATAAATTTCATTTGCTTCATAAAATAAAGTATAAAGTTCACAGTGCCCTATAATCTTAAAGTAAGTGTTGCAGTTTCATTTGTGGCAGGTCGTTATACAATCCAGAGGAAAACAAACCTCTCCATGAAGAAAATTTTCCACTTGGGGGTATTGTCTTGTTCTAAATGAGGATTATCAAAGCCAGATATAACAATGAGTGTAAACTACTTAACTTTGATATATTGTGCCCATTGCCTTGGAGATATCTAAAGACATGTAGATAGTGTTTGCAAATTCTTACTTCTGAACTAAAACCATAAGACTTATCCATTGCTGAGTATCTTAGGCCCATACAAATAGGTATAATTAGCTTTTCTCTCCACATAATACAAAATATGCCAAGTTCTTTGAAGTTACAAACAAGGATAGATTCAAATGCAGTCCAGAATGGTAATTTTCAAAGATTGTATAAATTGCAATGGCAAATGTAGTGATTTGCACATATGGCAGAATGTGATTCTTCTTTTTTTTGGTGTTTGCTTATTTTGTTCAGTTAGTTTGGTTTCGGTTTTAGCAACTTCTTTATGATTTTTCTTCTGTAGACAAAAGCATGCATACCTACTTTCTTCTGTGCCTAATACCTTACTAATGGTGAGGCATGCTGACCACAAGATAGGAAGGCCATTGTTTTAAGCAAAGCATGTTTCAATGCTCAGAGCCTGACTATTCCTTTTGAACCTGTTTTACAGAAATATAGTGAAGGAAAATGAAACATTTCCCTTTGAGATTTTTTTTTTATTATTATTTTCCTGATTGTTGTGCTTCATGAATCAGATTTGCAGCTAGATATCACTGTTAGTGCAATGTCTTCCAGTGTTCACATTAGACAACCAACTACTATTAACCTCTAATGCTGTTTCTAATTATCAGCATGTTAAGAATTTTCACACCCTTTATAACATGTAAATGTTACTTGTTATACATTCTTTCTGTGTATAGTCTAGTATGCATCAATTACAGATAAGGCCTGTAAAATGTACCAGAATTTGTACCAACAATGTGAGCCTGCAACTTCATTCCAATATTCATGTATATTCTCTGGTATATTTGCATGTGCTGTCTCTCTTCTATTATAGCAAAGTATGAACACACAACTTTCAGTAATTAATTAGCAAAGCTTGTATGATACATCAAATGGTTTTAATGATTATTTTTGTTTTTGAATGAAAAAAGGTAGCCACCTTTAGGATTCATGTTTGTTGCAGATTTCAGCTGGTTCTGTTGTTAGTCTTCACCCACATGTATCTCATAATAGATTTCAGGCAAGGTTCAAATCATTGTCTTGTGAGAATGAAGATGACATCTCTGCAGAATTGGTGCCTGGTTTAGGGAAGGCAGACACACGACATGTAGCCTATAAAAATCCTTCCTAACTTTTATATAAAAAGAAACAGAAAAAAGCCTACTCCAGTACCATGCACTTAAAGTGCTGACTTAACTGCAGCTGGCAACTAAGCACCATGCAGCTGCTCAGTCATTTCCCACATGTCAGGATGGGGGAGAACATCAGAAAGATAAAAGTGAGAAAACTTGTGGGTTGAGATAAAGACAGATTAACAGGTACAGCGAAAGCTGTGCATGCAGACAAAGCAAAACAGGGAATTAATTCACTACTTCCCATTGGCAAGGCAGGTGTTGAGCCATCTGCAGGAACGAAGGGCTTCATCACGTGTGGTGGTTATTTGGGAAGAGAATAGCCATCACTCTGAACATTTCCCCCCTTTTTTTTTTCCCCAGCTTTATATGCCAAACATGATGTCCTATGGTCCAGAATACCCTTTGGTCAGTTGGGATCAGCTGTCCTAGCTGTGTCCCATGCCAGCTCCTTGTACCCCCAGCCTGCTCACTGGTAGGGTGGTGTGAGGAGCAGAAAAGGCCTTGGCTCTGTGTAAGCACTGCTCTGCAGTAACTAAAACATCATTGAATTATCAACACTGTTTCCAGCACAAAATCTAAACCATACCCCCATACTATTTGCTATGAAGAAAATTAGCTCTACCCCTGCCAAAACCAGCACAAGAATAGAAGAATATTGCAGTTCACCATTCTAGTCTAAGTGAAAAAATGTGAAGTTCAGAAGCTTAGTGCTTCACAGAGTTCCTCCGTATCAATTCTTCTGTCACTTCTGTTCTACTGAATGTGTGCTGGATGGAAAGACATTGCAGTGATAATTTTTGATTCCGTCAAATCTAAAAGCAAAGTGTATTTGAATTGGTATGATGAATTACATCTGCTCATAAGAATCTATAAAGTAACTTTATGAATATCAACAGCATTATTATTTATTTGTAAAATTTCTGGAAATTAGTTTTCTACATAAACACAATGCTGCAAAACATTATACAGCCACAAGCAACCAGGAATACAACATGTGGTAAGTTCATTCTTCAGTCGAACTTTTTTGGTGATCTCTACTCTCATGCAGAATATCCACCAGTGTCAGACCAAATTAAAATAGTAACTCTTCCCAGTACATTGTAGGCATATTGATGGCACCTGTCATTCATCATAATACTAAAATGGAAGAAAACTCATGCTGTAATATGAATACATATGATGTTCTGTACTGAAATAATGTGTACATCTCAGCCTTAACCCAAGTTCAATCTGCTGCAGCTATGAACTTTTTTTTTTTTTTTTTTAATGATTCAATAATTGGAGGCAACAGAGCACCTGGTCCCATTTATTAGAATATTAAACCACACAGGACGCATACAACATTGAAGACTAAAAATGAGTGTTTAGGGACAAGTTTTACCAATAGAAAAGTTTAACAAGTATTTAACAATACTAATGTCAAAGTAGATTATTTTTTTAATGTCAGCTACATTATCTCTTCAAAATCAGTTCCTGAAAAAAAAAGTTATATTGATCAATATTAACCCAGAAAAGTGTATTTTTGCAAGGGTGAAATAATCATAGAATCATAGAATACTTAGGGTTGGAAAGGATCTTAAGATCATCTAGTTCCAATCCCCCTGCCATGGGCAGGGACACCTCACACTAAACCATGCCACCCAAGGCCTCATCCAACCTGGCCTTGAACACCGCCAAGGATGGAGCACTCACAACCTCCCTGGGCAACCCATTCCAGTGCCTCACCACCCTCACAGTAAAGAACTTCCTCCTTATATCCAATCTATCTAGGAGCCATCCCACCATGTTTCTGTGATGCCTACTATATCATACTCCCGTAGTCATGCACACATCTCTAATTCCTCTTGTTTGTTTCCCATGCTATAGGCATTTGTATAGAAGCATCTGAGCCGAGCTCCAAAGGAAGCCGGCTCATTGGCTGGAGCAGCTGGAATATCTCTGCATCACTCCGAGCATTTATTGTAGGTGCTGGCAACTGACTGGGTGTGATGGGATGAAACAATGCCCCCCTCCCCCAACACATCTAGTTTAAAGAAACCTTGACCAGCCTGGCAAGCCTCCTACCAAAACTGCTCTTCCTCTTCTTTGCCAGATCAGCTCCACCAGCCTCCAGTAGACCTGGCCTACTAACTTGGGCCCCATGTTCAAGACACGCAAACCCCTGACTATGACACCACCCTTTTAACCATTTATTAACTTGGCCAATCCTCCTAGCTTTTTTAAGGTCCTCCTCTGTATCCTGGAGAATTGATGAAAAGACAATCTGAGCTCCAGAGCCCCTAACCACCTCTCCCAGGGCTCTGTAGTCCTTCTTTATGTCCTCCAGGCTACTTCTATCAACATCACTAGCAACCACATGGATCACCAGAAGTGGGTAATAGTCTGTGGGACTCACTAGAGCAGGCAGCCTCTCTGCAACATCCCTGATCTGTGCCCCAGGTAGGCAACACACCTCCCTCGAGACTGGGTCAGGCCGACAGATGAGTGCTTCTGTCCCTTTCAAAGTTGAGTCTCCTACCACTATGACCCGCCTCTTTTTCCTGGCAGCACCAGTAGTGATCTTCTTTACGTGTGCACCAGCCGGTTGTTTCTGGTGCAAGTGACCTTCCTCCTTAGCCCCGTGGAGGACAGCAAAGTGGTTCTGGGTGGGGACAACAGCTTTAGGAGGAAGCCCCTTGCTCGTAAATGTCCTCTTCCTCTTTTTTTTGTTGTTTTTTGTTGTTACTATTTCCCAGCTTCCTGGGTTGACAGCCTTCTCCACTCCCCCATGAGCTTCAGGGGATGCTTGAGGGCCCTGCACAGTTTGGGCCTGGAGCAAGCAGTCCTGCTTCCCCTCAGCTTCCCTGACATCTTGCAGCCTATTAACAGCATCCTGCATCTCAGCCACCTGCTGCAGGAGGACCTCCACCAGGGAGCATGGAGTGCAGCCCTGCCCATTGTGCACCGTTTCCTCAGGAGACCAGTGCAGGCACTCTCTACACTCTGAGCATTGCACTGCAGCCTCCCCTCTCATCAGCTCTGTCTGGGTGCCTAAGCTGGCCAGGTTCTGGATTTATGCATTTCCTTGATGGAAGACAGAGATTAGCTGTGGGCTCTGATGACCAAAACACGAGCAACAAATGGTAAGTTGTCTCTTGATTTTGTGATATCCATATGTGCATATGGGCTGTAACAGTTAATCAGAGCACAAAGGGCCAAACTGAACTGGAGACCAGTGATCTGGATATGAGGTGAAATTCACAGTCACTGACCTTGTTTAGTTAATGGATAAAAGAAGGTACTAAAAACCAATCATATACATTCTAAGAGATTACCTGTGACTTCTATTGTTTTCCTGCATTTCTTTCCTTCCTAACAAGACCAAATCAAAGAGATATGACCCATTTTGCTTCTACTGATCATCTTCTTCATCAGGAATGAGAGGTTTTCTTGAGGGAACACCTGCAATCTAAAATTATTAGGGTGGGTAAAAGAACCTCAAAATAATTTAGAGTGGGAGAAAATATTTTTGAGGGAATAAAAAAGGTATTAAATTTGCTTTATTTCTATAAAAAAGACAATAGAGAAAGGAACCCATAATACTTTATAGACAGTTGAAGATGTATTTGCACACTTAATCTAGAGAAAATGTATGAGAAGGAATGGATATCCATAAGATGAAGTAAAGCATATTAGAAATAAAAATGTGAACTTTATCTAAAAATTTTTTTGTTTGTTTTTTGGGTTTTTTTTTTTCTTCTTTAATTTAAACTCATCCAAGTTATTGATCTCAAGGTATAGTTAACCAGGTGAAAACTAAAAGGCTGTAATAGACCTAAGGTCAGGCTAGATAATTTTTATGTTTCTTTCTGATATTAAAGTATATGAATATATGTATCCTAGACTCTACATTACTTCTTTTAAATAACACACAAGGCTTCACTACTGACAGTGATAAATTAAATTCATACCCAAGCACATTGGAGTATCTTCTTTAATGTCCCACTTTTAACTCCTCTAACTCAAATACCAAACTAAAACTAAAAAACCCACAGTTATCTAATTGCAAGTTGATTTCAAGATATAAACCTAGACATAGAAACTTTCACTATGAATTATTTTTATTAGATAAGTAGCAGTAAGCTACAGAAAAAGACAATATTCATGAGTAAACAATGCAAGTTAAAACAATAGAGTAATTTCATCTCAGCTATCAGACAAGAATATTTCTATTATTGAAAAAATGTACAAGAACTTGTTAAAATAGAATTACTTGATGTGAGAAATCTTGGTAAACACAAACACTTTATTCAGAATGTGTCTTAGCTGTAATACATCTTCAGTTAAATCATTGAGCAGATTTGAATGAAATGGCAACATGTAACTTCTGAATGAAGGAATGCAAATTTTACCTTTGAAAGAAAAAATACGTTAAAATTGTATAAAACTGGTTTTATAATATAAAAAAAATAAATTATAAGAACATTAATATATTTTTCAATATTGATTATAACTTAGGCATTTTGTTCATTGATATTAAAACCCAGTTCAATATAAAGTTTGCTCTCATTCTACAGGGCTATTTATTTGTTTTCTTTAAAAAAAGTAGCAATGAAGCGTCTAGCAATTATTATTATATTTAATAATTTATGACATTGCAGTTAGAGAGGGGTGAACAAGGCTGGATATAATAAAAACTCTCATTGTTTCATACAGTTTAAGGCCAGAAGGTTCAATAGATCATCTAATCTGACCTCTTGTATATCACCTGAGATAAATCCCCAGTGAATCCTAGCTCAATCATATACAAACTGTGCACTAAACCTGCTTTCATTTTTAAGGGCTTAACCGAGTAATTTTCATTTAACTACATAATTATTTCCAATTAACTAAATATTTTTTCTTTCTTTGTCTCTAGAACGTCTGTTTCTGTTGTAGCTGGAGGTGGATTCACTGTGAAGTTGGTTCATTCTGGGTGAAGGCTTATGTTTTAAGAAAGCTGGGACATGACATTTGTTTCCAGTGCTGGGTCAGGATACCACTGTAGAATCTCATTATAAGCACTATTCCAACCAGCTTTGATCATATACTATGTTTCATCTCTTTTGAGTTGTAGACATAATGGAATCACAGTGCCCATTCCCATGACATGTTATGGCAGAAAGGGTATGTGCTTCTGTACGTTTGCAATCTATGGATAGACTTAGAGCTGCCTTCCTTGTGGGGTTTCCTTAATACACTGAGCCTATAGTTGGACCTTAGCACCCTCATCAAATTTCATCCATTGCAAAAAAACTTTTCCAGACTAATTTTGCAGCCTCTAGTTGTTTGGCATCTTGGCCTTCAGGTGATGTTAAGCTCTAAAAAGACACAAAACAGAGAAGTTTTTGGAATGGAGTTCTGGATGTGTTCAGATGATTAGTAAGGTAGTATTTGATACTGAAAAAGACACTAAATGAAATCAGAAGACACTTAGGCAAAACTGTCTGCCAGGATATATTTGTATGTTTCAAAAGCTTTTTTTGCTGTCCAACTTATCTGAGAAAAATTGCATTTCTCCTGTTTTATCTGGTTTTGTCATGGACGATAAGGTGTTAGTTACCAGTTCTGTCACTGGTATATATGTACATAATCAATATTATGCATTGATACCTTCTCATATTCACACCTATGATTATAAGAGGGAAATTACCAAAAAAAACCTGAACAAGGATCTAATTTGAAAAAGGCCATTTTCAACTTCTGAAATATTTTCCTTTTTAAGGATGTATTTTTTAAATAATTGTAGTGTGAGCACCTATAGGTTATGGAACTTCCTGGGCCTGATTATGTGGTCTTTATGATCTGTAATTTTCATCTTTCTTGCTATTCCTTGGGTTATTTTATATTCTCTAGCAGAGAAAATTAGCTCTACAGTTTTAAAGATTTGCAAATAGCTTTGTCTTTCTTTTAAAGTTACTTGCAAACTTTTGCATTTAATTGCAACTAAATCTATACAGAGAAAGTATGCAGTACAGACTCATTGGCTCTTTTTATAGTGTATTTCATTGTCAATAATTTTCTTCCCTGTTTTTAAACTAGATTTGAGTGCCTGTACTCTGATGGACTATATTCTAAAAATAGAGGGTAAGGAGATTGGTAAACAGTGTTCAAAACATAATTTCTAGGATAAGATGTTCAAGGAAGGAATATGTTAAATATAGTGATGATTTACCAAAATGAGTAGAATATGTTGTAATTCAGCTTGTCACATGTTGCTAGAGTCAAAAAAATAAAGAAACCCATCATTTCAGTATTTATGACTAAATTCTGCTTTTGGTTTAAACAGCTGGATTTAAGTGGCTTATTTATACAAAAGCATTATTAGACACTTTGAGTTTCTTAGTGCATTGAAAACTGTAGGGAATAAAACACCGTATGAAATTTGATCATCCTGCAGGCAGTAGATTTTTCTGCAAATAATATGGAAATATTTTAAAACTTTAGCATATCATGCAGTATCATGTGAAGCAGATCCTGGAGCATTAGACTGGAAGAAAACCTGTCTTAAAGAAATAAAGATGTAGAGAATGACGAAGCTTGTGCTGATTCTCATTCATTTATCGAAAGCATGTTAGACTCACTCATTCAAAAATAATGATTTTATAAAAAGTAATTTTCATCTGAATTTGTGTATGTACAAATGTTGACACTATTTGCTGTTCAACTTGGATGTCTAAGCTATGAGCTTTATCTCCTGAAGTTCTATACATAGCTAATGGAGAGAGCCATTTCCAGAAGATCAGTATAAAAGCACACATTTATACTCTTTACATCACTTTCTGGATGAGTCTTTCTCTTCCAGTGACTGTACAGAAAAGTTAGATGCCTGAAATAGGTGAAATATTTACACCTGGAAAAGCTAAAATTATTATTGCTGCATATTATAATTTTATCAAGGTTGGAAATGACAAGTAATGGTCATATGCATTCTCAGATAGAACACAGGTGATAGCTAAAACACAATCTGACCCTTATAGGTAAAACCCACCCAAGAATCACTTAGGAAAATGTGAATAAATTAAAATACCAGGAAATAAAAATAATTTTTTTTTGTTTAAAAAAATTTTGTTAAAATTAAAAAAAAAATTAAAAAGCCAGGAATATTTATGCAATACCTTGACACTGCAAAAGGTACTTACAGGCATATTTACTGTAGATAGCAGTTCTGGCACTGGGTTTTAGCAGTTCTGCTTGTTGACAACTATTTCTTTTAGAATTTCGTATTGCATAATGTGGGACTGAAAATGATACTGCCATGTGTGAGAGATGTTGCTTGTTTGTGTGGTTTAGTGGAGGACTGTGCATCTGTAAGCTTCAAAAGGTCAGAAATTGATTTAATAAACTATCTTCCCAGAAAACAAGCTTTCTTCTTGGATATGTAACATTGTTAGAGAACTGCATGTCTAGAGACATTGCTAATAAGCTTGTGAGACCTTTGGCTGTTTCCAATGCTGTCTTTAATAGTTATACCTGAGTTTGAATAGCTAATATCCTTAAAATATTATTGCCTGATACGTAGGCTTTAGATTACTTCTGCCTTATGGCAGTACCACTTCTGAAGGTGCAAACCCGGGATTTCCATATATTCCTTGTACCTTTATACTGCACTCTAGCATTCACTTTTATTACTGGTCTGGTAGTGTCCTTATTGGTTGGCACAAATAACATCTTGCAATCTCTCTTCCGTTTTTTGCAGTGCCCACCAGTACTGTAGTGTTACTAATATAAATGTCCTTAGCCCCTCTGTATCATTTCTGCTTTTGTTACATAGCAGTTTTCCAGCCTACACTGGCTACATGACAGTACAAAACATGTTACTAGAGTGCTCCTTGGGTTTTCCTCAGGTTGTGATGCCTCTGAGGAAAGGTGATTGTTATCCACTGGAGTGTATCATCCTTGAATCTTGGAATGACCAATAGTCTTCAAAGAATTTTCTGATATGAAGCTGAACTTTGCTGTTGTCCGATAAGACACCTATCTTCTCAATCACCGGACTCTGGCCACTCTCAGCTTCTGTGGCTTCATAGGCAATATACTTGGGATGAGAAATCATTGCTGTGTACTAACCACAGGCACAATACAATATTGCAGGCATCATCAGAGGGTCTATATAATATGATCCTCAATTTTGCTCTATAATGACTAATTTAGAGGCATGCAACACTAGCAATGGATATTCCTTTTTCTGCCTGCTCCAGCAGGCTTCAGAAGATTATCATGGGTGATCAGACCAGTTACATTTTCTGAGTAAGTTATGGCTGCAAATTCAGGATTTATAAGGTTTGTTTGGGTTTTTTTTCAATTCACTCAAAAAGAATATTTTCCTCCTGAACCAAGGAGACTTTAGGGCATATGGATAGGTATTGCCTACAGAGATGGTAAGACCACTAACACATCTACTTTATAGCATGCATTTAGATCTAGCAAACTAGCACTTTAAACATTTTCTAGACTTTTGCTGTTTCAGCTGTGCTATGTATACTTGGCAAATGTTGTGGTTTGCTACACCTTCTGAAATGTTGTGTCAAATGAGAATTTTTAGAAAAAAACTTTTTATAACCTCAGCTAGGAAGCCATCTCAGGGCATCTTCAAAACACTTAATGATTGTTTTGGATTCCAGGAAAGAAGACTAGTCAACAAAGACTTATTTATATATCCCAGTATCAAAGTGTTAATGTTCTCTTAATGGAAACATTATGGTCACCATGCTGATGTGCACTGTTGCCTTACATTTTTTCCTCTTGTTTGTTCTCATTTTCCTCCAGACTGGTGACCAAGACAATGACTGTCTGAGCTACCACAGAAACTTCAAAAGAGGGAGGTGGAGAAGTGGGCAAAAGGAAGAGAGAAAGCTACATTGAGTCTGTTTCTACTATTTAAATCACAGTGGATGTGCCCTGATATTCCACATTCTGGTGGTTCCTTGTTCAAACAGACACGGACACATGAGATGTCAATTTCTGATGTGTAGTATTTGGGACCAAAATGCATCCAGCACTGATTAGGTTAGCCTGGAGTGCGATAGACCACAATCTGGATCTCAGTTTCCTGTTTCAGCATGTTCATTGACTTGCAGGTGATATGACAGTTTGAAGAAGTGCTGTGCACTTAGAACTCTGCTACAGCTGAAAGAAAAACCCATCTTGATCCATCATGAACTGCTGCTCTTAAATTATTTATGAAGCCACTCACTTCCCACTTTCTTGGTATGGATCAGTGAGAAAGAACTGAGGTTAAGGAGAGGTACAATGTATCAAACTCTACAGTGTAAGTTTTCAAGAATACTCCCAAGATATCAGATTACGAACTGGAGAAGAACTGTAAATAGGTTAGGGGATACTCTTGCATATGGCTAAATAGGCAGATATTTTCCTATTTTTTTTTTAATACCACATTTAAGATTAAGTGTGTATCAAAAGTAGGTATGTCCAGGTGTGAGAAAGGAGAAGACCAGAGTTACAACTGGAAGAACCACAAGTTTTGAGAACCTTCATGGGTACAGGACTTTAGTGAATAGGTTTTTTGCATAGCGTATATCAGTATGCCTGATATCGGATCTTGAATCCAATAAAGTGATCGTGCACCTCAGTGCATTCTGATAGTATCCTGCAAAACTTTGATTGCCTGTTGGCCTCTTTGGGGCATGAGTTGTGGTGCCAACAAGCTGTGTCTGCTTCATTAAGATAGGTAAAATATTACACTAACAGCTGAGTAAAATGTAGCAGCTTAGGCATTGTGACAAGCTGCCACATCATTTCAGTAGAGATAGTACTGCTACTGTCCTGGAAATTCTGTGGGCCACATTGGATTCAATTATCATTTCTGCATGATGTTAACATGAGGAATTTAAGTCAGAGAAGAAAAGTAATTATTTTTAGAGCATATATGTTAGCTTTACTTGGACAGCTTTTCCTAGGGTAAGTACCCTGACCAAATTTCAAAGGCAAGGTTCAAACAGTGAGCTATGTTAGAGCTTAAAGATATACCTAGGTATCTCATTTGTTAAGAACTGTTAACAGGCATAAGATACCTCCTGCTCCCCTGTAATAATAAAATAAAAACATTGAATAAGGATAACCTAAATATCCCTCAGGAAATTCTATTATGTGTTCCTTTGCTGAATGGAAGACGAAGTCAGGGAATAGTAATTGTTAAAAATTGACAGGTTTAGAAAGGCTTAAGAGAACTGGAAGAAAAAGTGATGCTCTTGATCTAAAGAAACTCTGGCTACAACTGGAGTAAGTGGATCCAAGAGAAATGGAGATAGAACATCATTTGCTGAAGAAAATGCTAGCAAACTAAAAACAAGATGGTGAAAATAAAACAAAAAAGTAGATTTTGTTATAGGCTAACTAAAGTATTATTATCTATGAGGAATTCTGTAGCATAATGTGGCAAGAACAAAAATGTATGTTCAAACGGAAGATTTCACAAATCAGACTGAAAAAAGAAGGGAGAACGATTAAAGTAAACTAGTTTTGACTGAAAGATGCAAAATAAATGTCTCTATTATTTAAATGTTCTGCTAGCATATAAAAATTCAGACATAAAATATGGAGCCAGAGCTTCCATATTCTAAAAAGATTAAATGCAGGGTTTGGCCATCTGGAAAGAAAAAGGAAAATATGACACTGACTGTTTGCTAGTTTATAATCAGCATATATAAGTTGTTTTCAGCATAAATATCAGGAAAATGGAGCAAGGATGATAATGAGGGAAAAAAATTATTCAGAGTTTGAAATTGTTTTACAACATCTTGTGCAAATCAGAAAATTCTCTAGACCAAATATGGGCTTATGTCTTTTCTCCATATGAAGTCCTAAGCACATCATTGAGGCACTAGATTTTTCCACTTTTCAATGAAAAATGGAAATTTGACTGTAAATTTTCCAAGTAGTTACATGAGCTCACTTGCATAGGCCTATGTTGAACTGGCTAAAGTCATCACTCAAGACATCAAATCACTTGACTTGTATTGTTGCTCAGTGGAGTCAAAAGAGACTAAAATCCACAAGAAATATTTAGAGGAGAACTTGATCTGCAAAAGAGTTGGAGTAAAACAACTGTATGGATTATGATTAAAATTTCTTGTGATCCAGCTGTGATGATTCACTTTTCTGTCATGGCTATGTGGTCATGTAGGATAAACTCAAGATTCATGCCTAAGAGGTGGAAAGGCTGACACTGAAGCTACATGATCAGCAGCAAACAGATTATTTCTAGGGAAAAGTAGTACTGAAAAAAAGTCAAGATGCTTCACAAAAGAATATACATCTACAGATAGTTAGACTGGGGTTGGACTAGATAACTTTTAAGGGTCCCTTTCAACCCAAAGTCTTCTATGATTGTATGATATTAGGACATTTGATGGCTACCTTCATGTGCTGAACAAAATAAATCTCCAAGGAGGGAACGAAGTAGATTAAACTGAAAATTTAAACACGAATCAACAATTGTCTAAGTAAGAATTGGTGATGCAGGTCATGTTTTAAGTGGCCTGGACAGTGAGGTCAAAAGGCATTTGTGAGAGTAGAGAGTTCTGGACATAGTTTTAAGTCCTTGAGGGTCAGTTTAGTCTTTAATTATGCAATGTGGTCATGTGGCACAAATGGCTTAATTTACTCTTGCTACAATGAGTATTAGATTTTGCTAGAAAAACCATAGTCAATAAAAAGACAGAAATAATCAAATTCAAAGTGCTTTCCTTAGAAAATATGCAAATATGTGGGTCTGGCAATTCAGTGCAGCTAAGGAATATTAGGGTTTATTACTTAAGTTCATTCAAAACTGATACACAGTTTTTGACTAACAACGTGTACAAACAAAAAAGCCTTGTAAATACTGGAAAATCTGGCTGTTACAGAACGTATATGATGGAGGCAATTAAAAGATTAAGTTTATTTGGTAAAAATGAATCACTGAAACATTTTCTTCATGCTACTGTGGAAAAAAAATGAAGCTATGCTAGTAAGAAATATCTTTTATTTTTGTCCTTACCATCACAGTTGTGAAGAAGACAATGACAAACAAAGAATACGTAGCCTAAGAATCTGTCTCACCTTGTGCTAGCCCTGAAATAGATAACACGAAAGCACTCTTCTCCATTTACAGGACAAAAAACAGTCCATCTATGGCAACAGTCATATTTTCAGATTGCATACTTTTTGAATCCCAATTCTTCAGTCTTATGCTTATGTCTATACCATGAGCATTACTTCAGCTCCCACATATTTAATGGCATTTCTGCAGTATAAATATGCATCCCAGGAGGGCAGAATCAGGATCTTTCAAATAATGATAAGATTTTCCTTATAATTTTTTCTCATAAATTGTCTAGTAACTTTCTAGTAGGAGTTAAGTATCTAATTTTAGATACAGACCAATTTGAATGCTATTCTTTACAGCTGGGAATGAAAATTGGTGTAATAGTAAATGTAGTGTGCTCACACTGCACTTTATAGAGAAATAGCCTGGGAACACTGAAGGGCTCCAGTTCAAAACACAAAACTTAAAAAAAAGAAAAAAAACCCAACACAAAAAAACCCAACAAAACAACAAAAAACCCCAAACAAACAAAAAAACCCAACAAAAACCCCCACCCATAACCCCTCCAAAACCAAACAACCAAAACAAAACAAAAGCTACAAACCCCATAAAAACCAAACCCCCTCAATAACAGAAAAGGAAAAATGCTTTCAGTGACTTTCATCTTTCTTGTGAAAGTAAGTCCTTATAGATTTTGTGAAACTCCATAAACTCTGAAACAAAGGCCACCAGCAGTATCAATTTTGGATGGGCTTGAGCAGAAGCAACTAATATAAATCAAGAATATACATATCTAACGTGTTGAGAGAGACACACTCACTCGGGAGATGCAGAAGAATGAAACCAGTCTAATAAAAAATAAAATATTTTCGTTACTTAAACCAACATTACTCCGGGTGAAAGGAGGTAAGACAGATTATAGAAACACACAAAAAACTTGAATATAGTTATTAAGGTATCCCAAACAGAACCCTGACTTCTGGTTATCTGCCAGTATAGAACTTGAACTGTATCTTGGAACAATGGAATTCGTCTGTATATGAATATTGCCAAACAGTATGAGATATGTCAAGAGCAAGAGAACACAAAATGTAGAGCTGTTTGGGGCGTTGGGGTGGGGAGTGGTTCGTTTTACATTGTCATTCTATGGAATATATTGTGAAACCACAAATAAGAATTATGTAGTCTTCAAAACTTTTGATGCAAAGGTTGATTCTTCTTACCTGTTTGTATAGTGCCTTTCCTAATAGACACATTTGTACACAAATAATAATGTGGTTTCTTTACAGAGTTATATACATATGCATATATATAAATACACGCATGCACATACATATGTAACTCTTTTAAATACAAAATGAAAAGAAAAGGATGACTGATAAATTGGACAAATTAGACAGGATTCCTGGCTTTACTACTTCCTCACTCAGTTCCTGATATATAACATACTCCTTTATTCTCTCGCAATTTCTGCACAATACAACAACGCATTTCTGGTAAGACACATATCTCTAAAGGTTTGAAGTTTGAGAATAGATTCAAACTATTCAGATTGTGCTGGTCTGTAAAATTGGTTAGAAATCTCATGAGAACAATGTTCTCACATGAGATTTCTGGTATTTTCTTCTCTGAGTCAGATCATAAATACCTCAAGAGTCATTTTCTCTTTTTTTCAGAAGTATTTGTGCAGTTCTGTTTTCAGATGGAAATTAGAAGTATGGAGCTGCATGAAAATGAAAAATAATAAAAATAAAAATTTAATCAAATGTTTGAGAGAGATTTTTGAGATCTGTTTTAAATTTTGATGGAGATTCGAAGACTTTTTTTTTCCAGTGCTGCTTGCTCATTGAGAGTAATGCACCCCCATTTTTATACACACTTCATATGTATTGCAGTAGGTCAGTAATACTTCATCTATATGTATATGGTATCAGTTTATTAAGGTTTTAATTATATAACTTTTCATGTTTGGCTTGTGATCCTCTCTTCTTGCCTTTCAGAATGGCTCTATTCAACAGCTTTTGATGTGCTAGGAGCTTAAGTCTGTGTTGTCACTGATGTGTTTGCCAGCAGCAAAGGGAGCTTGGATATGGCATGACTTTAACTCCTGACCATGCAGACTGATAGGCCATAAGATATTAAGCTCCCGCCAATTTCTATTTTCTCTTTCAAAGATTGCTAACCTCATCTCCCCAGGGTCTGCAACTCCCGCCAGCCTTTAAACCAGCAGGAGTAATATCTGTCTCTAATTTGTAATTACTAAGGCTCTGTCACAATGCACATTGTTGGTGCTTGCCTTTATTTAATTAGTGAGCATGTGCATTTGTAGTGGTGAAAAGTACAACTGAGTGGAAACATAACCTCATTGTTAGAAAGTTGTTTTTCTATTTATCTTTTTCACATGTGTTTCAGTTGCTATATTCATAATATACAGCAGGTCATTATCAGTAGTGTTAATAACATCCAAAGCTGTGCATATTTTTCAGCAAAATTTGTATTGGAAAGGAAACAAGGATAGCATCTTTTAGAATTGAAACAGTCTGCTCCTGAATTCTTACCTCTTCCTTGTGCCTACTCCTTATTATTAATGTATATTATTACTTCAAGTATGTCAGGAAAAGAGACAAACAGTCAGAGGCAGAAATTTCTCCCTAATTCACTCTGCCTAGCCACCAAAATGTAACACAAAATTATTCAGGGGAAAAATACAATTTTCTGTCATCTCTGCCATACACTGATAACAAAGCTACAGGCTAATATGTTTTGATATTTTTGTCACTCGTTTATCATGTGACCTTTCATGCTATCATTAATACAGCTGAGGGACAGAGCAGACACACTGAAATAAGGGTGTGGAGAAGTCAGATTGCTTCTCTAACAACTAACGGTCAGTCACAGCAATTTATGCTTTTCTTCAATATAGCACTGACTGAAGAGAGAAATAGTTATTAAAATTTGATATTACTGTCTAGGCTCTGCCATATAGAATTTGCAACTTTTAGCTATGATGGAAATACTGGAAGGGGGGGAGGTTTAATAAATTTCCCTTTGAATTATGATATTAATACAATACAACATGCTTGCTCAGATATTCAAAGGATATACAAGGGGAAAATCATATTCAGTGCACTCCAACACTGGATATAAGTCATAGTCCAGAACTGTTATAGCCAAGAAAAGCATTTTAATAACATGGGGACAATCACCTTGCACCGTCTCAATTAAAACAGTTGGAATTTGGAAGCTGGGGTGGGGTACGCTTTACAAAATTCCAGCTACTAATAGTCTTGTGTACTATTCAGCAATATTTTCAGGACATCCAGGAAAGTGGAATGTGTCTTTTTTTTTATGTGTGTGTACCTTTTATGATGAATGATACCTGGTTTAAATTTGCATCTGACTTTACACCATTTCTGACAATGGTCTAGCTTTTTATGTTGCCTGTAGAGACTGGTTTGCTAAAATTCCAATATAAAACTAATTTATATTTGACATTAATGAGTAAGAAATGTTTTATACAGTACATCAGAGCTGAGAGAGAACTTTACAGCGTTCTAGTAAAAGCAAATTACTTTTGAGTACAACCATTAAGTAAAAAATGAAAAATCTTTCACTAACCTAAGCTTCTTGTCCTTTAAAAATCCTGTGATTTTTAATGTTTAGATTAAGAAAAGATTGAAAATTTAACAAAGCCTTTTTTTCTCTTTTATGTGCTATTGGGTGATTGTAATTTTACTGCTTGGAAGAGATCTTCTTCCTCAGTGTGCATGTCTGTGCCAGGTCAGAGTAAATCATTATATTAATTGATAAAACACTATTAAAATAATTTAACTATTTAAAACATTAAATATGATGCAAACTAATCTATATAAGAATTGAATGTTTTTCTTGAGCGTGACTTCTTTGGGGAGTATTCTTTTTAAGTGCACTAGAAAAATGACCTTTACATGTGAAAGAAAATAAGTAAGGATGAGTTTTAAATAGAAAGATTTTTAAATAGGTCCCAGAGAGAGGCTTGTACACTTGAAATAAATCTTTTTGCATTAGATATGATTGCAAAGTGAAAGTTTAAATTTCTCATTTCAAATGTAAGGACCTGACTTCTGGAAAGTGTATGCAAATGATTAATTGAAATTGCCAAAACTTCAGCTGATTTAAATTTGACTACTTCTGTGAGTAAATTCACATGTGTTTGCAGAAATTAACTCTAAATATATTAATTTAAAAAGTGGATGTATTAGGACTACTTAGAATGTGATTTGCTGATTACATTAATATTTTGCAATTAAAAGAATCCATAACATATACTGTTTTACATCTTTAACATGTATATTTTCATTTTCGTTTCACTTCATATATTGCATACTGTATGCATATAAATGTTTATATATATGCCTATATATAAAGTGAATTAATCTATTTGCATTTTAGCACCTGATATGTGTGCATGGATAGTAAAGTCATGCAAATATACAACATTCTATGGCAATAGTTTTACAAGAAGTAATAGATTTTTACGTTCTACTATTTCTGTAGCAACATTCTTAACAATGTTCTTACTGCATTAATATGACTCTAATTTTTTGGTAATTAATAATAATGATTTTTAAAGTAATTAATGAGAAAGAATGCAAGCAGGAGTGATCCTGTTAATGCAAAGTATTTATAATTTGTGTAAACCCATCATAAGGTAATTATTAATGTGGTTAAAACACATGTAAAAATGCAAGTTAAGTACAAAATAATTACTCAGAAATACTTTTTTGTGCTGATATTATCCATTAAATTAAAAACATGTTTTTAGTATTCATAAATAAGAAAATGAATTCTTCATTTTTCTTAAATAAGATCCTTAGAATTGTTAGTGCACACTTTATTATAGTCTGAGAAAACATTGCCTAAGTGGGCTTCCCTTTTACCTCGCTATTATTAATAACAGCTCTGATCTGGAGATGCAGCCACTTCCAGGATAAGAAGAAAATGTGTCCATGCATGCTTAGTCTATGCCACTCTTGAACAGATTATATATCAACCTGAATTATATTTAGTTCTTTTCCTTTCTCTTTCTATTTACCTTTTTTTTTTTTTTTTTTTTTTTTTTTTTAATAGGAGATAGTATCTGCAGTGGAGGCTTTGGGGAGGTGTGTTTTGGCTACAATCAACAAAGAATTCAGATGGACTGAGAATCTCCAACTTGTTCAATATGATGCTGAAGGGAAAATTTGGAGCCTTAGTTTTAGAATGACGCATCCTTCACATTTACGTATTTTATATTTTCCTCAGACTATTCCTTAATATCAAATGACAAGGGAAAGAAAATTGTAGAAAAATAATTAAATAGTATTTTATGAATAGCTTCCTATTGAAGTGCATAAAAAATATGGGTTTTTTTTCCTGCAAGCTGGATTCAATTATAAAACATTATTGTCTGCTGTAAGCACACCTTAATAGCACAAACAGCAGAAATTTCTTGATCTTTCTAACTTTGCTCAAAGTGTATGTTCATGTCTTAAACTGAAATCACATATTGCTTTAATATTTGTAATAAATTGATTATAAAACTATGAAATAAGAGTTTTTAATTTCCTGCTCTCCTAGCATAATGTTGAACAAAAATACACGAATGAACAAAAAAGGAAACAGGATTTTAAGGCTGACATTCATGTTTGCATGTAAATAAAGCAAAAGCCACAAACAAAGCCAGCAATCTCACATACTTGCCTTCAGTGGTAAAGGATGGAAAGGCTGCCTGCTACCAATCAGCAAGTGGTTGCTATGGTTACAAGGTCAGGAAATATGCCTTTTCCCCAGTTGTCCAAGGCTTGCACATGTCACTTCTGAAACTATGAATTTTATATACAGGTCAGGAGATGCATACCAAAGAAATAAACAGTGAACTGGACCATAATGACAGCTAACGTTCAAATGTCCTTGAATTTTTTAAATTTCTATCCAAACACATTTTGTCATTTTGAATGGGTTGGGGTTTTTTGTATAAAATTGGAGCAATTCTTTCCTGTAATGAAATTTTGCAAAGTAGGTACAAACTATGTCTCATTATTATAAGCTGCATCAATAACTTGCCTCAGAAAGATACTTATGTTCTTTCCCTTTATTTTTTTAAACTCTTTAAATTACAGCTTTGGAATATTATAAGAATATAATTTGATGCAACTTAAGAACTCAGCGTAATAACTACTTTCTGAAAAACAGATTTAATAATGCTGTATTTATCTGTAGACAAGATGGTGGTTAAGCTGTTAATGAAATGCAGATGGTCCTGTTTTAAAGTACAAATGCTTCTTTACTCAATACGTTAAGCTTTAGGGGAGTTTTAATATAATCTGTAAAGGTTGAAAATGATATAGTATTTGTAAAATGAATGAATTGTGAAAGAAACCTTGATTGTTTATGTGTCGTTGAAGAATTTACTAGGAAAATTAGTCAAAGGCCTCTCGGGGGACTTAGCATTTTGCTACAGATAAGGTAGGTCAAGTAAATTTAGTGACGATTATTAAAGGGTCTGTATTATTTTTGCTTTTTATTTTGTAGTGGTACATAACAATCCTTTCTTTATTTCAAACCTGTTTAAAAATCTAGATTTTATTATATAAATATTTAAGAACAATAATAATTGTTTCTGAACTTTCAACTAGGAGCTGCTTAATGGACTTAACAAAAAGTGAACGACAATTTTGAGGTGGTACTTATACATTTGCAATTCTAATATTAATTTCTGTTTCTTCTCTCCAAATGTGTATCATATAAATGTTATAGCTGTGTAATTACATCTTGGTTTGTACAGTCATTATATCCTTACTAACTGGGGAATGTACAGTACAAATAGCGTGCAGCATTTTAATAACACAATATGCAGCACACAGAGTACAGATCACTTATAATTTTGTATTTTTTCTCTATATG